>NC_064539.1:26580747-27209375 GCF_023856365.1 Brienomyrus brachyistius
CCCTCTATCCAACAGCACGGGTTTTTTTGCTCGGATTATTCTGTCTTTAGCCCTCAGCTCTCAGGGATGACAGTATTTAACCTGTCACACCCGGGTAATGCTGCGGTCTAATTACTCCAGGAAGCCTTTGCTCTTATTGACTACATACATCCGCATCCATACAGCTACCAACAGGTGTTTCTTAATTACATAGTTACTAATTGGTTATGTTAAATTAAAATACTGCACGATATCTGTCCCTGAGTAAACATTTAATATTTTTTTCACATGCCATCTTGAAAACACAGAGGACATGCGGGAGGCTAAAAAATATAGATGGAAAGTTTGTATTTTGAATCAGTCTGTGCTTCGGCAAAAGGCTTCTGGACGGAGCACGAAGTTATTTTCCTTGTTCTTGTCTCCGGTGGGTAAAAGAAGCATAAAAGATAATAAAGAAAGTCAGAGTGCTGGTTTTAGCTTCTTAAACCAATTTGACTTCCTTGAGCCTGTGATTTAATTTAAATGGAATGCATGCCTCCTCCTCGACCCCAATTCCCCACCCTCTACAGGGCAACAAAGTCTAGTGGAAGGAAGAGTAAGGGAGAAAGCAAGAAGGAGTGAAAGGTGTCAGACAAGAAGAGAGGGGGAGACGGAGAGAGAGAAAGCAAAATAGGTGGGGAGAGATAAGATAAGATTGGCGTCTCTGAACAGCATCCCCTGTGTCCCACACTGGGCTCTTATCTCGGATATGCCAGACACCCTCGAGGGACCCGGACCCGCTGATAGAGGAGAAAAGAAGAAAAACCAAGAAAGATGGAAGAAAGGCAAACAGAAAGAGACACACAGACCCCCAGGGGCCATATCAAAGGCGGTCCTATGAAGCTGCTGTCTGAAATAAAAGAAGAAAAAAAAAAACTGCCCAAATTTATGTTGCACTTAGGCTGTTGTCATTTCCAGTGCCATGATCTCCTCCTGGAGGCTCTCACGCATGCATGATAATTCTGGAATACACCCCTGATAAATGAAACACTATATACACAGGACTACTGCTCATAAGCACTGGTCAGGTACACGTAAAGTCGACACAGTGAAATAAATAGCACAAAATCTCTTAGCTGCATTAAGAAAACTGCAAGCCCCACAACCTGCCCATCTCTTAATATGAGCTGCAGTGTGACAGAAATTCCACAGTACACAGGAAGCTAGCAAAGGGCCATGCGATTTAACGAAACCGAAACTGGTGGCACGAAACGCACCATACGATAGCCGTAGCATCATTATCACCAATAGGTTTTGGCACTTGAGGGACTCACTTGGGAGGTTTGGAAAAGATCTCAGTGTATTAACCAGCAGACTACTGTACATGAGGTCTTAAGGAACACTAAGGAATCTTTCATTGTTTTCATGTTTCATGTTGTTCTACACTATCATCTTAAAATAATTTCATTTAAAGCAGCAATCCCTGATCAAATAACAATGCACTGCTGAAGAGTGCAATTTAAGTAAAAAAAAAAAAAATACAAGAAATGTTCAATTACCATGTTGATACCACCCGGAGTCCATTTTTTTAATTCAATAAAATATAGCTTAAAAATTCAGGAGATGTTTCAGGCACTAATGAATCTGCTGCCTACATGTGATATTATTCTAGCAGGATGTAACAGAACAGAAGGTGAATGTTATGAGATGACGGAGGTGGTATTCATCAAGGAGTATAACACCCCCACCTCTATTATAATCCCACACCACTCGCAAACTGTGCTAAAAAAAGACCCTCGCAATGGAGTCGCACTTTCTTATCCCCATTTCATATTCAAAGGTTCCTTTAATGCGATTATGAAGCTCAATCGAAAGGGTTAGTGGCGTCTGTTCTCTGCAGCGGCGAGTAGCAGAATGCATTATTAAAAGAACGACCACCCCCAAAAACACCCAGATTCCCGGTGGCGGTGTGACTCCACCTCCTTATGGCCCCCGGGACAGCGGCCCAATCGGAGACAGTCAGGGGACAAAAGCAGCTGAGCTGTCAATCCTCGGTTAGGAAACTCTTGTTAAAACTTTACCTGAAATGCTAACCTGCACACTTGATTAGCCGCACAAAGAGTAAAGAAATATATATAATCTGGCTAAGCAAGCATGTAAAAAGATTCAACTTTTACATAAAGATACGGAGCCATGCTTGCTGCACAAAATAAAAAACCTCCACAACATATAAAAATATATAATCTAGCAGAATTAGCAGCTATAAGAGCAGTTAAGAGCTGTTAAAGCAGAATAAATGCAATACGAATAAGGGTGTGTTCAGTCCTAAAAATAGAGGGTCAGAGTGTAAACCCAGAGCAGTAGAAGCACCCCATGGGATCAGCATGAGCTCTGCAAAAATGCATAAACTGCCCTAATGGCCTGCATCTGCAAGTGCGCTGCTTGCCGTTGTTTTAACGCCTTTAGATGCAAACAGGCGGTTAGTGTTCCTCGCCCTTGTCTGTCTTTGTCATTCGGCACACGTGTCTGACGCGGCGGCATCGCTCTCACACAGCAAGGATGCGTGTAGCTCAAATACAAATCGCTGTTACCTCTGTTTGGCTTGGGGAGAGGACACTGCCAAGTGAGTGACGAAGGATCCGAGATGCATACCTGACTTTGTTAGCGGAGATGAACGACTGGTGAGCAACTCAGCGCTGACTCCCATCCCCCAATCAGCTCACTTTAAGAGGTGCTGCGTGATTGTTTTTCCTCTGTCTTCTGTGTCATTGTCAGACAGGTCCTGTGAGATTATTAGCAACTCTCACCCCTCAATAATTCAACAGAAGCTATTAATACACCCATGGGGAGTCCTTTAAAGTCTTTAAAGAGCAGAATTATCAGCTATGAAAGGAGAGATAAAGAAAGAGTGCGAGAAAGTGAGAAAGTGCGTGAGACAGACAAAGAGCCAGGGTCAGCCTAAGATAAACAGAGCGAAACAGAGGAAGGGGATGTTCATATAGCACGGCCCCATTTCAGAACAAACCCACTGATCCCTGCATTTTATTGTGTTTGGAGGCATTGTGACAATGAACTCCTGACTAATACAAAAAAGTTACAACTGTAACTTCTCTTGAGTTCTGGTATTTGTGTGTAAAGCACATTTGTAAAACAAAAGTGATTCGTTTAGAACTATAAATGTTCCTGTTCTTTTTATATTTATCCATCCATTGTGCAAACTGGTCAGGGTTGCTGGAGCATCATTGCATTTATGCATTCTGAAAGACAATAATTATTACTATATTCGAACAAAAGAAAATACTTTATTTTACTTCAGATTTGCCCACTGAATGGTGGTCCTCCGAGAATCTTTTGGCTGGGAAGATTCCAGGCCTCAACCTCACTGCCTGTGTTGCTTTACCGCAGTGCTACTCATTGTGATTCCTGCTAATGGGATGATCTCATGCACTCGTGCTCACATTCTCACATAGAGCGAGCTCCGTGCCTTTCAGTGCGTACGGGCATCATGTGGAGAAGCTGTCCACGGAGTACCCCGTTGACATTGTGAGCTCTCATATACCCTAGTGAAGTGCGGCACTTTGTGACCCAAAGCATCATGGGAAATCAGTTTCTTCATCCCTTCAACATGCGTCACAACAACAACCCAGGTACTCAGGAAAGAAGATGTTCCCCGGAGAAGAACGAAAAAATAATCCTCATCTCCTGTTCTGTGATTAAAAACCTAAACTAATAGGTTTTGGCACTTGAGGGACTCACTTCGGAGGTTTGGAAAAGATCTCAGTGCTATTAAATTGCAAATCTGTAATAATCTGCAGAGGTGCTCCTCACCAGATCACTTCCTGTTGCTTCATGAGGACTCTGCTCAGAATGGTCAAGAAGGGACCCCACACTGGAGCAGCTGGAGTCAGACTGCTGATCACTGTGTAACGTGATGTTATGCTCCGACCAGCCCTGCAGCAGCTACGCAGCGTCTAATGGTGCATAGCATCAATGGCTCCTTAAATTTTGCCTGGGCCCATCAAAGAGAACAGCCATCTTGTTTTGCAAAACTCATATGTAAGAGACAGCACATGTAAGAGACCTTTAGAATCAACGGGGCCAAAAAGCCCTTTCGTTGAGACATTTAACCTCACTATTAGCAAAAGCCCTACAACTATGAATCACACCCAGAAACTGGGAGAACACGGGCGTGGGACGTGGGGCAGCATTTCAGAGATCTGGCAAGGTATTCAGTGCCCTAAGTAGTGCGTTTTGGTAGGCACAACCACCTTGGGAAAAAATTCCGAAGGTTGACTTTGACAGGGCAACCTTGAATGAGGTACTTTATCCAATATTGTGCCAGTATAAAAAATGAATGCCAAATTTGCATGTTAATTATTCATTTTCAGCTCAGTGAAATGTCAGCTGAAAGAATAATCATCGGGGAAGTCGCAAAATGGGCACCATATTGGAACACTGCCCAACGTTGGGAATTTTTATTTTCCCAGGATTCTTTGTACACACTGGCTCCTCGTCCCATGCAGGTCGCTCTCTGCACAGGGCTGTGATGGCCCCAGACAAGTGTTTAAATCTACAAAAATGCAACCCATAAATTACTGTAAAGGACAGAGGGTCAAAGCCCAGGGTGGAATTGGGCCAGCAGCAATCAATCTCAAAGGACTGCAACACCCGTCTCTGGGACTCCCTCTACCCCTCTCTCTCCCTTTCTCTCTATGCCCCCATCTCCCCCTTGCTCTTTCTCTAAAACCATCAAGAACACAGATCAATAAGCCCTGCTGCCTCAGGACTGGAGCTCAATGTTCCTGGCTCTTTCTTTTTTGGGCACTGTTAAATGTAATGAAAGGTGAGATGCACTCCCCGAGAAGTTCACTAATTCCACACTAATACAGAAAACCCACTTTGCTTTTTGGAACACCCTCTACACTGTATAAATACTTCAAATATCAGTTAATATATTATCTGCAATCCGAATCTGGGGGGGGGGGGGGGGGGGGGGTAGGAGGATAAATGTAAATCACCAAGTGATCGGCCCAAGTCTTCACCTTTTAACATTTAGTGGGATGAAACAAATTAGATGATTTATTCTCAGTTTTGCGTGTCCACTTTCATCCTCTTTTTTATTCTTGCCAAATCCTTGCAATTATATGGTTTTTAAAATCCATTTATGCACGTCATACAGACAGAGAGGGCTGTTGTCCCTGCCTGATGTCAGTCTCTGCCATGTCTAGTATTGCTCTCTATACAGCACCCCCATCCTTTGTATCTGTCCGTCCAGCTTCTACTCATCTCCTGCTGTCTTTGTCTCGTGTTCCTGTTTTGTTCCTTCCTCCAAACCCAAGCCACAGAAGATAACAGAAAATAAGAGGAAATAATAAAATTATATGACAGAGGTACTGTAGGGGCGGCATGGTGGTGCAGTGGTTAGCACTGTTGCCTCACACCTCTGGGACCCGGGTTCGAGTCTCCGCCTGGATTACGTGTGTGTGGAGTTTGCATGTTCTCCCCATGTCGTCGTGGGGTTTCCTCCACAGTCCAAAAACATGCTGAGGCTAATTGGAGTTGCTAAATTGCCCGTAGGTGTGCATGTGAGAGTGAATGGTGTGAGAGTGTGCCCTGCGATGGGCTGGCCCCCCATCCTGGGTTGTTCCCTGCCTTGTGCCCATTGCTTCCAGGATAGGCTCTGGACCCCCCGCGACCCAATAGGATAAGCGGTTTGGAAAGTGGATGGGTGGATGGGATGATAGAAGTAGTGGAATATGAAAACTGACAAGACAGAAAGGAACATTCATGTTGCTTTTTGTTTGGCTTCAGTAATCAGAAAATAAATTAAAAATAATTAAAAATAATTCCCAAGCCGCCGAATATGACTGACTGTAACCAGCGTTAGCCGTAACAAAGTCTCTGCTACAATAACCATAATGTTTTCCGTGCTGAACATCTACTTGTGAATTTAGGTTGCACCTGTGTCAATAAATGTGTTAATTTGTTTCATTAAGTGTACCAAACTGAAAACGATGTACTGAACGGTACACAACAAATATGTGTAGCTTTACAGCCCTAGACAATACTGATAATTATGACAATATAATTCAAGCCATTATTTCTTTGTTTCTTTACTTTGAGGCTTCATTATTGCCTTATACTCCCTTGGGATTCCCCTAAAGCAGATTCAGAACATAAAGACAAATTGAATGGACTGCAAACTGAAATCTAATTTTAATAAATAAATCAAAAATAAACATTTTTGTCATAGGGCATAACACTAGTAATAGGCTGCCGGTGCAGTTTGTTGCTAGTTTTTGACTGCCTCGCCACTAGCTCCAGGGGACGGGTTTGACATTGCTGGTAGAGTTGTCACCCATCCCGCAATGAAAAATAAAATGCTGTGTCCCACTTTTAACCAGTGCAGGACGTGATTTGTCTTGAAGTTCTTCAGATTAAAAGTGGAGACACTAATTGCTGAAGTCTGTGACTGTAAGCACTTGCATTCTGTATGTTCCACTGGATGGCAATGCTTTGCGTGGTGTAATAAATTCACAGTATTTCCAGCCTTATTTGGCACAGGTTTTTGGCAGAGTTTACAGTACACAACACTAGTGTGATGCGTGTCGTACTTTAAATTGGCAAAGTACTGCTGCACCACAGATGCCTTCTTATCTTGTTCATCGGCAAAATCCCCTTTTTTAAAAGACGTGCTTTCCTTCTTCATCGACACCTACACCAAATCTTCCTCTGAGTGAGCACTCATCTCTCCGAGGACTAATGTGTTTTGCAAAAACAGTAGCATGTGACTAACTCTCTCAACCTTGCTGGGCATTTTGTTGGGCACTGGGTGTCCATTCTTAAAAAAAAAACTACCATATTGGAACTGTGTTCGTTTCTGTGCTGTTGTATAGGCTGTGATGTGCTATCAAGCAAATGACAATATGCCAACATATCATTTATATTGCCCAGCCCTATTTAAATTTGTAATTATTACTGAATGGTAAATAGTTCTTTAGTGGGGCAAAAAAGAAAGATCCTGTTTAATCAAAAAAAAATAATCTGATGTGTGACCATGAACGATTTATACTTTTAATACTTACAGTACAAACAAACATACATTCATTTTCTGTAACTGCTTGGCCTATTCAGGGTCATGGGATTCCAGAGTCTATCTCAGACACTGCGGGCATCACGTTGGGAACAATTCAGGATGGGGCACCAACCCATCACAGGGCACACTCACACAGCATTCATTCACCTATGGCCACTTTGGTAACTCCAATTAAAATCGACATGTGTTTGGAGGGTGGGGGGAAACCAACGGGGGAGAACATGCAAACTCCACACACTCGGAACCTGGGCAGATACTTCATAACGGGTCCCAGGTGTGAGAGGCAACAATGCTAACAACCGTACCGCCCAAAGCAACTAAATAAATAAACATAGATTTTTTATGCAGTGAATTTGATCAAATAACACTGCCTATCATGCACAACAATAACTCAATGTTACGCAGTTTATCAGTTGTAAGGAAAGAATCACGGAATGATTGTCAGGGTCAGTCGGTGGAGAAATGACCCGGCAGTGTGGGTGTTCAGTGCCTTATTCCATTACTTCACATAATTCAGACTGCAGATCTTTATATGTTGTGACTTAACTCGCACAGCCCTCTGTAGATTGGACATGCACTTAACATGGTCTGACCTCTGCCCCCAGCACGCCATGCCTCCACCAGAGGCACTAATCCAATTCCACACCTCTCTCCGGACGACATGTCACCGAGGATCTTCCTCTTGCTTTCAGATTGCTAGACTGACAAAAACAACGTAAACAGCACCCATTCCTGCCATGACCTAACACAGGACCAGGACCACCGCCACCCTTTGTATGCTGTACTGTAACTCTTTACTCTCTTCCATTTTTAAATCACCCTACATTTCTACCTTCATATTAAACAACTCAATACAGAGAAAACAACTATTTTGATATCTGAGTAGTAATACAGCATGTTAAGAAAGTGGCAAAGACTGTAAGTAAAAATACTAAATTTTTACTAAATTCAAAAATGGCTATTATGCAATTCTCACATTGAAAGGACTGCAAAAAATCAGCTGGGATGATCTTTCTGGCTTTCTTTCTTTTTCATACCTCTATACAGTTCAGACGTTATACCAAAGTATATGGTATGGTAATTTTTCAATACAGTTCTGGTATTTTGAAATCCCGGTGACATACACGATGAGGATAATTGCCCATAGACAGTGAGGATATTCTGCAACATTTTTACTCTGTCATAGGAAACAAAACTTAGCAAGCTTTACAGTTTTCATGATTGTTCCTTTTCAAGACTGCCTATTATATGTTAAAACATAAGTTTAAAGTTTACCACCACTGCTTTTGCAGTAGCTCTGCATGTGCTCTCCGAGCCAATCATAATCATTTTCCTTCTTGCTGTTTAAATCACTCATAGAGGCATTTGTGAGAAATTTAACAAAATAAGTGGGAAGGAGAAAAGAGAACAATTTACCTTCCATTGTATGGAAACATTTTGGATTCTACAGAGAAGACACTAAGCAAAAGCAATTGATTTGTCAGCACAACTCGTAGCAACATCACCAACTTATTTGATGGACTTTATCGTTAGATAATACAATTTTGCTATAGTACATTTTGGGTGAATCTGGGTGTACTCCTTTTTGCATTATAAGTAGTGCAATATCCATCAAAAAGAATTCACATAACAATATCTGAAAATTTTCCAGTGCAGTGCAGCCATACAGTCATGCCATCCAGACCTTGTTGAATCTGTTCTTCCAGCCAGATTGCAATTGTAGCTTGGGTATTTTCAATTACTCACTTATCCATTATTGTTTGTTATTTTTTTTTTACTTCATTTATCATTGTTTCTGAGTTCATAACTATGCTTTTTCAAGATGCGGGCTGTATTATGCAGCAGGTTATTTGCATAACCAACTGACAATGAACACATTTGCACCCAAAGTACCAAATGGGTACCCCCATCTGATTTGGTACATCGCCTTCCTTCACTGTGAAGTAAGATCATATGGGTCCTGGGACTCTTCTATCTATGTGCAGGAGGAGACACTTTTCCCCCAGTTCTGGAAGACAACAGGTCACCTCCCTCAATGTACAGTTTTGTCATGGGAAAAGTATGCATTAAAGAACACTTGCATGTATGGGATACACTGTGATCTGAGTCACATCTCAAGTTTACTACGGTGAAATTATATTTTAGGGAGGACAAGAAGAAAAGAGATGTGAGAATATGAGAACGTATCATAAGGGCTTACTTCTCATATTGCTGTAAAAACAAAAACATTCTTGGAAGACTGTGTGTGCAATGCTTTCATCTTAATGGAAGGCATATTTTTAACATGAGCTCTCTACCCTCCTCCACACACATAACGTAACAGGGAGCTGCTCCCCCCACACACCCTAAACCTTCACCTGTTACGTGTCACTGATTTATTCCTTATGATAAAGGCTACCACAGCGGCGAGCCTGGATTCCCACCCACTCCGCGGGGCCTCTTCCATACCGGTATGTCTTTGGAGCTGTGACACATAGCGCCTGTCTGTATGTTGATTGGGACTCCCACCAAATCAGCAGGGACCCAGCATGCTCGCCATATTATTTCTTCCCCCTGTGCCTTTGAAGACTGTTTATGACAGCTCTTCACCCACGTTACACGCAGCTCTGCCTGGGACATACAACGGGCTATAAGGGGAGATATTAACGGCTAACTTGCCATCCTGAACCAAGCCAGTCCCCTGCAGCTGGTCATCAAAGAAACATTTTATCATCACCTATATATTGAATGAAGCGCAAAAAAGAATATTGCATATGTGACCTAACTGCAGCGCCACGTCATCTAAAAAAAATGTCCATTTGACTCAGCTATAACCCAAAATGTTATTATCTGAGTATTATCTGAGTGTTGGGGGATAAGATGATATTATCTATTGTGACCAGTTGCAATTGTATCCAAAGTATGCATTTTATTGTGAGGATTGTGATACAGCACATTTACATTTATTCATATTTAGCAGATGTTTGCGTCCAAAACACAGGTAGGAGAGATAAATCATTGGCCCCAAGGCAATTCCATTCGATTACAATTATTGAGGAAACAATTTCATGCGCCAGAATTTTTTTACTTCTATAATGATTCAATTAGATTAACTTATTGTTCTATTATTTTGATTACCTAAATTCAGGCTAACCTTACATTTTACTTGATGAGATTTTTTTATCATTGCTACTGTGTCACGGAAAAACTACAAAAAAGCATCCTTACCTAATGATTATCTTAACCATTAAAGAGAGCATTCTGCGGCGCAAGACAGGACGAGTTTCCCAAAAGCGCTGTGCCATGAACAATTACCCTAAAGCTTCCTTTGAATATTGATGAGTCTTCCCCTGCCATTCCAGGTTTCATAAATTGCATGCCAGAACCGCTACTTTATGTGTTTACCTGCAGCACGTGAGTGCAAGTGTTCGCAGTCCTTAAGTAGCAGTGAATTCTTCTTTAAGAAAGATTTTGCCTCCAAAAATCAGCATTAATATATTGACAGAACAAACTGCCAGGGGCCTTTCACGCAATGCCTGCGTGTTTGGAGGCCCCAACCAGTGATGTAGGAGAGTTTTAAATTGGGCGGGGGGGGGGGGGGGGTACAATTTAATTTATTAGGGGGATGAATGAAGCCAAATTAAATATTGTGGGGTATACCCCCGGCTGTGACAGTATTACAACAGAACAGACGCATGTGAAACAATGCAATTTTATCCGGTATAACATCTCAGCACTGCCTATATGTCTCACTTCTTTGTCGCTTATCTGTCTCAGTGGCTCTGAAGTTAGTGACTAGAGCCTGAAATAAAAACTTAAATGACCTTTTGTAGACAGTTATCTAACTTAATAAATATAAAAAATTTTTTTGCAATTGTTGCAAAACACGCTGTCGAATCAACAGTTGATGAATTGGTTCAAAAAAGGGGCCTATTTCAATTGTGTGGAAATGGTTTGGATTTAAAAGATTTGACATGGACAAACGTACTGTAATTTGCAAACTTTGCAAAGAAGCCCTTCATACAACAGGTGGCAACACTGCCAATTTTATTTACTTATTTTATTATTATTATTGATTTGTATAAACCGAGTTCAGAAGTGCACTGATATTGATACAGTGATAGATATTCATGCACTCAAAATTTTTTAAACATTAGTATAAAAAAAAAGTTACAACGCTTTTGCTATAAGCAGAGAGTTCCTTTTATATTTACAGTATTTTACATACCTTAAATTTATTATCATAATGCTGCAAGTAGTGCTTCTTGTAAGAACAGGATTGCTTGGTAAAGTGATTAAATGATTAAATTGTCATTACTTCATATATTCCAGTTTGGTTGGTTTGTATACAACATGTTTTTTTTTTTTAATTTTGCCATATTAAACCCTCCCCCCCAAATCAAATTGTTCCAAAAATTCAACTGGTCAATTTGTCATAAAGATTTGCAGTATTTTATTAGGAACGAGGGAGTAACGGAATATTTGAATAATTATAGGCCAATAAAGCAATACCAAAACCAGTCATAATACTGCTGATATTAAAAGCAGCCCTGGAATACCTCATACAACAACAATGCAGCACGGAGAACCAGCAATTTATCACTGCAGTGTAAAGGCAGTTTTAATGGTATTTGCCGTGACAACCCCTTTGGGGCTTCACTATAGGGAGGAGGAACAATGGACTGAACTGTCATGAGGCTAAAGGTTAAATTCCAGTGCAGTACATTCAATGCAAGGTTTATTCCCCATCAGACCTGACAGAGACAAGAGGAGCAGCAAACTCTAAAAGTGAGCTACAGGCAGCAGGTTACCTGCTTACAAGGAAAACTCTACTCGCGTGTCAAAAACAGCGATCACGTAGCGAAGAATGTCACATAGGAATAAAGAAGAGAAACTTCAAGCACGATTTTGAAATGAACGACGGGAGGTGATATTACGGGCTGATTCATTCCGACAGATGACGTATATACTGTATGTGGACATGTGCATATGTGTACTCATCGTGACTCAGGTAACAGTGCATCTCTCTAGACCCACGGTCCAGACCAAGCACTCAGTAGACCTCTAAATGATACACGGGCCGCAGGTGATAAACCCTCCCTTTCGACACATGTGAGGCTCCCCCGCCCACTGGTTGGTTAGCAAATGAAAGGGAAGAACGGTGTTGGGAATCTAGCATACCGTCAACAGAAAGACAGGGTAGTGGTGGTAGACATGCACATTGTATGGATACTGTAAGAATTGTGATATAGGACTACATTCACATTTAGGCCTATTTAGTAGACACTTTTCAAGATCCAAGATTGGTTTATTGTCAATACAACAATATACACAGTATACAGTGCGCTGAAATGTCGTTCCACACAGGTCCCCCATGGTGCATTATAAAGATTAAAAAAAAATATATAAAACAGAAATTTCACATAAATAATTCATCTACCTGAATTTTTATGAATAGAAACGAAGTAGTTCTAACTACCTATGTACAGTAAACAGGACAGAGACGATACAAAGTGGTCATGTGCAATAGATGACCAGTAAAAAGATACGGCAAAACCCATTAGAAACATAGACGCTGTGGAAAAGTCAACTAGGCAAGTGTGGGTAAGATGAGCTTCCAATGAATGCCCAGTAAAGTGCACTACAACAAAACAGACCTATGTGAAAAAACGTAATTGATCTTTTTTAACTAGGTAGCTAATTCGGTAAAAAAACAAACTATATACCACTGGCCTCCTAAAAATACTGCTCTTTTGTTAGCCACTATGACTGTGTGCAAATGGTTTGTATCTGTGAAATCCAATGTGGACCTACCGTAGTCTGCAAAAATACAGTTCATACAAGAAGTGACAACATAACCAACCTTAACTAAGACAAAGATATTTTCATATTCAGATACAGGACTATTGCATTACTGCATACATTCCATATATTGTAGATCGTGATTGTAGCCAAAAATACGATACACCATTTCGGCCATATCACCCACCCCTAAGCTTGCATGCACATATGTGTTTAGGGTGAAGACAAAACAACGAAAAAGAAAAAAAAAGTCTACGATCCAGAACTCCATCCCACTGAAGGACTTCATTCACCTTTTATACTTCTAAACCATGACATTACAATAAATCTCGGAATTTAAATCATTCTGAAACATAACTTCGTCAATTTTTCTATTTGAAATATGTAAAAACACTTCAGTGCTCTTATCACCTCTTAAGTGAAGCATACACACTTTCAGGGAAACGATTTTAAACATGCCCAAGGGAATTTTCTATTCGGTATCTAAAATCAAGTGTTTTATTTCTCAGCTTGTATTAAAATACATTCCAGGGCAACTTTGAAAACAACGTAATTCAGGCACTGTAAGCCTTCGGCAATAAAAGCTTTTGTAAAAGGAATCCTGCAAGTATGTCTTAAGACACACATTGTCTAATCAGTGCGCAGCTTAACATCCTCGCTGTGTGTTGTGCAAACTGTTCTATGATATTGTAGGAGGCTGTGAATGTCATCGTCTGAGGTATTTTAGTGTACAGGCAGTCCCCAGGATATGAACAAGATCCATATCTGTCTTTTAGTTAAATCTGTAGGCAAGTTGGAAAAATAAAGATACAGAACATGACAATAAAAGTTTTACAGTAAAATAAAAGTGATATATGCGGTACTGTACTGCACCTCGAGCTGCACAATGTTTTCACGATCATCACATGAGTTTGTTATTACAAACTATTGTATTTAACCCAAATTCTTTATATAATAGACTTGTGATCCGTTCATAAGTATGATCTGTAGGCAAGTCAGACATCGTTAACCTGAACTGTCAATATTTTTGTATCGGGTATACAGTAGTGTCTCATACTTCAAATGACTCGAACTTTGAACGTTGCAGAGTTTGAAAGGCAAGTTTGAGAGAAATTCACTCCAGAGTTTGAACAATGCTTCTACATTCAAACTGCGCAGCAATTCTGATGTGCGCCCGGGTCATCTTTTGCTCTCATTGTGAAAGCATCTCTTGCATTACGCTTGTGTGGTTTCAGTCCTTTTTTCACTTTATTTTTAGTGTGTTTGGAAAATACACTATATATATATATATATATATATATATATATATATATATATATATATATATATATATATATATATATATATATATATATATATATATATATATATATATATATATATATGTATATATAAAACCCCTATGTATTAACCGTGACCTCCAATCCAAAAATATTGTGGCAATTTATGTATTTTATTCATTGTTTTCATGTTTTTATTTTTTATTTGTGGTTTATTGAAGTTTATCTAAATGGGTATTGTTTAGAGTCTGGGAACGGAATAATTCACTTATAATTCATGTTTCTAATGGGGAAAATTGACAAAAAAAAAAAACAATTCCGAGTTCGAACAGCCTCCTGAATTAAATCAAATTCGAAGTATGAGGCACCATTGTACAGTAATTTAACAATCTGAGCCTAACAACAAAACGGATTACTAAATATTACATAATCAGGAAGGCTTCTATTGGTTGCTGCTTGACCTGTGACTGAAAGGTCTCACTGGCAATTCCAAAAGCAGAGCAACGTTACGGCTACCAGTTTGGGACTTAATTAGCTATGTTCTCCAAACCAAGAAAATTTTCGCCCAAACACACAATGCATCTAAATTTTTATGCAATAAAGATCAATAGTTACTGAACTTTGTTCATATTCTCCAGGTAAATACTGTATGGTGCTTTATTCCCTAAGCGGCACAGGTGTCACAGGATCGGCCACATGAATGCATATTATTGATTCAGATTTTTATTCAGGATGTTCAAACGACAAGGCCACCCCAAATTAGGAAGGTAACATGAGGCAATGTTTTAAAAGGCTGCAGAATAATATGGACGTGTCTTATTGTGATAATATTCATGTTTATGTTGCCACAATATTTACTCTTATATTGCTCCTCCCATAATATAAGATAATATGCATAAAATAAAATAACAATATAAATGGAAAAAACAAGTATACAGAAAATATAGATAACCAAACTTCGAAACATATGCTGTATAAAGACATTTTTGAGAAGTTATAAATTTAATGATGACTGTTTAGGAAAACTGAACTAGCCTTTTTAGAAAAACTGTATTTTTTTCTGCTAGAGACAGGAAACTTTAAATCAGTGTTCAAACCTTTAAATTGCCCATGTGGAATTAGTTCTGTCGATCGAGAATGATGGGGCCGTATCTTTTTGCTTTTCGCATTTTCCATTAACACGGTAGTACATGCACATTCACGTAGCCAGGAGAAGATGGCAGGTGAGACAGCACATATTCCGATGTGCTGCTATGAGCTGAAATTTACGGTCACTCGGCAAATCCTTGCATTTCTTCTCGCTTTTCCTGCTGCTCCTCCGCATGTACAAAATCACACCTAACTCCAAGCTGTTTGCTGGTGTCTAGTACCTGGGATGCCTGCCCTCGATATAAACAGACAGTATTGGTAGTATTTACCGGACTTTTCATGCATTCAGTTCAATTTTTTTTGTACTATTCCAAGTAACTGAAACACTAATTTTTACCTTTCACTACAAAATAAACTCGCATAAATACACAGCAATTGTGTACAGGATTCATTATCCTTTTTTAGTAAACATTATTGTTTGTTATTCATTTAACTATGTAATACATGTATTATTCAAATATTTTATTTGTTAAAAAATTCAGTTAGAACATAAATAAGGTAGGAGAGGAATAAGAAACTCTCAGTATTGCTGTGCTTTACATTTATCTACTTAGCAGAGAATTTTCATTTTCAATTTCAGATGTATAGCTGCATATTTGCAGAAAAAGGAAGGGAAAGTAGCCTCCCCCCATTACTTCATTTGTGAAGTTTGTGCGGTACATCACTCAGGGTCACTTTACTGCTTCTTTCGTACACAAATAGCTAAAAACTGAATAACACCAGCAAAAATGACATTCCTTCTGAATGTGCATTCAAGGATGAGCAAAGGCACTGACTGAAAATTTGTGTGGGAGAGAGAGGGAGAGGGAGAAGCGACGCAGATTCTGATCATGCGAAAAACTGTGAAGATGATGCAACGGCGGTGAAATCGCATCGAGTGAACGCGCGCTGCATAAACAGGCACCGGCAGAAAAACACAAGCAGGCTCCTTTCTGTTCCTTTTTCGCAGAGCATCTTATCAAAAATAAAACTGCACCAGCTGGGGATGAGTCGAGGGAATGCCCAACAATCAGCCTTAACGTTTCGAAAATGCCCTAAAAAATTCAATATGGTTCTTTTCTCTGAAGCACTATTTGAAGGAGGTCACACTTCCACATTCACAATGGTGCATTCATAAATATATCAGGGAATTCAATATTCCTATATTCCCCATGTATTTTTCAAAAAAAAAAAAAATGTGGGAAAGGTGAATAAGTATCAAAAGTTCCCTTCTGACAGCGTGGATATAGGTGGGGGCACTGGCCTGGACAGAACACTGTTAGCAGGGGCAATATGCTCAACATGATAGTGTACATGCTGACCAAGTGAGAGATAATAATGTGGAGAGACGACCAGGGGCAGGTCAATCAATGTCACTTGCGTGCAACAAGGCAGACAAAAGGGATTCTGCAAACAACTCAATCACGTCTGCTTGGACACATACTGACTATGTGTGCTCAAGAATGCATCATTCACGAAAATGCAAAAAAAAAACTAACCCTTAGATCCGAAGTCCCATAACAACAACAATAATAATAATTATCATAGGATGAACAGCAAAAGTAAACAGGTTCTCTGAAGAATGAGCCTTAACTCATGCATCTTTATACTGCCATTTTTTTTCACAATGAAATAGCGATTAAAAAAAGGCAGTCTTATATGCCCACAGTCCATAGCATGGGGTGATTATTACAAATGGCCTCTATTACAACAGCCAAGTTACGGTGGGGAGAAAAATAAAATCATAGTGGAACATATCAGCCCCTTCTTCACCTTTATCTCTGCCCCCCCCCCCCACTTTTATTGCATCTCTCATTGGATTTAACCTTCCAGAAAAAGAGGCTGTCCAATTTAACAATGTCATTGAACTAGAATGAACATTGTACTATGACAAACATGATTAAAGACAAAAAAAAATAAAAAATCAAAGATGGCTCAGTTCTAGCAAAATATACAGTTTTTTTCATAAGGATGTGATTTTAAAACTGAATATTGCTACACTGTATGTCACATTGTGTGCATCCTTCTGGATCATATCATTCTGCATAATTAAATCATGTGAATCCACATATATAAGATGATATGGGATTATGTAATAAAACAAAACCCACAGAGATGGGTTACATGGCTGAAAGGAATGCATCTCATTACAGTTCATCAATATTTACACTTTTCATCATTATCATACAGTTTAGTTATTAAGTACATTCCTATAAAAGTTACAATTATTAGGTGCACTTAAATCATTAAATCTCGTAAAAATTGCACCGTACATTATTATTACTGTTGTTATTATTCACTTATGTTATTAGTTCAAAAGGATACACTTCTTAATCATTTTCTTTAAAACTTCAAAATTGTTTTGTACTTTTGAGATTTTATTAAAAAGTTGCATCTGCAGCTGCCCAAAAGACTCAAGCAAATGGACATTGCTTCAGAGAGAACAAAAAAAATAGGGAGGGCTTTTACACCCCGGGTAGGAAATCTATTTATATTAAAGTAGGTAGATGACATTCAATTTTTTTTTTCCAAACTGATAAATCGCTTGGCTTGAGCTGAGGTTATAATCCAATTGAATATGATGTTTTACTGCGCCTTTTAATTGCCCAGCAGTGTACTTCATCTGCAAAGCCCAACTAAGCCCCGGTGGATCGACAAGTACCATTGGGTGGGGGCAGGGAGAGCATGATGGAAGGCCCCCAGCCCGCCTGTCCTGTATCAGCCTTGGAAGAATACCAGTAAGAATGTGTGTGAATGAGCACACGTCCTGTGAAGAGCGGCGGGAGCCACGCCTGTCCTGTGCCACAGAGACACACAGGGATGCCTGAATTTCATGAGTTGAGCCTCTTTTTGTGCTAAAATATTACTCTGGCAACTGGAGGGGTACTAAAGAATGCACCTGTGGAGCACATATTCAAGGAAGGAACCAATCCTTGCAATCAGCTAGCACGACAACTCATTTTTAAAATTATTTTTAAAAGTGATTACTGGACAGGGATTCACTACATCATCTCATCTATTAATAAAAGATAACATCTGCACTACCTAGTGCTTTATTTATTTATTATTGTGGCTTTCAAGTGCAGATTTAATGTCACTTTGTTTGCAGCATGGTTGGGAACAGCCAGTCTTGGCTTCGTGTGGCTTTTATACTGACATTCCAATGACCTCGATGCATAACCTCAATTAGACACTGATAAAACAGATAACAGTCGTAAAAAGAATTAAAATACGTGTGTCGGAGATTTAAAACTATTCTTTACACTATTTTTTTTTATTGATGAATGGATTACAAGAACAGTATATTTACTGCAGAAAACTACACTTGTTTACTTAAGTATTATATTATCGTAAAATAAAATAAACATATCACCCTTCCGTACAACGAACCCTTCTCCTCCTTTGACTGTAAAACCATTATATATAGTAATGTTTCTAAACCCAGCGACTCGCTAAAGTCTGCTTGCTGGTCGTAAATGAAAGCTCGGTCTTTTTTTGGCCAAAGATGCATCGTCAAAAGGACTCCAGTCCAGAAAGGTTTCAAATAGAGTCGGAGCAAAGACGCGTCTTTAACATCATAATCACTCTCCCGATAACTGTGCTGAATAATTTTCAGCGGAAAAACAGTGATCAAAACTTTTTAACATATAATTTTGCAATTGCGCATTATTCAGATATACATGATTAAATTCAGTTCCTTTATTGGCATAATCCAAACAAACTGAAACGTATGGGTCTGGGTTTATCCAACTTGCAATAACGCATGGGGCTACCTCCTTACGCACTACACACACTGTATCTCACACAAGCCCAGCATGCAAACAGTATTCGTACCATACCATATCATCTCCCAGACTTCGCTCAATTCAAAGGGTTTAACTAGAAATAACCCGTCGCTCTCCAGCAGAAATTCTCTAAACTTTTATAAGTAAAGCTTCACCGCACATCGACAGTGAAGTTATTGCCAAGACATGTTTCGTGATATACGTCTGAGACACAAAATACCGAAGGGCTGCTTAATTATTCTTTTAAAATAAATAAATAAACAAACAAATTATATATACATTGTTTGTTTGTATGTGTGTGTGCGTGTGTGTGTGTGTGTGAGTGTGTATGTATGTGCCAGGGCTTTGACGCGCGACGTTACAAGGCGTTTCAGCACTCATCTCTCCACCCAGCGGGTTACAAAGTCACAAATGACTCATGCCATTTTGACTACTGAGAATGGAAAACAGAAATAATACGCGTACGTTAGCACTAATTATTCTAATAACGACTTCTTTATTCTAATGTATATGAATGAGAGAACTGGGAGGGCAGCCATGCCAACGTAGCGGTGGGCAGTCGGAGACAGAAAGAGAAGCGCGTCGCCAGGCTTATGGCCGTAGCCTACCTTTGTGCATGCCAGTGAAGCGGTCCTTCAGCACGGTGAGCTCGTAGATTTTGCCGAATTCCTCGAAGAGCGGTCGCAGGTCCTTCTCGTCCAGGTTACGTGGTATTTGCCCGATGAAGAGCTTTATGGCGTCGTGGTCCTTCATGGGGATGGTGGCGCAGCTCGCGGGACCGTGGCCGTGGCTTAATCCGTTCACGAGCCCGTTGGTACTCGCGGCGCCGCCGTGTCCCGTGCCGCCGTCCACCTGCCCGTTCGTTAAAGTTGCCATCTTCTCAGTGGGAACGAGTTAGTACCGACGCTGCTAATAACCGTAGCAGAGGCTTAGTTGTAATTGTAATGAATCTCGGCGTGTAAGAGTAGAAGGTCCTGTTGTAGTTTTTTTTTTAATGCAAATATTTACATATATATAATTGCAGGTGATAGTCGAAAAGAAGACACATCAAAGCTGCGCGCGCCTGCTGGTCCCTACTGAGGCGTGTTCAGACATATACACATATATATTACACTCAATAATGAATCCATTCATTTAACAAAGAGAGAAAGAGAATGAAAGTGTTTGCCTTCTATTTACACCTCCGTTCCCCTCGTCCCCGATTCTAGCTACCCTTTTATTTTTTGCATTGAGGAGTCGATAAGGGTGTCCTTTCGGTTTAAACAGACGGGGTCGACTCCAAGAGATCTAAGCAGTGTAGGGTGGTTCGCAGAAAGATAAAATTGGAATTTTAGTTTCTTGCAGTATGGTTCACTTTTTCTCCCCCTTTCTTTATCAAGCACAAAATGGTACATTCCACCACTGAACGGGACTATAAATAAAGGGAAAAAATAAAACATCTGTGTAGTTCTTTGTGTGACTACGTCTGTTATCAGCACAATAACGGCAAAAGATTTTAAAGCTATTGCCACCATCGTCCTTACTATCGAGAATTATGATTGTTTATTATTACAATAATGGCGAAAACGACTATTATAACTACTACTACTATATATATTTTTTAACTATTATGAATTATTTTTGATAAAGAAGTATAACTTAACAGTTTACTCGTGTAGCAGTTATAACCATTGACGATAACAAATATTTATTTTATATGAAATGTACACGCCATTGTTTTACATGTCTACAATAATGAGACGGTAAATATTAATATGAAAATAATACATAGGTAGATTCTCGTGTCTATCATGTAGGCGTCTTTCATAACCATATTCTCCTTTACTGCATTTGTAACGAATCCGAGCGCAATATACACCGTAATATTTGGATATACTGGTGTATTTGGCCACTGGAGGAACGTTGCGTTATATAAGTATTTCGGTGGGTAGAGCTTTACAATACAGTAGCTGTCTGACAGCTCCGGTGCTGAAATGCCCTGTATTGCACGGCGCGGATACATAGTGACCATGCAGCGGAGATCGGGGTTTCATTTGCAATTGGGATTTCTGTTCTTTTTCTATCTATCTATCTATCTATCTATCTATCTATCTATCTATCTATCTATCTATCTATCTATCTATCTATCTATCTATCTATCTGTCTGTCTGTCTGTCTGTCTGTCTGTCTGTCTGTCTGTCTGTCTGTCTGTCTGTAAATTTGTTTCTATGTTCTTGCCGAAAAAATGAACTTGTTCTCTGGGCTGAAAGGGCTTCGCTTTCCCATTTTAGTCGCGATGCTGCTCAGTGAGCGGGCGCGTTGAAAGAGCGCGCATCTTTGCAAGACAACACGCCTTCATTAAAGTCGGGGTGATTGTACTATCATTTAAAACTTGTAAAAAACAAAGAAAGATACAAAAAACACGTGTCGCATTTCGAAGACGTGCTTTGTTAAACATCATTAAATCTTACAGTACTGACAGCTGTAACAATAGGTGGGCTGATTACATTTCAAAAATACAATTTAAAGTAGCCAAAACGAATGCTGTAATTTTTTTTTACTTCTCCATATATACCATTATAAGAAACGTAGCCCTGGATAGTCATATTTCTAAATTGCTTGTCAAGAATTTTACCTAACAAATGTGGACTGACAAAAAGAGACATTCAGTTTACACCTATCAGGTTTTACAACGGTTCAGTAATATGAAAAACGCGAGACACCAAAGTGTAGCGCCATTGTTGGTAATGTATACTGATGTTACGCTTTAATGTATTGTCTGGGGGGGGGGGGGGGGGGGGTGACAGCAGCCATTCTAAGACATTTGACATTCATACGGTAGAACAGAATTTTTCCTCACATTTTTTATGCTTTAATATAAAAAGGGCAAGGGTATAATGGAAGCGAAAACTCCTTGGCCAGTTAGTTTTCAAAATATTAACAAATTCAACATATTAACATAATTTATCACACGACACTGATCTGTACAGGTATTAGCTTTTCTCAGACTTTCCATGCGCTTGATTTTGTCAGAATCTTGTTGTTTGTTCATTTAGGTTTATTTATGAAATTGGTCATTTTTTTACCTGATCAGTTTATCTCAGCCACAGATCAACCTTACCCAGACTAAGCAACGTGATGATATACAGGCGTTACACACCCACACACACACACACACACACACACACACAGAGCTCTCAGAAAGACTGTGACTCTGTCTTTCACAGTGACAATGATACTCGGCTGTCACCCTCAAAGCATCTGCTCACCCTGATGTAAAATGAAGGAGGGACTACCAGAGGAGACCTCAGAGCTCAGGGCTCATGTCAGGCAGAGAGTGTATCTGCCATGATGGACAGCTGAGATGAACATGTTAATGGGAACACCCAGTGATGGGGAGGGGGAGTGGGGGGGGGCATGTGAATATGCTAAGAACAGTTCAGCTGCTACAGCTTTCTACATTTCATACATACTGCAAGTTCCAACATGCTGACTGAGAACTGAACGTGCAGGAATGCAGATGGGTTGATGGGCGTCCATGAAAGTGATTGCAACAGAACATACATGCAATAACACAGACACACATACAAACAAACAGTCACACAGATACATGGACACCCACATACACAGATGCTATCCATCCATTTTCCAAACCGCTTATCCTACTGGGTCGCGGGGTACACAGATGCTAATTTATATGAATAACCAACACAAATATAAATCATCAATAACACAGACTCCACAGTGCCTTTTAGAAATAAATGAACGTATGATACCTGTCACTGATTGCATTCATACATACATTCAGAAGCTGGCCACATATGAATAAATCCTATGTGTGCGTCCGTGTGCGAGAGAGTGTGATGTGTGCAAAAGAGTGTGATGGGAACATTTCATCCTTCTCCATGGACCAATAAGTGCTTATGGTGGCGAGTAGGAAAGTACTGTCACTCCCTGTCCGCCATGCTGTGCTGGGTGAGGATGTGAGGATAATCCTTATGACACAACCTGCTCTGTTTCATACACTTTTAGGGATTTAATTACTGCCTTGTCTGAGCTCAGGACTCATTTAAGATACAGGTTTATTAGAAAAATAATGAGATGGCGGAGAAAGAAAAACATATTCTTTTACACAAGTTAATTTGTGACCGTAATAGTGGGAAATACAATACATGAGTTAATGAAATGTTAGTGCGGAATGACAAAGTGTGCAGGTTTACTCAATTCTTTGTTAAAGTTCTCTATATTAATGAGACTTGCATTTCAATGGTTTCTCCCACTTGCTACAATGTGCAACCTTTATAACTTCTATAGCAACATTTATTTGTTCTCATTATTCTGGCATCGTAAAATTGCCCGTTGTGTGTAATCCTAACTAACCATCTTTTAATTAGTAATGAAATGCATTTATTCCTTGCTTCCTGCCTTTCTCTGTGCCTCTCCCTGTTTCTCTCACTATCGCAGTAGTTGATTGTAATGGCCTGCTGTGATGTATGCATAGCCTGATACAGCGGTGAGAGTTAGCTTTGTCCAATTGTTCCCTGGGGGGGGTGGGGAGCTTTTGTGGTTGCCTGTTACCATGTTACACAGTATATGAGGAATAAGTGCGCACTGTAGTGATTATTCTTCGCCGGGGGAATGTGCGAATTACCTATGACAATCAGCCTGTGTCTCAGCTCTTCGCCGGTGTCTCTGTAAAACTCCTCACAAAACAAATTTTGAAGCTATTATGTAACAGAAAATAAAACGACGGGCAAGTGCCAAATTATTTGGATACTGCACCCCATGCAGCTGCAGTACTCTTGTTTCAGCATGTATCCTTCGAAGATGGGCTCAACAAATTATCTGTGATTTTTATTTTTTTTTTTTGGTTACGCACAGCACCTTAAATGAGTAGATTGTGAAGTTCCTCTGCTTCCACACAGAATTTCAATGCAGCATGCCCAGGTAATGTCCTTACATATCTAGCCCTGGGGCCATCTGAGGATACTGTACCACAATACTACACGTATTTTGTTGTGTTTCTATTTGCTTAAGCCATTATATGTAAAACCATATTAGCAAGGGTATTATAACTATCTCCAGGTCACTGATAATGATATTCTCAAAAGCACCTCAGGGATATACTATGTACTTTACAATGTTTGTGTACGTGTTTTGTTCAGTAATGTGAGTACTTTCTTTGTGTATCCTTTTAAATTATATTGCAAGGATATGCACCATCTGAAATTTAAGTTTAGGAAAGATTTAGGATCTCTTCCCTCATGCCTAAAACGTTGTAAAAGCTATTAACATATAAAATGGGTAATACTGAAACTAGAGCTATCATTTATTACAATACAGTCTGATTATCAATCAGTTTGTGTTTGGTACCTTACAGGAATTGAATTTAGGTTTCATCACAGACCTCATTCGACCTTTACAATGCTTAAGTAGGAGGAAAATTAGACCATCTTGAACAAGCAGCATCGTTTCCATTTAGATGTGAGGTGATTCGAGGACAGCATATTAAAGCCACGATAAATTGTAGTTAAAATCAATGATGTTTCTAAATATACGTTCTGAGACTTGCTCGTTTTGGTAATATTGTGAGATGTTTGCAAACGCTTTGTCTGTGTGAAACAGATATTGTGGACAATGTCAAGTACTTCTCCTTTCATACAAATTCTCCAAGCATATGGATGGACAGTTAACGTCTTTAATTGTGAAAGAGATCTGAAAATGTGCATGTAAAATGTGTAACAGTCAGTATTATGTAGATTATTGCTGCCTTTGATGTACTTTATTCTTACGCAGATGATTTTGTTATAGGACAGCCCCAGCACTTCTCTCACTTTGCTCCCCTATTCTCTTCCATACTCTCTTCCCTTGTTTTTCATTACATTGCTTCTGATCCTGCCTTCAGATTTTTAGATCTCTGATACTGGTGGAAATTACACTGGACCACATCAAAAATCTGAGCATGTGTTTCGGAAATTACTAGTGCATTTTGCATATTCCGACTGAAAAAATAAAGCAGAATTTCTGTTACAAAACTCTTAAATCACCATATTCTTTTAAAGCCGCTCCTTTATTTGAACTGCGTATTTTCACATCAGCTTAAGTTCTCGGGATTGCACAGGGTAAGGCTTTGTCTTTTACTGAAAATGCATAGTTTCCGACATGTCTGTACCTACAAGTATGAGCATGCTGAGGGAAGAGGATCTTTTAGCTTATGCTAACAGATCCAGAGCTGTATGCTAAGCAGAACCATCATTTGCTCAACGAGACTTAGTATAAAATAAGTGCCTAGGAAAGGTGACATTTTACACGAGAGTCACCTGAGTAAATGATCCACATCACCATTATATTCGAGTAAGGGTCTGTTGCTTGGAATGTTTGTGTGAATGACACACTAGCAGGCCTCTGTGTCTACAGAGCAAGATAGCCCGAGCAAATGCGAGGTGTAGAACTGCACAGGGAGACCCATAATTAAGAACTACATTTCCCAAACTCTTCAGAAATTCAATCTCTATTTCAGTGCACAGATACAGTATTTCACAACTGACCGACTGTTTCAGCACTTTGGACAGTAACTGAGAAATACTGCAGAGTACTCGATTTAAATTCATGGCTATTATAACTGATAAGATGAAATTTAAATCAGCCTGAATGACCTATGGAATTCAACACAAAATAAAAATAATCTTTCTACAGCTAAAGCAAAAAAAAAACCACAAGATTGGATCTCTGTTAAGACATATTACCAACAAGGATAGTGTATTATGTTTTTACTGAGTGGACATATGTGCACGTAAGATATATGTGTAATGGGCTTAAATGATAAACTAGTATAATTTGCTTCTCCCCCAGTTCCTCATTTCATTCTTTAAATAAAATGCTTGTTTTTATATTGTACAGGAAACTGGAAAGAATAAAAATATGTGTTATGTGTAATAAATGGCCTAGGGACATAATTTAGAATAATGACTTTTCTGTTGTGTTTTATTGTGTTTTAAATATGAGAATTTACTTTTATTAAAATCTCGTAATTTATGTGTTAGATCCCATATCGCTTGACCTCAGCATTTTTTATGACATTGTAAATGTGAAAAGATATTGCTTATCTTTTAATTAATGGTCTCATTGTGGTATACAATGTATTGTGTATGATGTCAACCTTATCACCAAGCTATGCGACCTTATTTTGAGTGAAACTATCAATCAGCATCTCAGGAACGACATATATCAATGGTGAACTACAATTAAGGCAATAAAGACAAAGCAAATAGATACAGTATGTTGCTTCTCACATATAGCTTCTTATATTATTTTATTATTTAAGCTATTCTCTGCACTTTTGTTCTAGGAAGTAGGAAATTCTCACACTACTCATCCATACTGTACCTGAACCCGTTTGACCCCCAAAGTTCAGTTCGTTTGACTCATAGATGTGGTTTGACTAGTTTGATTGCTCCGTACTCTGATCTGGAAAACTGCGTTTCTTAAAAGAGTATTGGGATTAGGGGGCTCAGTATGGACAGATCCACTACCCCTAAACATTTGTTAATTTTTTTTTAGAAATTCTGTCTCTATTTCACTGCAAAGATACAGTATTTCACAACTGACTGACTGTTTCAGAACTTTGGACAGTAACTGAGAAATAGTATTCTATAATGGAGGGGGGGCATTTATTAAAAGTCACATTAAAAAACACCATAACTAAGCTATGTGTACTTTACCCAAATTTAAGCTTTCCAACATTTTGAATTCAATTCCCAAACTCTAAGATCCATCATTAAATATAGATATATAGAACAATTCCCAACTCAGAACGTCATCTGCATGTTAAGCAACCCCCATGAAGTGTCTGACACACTCCTTTATGTAAAGCACCTCATCATAATGTGAAACACATACATTATATATAAAACTCTAGCCTCCAGATTAGCAGCAGCTGGAGGATATAACTTCTGGCTGGGTGCCACCAAATCACACCATAAATGTCATGATTTAATGTAGTCACCAGTACTGGATGTCGGGAAGGCAGCCAAAAGTTATTATTATCAATAGTAGTTTTGGGATTAATTTTGAATTCTGGTTTTTAATAATTTATTTCCGAACTCTCCGTTGTTGTCTGCTACTGCTACTCTCTGGTAATTATTGCTGTTAAACAATTCAGTATCACTCTGGAAGAACTTTGAGTGTACCTAACACAAGCTTTTTTTCTAAATACTGCTCATTTAAACTGTAAATTCATAGAGGCCGAATGAAAACTCTGCATGGCCTATGAACGTGAAACATGTGGGGTGTCAGATGGTGTGGTGTGTGAGATATATAACTTCAAACCTTTGAAGATGACCTTCTAGGAAGTGCATTGCCTTTTTCCGAAGTACTGATTGGATGACTGTCACATATGTAAAACAGAGATCATCTGATGACAGATCTAATCTTCTTTGTACATGGCAGTAGTGACATATATAGCACAAAGAAAGTAAAACATAGTTATCCCTTGACATTAGACAGGAGTTAAAGCAGGTTTAGCAAAGTAAGTGGAGGGAACAAGGTAGCTGTTTTGTCTCCACAAACGGGGAAAACGCACTGAAGACGAAAAAACATAAATCACAGCATTTGTGCAGGGTGCCAGTGATGTGTGCATTTACTTGAAATAAAAATATCCAAATCAGGGGCGTCAGAAGCATTTTGAATGTGGGCGGGACACACTGGCATAAAACTAATATTTTATGTTAAATGTGGGGGGGGGGGGGGGGTCCAAACGAATAATTATGAAATGTGAGGGGGACACTACTGAGGGTGAACTGCACAGGTGAACTGAATGAGCATGCTTGTCACTCTGCTCTAAACTTTCCTAAACTTCTGCGCCACATTGGCTAGGACTGGAAATTAATCACAAAAATGTCATTATACATCAAGCAGAAACATTAAGTGGCAATAAAATAGTACTTCATTTTCCAATTAAACATTTACAGTACATGTCATATGACTAAATAAATAACAATAAAGTAGACTCTATAGTCAAAACATCTCTATCTATGTTGTTTTTATGATTAACATTTGATAGTGAACCAAAGTTTCTTTTCAGCAAAGCGTAAATAACCTCTCCCAATTTCCAGATTTGACGATTGACTGAATGCTGTCCCAGTCATGAGTGCAGTAGGACCCGAAGCACTAAATGTGACATATATAACAAATTAGATGCAAATTTTTTTAAAAACATTTCCAGCTGAGCACTTTTTAAATGGTTGCTCAGGCGAGAGTGTTTCATTTCCTTTGGAGTTCTTTCCTTCTCTATGAGAAGTAGACTGAAGATTAGCACTCTGAGATCTGGGTGGGCATCCCTGTTTCATCCCAGGGCCCCCACATCACTGCAAGAACCTGCCTGCTTCCACCACGACAAGCAGCTTTGAATCAGCTCACCGGAATAAACCCTCCAGTGAACAAACAAACAAATAAACAAAGAAGTTCACAATGGTCCATCAGGAACGTGAAGCTCAATCTCATATCCAGATTGAATAGTATTTTTTATAATTTTTTTTACCCGCCACAGATTAGTAATAAGAAAATTAATGAGATTTTGTTTATCTATAATTCCTTCATTTGGGAGAAGTAGACAAGCTTATTTCTGCCTTAAAAAGTGCTTTTCTCCAACATGTTAATAGAGATATATGCCAAATGAGGATAAAATAATTACATTATAAATGACGTGAGACTTGCTCATCCTGGCATATGCTTGTGCTGTCGTTCACTCCTGTTATCAGCCTATTTCACATTATATCTAATTCCTTCCTTAATAGACACCAAATGTCAGAAACTTTGCTTAGTTCTCCTATGTCAGGGGTGGCTCCATTTTTAAATGAAAGCAAAAAAAGTGTTTAACGATCCAATCATATATGCTTATTATCATCATTAAGTTCCTTAGTTTTTGCAGTAATTATTATTTTGCTGAACAGTATATGGAAGCAGAGTGTGGGGACATGGGGTGGGGGGGGGGGGGGGACTCGCCTATCTCTGGGGCGGAGGTCGCTGAGGTGGTTAAAAAGCTCCTCGGTGGCCGGTCCCGGGGGTGGATGAGATTCGCCCAGAGTTCCCCAAGGCTCTGGATGCTGTGTCCTGGTCGACACGCATCTGCGGCATCGCATGGACATCAGGGGCAGTGCCTCTGGACTGGCAGACCGGGGTGGTGGAGGGTGTGCTCCAACTATAGGGGGATCACACTCCTCAGCCTCCCCGGTAAGGTCTATTCGTGGGTCCTGGAGAGGAGAGTCCGCCGGATTGTGGAACCTCGGATTCAGGAGGAGCAGTGTGGTTTTTGCCCTGGCTGTGGAACAGTGGACCAGCTCCATACTCTCAGCAGGGTTTTGGAGGGTTCATGGGAGTTTGCCCGACATGTGTTTTGTGGACTTGGAGAGGGCATTCGACCGTGTCCCTCGGGGGGTCCTGTGGGGAGTGCTCCGGGAGTATGGGGTACCGGGCTTCCTTTTAAGGGCGGTTTGGTCCCTGTATGACCGGTGCCAGAGCCTGGACTGCATGGGCGGCAATAAGTTAGACTCGTTAGGGTTGGACTCCGTCAGGGCTGCCCTTTGTCACCGATTCTGTTCATAGCTTTTATGGACAGAATTTCTAGGCGCAGCCAGGGCGTTGAGGGTGTCCGGTTCGGTGACCTCAGGATTAGGTCTCTGCTTTTTGCAGATGATGTGGTTCTGTTGGTTTCATCGGACTGTGACCTTCGGCTCTCACTGGGACAGTTCGAAGCCGAGTGTGAAGCGGCTGGGGTGAGGATCAGCACCTTCAAATCCGAGACCATGGTCCTCAGCCGGACAAGGGTAGAATGCTCTCTCCGGGTTGGGGATGGGGTCCTCTCCCAAGTGGAGGAGTTTAAGTATCTCGGGGTCTTCTTTACGAGTGAGGGAACAATGGAGCAGGAGATCGACAGGCGGATCGGTGCGGCGTCAGCAGTCATGTGGGCACTGCATCGGTCTGTCATGATGAAGAAAGAGCTGAGCCAAAAGGCGAAGCTCTCGATTTACCAGTCAATCTACGTTCCTACCCTCACCTATGGCCATGAGCTGTGGGTAGTGACCGAAAGAACGAGATCGCGGGTGCAAGCGGCCGAAATGAGTTTCCTCCGCAGGGTGGCTGGGCTCTCCCTTAGAGATAGGGTGAGGAGCTCAGTCATTCGGGAGGGACTCAGAGTAGAGCCGCTGCTCCTCCGCATCGAGAGGAGCCAGATGAGGTGGCTCGGGCATCTGATTAGGATGCCTCCGGGACGCCTCCCTGGGGAGGTCTTCCGGGTATGTCCCACTGGGAGGAGACCCCGGGGAAGACCCAGGACACGCTGGAGAGACTATGTCTCTCGGCTGGCCTGGGAACGCCTCGGGATCCCCCCAGAGGAGCTGGATGAAGTGGCCGGGGAGAGGGAAGTCTGGGCCTCCCTGCTGAGACTGCTGCCCCCACGACCCGACCCCGGATTAAGCGGAAGATGATGGATGGATGGATGGATGGATGAACAGTATTTTACAGAGGTGGAAATTTCAGGTCCAGAAAGTACAAATCCAGACCAGGATTTTGTCTCAACCAACCAGTTGAGTACTATGTGACTATGACTCTTTATGCTGAACTGGTTGGTTGAAACTAAATCATGGTCTGGATTTGTACTTTCTGCACCTGAAATTTCCACCTCTGGCATTTAACGATAACCTTTATTATTCAAAAAGAACATAACAATCCTTCATATTTGAATGTTTTGATTCAAAATGTGCGATGGCAATATTAATATATATTTTTTTTCAATTTAGGGTGGTACTGCAGTGCCTCATTTTGTCAGATTGTAGCAGGTGAATTCTACATGTAAATGCCATGCTTAATCGAATCACCAAAATTAGTTTTTAAGACACATGGTTAGTTAAGGTTTTGGCCAGAGTAGAAAGAGGTGTGGCAGACAGATGATATACCGAACTGTATGATTACACTTTGCTCATTTTTCTTTAGTGCCATTTATGCACATCATAGGTCATTGTCTTTCAGCGTGTAATTGTGATTCTGAAGTGAAGGGTGAGGTGATGGGCAGCTAGTGGTGGGGGTGTTGGGGGGAGGGGCGGGGAGTGGGCTGCTGCTGAAAAGCTGAGCTTTCATCACTGGGGTAATTAGAATAGAAAGATATTTCATTTTATTTGTACAGAAGGAGACTTCTCAAGCCATCTGATAGGCATCCCTCTAATATATGAAAATTACATATTCTGTTTCGTCTGGAAGAATGGAACATATTATCCAGGGACTCATGATAAAATGTAACATAATTCGAGAAACGGAAATGTGTCACAAGCACCTTATTGGCAATACGATTCTGCTTGAGTCTTGGCATCAATTCCCTAGAGTCTGTACCTGTAATGTCTTCCTCTTTAGCATATACTGTACAATCCTCTCCATGGAAAACGGAGCAAAACAAATGAATAATTGTATATAAATGAAATAAAAGTAACTATAATGCAATGCACATTTCATTGCTCATTCGAGCATAAAGGAAAGTGAAACAACAAAAGCGACGCGGAACATTCCGTAACAACTGCAACAGCTGCATCCAATTAATATGTGTTAAGGTAACTGCATGATTTTGTTGGTACTTCTTGATTAATTACAGGCATCAACCAGGGGGAGTTAACAAGTAACACGTAAATATAGGCTACATAATTTCCTAATCAGAAATAAAAACATGGATACATTGTAGTGAGAGGATTCATGCCAAAATTGTGTCCTAGCACGGTCGATGTAGCATCCAAAAATACAGCATGCTTTTTGTGACTAATGGCCAAGTAATTTTGAGTTTAATTAAGAGGTTACTTTCCGGCTATTTCTGCTGTTCGTTTTGCCGGGCATTTGCCTTGACACTGAATGTGAAGGAACACAAAGTTTTAGGAAACTCAGCCCAGCTAATAGACTACAAGCCCCTGTGCTTCCCTGTCTCCCTCCAGCTGGCCCCAAAGATTGTACAGTTCATTGTAGACATTGTACAGTTCATGCACTTTCATGGACTCCAAGAGGGATGTGCAATGAAACAGAGTCACAACAGGTTTCTTCTCGTGTTAGTAGCTATCCTCAGTGACACAAGATAAACACTCCAGCATTTTTATATTCTGCATTTACACACACACACACACACACACACACACACACACACACACACACACACACACACACACACACACACACACACACACACACACATAAACCCTTTTCAATACCTTGTGTAAATGTCACTTATTGTGTCCATTACAAAGTTATATTAGTACTGCATGTTTTTCAGAAGTGTTTTTTTATAATACTGTGATCTTGTCAGAAAGATACTAAAATAAAAAAGTAATAGCACTTTTTAAGCTACTTTGATTTGGCAACAAGCTTTAATTTATCAGTTACAGTTTAATAAATAATTTTAGAGTCAATATTGCATCCCAGTGTCGCAGGCCTCATATATTATAAAGCAATTCCTCACAAGAAATTCACTTTCACTGTGAAATAAAATTTTTTCAAAGAAATGAAATTGAAAACACACAGGATGGAAAAGTTTCCTTAATGAATGATATACAGTGATCAAATTGCCTGCTACAGGTTACACCCACAGTTGGATACTCTGACTGCTTCATTGTGTTGAAGTTTTGGCTAGAAGGAACTGGATGCCCTTTTGATATTGGTCATGTTTAGAACCCTGGTTTGGCTCCTGCTTGAGGTACTGCTGTTTTAAAATAGTAAAATTGATCAAAAAATATACAGCTATACAGGCCTATCATCCATCATGACATCATTGTTCAGTCTGGATCATCCACATCTCCAATAAGGTCTGCTAGGAACCTACTGTAGGGATAATGACAGATGACCAGTTGTCCTTTTCTGAGCACATAACAGCAGCCAGTTTTGCAGACTTGCCCTGTACAGTATAACTCAGGTAGATCGGGTCTTTTCTATCTGAGTATATAGCTCAGTTTGTATTCCAGACACTTGCTATGTCATGACTAGTCTATTACTGTACAACTCTACCATCTTGTGCTATCAGACCACTACAGATAGCTTAAAATTTGGCAGCAGGTTCAATATTCATTCAGCCTAAATGGTCTAATGTCATATCCCTCCTTGAGGTCCAAGCTGGACATAGAAGCGACCGTGCGACCTTAGAGGCGACCGTGTGACCTTTGTTGCGACCATGTGGCCTTATACACGACCGTGTGACCTTTGTGGTGACCGTGTGGCCTTAGAGGCGACTGTGTGACCTTTCAGGCGACCGTGTGGCCTTAGAGGCGACCGTGTGACCTTTAAGGCGACCGTGTGGCCTTAGAGGCAACCGTGTGACCTTTGAGGCGACCGTGTGACCTTTGTGGCGACCGTGTGGCCTTAGAGGCGACCGTGTGACCTTTGAGGCGACCGTGTGGCCTTAGAGGCGACCGTGTGACCTTAGAGGTGACCGTGTGGCCTTAGAGGCGACCGTGTGGCCTTAGAGGTGACCGTGTGGCCTTAGAGGCGACCGTGTGACATTAGAGGTGACCGTGTGGCCTTAGAGGTGACCGTGTGGCCTTAGAGGCGACTGGGTGACCTTTGTGGCGACCGTGTGGCCTTAGAGGCGACCGTGCGGCCTTAGAGGCGGCCGTGTGACCTTTGTGCCGACTGTGTGGCCTTAGAGGCGACCGTGTGGCCTTAGAGGCGACAGGGTGACCTTTGAGGCAACCGTGTGGCCTTTGTGGCGACCATGTGGCCTTAGAGGCGACCGTGTGACCTTTGTGGTGACCGTGTGACCTTTGTGGTGACCGTGTGGCCTTAGAGGCGACCGTGTGACCTTTGTGGTGACCGTGTGACCTTTGTGGTGACCGTGTGGCCTTAGAGGCGACTGGGTGACCTTTATGGTGACCGTGTGGCCTTAGAGGCGACTGGGTGACCCTAGAGGTGACCGTGTGGCCTTTGTGGCGACCGTGTGGCCTTAGAGGCGGCCGTGTGACCTTTGAGGCGACCGTGTGACCTTAGAGGTGACCGTGTGACCTTTGACGCAACCGTGTGACCTTAGAGGCGACCGTGTGAGCTTTGTGGCAACCGTGTGGCCTTAGAGGTGACCTTGTGACATTAGAGGTGACCGTGTGGCCTTAGAGGCGACCGTGTGGCCTTAGAGGTGACCGTGTGGCCTTAGAGGCGACCGTGTGACATTAGAAGTGACCTTGTGGCCTTAGAGGCGACCGTGTGACATTAGAAGTGACCGTGTGGCCTTAGAGGCGACTGGGTGACCTTTGTGGCGACCATGTGGCCTTAGAGGCGACTGGGTGACCTTTGTGGCAACCGTGTGGCCTTAGAGGCGACCGTGTGGCCTTAGAGGTGACCGTGTGGCCTTAGAGGTAACCGTGCGACCTTAGAGGCAACCGTGTGACCTTAGAGGTGACCGTGTGACCTTAGAGCCGACCGTGTGGCCTTTGTGGTGACCGTGTGGCCTTAGAGGCGACCGTGTGACCTTTGAGGCGACCGTGCGGCCTTTGAGGCGACCGTGTGGCCTTAGAGGTGACCGTGTGGCCTTAGAGACGACCGTGTGACCTTAGAGACGACCGTGTGGCCTTAGAGGCGACCGTGTGGCCTTAGAGGCGACCGTGCGGCCTTAGAGGCGACCGTGTGGCCTGTGACAAAGGAAAGTATCACTGCCTTCTGAGTGGCAGCTGCTGAGATATTGTTTTTTCTTCCCTGCCATCCGTTTGGATGGCTTTTCATAAACATATAATTCCAGGAGGCGGCTAGCAATAAAATTGTTCTCTTTCTGATAAAAGCAGACATTCTAACCTACCTCAGGCTACACAGCACACCCCCACTCACCCTCACCTACAGTCCACACCCCTATTCCAATAGCAAGCTCTCCTGGCAATGGATGCAACCCACTGCTACGCGGAGATATTGTCTGAGCCCTGAAAGTATATTAAAACATAGAAAGTGGACCGGGAGGGCCAGCTCTTCGGAGTTATTGGTGTTGTACATCATGCTCTGGGACGTTTGTCAGTGGGAGGTTATGTGTGTGTGTGTGTGTGTGTGCGTGGGTCCAGTATATATTACATTGTGGGGACCAAGAGTCTCCATAAAAGAAAAAAAACTGTTATTTTGATGTTGTGGAGTCTATTTTTTTCAGTCTCCACAAGGGGAAACTCATCTGATATGATAAATATCTGACCTGTGACTGCAGTCAAACACACAACAAATATCAGAAGAGTTGTACAGTATTATGTTTGGTTACTTATTGTTAAGGTTAAGGCTGAGTGGGGTTAAGCTTGTCATAGTTGGGATTAGGGCATTTCCCATACAAAAGAATGGATGGTCCCCACAAAGATATCAATTCAAACATGTCCGTATGCATGTGTGTTGAGGCCAGTTCTTTTTCAAAACTTTATGATTTTAAGTGTCTTCTACTAAGCACTTGTAATTACATGCAATTGTACATCACAGTTAAGTTATAAGCATTCAGATTCCAGAGATATACAGCAGAAAAGACCTTTATGCACACATACGTGTGATTGGTGATATTTAAGCATCTAATATTGATTTCATTTGTTATATTCTGTTTATTTTTTAGATATATGCTGTCATTGGTTAGTGTTATACGTTTAAGTATTATTGCATATTTTTCTTAAAGAACTTAATAGAAAGAAACAGACGGAAGGAAAATGCAAGATGCAGGGAGAGAAAGACAGAGAGAGTCAGTACCCATTGTGAGCGCGACTGAATGGCAGATTTGGCATTCAGGACGTGGTTTTGAGCAGGTATTCTGAGCACACGGCCAATGGCATGGTGCTCCCGGCGCCTGGGTTCAGCCTTGGGTGGACAGGAAGGTTGAGTGACAGAGGTGCACACACTCCTAATGTCGCCACGCTCTGCTGAGGATGCCGGCATTCCGCACTGCACAAAGGCATGCTGATGAAACACGCAACGGTTTTCTCTGGAAGAGCATCCGGAGAACAGGCCGACATTTTCTAGACTGTGCTAAATTAATGCTGCAAAATTATGTGAAGATGCTGCAAAAAAAAAAAAAAAATAAAAAAAAAAAAAAAATATATATATATATATATATATATATATATATATATAAAAATGCAATGAGACTGTTGCAAAGGGTTTTATTTGAATTATTCCAAAAACTAACGGTACATAATGCAATAAATATTTGAAATTCAGATTTCATATAGAATTTAAACAGAATAATGGTGAATGAATGAATAAATGGAATGAGAGTTAAGCATTATTTGAGTGTGTGTATATATATATATATATATATATATATATACACACACACACACACACACATACACATACACACACACACACAAGAAATAAAGCAAAAAAATACAAAGTTGCAGTTCTGTTTCCAGTTTCTGTGCATATACATCAGCAACCTTGTGGCTCAGCCAGTGGCCCTTTCATGCCACACCTCCCGTGTTGGGGTTCTGCTCTCTCTGTCTTGTGCACAGTTACTTAGGGTCTGCTTTCCTCCACCATCCAGTAACAAGTAGTTCATTTCATCGGTGTCCATGAATTGCTCGTGGTGAACGTGTGCTCTGTGATAGTGGTGTTCCTGTCCCGGGTGTCCCCTGCCTTGTGCATCATGCCAACTGACATTGGCATCAGCCCTCCCGATACAGTGACTGGAAGTAGGATGGAAGAATGTTCATGAAGAATGTTCAAATGCCAACAGCTGTGAAAGTGCAAGGCCCACTGGAGCTACCGCTCCCTTATAAGGTCATTCAGGTCATCCTCCAATCCGATGGTTCAATAGTGGCATTTTCTACTCCAATGGAGTATTATCAGTAGAAACTGTACTGCAGAGGCAGGCAGGTATACAGCATGGAGGTACCTCCTGTACCCCCAGACCCCCCCCCCCACATCACAGACCTCCCCCCCCCTCATTGTCATTGCGGAAAACCCCACCCATATCAAACCTGCAGATGGTAAACCTGGGATCCTGGTGAAATCATTGGCAGCCTAACTGATCCGCTTTGTTTTACTCCTTCGATGTTCTTCTTCTTGACATTTGGGACAACAAAATGGCTCGACACTTCATTTCTGATCCTGGGCAATACAGCTGGCACACCTTATGGTCTAAGATATCTTTGGGAATGAGGGCTTTTATATCCTTACTCTGTTTATTGTCCCTAAAATGTACAAAAACAGGAACAGGACATAATTTCCTCTTAACTGGCTTCTCAGACTTCAAGGCAGGCTTTCCTGTGGATTGTAACTCATACGGAAATGAGGTCCCTGATGTACAGCACAGCAGCAATGCATCCCCAGAGCGTGATGAGGCAACGACTGGTGAATCCCCCCCGCCAGCAGGACCGCGGCCCCCGGATCGAGGCTGGCAGATGCATTTTTGGAGGGCCACATCTGCTCAGGCGAACGAGTGCCTCTTCGTCTCCAGCCGCGAACTCGCCCGTAATGGTCTCCCATCTGCTGATTGGAAAAAATCATCTCAAGGAAAAAAAAAAAAAAATGGCTCAGGGCCACATTAATTCCGAAAGCACTGCCCACCCACCGGTCGCCAATCATGAACTTTGCGCTAATGGCAGATTTCCTTTGGGGAAGCGCAATGATCCCTCACGATAAGTAATCAAAAAGCCTTCAGCAGGAACAAGGGCTTTGCAACATCACATGCATATTCCTCATTAGCAAGTCTAATGGGAGTCCACGTTTTTTATCACGCCGTACATTCATTACAATACCTAAACAGGGCCAACTGGTGTCCCTGGGTTTGATCTTTAAAATCCGAGAAATGGGTGTCCGTTCCTCCATTGCTTCTGAGTCTCACCTCCTGATTCATTAGGTCTCCTGGTAGACTTCCTTACGCTACGCAGGCTTTGGTAATCAGCTTGGGGGTCGAAGGAGTCTCATTTGTACTCATAGCTAATAATAATGATAAAAAATTTGACTTCGTTTTATGCACTTTAATCATTAAAAGGCCTCTTTAAAAGCTGAGAAAAAAATGTAGTATTTTCCGTAGTGTTTTTGTGTTTAAATGGCATCAGAGAGAAAGTAATTGAAACGATCCTTTTGTTGTCATCCTCTTGGGCCTGAGCACATGAGCGACTCATTAGAAGACAAAACAAAATGGGGGACACTGGTTTTCATTGTAACTACAAATTGGGATTTTGGATGAACCTTTGGGACTCTTCTGACCTTGCTTTGTGCATTAGGCAGACGGCTTAAAAGCGGGGAATTTACGGTGCATCCTCTGGCACCTAATCTAACGAGGGCACTCTGAACTGTCCTTTAGATGAAATTTCTTCAAGCACATATGTGACCCTTTGAAGCACATACTATATTAAAATTAAATAAATATCTTTTCTGGGTTTCAGGGTGTTAAACTGTTTAAACATTAGCAACCAAATAAACAAAGGAACAGGTAAAATATATTAATTTCCACCTTTACTGGAATTGTACTTCCCAATAGTCAGAGTAGTAAAAAATCTGTGAGATCCTTCCAGTAAAATAATTATATCAAGAGGAATTTTGGCATAAAATTTCAACCTGTGGGAAATATTTAAAATGATAAAAAATTACATTTTGATATCATGAAAATTTTTTTTTTAAGATTCTTCACACCTCAAGTTTAACAGACATATCCAAGCAAATTCTCCTTAAACAGTGATTCTAACACATTTCTCAAGCTGCAGATCCCCAAGCAATTAGCAATACAGGGACTTTCTTTCTGGAAACATTTGGTAAGAGGTTATAGACGCTGCCACAGATACCTGGGTGGGTCAGTTCCCCTCTACATGCCATTCACTGGCACTCCAGCGGCCACCTGTGGTTTGGGGCCTGATGTCAATTCCATATGCACAGGGCCAGGTGGGCGGAGTCCCGGCCTGATCTCATTTCCATATGCAGAGGGTCAGGTGGGCGGAGCCCCGGCCTGATCTCATTTCCATATGCAGAGGGTCAGGTGGGCGGAGCCCCGGCCTGATCTCATTTCCATATGCAGAGGGTCAGGTGGGCGGAGCCCCGGCCTGATCTCATTTCCATATGCAGAGGGTCAGGTGGGCGGAGCCCCGGCCTGATCTCATTTCCATATGCAGAGGGACAGGTGGGCGGAGCCCCGGCCTGATCTCATTTCCATATGCAGAGAGACAGGTGGGCGGAGCCCTGGCCTGATCTCATTTCCATATGCACAGGGCCAGGTGAGCGGAGCCCCAGCCTGAACCTCGCTGGCTGGGAGATAAGATTCCTGGGTGGCTGGGCTGCAGATGTGGACCACAGAGCGACTTGCTTCCAGAGGCCCCGAGCAGGGAGGCAGACGCTGTTATCAGCGCGGCACAGAGAGACAGGGGGGCAGGCTGGGCAATTCTCCCCCAGCTCCTAAACAGGACCAGTTGCCCTGAGATTTCTGCTGCTTCAGGCTTGGGAGGGCGCATTTTCTCTACACCCATCTGATATGAGAAAGTCTGAATGTCCATAACTACACTGCCCTGGCAGCCTTGTCATGAAGATGGGCTGTGGTATGATTTCAACAAAAACTTCAGACAATCTTTACAAGAAATATATTAAAAGTTCCAAATAATGTCTCTGTAGGAAATGTCCTCACAATCAAATTAAGAAAACAGATTATAGCTTCTGTAGAATCAATTCTGGAAAAGGTGCAGAATATCTGAACACCTGGTTGTCTGAGGACAATATCAGAGTCTCACTCTCCAACATGTAGCCTAAAATCAATAGAGTGGAAACTACATTTAAAAGTGTTTATAGTAAAAGTGGCTCAATATACACCTATACATACACACACACAGACACACACACACACACACACTTGAAAACACTGTGTTGGGAAATAATTCACTTTGTGATTTGTGATGCACCTTGAGCAGGTTGATGATGAGCAATCTGCAGTCCATGGACCGAGTGCTTCAGCACAATCATGGCTCTTACACATTTTGTCCTCATTAAAAGGAAAGGCAACGGGGGTCAGGGGGTCCTGCCAAATCATACTCTGGCGGCCCACGGTGATGAATGCCTACAAGGGTCTCACCCTCCTACAGTTCGGTCTCATCGTTGATGGGAGAGCTTCCTTTAAAGATGCGTGTCTAATAACAAATTAGCTGGTCCGTTAAAAATAAATAAATAAATACACACACACACAGCATGAAAATCTGTAATCAGCTTCAAGAAGTGGAGAAGCTTGAAGTTTAATTGGAAATGGGTTCTTGGTAAATGTCAAGGGCAGAGTGAAGCTGTACACACTGATTGACTTTAAATACAGAGCTCCGTACCTGGGGTAGGCTGGCTGCAATGTGGCCTCGCTGCTGTATGGGGAGAACAAAGGAAAGAGACCGACGGGGAGGGGCTGGTTGGGGGGGGGGGGGTTTCTAGCTGATGTTGTGATCCCTGATGGTCAGCAATGGGAAAGAGGGGTGGCCATTTTACCTGCCGCCCCAACACACCCCCCCCCCCCAAATGCATGCTTCATGTAGCGTCATGTGCTCTATAAAAGTGTAACACAAACAGAACGCAGAGGCGGCTCTCATGTTATCAGTTGTTATTGGCCTATGTGTGTGTGTCTAAAGTGAAACCCCCCAGTGGCTCTGCTGTTTTTATTCCACGCCTTCGGCTCTGAACCCCAATTTGCTTGAGCCGGGTGCTTCTGTTCGAACTTTTTAATCAGAGACTGCCGTTACCACAGATCCGTTAAGGATACCTCAAGGCTTATTTCTCAAGCATAAATGTCAAAAAATTTCGCATGCATCTCTTTCAAATGTCACAGTATATGCATTTAAATAATATGTTTACATCATATGAATTTTTTATATCTTCTCGGACTAGCTATAGCGCTTTTGTAAATCTTGAGAAGACGCCTTTCGTGTTATAAACGTGCCGTGCAGGAAAGCATGCGGTGAGCTCACCGATAAGGAATAATAAATCCGATTTACCATTAAAGGCAGTGGCCCCTTGGTGCCACGCAGAGGACAACAGCTGGGAAATCAGAGGAGTTGCAATCAGCTTTGTAAGCCTGGCAAGAGCCTCTCTCTGCCACTGTGGTCCAGGCGACCTGCTTGTCGATATATCGACTGTCCGTCAGGAAGTTCGTTACCGCTGCCTCACGCAGAGCAAATGAACTGCCAGGTCCTGTCAGCGGCTTGATGTTACAGAGCAAGCCCCGACCCCCCCCCCCCCAGTAGCCCCCAAAAACACCACACAGTGCCACAGAAAACACCTGTCCTGTCCAATTTATAGAACACCTGGGGAAAAGGAACGTAAACGGATCAGGCACTAACAAGCCCAATATCGGGAGTGGATAAATGAAATGGTAATGGTGTCGAATTCTCCCGTTATTACTCGAATCCGTTCTGTTAATTAACTGCTTGAGAGATTAGCTTGTCATGCCAAGGTACCTTCCAAGTCAAACGTGGTTAGCTGTTTAGGTACAGGGCTCCTGATGTGCACGGGACGCTGCACTCAGACGTATCCTCTGATCTGTGGAGCTGCATCCGGCAGTCATTCCTTTAACTGACACGATTCCCTAAATTTGACCTCAGGACTGATTCAGGACAAACTTAACTGCAAATGCTAACAACATCATTCTCAAGTAGGCAAAAAAATTGGCAAGAGCATGATATTGTAGCACTGGAGCATGCTGGGAAATTGCAAATAGCCGCTGTGTGTTATCGTTATCACTTGTTTCGTTCTCGATTGTTGTATGTGCCTTTGCCGGTGTGTTGCGTGAACCCTGTCCAACCCTTGACACTCTCTAGTTGCTGTGTAAACTATCCACTGTGTATATGCTTTACCATGTGGTGTGAGACCTCCCTGTGTTTCAGCATGTTATCTGTGAGTTGGTGGTTGTTAATTTTATAAACGGCTTATAAACAGGCATATTCTTCTTTTATAAAGAAGCCTCCTCAAGTTCTGCCACCACCATCACGATGTCGCAGTGATATTATAAGATATTATAATATGTGGTGTAGGAGATAATATACACGCCCAAATATTATCAGTGTTTACCCAAACCTGGCATCGTTATGTATACAGTACAGATGACGTACTCAGCTATGAAGACGTGCCATTTAAACACACCTTAAAATAAGGCTGTTGTGGAATTGAAGATGTAAGTATGACTCGCTCCCCCTTTCACCCGAATTGCACACCAATTGATTTGCGCCGATTTATATTCAGGTGAGTGCTTACACAAGGCACCACCATTATATCCGGCCCAAAAACTCTACATTAGCAGCTCAGTGAAGACCGTGATTTATTCCTGCTCTGGCCACCAGCGGCCTTTCATCGACATTTCATCATCAAGCAAGAGCCCTCTCTAGACATTACTGTAACATTGCAGCAATGCCGTGTGTGTGTTGGCTGTGATCTGCCATTGTGCCCAGAGCCAATGGCGTGGAAACAGATGTGCCATTGGAGGTGAGACTCTTGGCATAAATGATTCGTGGAGGAGCTGCCGCTATTGTGCTGTAATGGCTCTGTCGGTGATTGCCGCTTTGGTCAGGTCCCAAACCCAGCGACTGCTTATCGGAGCTGCATTTGCACCTCTTGCTGTTTTCATAGTGTTCCTCATTTTTGTCAGCCAGTCTTCTGCTTCAGGAGGGACGCGCGCTGATGTTCCGCTCTGCCGTTACCCCATGCCGAGCACTGGGAACCAGGGAGATAGCATAAGAGAAAGGTGTCATGCACACTTAACAAAGAGGAAAATTATCTGGGAGAATATACTCTGTATATTCACTGTCGGCAGAAAAGCGGGGACGCCTGGATTTCTCATTCAGCGGGACCTTAATAAGAGGAATGGATTGTAATAGAAAATCGCTCACGCTGAATTCAGCTTCAAAATGAACAAAGGACTTGACACAACTGAAATGTAGGCTGACCCTTTCAAAGACATTTAAGCTTTTTACACACTGTCCCCTTACACATTGGAATAAAATAATAAATAAAATAAAATAATAAAAACAATTTCAGGGACAGAAAAAGTCTGTAACATTTCTTTAGTTCTGAATCTCCTTAGCCTGATATTATTGTGGTTTCTTTGTATTGCACCATGACGCCGCACTATTATTTCATATTAGTCCCATTCAAGTGACTGGTTCACTCTTAATGGATGTCAGTAAGTGTGAATACATTCTGTGCATTGGACTGTCTCACCCCACCTTATGGCTCCTAAGCTCTGAATTAATGCAACCGTAAGCAGATAAGTTGTTACTGAAAACAGGTGGCTATAATATGATTTGTTATGCTACAGTTTGGTTGTCTAATTCTGATACTTTACTGCTCATGTATGAGGCCGTGACCTACGGTACACGGTGTATTATAGATAACCTGAGTATTTCGTTGAACAGTACAACACAAGCACAATTTGCATTTTGTTGCTTAACTGTTGCCTTTATTGAAATATTTTCACTGTTTTGCTTGTGGATATTGCATCGGAAATTCTGCACTTCTGGCAGTAGTAAAGTAGGGCTTCTGTTGGGACTTGATCCATTGTCTGTACATCCTTTGAAGAATAGCTCTACCTTCACTGTTTCATGCTAGCAAAAGGTCCACCTGAGATTTCAGTTTGTAGTAAGGTGCTGTGTGTGTTCGTGAAATGATTTATAACTCGGATATGTATTTAGTTGGATAAATCACATTTGTTTTACCCTGAGACATTACAATACTAATTTACAACTGACGTTTAAAAAGCCCTTTAAAGAAAGAATACTGCCTCCAGGTACTTTCTGATGATGTGCTTTTGACAATCAGCATACTGTCCTTGCATCTCAATGCACGGTGACTCTCTGTTGGCAAGGAATATGAGCAGCCAGGTGAAAGTACATAAATTATGCAAATTATAGTTTAAAGAACACGTCCTTAAACCATCAATTAATTGTTAAAACAATATGAAGAAAATATAAGATTTATATTGTATGTAACACTTGATTTTGCAGTGCTTGTGGGCCTGCTGATGATTATCTATCTATCTATCTATCTATCTATCTATCTATCTATCTATCTATCTATCTATCTATCTATCTATCTATCTATCTATCTATCATCCATCCATTCTGTGACAGATATTCCTCATCTTTACCTTAAAAATTGGAGAGTTTGTACCCAAAGCTTTCCGAAAACCCCACCAAATCTCATGCATCACATAAATAAATAATTCTTCAGAAGTGTTGCTTTTCATAACACGTTTGCCTATGTTATGATTACAAACACTGCAGTCTCTGAAGCAGAAAAGCATATTATACTGCAGCAGCTCTTGGTTCTTCCGATAATGTGCAGTATCAAGCATTACACTCCTCTTCTGGAAAATTCTGGCTTGAAGGTAACGTTTTAATATTTTTCGGCATTTTTCTTGCACACTCCCTTAAAGTATGTGAGATGCTGTTCCCTTCAAGCGTGTGGGCTTCTCTTGTCCCTTCACCACCCTTGTCCATTCGACTTCTGGATGGCTTCCCTGTGAAATGTCTGTCGCACTTGGTTTTTGTGGATGACCAGCACTGGTTTGACTCACAGTTGTATCAGACTGTTTTCTCCATGATGGGTGTAACTGTGGTTGAATAGTATCTTTAAAATTTTTCATGCAACAATAGTGATTGATTTACAGGTTCAATTGTTCAATTTATTTCAATTGCCCAGGTTGCATTATTTTTCCAAATAAAGCCAAAATTTATTTAGTCATCCTTCAGTATCCGTAGGGTCCCCTTTGGATACCAATATCCAGAGACACTCAAGTTCCTTATATAGTATTTGGAAGATGTTATGTTATTAGTGATATACTGCACTGTTTAGAGAATAATAACAAGAAAAAAAGTTGTGTACACAGCAAAGATAGGGGACGAATGAGACGCAAGGTGAACGATGCTCAAAGAAGTGTTTAGGACAGACTGTGAATCTGTGAAATCACTTAATTCGCATGGATCATGCATAATTCGTGACGTTCGGCAAATTCAGGTTTTGCTTTTTGAAATTTTTTTGATTTTCTTAGTTTCAGGATGTGAAACATGCAGATATTGAGGCCCAACTGCACATAAGGAAAATCGGATGTAAATCTGGAAGTTAGATAAATGATTTAGACAAAATACATACAAGTAAAACCAAGCATACAAGATACAACATAGCTTAATTGTCACAAGTACAATGAAATGACGTTTGTATCTTGTATCTTAAAACCATCCATGTACCATGAAGAGTCAGCTAATGATTTACTTTTGAATTAGGTAATGACCCCCCCAATATTTTCAATCAATATATAGCTGTTTACATATTAAGATGTCAAATAAATATATTAATAACAGACAACGGGAACTATCATTCTTTATATTTGCTTAGAGAAGTCATTTTAAGTAAGAATTTTATATCGTTCTGAATATCATTAACAGGTACTGTTGGGAATGGCTTCCAAAATGTGTGTATGAATCAAATTTAGAAAAAAACATTTTACACAGAAATAAGAATTTGAAACAAACTTTACAGATATACAGAGAGAGAACATGTTTCACTAATATATACAAATAATAAACAGTACATTAAATTAATCTTCAATACCCCTACATTTTCTTTCTGGTTCAAAAGCACTTAAAAATTCGAATATAATGCATTATGCAGTTAAAGGTATACAATTGTCGGCATAGCGCACATCATTTCAGCTAATTGTACCTCTTAAATATTAACTAATAGCTTAATGGGGAAATTATTGATATAACGACCAGGCTGCCTGACAACAGGTGGATAAATAAATAAATAAGTACACTGCGCATTCTGGGGAACACAGGGTCGTCCATCTTAAGAATTGCCTTTGAGCTGCTCCCGTCAGTTAACATTTTAGGAAATAGCCTGGCCATTAATAATACACCCATATTAACATAAGTGATTTCATCCACAGTGTAGAATTCGGTGTAGCAGTTATTAAAGTCCAATTTGGCTTCATTAATAATGGATACACCTTTGACTTTCTAATATCCAGATTATGTGGCATTACCGAGTGCATACATAATTTATTAACGACATTCAATTTGAGGTCTTGATGAGCTTTAATTGGTGGTTGGGGGTGTCATTAAATGGTCTCTGATGAGACCTGTCAATCATTCCCCGTGCACACAAACACCGGTAACACCTGTGTCATGAAAGATAACAGGCATCTGTGACAGGGACAGTGTCTGCCTCACCTTGCCAGACCTTGGAGATCATGCCACCAACCTACACTGTCTATCAGAACTTCTCAAGTGACTTTGTGACAGATTGCCGGGCTTTGGGCACTTTAAGTAGGAATGCTTCAAAAAGAAAAACACCCACAGAAGTCTGTTTCCCTTTGATGACAGTGCAAACAGCCATAAATTCCTGGACCAGACCACGCACCCTGTAATTTTCACTTCGAACAGTCCTCTGCTTTAAGCTCCCTGATGTTTCCATGAACCTCTTAAGGTTTTCTCATTTTTATATGCATAATCAGTCAGTACTGATTAGTAAAACATTCCAAGAGGACCTGACCATTAACATGTGCATCATAATGATTATTTAATATGCTTTTTGTGTATTAATGAATAGACATATATTACGGTAAATTAATCTAGGATGCTAGACGCTGAAAATCTGCATAGATTGGTAATGTATTAGCAATCCATTGGTGTCTAAAACAATGAAGGTAAAATTAACATTTTGAAGGCAACTACTTTTTCAACTTGTCTTCTGTCATACAACAAAACCGTTCACATTTCAAACATTTATCCTGGTCAGGTTTATGGTGAAGGGGCAGGGGGGGCGGGGGGGTATCCCAGACTGCATAGGGCACAAGAAGTACATCTCGGACCGGATGCCGGTCTATCATAGGACACACTTGCACAGACAATGGGCAATTTAGTGATGATAATAAATCTAAATGCTACCCAGACAACATGGAAAGTGCACACACACTGAGTGGAGGGAGCAAGACTCAACCCCCACCCTGGCAGTGTGAGGCAATACTGCTGCCCTGCTGAGATGTCTAGCTGCTCTTCACACCACAGGAAATGCATTAAGGGCAGCATGGAGTCATTGTTTTATTAAGTTGTAATTGTAGAACTTTTACGCACAAGTGAATGATCATAGATTTGTAATTGAAAAAAAAATACGATGTTCTGCCTTGATTGTACTATTTATTATTATTTTTGTTGCTTTAATTGTTTACCAACATGTTTCACTATTTATTTAGCACATAAATAATGCAGCATTTGTAAAATATAAATGTATAATCTCTGGCAAGTTTATAAAACCGTTAGTCGGGAAGACCTGGTTTTGCTAGTGTATTTAGTGTTAAGTCTGTTCACTTCAAATACTAAAAGTTATATGCCTTGATAAGTATTTATTTTGCTTTGTTTTCTGCTGACTAGAATGTGCATTCATAATTCAGATTGGCATTACTGAAAAGGTGCAAAGTGAGTAAAATCAGCTCTTTTGCACATCGTTTGTATGCAGATTGTTTACACGTTTGTCGTCGCTCAGATGAGGCCCTGGGAGGATTTGTTCTCCTTAGGAACTGCAGCTATTTACTTCAATTAACTTGAATGTTGCAGTTTACTGCCTTTCTGACCCTGTTTCTATAAGTCTGCCTTGAGGAGGTGATTAATGAATAGAATACCAGCAGCAAAGGACAATGATTGTTTCCTGACTGATAATAATTTAGTCCTCAGTGCACTGGGAGAGCAACCAAAATTATTTCTTGCACGGTGCATCTTGCTGAGGTTGCGTACAAATACTTTTGATGTACATGTTCACATCTGGAAATCTTTTTCCTGACTGTTAAACATATAAATGTGCATATAAACATTTATACATTTTCATTAATTTAGCACATTCCCTCTAGCTGAAGCTGTTAAATTTTGTTAACTTGCAGCAGTTTCGTCAAACGTTTGGCTCTCTGGCAGATTTCAGCATACCAGGTATTCCTTTCACGGCCCGTAAATCTGCATCCTGGTCCTTACAAGGAGACATTATGCAGCAGCACTAAGCGTCCTGTGCTGTATAAGACAGGCTGTTCTTTATCGCTGCTGACTTGGCCTTGCTCTGAGACAGCATTTGCAGAGACAGGACAAAGCACCGGTGTGGAAATCCAGTTCTTCTGTGCTGGCATAGAACTGTATGAACTGGGGCTGATACTGGGAGTCCTTCGCAAACACCCCCCCCAATCTCTTTAAATTCAAATTATCAAAGCATGGCTGCATAGCTAGAAGTAACCCGGAGATATGGGAGCGTCTTCCGTCATTTAAAATCTTATAATTATTTACAATTTTTGATAACATCATTTTACCCTAGTTTTTGGGGTATTTGTTTGTTTGTAAGTTTTGCATAGGGGTGAATATAGACATTGTTTTTAGCTTGTGGTTATTTAAAAGGGATATTTTCAGTGCAATGAGTCTTTCACATTCATATATGTAATTTATACACCCTAAGATGATCTCTAGAGAGTTTAAATACCCCTCATCTTCAAAATTCAGATGTTTTGTGTGCCTTGTTTGTTTCTTCCTCTCTGCACATTTTACAGTATTTAAACCTCGTGGTCTGGAGAGTCTTACTAACAGTATTGACTTTGGATTGGCTTTTTTCAGTTAAAATACATTTACAGTAAAAATACATCGCATTAATGTTTCGGCAGTGATCTTAAAAAGATCAAATATATTTGAATGGAAACCAGAGATATATAAATACATTCTGAATATTATTTGTTAAAATGTAATATTAATAACTTATCACAGAAGAATTGTATACATTGGTAAGACAGTATGCTTTCTGGCGAGAAATATAATAACAAAATAAATAAACAAATGAAGCACATATTAATTTTGCAGTGTCTTTTTCCCCATTCCTGCCTGCAACTTTAAATGTTACCTAAGGGCCAATCAGAAACCTTCAGCTGTAATTGGCAATTCATTTCCGGGCCTGGCAATATAGTGAAGTCATTTTCCAGCATTCAGACAATATCAGGGGTCACATAAAGCCAACATGTCAACTTTCCACTTCATTATAGAAATAGCTCAGGACTCATTTCAGTGTATACACCGCACACATAATTGTTTTTTACCTCTCTGCCCACAGCCAATTTACAAGCTCCTTCTACCGAAGGTGCAATAGAGGAAAGGGAAGTGCCTCTGGATTTTACTTTTATTTGCTGTCTATTAAATGGATGACATATGGAACACAAGAAATGATATGTAGTCTGTCCCTTTTTATATAATTTATATGGTGATGTCTGACGAGCTTACCTTAGCTGAGTTTTATAAAGAGACTGAAAAAAGGCTGTAATGAAAAGGCTACAGTAAGAGGGGTTTCCACAAAATAAAAGAAGGATCCGTTCATTTTCTGTACCCAGTTTTCCTGTGCAGCATTGCTGGGGTCCGAAGCCTATCCTGCAAGCTGTGGGCCCAAGGCAGGTGTGAGGTCATGGGGCTGCACAAGACACTTACTGTAGGCCCGAGGCCCTGAACTCCATTGGGCTTGTGCTGCGTCTCATCCAGGGAAGAGCTTCCAATTCAGCTCTTACGAAGCTGGTCTCACGCCATCTGACCGGCACATCAACCCCTCATCACCCCACAGTGTGCAAAAGAGCCCACAGGCAGACCCTCACCGACTCCCCGATCCACCTCCCAGTCCCTGCCTCAGGTCCCACATTGTCTCACAGAAAGCCAAAATGGGAAAAGCATTGTCTGATGTCAATGTAACCAATGCTCATTTGAATGGTCTTACTGCCACCGATATAACACTGAAGTCTAAGACAAATATACTGTAGCATTATAAAGATATATGGAACTGGAGAAATCTTCCCTTCTCGCAAGGCTCTGCCCCCTCAGTGACCAAAAGGCCCTAATGACCCCACCATTGACATTCCCACTAGTTTGGGAACCTGATTGTCTAATGATATTTTTGGGTACCTTGAAAGATATCACAACCCTGCAGTAAAACCAGAATCTCTAAGTAAAACCAATATCTCTAATACCCCAACAACCCATCAGAGATTGGCCTATCACAATCTTCAGAAAAAAATACATTGTTATGGTAGCTGGGGCTATTATATACTCACCTATTCACCATGTGTAGCCTTTACTGAAGAGACACTTTGTAATCAGAGCTTCCATAAGGTATTGCATGATTAACATCTGTAATGATGCAACTAAGTAGCCACTTAGGTTGGATTTATGTTGGCCTCTGTGTTGTGGTTTTGAATGCGGATAGATGTATGTTGTTTTAGCAAATAAACTGTTTTAATTGCCTCTTGGTTGTCTGAACTTGCTAACTCTGGTAAATTCCTAAATGGTGGCGTTACCATGATTCCAGGTTAAAAGTCAGACACAACATTCTTAGCTTGCTGTCCTGTCAGACATACTACTGTTGATCTGGTCCATGAACTAACTAATTAACCATGCTTATTCTTACCTGGCAGACTCTGAATTCAGTCCTGGAGCTGGATAACTAACCATGCTGGCTTTAGGCTTGCAGCATCTGCTTTGAGTTAGCTACAGGTATACTGAGCCAGTCCCTGAGCTAGTTAACCAAACACGCTGACTTTGGACTTTCAGCCTCTGAGTTGAATGAGGTAGACGTACTGATTTGGGCAATCCCTAAACAGAGGTGACCAAACATATTGTCTTGCTGTGCAACCCCTGAGTTGCATCACACAGATATGCTGCTTTTAGGGATTCCCTCAGCTAGATTGACCAAATATGCCCATAGCGTAGTAGTTCATGGCTGCCCCACAGTCCCTGACTGGAGATTAAGCTGAATTTGCATTATGATTGGGAATGTTCCCTAAGTGGTTGGAAACGGATCCCAAACAACATTGCTGCCCAGGATGAATGGGGTTAGTCAACTGTGAGGGAAGCCTAAAAGTAATCAGAACAATACTAAACTAACCAGCTAAAACATTCTAACACAGGTCAGGTTGGGGAGTGTGCGCTGATGCAGCGTGTTGCCGCACCCACCACACAACGAAACACCTTGGGATCCTGGCTGGCGACCCCCCAGGCAGACCCACAGGGCAACTTGATCAACTTAGTCAAATGCTTTACGAAAATCGACAAATGCTGCAAAGAACCTCTGCTGATATTTTCGCTTGTGCTCAATGAGAACCCCCAGTGCAGGATGCGGTCGATGGTAGACTTCTTAGGTGTAAAACCAGATTGCTCCGGTCACTGGTAGGTGAGCAAGTGATCACGGATCCTGTTAAGGATGACCCTAGCAAGGACCTTACTGAGAGCAGTCCAGGCGATCACCCTTCCCTTTCCAGATAGGGAGTACAAGTCCTGTTTTCCAGTCAGTTGGGATGATGCCTGACTCCCAAATGGAAGGAAAGATTGGACAAAATGCCAGGAGCCTTACCACCAGCCTGGAGAAGTTCACCCAGGATAGCACAGATTCCTGCGACGTTCCCTACCCCTAGCTAATTCACCACCTGTGCAGTCTCTGTGAGATTCGGTGTTTCAAAGTTGATCAGAGGATCAGCCTCAAGAACCGTGGACTCAGAGGTGTCCAATGTCCTAGCAGGAAGATCAGCTTTAAACGGCTCAAAGTAGTTGGCCCAGCAGGTCATAACTGCAGTGTCATTTGTATGGACTGTTCCATCACTTGCCCTGACTGCAATTCTCTGAGGAACAGATTCAGATGTACGTAATACTTCAATTCCCCAGTACGTCGAATGTGGGTCACTAGACCACAGATGGTGTGTCAGCAGCTCACATATTCGTCTAACAAATGCCTCCTTATCTGCCCACAGAGCCCTCCTCAGTTCCTGGTACAGACTGGAGTTGCCACCAAGCTGTGTGCTGCGATTCCTCTCGATAATATCCAGGGTGCCCTGCGAGATGAAACATCTCCGTCTGGGAACACCGACAACACCAACACAACCCTTGGTAACCTTCAGGGTCTTATCATGGAAGGTCTCCCACATCACATTAGAGCCAGCAGTCTGTAAGTTCTTCACACAAACTGCATGCAAGCTCATCAGAAACAGCCTGATCTTTGAGTCTGGCCAAGTCCAGCTTCATTCTCCAAGAAGGTGGTAGCCTACTGGACCTAAGCTGAACCTTTGGAGTAGCAACAACAAGTCTGTGTTTAGAATTCACAAACTAGACACTTCTGTAGACCCTGCAGTACTGCAGAAGCCTTCAGCGTCTGCCCATGAGGATGTGATTGATCTCCTTTGCTGCACCACCAGCACTAGAGTACCAAGTGTAATTGTACAGCTTGGGGGCGCTTGAACCAGGATCCAGCGACCCGCAGCCCCTGACCTTTGGCAAAGTCAAGGAACATGGAGCCACTCTCACCCCAGTCTCCAGACCCATGGGTATCAACACAATCCTTATAGCCAGCCCTATCAGGGTCAGTGGTCGCATTGAAGTTACTCATGGCCAGAGGAGTGTCACCTCGTGGGCACCCATTAACCACTAAGAGAAGATGCGGATAAAAGGTCTCTCTCAATGTAGCATCACTCAACATGGTTGGAGCATGCACTGAGACAATAGACAAGACACCCAAGGAGTGCCTTATCCTGAGCTTCATAATATGCTTGGTGAAAGTGACATCAGACACCAATGGGAGGAGCCGATTCACCGCAGCAATAGCACCAATCAGAGCGACCATACCAAAAGAGAGATCCAGCCACTCTCAGGTCTGCGTACCTCAGAGAGTGCCGCCACCGAAAGCCAGAGTTTATGCAGATGGTCATTTTGCTGGAGAGACAAGATGTTCCATGCCTACCCAGATGGGCCGCCTCAAACTGGGACCCAAGTGCCACCATGCAGCAGGCGACACCTCAGCACCACACCAGCCCCCATCCCCACCAGGCTTGACCCTATTAGCTCTCCGATGGCTTTGACTCTTCCAGGGATGAAGCTCCCGAAGGTTTTCCCCCCATCCCCTTCATCATGCATGCAGCCGTAGCAGAGCTACTCCTGCGGAGAGCAGAAGGGTGTTGTGTCTGTTTGGACCTAACTGCCATGAAATGTTTTACAGTGGCTGGAGTGCCAATCCCACCACCAAGCCCCAAAATGTTTCCCAGCAAGTTGGAGGACCGTTTGCAGGGCCGGATGCAGTTTAACATCATACCCAGGACAGATTCTAACACAATTACTAAAATATATAAATTGTAGTGAGAGTTTTTCTGTTTTTTTTCTAAAAGGGTAGGTAGCGTCTAGGTGTAGATGCATTCAGAGCTTTTAGCTGCCCAATTGAATTCCATCATGAGGCCTGTGTACAGCTCCCTACACACAGAATAACCCAGGACAGAGCGCCAACCCATTGCCGACAAAAGAAGGATCAGAATACTAAACATTAAGGATCTTATGAAGGATTAAATAAAGTTTCTCCCACATCGACATTTGCAAATGAGATCATTTGGAAAAGCTCAGCGTAAACCCATCTCTTTTGACCTGTTTGGTGAATATTCAGTTATGGAGCTTCTAAAATGAAAAACTTGCTTTGACCCCGAGTAACCAACCACCGTGATTTAACTTCATCCGCTTCATCCCTCAAATCTCCTTATCGTCACCTCTGATCTGTTCTTCTTCATCTCAAAATCATCGGAATTTCCATCTCAGCAAAGCACACACACTGTAGACTCTTTTGGCCTGTTTTAAGATCTCTTAGCATGTTGCACTTTCATACTCATTTTCCTACCAAAAACATGTGATGCCTTACACAAATATTCTTGCCAAGATTTCTTAGAAACTTAATAAGTAATGGAATTGTTCTCCATTCAGTTTTCCTTTCAAATCCAAGGGTATCATTGTAGACATGATTTTACTTAAAGTGTCAGCAAATTCCATTAGCAGCGCATGTATAATAGCTTCTTTGCCAGTGTTTTGGTGCTTGGTATTTATGATAAAAACAGCTCTGATATTAGGGTGAGAAGAATGTCCCTGTTATCCCAGTGTGGGGAGGCAGTTGATTGGTGGGCCAGGGGGTCGTGGGTCAGACAGTCACAGTCCTATGCTGCTAATCGCTTCTTCACAGGCATGCTTCTTCTTCACAGCAATGTCCTGTCTTTCTTCTTTTCTTGCCTCCTTTTATCTTAAAAAAATATATATTTTTTTTAATGTAAAAAGCTCCATAGCGAAAGGATTTTGACTGCTTGTTATGTCCCCTGCGGAGTTTGTCAAACAAAAGAAGATACTTTAATTTCATCACACTGGGACTCCTGCCTTGTTTATGAATCCTTCAGAAGTGATTTTGTCCTCCTCTGCTTGTTCTTTCATGGCTAATCTTCTTTGTGAAATTAAAGAACCGTTTAATCTTTACCATCATTTGCAGCTGGCAAGGGTTTTTGGGTTTATGTGGAAGATAACATTCTCCCAGGACCACAGTGTGCCATGCAGACATCAGGCGTGAGGGGAGGGTCTTCACAGTGCTTAAAGTGCAAAACACAAGCCTGTACTAAGTGGGGGTGCACAAGACATTGTATCAATGTGTGATGTGTAGGTAAACACATACAGCAGCATGACCAGTTTGAATAAAAATAAAAAGCTTAATAATAAGTTAATGTGACCAGTGCCAGAAGATGGATGGATGAATGGATGTATAGATGGATGGACAGACTTTCGGTAATAGAATTGTCTGTTTAATACAGCACCATGCCAAATGTTTAAAATCCTTGGTTGAATCCATGACTGAATTGGACTAAAGTCTTACTGATAAAAACACAATGGTCTTATGCAAGATTCCTAAACAATTTACCCAGTGGCGATGGTAATAGTTTGTCTTAATAAGTCGGGAATTTTGTAAAAGGGACGTTTCCCCTGGAGGCAGGTGAGAGCTTGGGGGGGGGTACTTTTTTCCCTGCATCTGCAGTCTTTACTTTCTGTTTCAGCAATGCCACAATTCCCCAAATGACCCACATCACCAGGGCTGTTTAAACTCAAAAGCTCTTCATTTCCTCTCCCCATCTGCCGGTGAAACTTCCTTCATCCTCGCTCACTCTCCGACGGCCTTCCCTCCAGATCCACGGCGAGCTGTTCCTGGCTAATCCCAGCATCCTGGGCTCCGTGCTGTGGCAGAGCCAAGCTGCCCATTCCAGGAAGCCTGTTTAGCTGCGGCCACTCCAGGCATCACCGCGGAGCACATATGTGCCTCTTCAACTTAACGAGCCACCAGTCATGTTCCAATGGAAGACCGTGAGTATGCAGGGAATCTTAGCACTGATTGAACGATCAAAAATAAGTCACCAAATAACTGATTATTTGTGGCCTTGGTTATGACACACAACCTCTGGAAGGCCTAATTATAAGGGCTCGTTAAACCGAGACAGCTATTCACTTTTACATGACTATGGGCTTGCAGGAAAAATGAAAATTTCCATGCCACAAGAAGCATATAGTAAAATTATAATCCTCAGTGACTGAGTTTATATTAGACCAGAAAATGAATCCAGTAGTTATTGCTTGAACTACAGAATGTAAACAGTTTTACAATGGAAAATCATTCACATTATTTCAACAAAATAAAATTTAGTATTCATGAATAAAATATCATTTGTTGTATCCTGTTATAGCAGGATAACTGACTTTGTGTTTGTCCCACAAACCCATTTATTTATTTTAAGCATTGTTATGTTTTACAATTTAGATTAAATTTTAAAAGTGCTTTCGCTAGCACACTGAAAACGTAACATGAAATGTTTTTTTACACAAAATGGACACACCTGTGATTGCATGTGCATTATAGGAATTGATGCTGTCAAACGCAATCATTAGAGCTGTAGGTGGAGAGAGAGAGAGTGACAGTGAACATAAAAGGAGGACAAAAATGAATGCATGTGTAACAGTGAAGGAAAGAAAAGGTAAGAGCCTGCTGGAAATGCAGCAGTGATTATGTGAAATTGCGTAAGAGCGCAGATAGGTGAGCCCCCCCCCGCTGTAAAATGTGCCCTGAAATCCACGATCTGTGACTCGTTACATCGTTCGCAGACCTGTAAATCCTCCCGCTTGCAGATATATGCGTGTTCAGCGGCGCTCGGGATCGAGCTTGTCGAGTGTGACGCTCGGAATGAGATGCTGGGAAAACTATTGGCTTTAAAAAAAAATGCACCATTTGTGTTTGAATAAAGACAGGAAAAAAAGTGGAAGAGCTACAGTGAAATTTCCCACCATGAGAACAGAGCTGGAAAGGAAAGGAGTAATTGGGTGGCAGCTTCACTTCTCTCAGCAAGACACACATATATATTCTTTATGGGCATCTTAGCAGGGCTGACCTGTCGTGCAACGTCATTAAAAGGAAGTTACAATTTGGCCCATTATTGCATATAGTAACATGAAACATATATTGAGTTCCCTAGGGGGTGCTGGGGGAGGGATTTCTGCTATAAAGGGATCACAGAAAAATGGAGAAAAGGAGTTTAAATACAATGTGTTATTTTCATACCCTAGAAAGGAAGACTGATCTGAAACCTTATCTTCTTAAAATTAGCACTTTATTGACAGGGGAAGTGAATAATTTATTCCAACTACTGAGCACAGAACATCACAGCCAAGATTCCCTGGCTCCCACATCCACAAAAGCCAGCGTGAATTCAGCCCGAACAGGGCAAAGAGTGTATCCTTTCAGCTCTATTATTATAGCACAAATCTACAGAATGGAGGCAATCTGCCTTTTGTGTGAAGAAATATTGCCCGGGCTTAGGGGTTTAAAGGAAGTCAAAGGGACGGTAATAACTTTGCTTTTTGCAGCTACATTTATCGGGCAGTCCACGTTCAACACATGTTGATATTGTGTGTCAGGAGTGATGTTTGACGGATGAAAGCGGAGAAATAGCTATCGTTGTTCTCATAATCACTTGCTATGGATCAGCGTGGCCCCCTGAGGTCTTCGGAAAATGGTTACGAGCTGAAACACAAAACCAAGAAAGTGGTTATTACACTGAAAATGAATGGAAAGCACTTTGCAAAACGTGATACAATGCAGGGAAACACCAAGTATGACATAATATAGGGAAGCAGGTAGCATGATAGCAATAATAGCATAGCAGCTAGGATAAAATCGGCATTTAACCTGTGTGTGTGTGTGTGTGTGTGGGGGGGGGGTTGTTATAGCAGCCTTAAGGATCCATCTGTATAAAATTGACAAAACTATAAGTAGCCCTGGATGAAAACCGTAAAGTAATGATGACATCTGCAGTCTTTCTGTTGAATAATTTCCCCATCAGGTGTTTCCTCTGATGTTCATTATGCTTTTATGCTTGTATAATGAACACAAAGAGACACTCTGGTTTCACACTGGTCATGTATGGTAGCCTGTGTTGTAGGCTAGACCCTTTTAACGAGCTCTCAGTCAAACAGCGCTGCTCGAGCTGAAACCCAACCTTTGCGTGTGCTAAAATACAGCCTTTTTTTCTACCCTGCCGTTTTACTTCTCTTTTTTTCTTCACTTTCCCTCTCTGGAGAATATGATTTGTCATGGTGACTTGAAGGTGGGGTGGAGTAGCAGGAGATAAAATGTTTACTTTGTGGAAAAATGGCTCTGACTTCCTTTAATGTATTCTTTTAGAAGACTCGGCGCACTGGCACAGAAAAAGATTAATTTATCACGCCATCAAACACAGGATATGCTGAGAAGTGAAATCAGTGTAAATTGTGACACACTGACAAAAGCCACAGTTTAGATGGATTTCTGTGTCCGCTTTTGAAATTGAGATGAGGAAAGTCAACTCTCATCACAACTGTCTTATAAGGGGTAATTTTGATCCATTAGCTCACTACAGTTTCTTTCAGTCAATATTACATCCCGTACTTTCTATTAAAAAAAAAAAAACATCAAAACATCTTATGGTAATGATTCTGGCAATTAGCTTTGGAGTGATATCCATATTTCTGGAGCCCTTACTCAAAGAAACAGAGTGGAAGATGGATGGATGGATTATATTTGCTTCATGTTTTTTTTGCCACAAAAGTTATGATAAAACATGTGTTGTTATACTTTTGATTAAAAAATAAAATGCTACAATAAAGTAAATGTTTCATCTTATATACTGTAAAAACCTAGTTCTGAATGGTGAGTAGAACCACGGGATTTGAGGACTGAAGCTGAAATAGGGTGATTTGATCAGCACCCTGTATGGCTGCTTCATTGCTCCATGATGCCACATTCTTGCTTTATACCCTTAATAATTAAGTATAGGGGTACAGATCGGCTTGTTCCTCTCCGTGTGCTTCACACATACATTATATGTTGTTATGACATGCAAAGCCAAAGCATTGCCTGCAATCATATTACTTGGTTTGGTTTGATTTGGTTTAGTTGGTCTTTGCTGCTAATTAAGTTGTACGCCCTGGTCATTTCAAAACATGCTGGTCATATTTATAATTCTACCCTTCACCATCAGCATTGTTCCTTGTGGTAACTAGGTTCAGTGGTGGAACCATCCATACTCTTCCGCAATTAGTGATTAGATAGAATATACATAGTGGTGCTTTTCCATTGGCATACAGGAACCAAGCCAAACCCGTACAGCAAACAGACACTCGTTACAGCGCTGTTATATTGCTCTGATTTTCCACTGCAGAAAGACCACCTCGGTAAAGGCGTTGCCGGGTTTAGAGAGCGACAGTGACATAAACCCAAAAAGATGCTTGTTTACTGTGCACACAGTGAACATCATGCTTTACTATATGCTAATTTCTGCTAGCGTGTCTGTGAGAATCACCGTCTTATGCTAGCATCAAACACTAGCAGGACTATCATTAGTTTGTGTAAATTTGCATTATCCATTCCGTTCAGCTGTTCTCTAGTGATTTTCTAAGCTCGGAAATTCTCAAGTTCTGAGTTATCGGGAATGCATCAATACATCACAATGTGTCATAATACTACTAATGAACAATATATAGGATATGACACTTTTTTCCTTCAGGTAATCCATGCATATCAGTGCAGATCAGTGGAATCTCTGTGCATTTCGACCAGTCAGGTGCTGGAGACCCAGCCAGCTCGGTTTAGTCGCGCTTTCAGCCCAGCGGGTAAGCAAGGTCACGTTAACGTGGGTACAGGTCGGGTATAGCTTGCATAATTTACAATGTAAAACCATCTCTTCGCGGTATGACTTGGGTGCGGCTCGGTTCTTGGTGGCAGTGGAAAAGCACCATAAGTCGTTTATTTATGTTTGATGGAGCTTTGTTTACTATACGCATAAATGATACATAACACACACATACATTCCTACCTTTCCATGCCAAATGAAAAATGGGGGATGGTTTAAAATGGCTTTCAGGAACCCGTGTGCTCTTGTCATTATCGGTGTTTTAATCACAGCTTAATGGGAGACTGTGATATCATCATATACATGATGAGATAATTGAGATATAAGTTATATATATGATTATTTGGTCATCGCAAACAAGAGTTCAACTGTCGGTGGGTGGTTTATTGAAACATCAAATTCAATGCACAGAGACTGAGATGCCTCTTTTACTTAGCCCAACAATTCCCACAGGTCCAGTCTATCGACAATTACCCATCAGGCACTGAGACATGAGCTGGATACATGTCTGACTGGTGAGAGCTGTGGTACAGGGGGACTATTATCAGCCCAAGGCAGTGTAATGCAGCCCAGCAGAGGGATTAGTGGGCAGGGCTGTGCGTCCCAGCGTACGCGCACGTGGGGGGTCGCCTGCCAAAAACATCTTCAATCACCTGCGCGAACGCTTAAATAAGAGTAATGTAGTACATTGTTTTCTTTTCAACTTAAAAGGCCCTCAGTCCAAAAGTCGCTTAGATGTATTCAGTAGAGAGGAAAAGCAGGGGGTGCTTCGGAAATTACCCAGGAGAGAGACACAAGCTTCCGATTGGCCGTGTCCGGGACCTTGTTAAATTATAGATTGTGCCAAGATCCCAGGGAACACAATGCTAGTGGACGGGGATGGTGTTAACCCTAGAATACTGAACAGAGTGCTGCCTCAGGACTAGTTCATTTCACTAGCCAGAAGTAAGGCATGAGTTAAAGCATATAAACTGATAATGAGTCATCAAATTATTATTCATTACTGCTTCATAATACTCTATTAAGCACTTATTACAAATGACTATAGTCTCACTTTACACAGACAATATTAGCTATAAATTTGCACAAATGTTTTTGTATGAAACAACCAACTACAATTAATCTATTATTCATTATTATTTAGGCAGTCCTAAGTGGTAATTCCGCATTTGCATGCCAAAACTTTCATATGCAATTTCGGCAAATCTGATCATTTAAAGTGGGGTTCACGGTCTTTTACAGGGCAATGCAGCAGGATTCCTAAGTACCTCTATTGTACAAAGAGAGGAATCTTTGCTGATGATATTTCCTCCGTAAATAGGAGTCTTCCAACCACTTATTCAGCACTAGGTCACGGTGGACCTGGAGTCGACCTCAGGAAGCAGAAAGCAGGAGGCAGGGGGCCGCCCTTGGCAGGACACCATTTTGTTTCAGGGCACACACATACGCCCGCTCACACAGACACGTAATTAAGATTTCTATAAGCCAAAAGGACAGATGTATTTTATCTTTTTAATCTTCTTTTAATCCGTTTAATATTACAGCATGTAAATGCTTGGCTTTCATGCAGCAATTCAGGCCCAGAAACTTTCTGAAGTGTAGAACACGGCTTTTTGAGATCTAAGCCTCAAGCTGCTTCTAAAGAACCCGGTAGGGTTCCGTGTTCCCCTGAGCCACACATAATGCACTACTTATACAAACTATATATACAACATCTTTAGAAGTTAAGAAGAGAAGATGGATGAAATGCAGGTAGCTTTAAATAGTATATCGATGTACATGCTGGGATTGTACATTATCATACTCACCATTAAGGTGAAATGACCCAGCTACACCAGAGGTCAAAACTGTGGAAACACTTCCGGTTTTTAGAGATTGCAGAACTTTATTCAACTGTAGCTACTTATTCAATCGTCCAATGTATGATGTTTGTAACATTCTTTGATCGTTTATAAACATTACGGCCAATATTTGCGTAGTAATCTTTAAAGTGTAATGTCAAAAATGCTAGGCGTTTCCACAATTTTGGCTACTAGTGTATCTTACAAAGGCTGATTCAGTAGAGGGATGTGGTGAACCATACAAGGTACAGGGCAGGGGAAGACCTGAGACAGGATGACATGAAGAAGATATAAATAATCATCATGACAAATATAACACTTACAAGAATCAATAATAACTCAATGATATTACCAGTATCCCTCTCGTAACAATATGAGAAACATGACAAAAAAAAATTCTTAATAAATAAAATTTTGACATATATCTACTTATTAGCAAACAGCATTATGACTGATTACTAATTATTGATGACTGATATACAAATGCCAATACGAGACGAGTTAATAATATGATCTTACCTTACCATGCTGTAAGGCTGCTGCCTATTGGTGGAGGCGTAGAGCTTAGAAAAACTCTTGGTGGGATGTCAGTCTGTCGCAGGGGAAACACGGTAAGGACAATTTGGAGACACCAATCCAGCTAAATTGTTTGCCTTTTGACTGCTGAGATAATCGTAGTGCCGAAAGGAAAAATATACATGCAGACGTACCACACAATGAAGGCCTCAATGAACTTCATAACTGTGGAATCACTACGACACCCTTAACAGCACCATACATATTTATTTCTGCATTTAGTTGTGCAGAACATTTTTTGGTTTAGAAATAACTTGTGTAAACTACTTGTCTGGACTTAAATGAATAAATAGCCCAAAATGCATTAGGTGAAATACGAACATTAAAATATGCTGGAGGAAAGCATATTGTAGGTTTACAATCTTTTCCACTTCAAACACAACTCAATTTCTTCAGTGAGAGATGATACCACTTTTAATTAAATTTGTTTCACTTTTCTTATGGAGGTGCGATAGCGGAGAGACCTCAATTATAATGTTCTAATTAAAAGCAATGGAAAATACATAAAACGGAAAGGTAAGCTGGCTGGGCTTATAAAGTTGCCGCAGTCACGTTCTGTCACTCAAATCAAAAGTGGAGGCAGTACATTGGGAGCCAGCGTTTGATTTCCAAATCACTGCATTTTCTGAGTGGATAATGAAAATCGTGTCCTCAGTCACCATACAAGCAGTGTTTAATAAGGAGAAGCTGGTGGTGAGCGAGAGACAGCATGCAGCACAACCCTGCTGTTTCAGGCTGGCGTGGGTGGTGGGGATTGTCAGAGCATCCAGGGGGAAGCAGCCAGACTCTGCAGTGAGAAACAGCTCCTCAGCGCCAGGCTCTTTATTTGTTTGTTTGTTTGTTTGCGTGTTTGTTTAGTTACTCAGCGTTTTGGGTGCATGTCTCACCACTGTTCCCCAGGTGGCCCCGCAGAACCCTGACGAAATGCGGATAGACGCAGGCCTGCCTTCGCTCTGGCCTGCGGACGCTAACGAGTACGTGCCTCACATGTGCTGCACATGCTGATGGAGATGAATGAGGCTGCATGTCAACACTGTCTTCCTCTCTCCTCCTGCCTAATTCCACGCAACTGAAGGCTTCTCGTGACGAGCCAGATGAGGCGGCTCGCAACACAGGAGATCCACAAAGAGTTAGAAAGGCCAAGCTCTTCCTCTGCATGAGCGCCAAATTGAGATTTATTCACTACAAACCTGACGGCCTGCCCCAAGTGCTTGGTGAGGAAAAAAGCCTTTACATAACATTAGGGACTGTAAAAGTATGCAAGCGGCTCTTTAATCTAAATCGCACGTTGTGATTCAGGCTCAAAAGTTTACAGTGATCACATCAATTTATAACTGCTGAGATCCAATGATTAGAAATTCAAGTAGGAAAGTAATGCCCCTTTAGGCCTGAAAGTAAAGCTTTTATGATCGTATCCCTCATCGATTTGTGACTGGTAATCTACTGTGATTAACTGAGCAGGAGATGATATGCAAATTGCTTAATTATCCCAGTCCTTCATTAAATGGAAGCTGAGGCAAAGAATTTAAGCATAGACCCCGAATAAGATAATCACCCTAGAAGAGGTCAGAAAGGACAGGCTGAGTCTCTGCAACCAGTGTGTAGAGAGCTTCAAGATCTCTGGCGGAGAGATTTCTCGTGGGACTGGAACTGTATTCAGAATGTCTAACCAGTCAGTTTTTGCTAGCTTTACAGAACAGGCTGGTCTAGACAAAATTCTTTAAAGGATTTATTGGTTATTTTTTTCCAATTCTTCTGGAGGGAATGCTCAGTGTTCATGGCTATTTATACAATTGTCTATTCCATTTTAATGGCTGAGGATCTATTTATTTCGCATTTCAAATAAACCAAAGGTGCTTCCAACTCTTAGCCATTGCTCTGAATCTGACCCCAACGCCACAAGTAAGTGATTATTTTAACATCACTGCTAGCTGTTATTGGTAGCAATTTATTGCGGAGAACCATTTAACTCTCTGGAGTCAGCTATCCCGCACGTGGAATAAAATAGCAATCTTGCCAAACCATAAAAAAAAAAATCACTGTTAAAAAGGACATCATATAACTAGGGTGACCATATATCCTCCTTTTCCTGGACTCGTTCTTTTCTTTAGTACCTAAAAATGCCTTGAAATGTCCAGGATTTTGCTTTGTTTCATGTTGACATTTGCTTTCTACAGTCAGAATACTTTCTGCATGCATATTTATGTTGCTCTGATGCCTACTGTATCTTTTCCTCCTGCACCCGGTGTCCTCTTTGAGATATAAATATGGTCACCCTACTATTACAGAAGTGGCAGTCTTCTATATATGCCTTGACAAATTGTACTTCTTTACATCCTGTCTACGTGTCTTTTCACCCATGGCCAACAAACATAGACGAGACAAAAGCTTTCAGAAACATGAAAAAAAAAAAACTCTTTAACATTTGATTTGCCGGAAACACAGAGACAGGTTGCTATCACAGGGACTGGCTGTCTGAGAAAGTTTAACCACTCCCAATCATATCCACAAACTAGCCTTCATTAGAAATTCAAGAGCATTAACAGAAACTCCCTTCTCTTAAAGGTCAGCTGGAGACAACGGCATGCCACACACAGCAGCTGAGAGTGGTAACCTTCAGGTCCACCTCTTTGAACTTCAATCATTTTTTTGCCAGAGCTTAATAGGTCCCAGAGGAGGATCAGAAGAAGAAAAGGCAAGGGGAAATCCTTAATGGGACAGCACGTCACCTTGACATTTTAATTAAGACTTTCCTAATTAGTATGCAGAAAGTTGGGAAGGAAGACAAAATGTAAATTCAGATGGAAGTCCCATATCTGCCTCTCTCATTTGAGAAAGAAAATATCGCCACACAACACAAGATAGAGTGCTTGACTACACAAGTAGATGTAAATGTAAACGGGGAGACATATTTTACTAAGAAAAAAAAACACAGGACAATAGGCAAGGAACAAATAAGTCAATATATCACAAGAAGTCAATTCGGTTAGGGTCACCTTGCTTACATTCCATTGTTGCTTCACAATTTAGTGCTTTTATTTCACAGACCTGGGATGTTTCATTCAAGGCTTTTGGTTTTACTTTAGTACTAGATACAGCAAATCTGAGTAATAAATCAATTGAATACTACACAGAAGTCACTTTTAGACAGTACTGGAAATTTCTATAGCCTACTTAATGTCTATATATATATAATATGTTATAATTCATACAGTAGCATCCTTTACATTTTGATGTGGGTTTGGTGCCAGTTTATTTTTGTATAAAGCTGCCATTTGATATTATCCATTTATCTGTCATATATGTGCTTAGAGATAATTCTGTGGGGGGAGAATCAACAGCCCTTTAATGTTATTTCAATTTGAATAATCCCCATACCATCTTCTATGCCCCCCCCCCTCCCCCCCGTGCTAAAAGACACGCGCTGCCAAGCGTCATGTTTGAAAACCAAGGGAGTATAAGTCAGCTATTCAATCCATCTTCGGTGCTTTTATAAGTACTTTGCCAAAACAGACAGTCCATTAGGACCAAAGCTGAAAACCGGCCCTGCGTTTGTCAGGGCTGTTGGTTAATGACTTCATGTCCAACTTGTTTTGCCCCGTATTACAATTTAGAAATATCGATATATTTATCTATCCTGATAATGAACCCGGAAGCTCCACCCTTGAGTTTTTTGTCTCCATCTTAGAGATGGTGAGGACCCAGTCAGAGAGACAGCCTGCTAACCGCGAGATGTGTCAGGGGGCGTAAGGGCCTCATGTGACCCCACCCGCCCATGGGTGCAGGCCGCAGGCAGCCTCGGGATAGAACAGAAAAGGGAATTCACATGGTAGCATATTTCAAACAGGCTAGCTTCAATCATCTGTCACACACACACATCCGTCACACCGAAGCGGTACTACGGAGAAGTAACACATGTCAGCGATTTCAGTATCAGTTAACAATCCCACAAGCCTCATAAATCCACATGTCTGTGACTGTAAAATTGCAGAGAAAAAGACAGAAACTTGATATAATAAAAAGATTGTAGTTAAACCTGAACTGATCGCTGAAATGGAGTAACTTTGGTATGTAATATGTGTTGTATTTTGGGGTTAATATGCTGGAGCGCGGAGATGGGAGTCTTAAATGACACTTTCTCAGAAGCCAACAAATTTCTCAGTGCAAATGCTTAAACACCAGCTGCTTGTCATTTCATGTCATCTTCAGCTTGTTGTTCATAGACCAAATAAGTGAAGGGCACACAGGAAACCAAAAAGCAGGCAACATTGTAACAGACCTATAATCACACTCTTACAAATGAGCTGCACAAAGTAACTGTTTTGCATTATGACAGTCCAACAATATTGCTTTAGGTTTGTGGTTATCATGTATCATTTTCCTGTTCAAAAAAACTATAATACTGAAAGTCTTATTTTAATCAAGTCTGCTTGAGATATATAATGCATACAGAAGAAGGGACCAGTTTATATGTCTATTCTGTATGTTCTTTGCCCCTTGACATGTGTTTATTTTATCAGTGCCTTGTTGTATGAATTATGTCTATTTGACAACATTGTAGATTCAGTCCTTCAGTTATGGTTGTGTGGTTGATTATAAAGAAGACAGTCCTTCTATATTGTAAATGAGGCCACCAGTGTGCTAACAGCAAAAGCAGAAGAAATCCTGTCACAAATCTAATCTTTTTGACAGCTGTCATCACTCAGTTTTTGTTCCAAAAAAGACCGGTTTAATTCCGTGGGTAGAGGGAGAAAATGGTATTGAATAACCCTCTTGGTCAAAGATTTTTTTTTTTGGTAGGAATTTCAGGCGGTGTGATATATTGGGTACCTTCTGGATCAATAACCGCTGCTCTCTTCATAGCTCAAGATAGGATTTGTCAAAATAGGAACTCAAGCAAAGCCTATTGAGTTCAGCTTCTGAAGTCCAGTTGTAATTCCTAGGAAAGTAAAAGGCACTTGTGCCAGATTTCGGGGAGCTTTTCTACATTTTTATCTTTGTCGCGTATTCGTATGTACCTGTTTGCGCCATGTAGACTGTGAATTTATACATGTAATAAATATATAAATAAAATGTTTACATGTGTCCAGATAATCCATGACATGGAGGAAATTGAGTTGGGCAGGATATGTAAACTTTTTATGGACTGAAACTCATTTCAATTAATAGGAGTTGCATTTTACTTAAGCACTGAGTTTTTGCTGTTTGCCGATTGGTCAGTCTCCTATAATCATGCTTATGTCTCTGATGTTAAACAGCTGGATGAGTCTCTCAATCAAGGAAACAAACCAGTCAAAGCAGAAGAAGAGCTGAACTATTTAGCCAATCACAGAAGCCTTCCTTTGGTATTCAACATGATGCTTGCCAACTCATGTCTTTTAGCACAGGGGGGAAGGGGGGGGGGCATAGAAGATGGTATGGGGATTATTCAAAGTGAAATATCATTAAAGGGCTGTTGATTCTCCCCCCACAGAATTATCTCTAAGCACATACATGAATGATAAACGGATAATATCAAATGTCAGCTTTATAGAAAGATACAGTGGCAGCAAGCCCACATGAAAACTTAATAGATGTTATGAATAATAAACATGAATGCAGACAATATTTGTATGATCATAAATGCTGTTTTTACACAACTTGGGATGTGAGTCTATATCCAGCAAATGGTCTAAGCACCTCGTTATTTCTATCAGTGTAAGAAGTCACAAATCTGATAGTCTTGCAATTCTATGCCCACCAAAAGGTAAGAGGACACCTGCGGAGAGCCGCGCTCAGTACCTGCATGCAGCAGCGATACTCCGCCAGACAAGGAGAGGGCGAATGTATTGCAACAAACAGAAATACAAGCTCTGTAGTGATAGTGTAGTGAAGGTGTAAACTTCTTTGAACAGTTTTAAAGCAGTATTACATAATAAGGCATACCACAGTATCATGAAATTCATAAGACAAAATTATCGGCAAATTTTAACGCCAAGATTAGAAACACAACAGTGCTACTTTTAAAATACTGTTTACTTTGACATAATGTCTGGAGAGTAGAACAATTAGATGTACGGGCAACTCCGACGCTCCTCATATAGCTCCTCACCACAACTACTACAAGAACAGCTATTCTTACTCTACTATTTTGTTGTTGACCACTGATCTGTGAAAGTCCACGCTGCCACCTACTGGAAATACCTAATCAAGTATGTAGCTCATGCGCGGCCGTTGCGCACGGACGTTTCCGCTAGACATAGAATTCTAGGCTACACGCACACCGACCGCAGCAGTCCGCATCCAACCCCTGATGACGAAATTTACGTCTTGTCCCCTCGTCCACAAATGAAAGCACATGAGGGAAAGTGAAGCATGAATTGGCCTTAGTAGTATCATTACTAATGTGTGCCTTCCACAGAGCCAAACAACGGATCCTTTAGAGTAACCTTGCTGAGGGAAAAAAAAAAGCCGACAATGGATAGTACCTCTCTTCCCCGTTCGTAGGTATAGGCTTCGCGTTTTGGGGCCATATAACTCAGCAATATGGCTAGGATTTGTTGTCCTCAGCTGCAGGCAGTAGGATATTAAGTGAGCTTTTTCCCTGCTGAAGTTATCGCTGGTGTCTGGAACCTCAATCTGTTAAAAAGCCCAGCCATAACTCCCGCCAGGGAGGCGGCTCCCAATGACTTTTGTCATGAGTTCATCATTAAAGTGATAGCTAAGTGGCCACGGGGAAACAAAGAGGATTCCCCTCGGCATAGATCACCGACCGGAACCTCCAACTACCCTGCGGTGTGTCTGTGCAAACCCAGCAATGCTTTTTAACATTCCCCCATTGACCCCAGCTATTCCCAGTATCATTTTTACTCATTAAAGAGCAAAAAGCAATTAAATCATAAATTACGCTTAATTTTTTTTTTCGGTTTCAATTTTGCAATTCAGAGAAAAATAAGCACATATGCTTCATCTGGTCTGTTTAACATTATGCTCCATTATACGAGGAAGGATATTTAACTTTCTTATAAAGGACCTCCTTAAAGTATAGAGTATCCTAAACATTTTTAGAAAGGAAATATAGCTCCCGGGTTACTTTGCAACTTTTTATTCATTCTTGTTTCCCATTGATCTGTAACTAAATCAGTCAAAACGCAAGAGGCATGTGAACATTTACAGTACTTGGCTGCTGCTTTAGATAAGTTATTAGAATGTACAAGGTAGAGTGACAGAGTCCTACAAAGATTGACTCTTAAAATGACAACAAACACTGTTTTATTTCCATAATGTGGAATGTTACTGTAAGTCTACACTGTACTCATTTAATATTTTCAATTTTTTATTCCAATGCAAAGGAATGCGCATTGCTTATTTTCGTATGCATAGGATTTTATTATGTATAACGTAACACAGGTAGCACATTTCTACTTCTCTGTTGCCACTCTGGATGCTGTTTGAAATCATAACTTCCCACGGCAGTCCTACTCACACATGGTTATTAATGTTTTTTCATGACACTAGTTCCCATTCAGTTAGTTTTGGTACAGCGTACATTTATACCGGTTCCTCATCTGATCAGTTTCGAGCCACTTACGAGATTCAGATAAATAACCTAAGATTTCATCACTCATTTATATACCCTTGCTTGATTTATATACAGTGGTGCAGTGTGTAGCACTGTCCATTTACATCTTCACTGCTGGGTGTTGAAACTGTTTATATGTGAGAAGAGGCAGTTAGGAATTTAGGCTACTCTAAATTGCCCATAGTGTGTGATGTTGTGGATGAATTTGAGCATGACGAACATGGGCTTTTTCAAGGTGGCACTGTTACCTAACACCTCTAAGGTTAGGGCTTGAACCCAACCTCTCCTGTGTGGACTTTGCAGATTCTTTGCATTCTGTGGCTTTCCTCCTGCAATCCAAAGACAGGCATCGACTCTAATTGGCATCAATGAATTGCCAGAACTGGGTGTATGTGTGTCATGCAAAGGCCTGGCACCCCATCCTGGATTTCCCCCTGCCCTGTGCTCCAGAGGATTTGATCCAGTCAGGCTGTGACTCTCTTCAGGATAAGTGGTTGGAAGTTGGATGAAATTTCATATATAAAAATACTTGAGTAACTAATCTTCCTCATTCTTGAGTCCAGCCCCCTTGTCTTGCCCTGCCCTGTGTTCCACACTTTCAAAAAAGATTGTCACTTCCCCTCTTCCTGCACTGTGGCCCCAGGAGACCGTTTTCTCATATCACTGTATGCTTAGATGGTATTGTAATAGAGCTCTCTTGACTTGACTCAAGTGAACTCGCATAGCTGTGATTTGCTTCCTTAAGATCAGAAATTTTATCTCCTTTAAATGCTCATTCACAAGTTACTTATTGGCAAGGCAGAGTTACAAATGCATTTTAAATGCCACTTTCACATAAAGCTTTCCCAATATCCTCTGTTCTGCTCAACCCGTCTTTCATCATTGAGGTAGATCACTCAAGGCATTCTGGCCATTGGACTTGCACTTCCAGAAACCTTTCATGTCTACAGAATCATTTGGAATCCATTTCATTTAGAAAAGTACTGCAGCAGAGCAATGGTGTGACCTTCTGCCTGCAGCTGTCCAGAGGTGTCGAACAATTTGAGTGAACCCAAGTCATCCAGGATTATGCAATATTCATGGGGCTAACAATATGCCATTTTAAAATATATAAACCTATTTTTAACTTTATGAAAATTTTTAAATAATATAAAATCTCATTAGAAACGGTCAGAGTAGGACTCAAGTAAAGTGCTGAGTATTTGAAAAGTCGCTCAAATATTGCATACACTTGTATCATTAGCTCAACCTAGCTGCACTTATGCCAAGTTGACTCCTTGACAGCATGTATGTGCTGTTTACCTCACTTGCATGTTGCTTGACAAAAGCATCTGCTAAGTAAAAGTAAATGTAAGTAATTCACCCCTGGCACAAGCCTGGCTGAAGAATTACCCATGTAGTGGGAAGGCGAGAAAGAGGCACTTTCTCTAGTCACTCGAGATAAACATTTTTGTTCTTGTCTTCCATAGACAGTGAATAAAACATTTGTTATAGATTTGGCCATTACCTCGCTTACCATCACTGGAAATGCAGGTTGCATAATGTCTCAGCAGTAATGAAGAACCACTTAGCATATGTGTAACATATGGCATAGCCTTTAAAACCGCTTTAAAAAAAAAACTGCATATACAACATGTTAATTGCATAACTGTTTAGCTACAGTGTAGCTTGGACGCTAATTATATTTCATACTGGAAAAAAAATTAATACATAGTTGTTTTTGAAAATGTTCAAAGCTCTTCTTTTTGAACAAATGATAGTCAGTGATTCAATTAGTGTCATAAATAACATTCATTAAAATTCATTGTATACAGTGATATGCAAACATACAAGTCCTATCGGCAGAAGCACATTTCGCCTGGGGCAGACTATTAAATCACAACCAGACTTTTGTCCCATTTGTTATTCGTAATGTCATACATGTCTTTCAATAGACACAGTCTTCTTCCCTGTTCAGTCGGTCAGAACCATGATGGCCGGAGTATCTAGCTTCCAGTGGATATAGTCTTCATGCTCCTGTAGTTTAGTGCCTCTCCCTGCAGCATGCACCATAAACCCTGACTAAGGCACTGTGCAAAGGTATCTAGAGGTCTTCACACCTCTACAATGAGGAGACCTAATTATCCTTGACAGTGTTTGCTCAGATTTCATGAGGTGGCCTCATCTTTGGATTCATGCTCCCTTTCTGTGGATCACTGGGATTTCAGCCAAGTGATACTTCCTGACCACTAACGAAAATAGCACTAAAATTATATTAATAATTATACTTAATTTCCAACCTGGTGCGTAAATAATATAAAGTCTGACTTTTCTGCATTGGATAATGGCTTTTGGGTTAATGCCTGTAAAGTGTTATGTAACAAATGTGGACGGATGTGATAAAGCAAATAAAATATGACTGCCTGTGAGTTTCACCACAGACGCTGGCAGAGTGCTGTTACAGTAAATGTGAATGCTTTCTGTTCATGTCAAAATGCAAGGAAGCTTGACATCACACTCCACAGATCATTCGAGGTTGAATATACAGAATGTTGAGGTAAGTATGAGTAGAACTGCATTGGTTATATTTCTAACAGGGTAGAAATTATTTGGGAAACAGGACTAAACCATATCTCTGCTGTTATACCCTGCATCCCTGCCCCTCTTGTTCTCTCATTAGTGCGACTCTAATGAGCCACACCTGTTGCTAATTTGTCTTACTTCTCATTTCATCCCTCATGTGACTCACTCCAGCTGCCTCTCGTCTGCTTCTCCATTAGTCGTATGAAAGTGCCTCCCAGTCCTGTGCTCCCCAGTCCGGTCATTTATGTTATCCTACTTTTCGCTAGTTATGCCTTTTGTTTAACAGCCTGTTTGGTTTGCCCGGTTCCTGCTTTTTCGTTCAATAAACCCCCTATTGTTTGCCCTTACACCTCTGTGCTCAGTCGTGACATCAGCATTGTTGAGATGAACCTCATGTTTAATATTCAGCCTCCAGATTTACAACAATTTTAATTGAGCCAGCTCCATGTATTTTTACAATATAGTCATCCAGAGATAAAAGACCAGAACACAATAGTAGAATGCATTGTCACTATACAACAGTTAGTCTGCATTTATGAGGTATTAATGCAAATGCATTCATTGATAAAGTAATATTTATTTTTATCATGGTGTAAGGAAATAAAATAACATAATATCTAAAGTAAGAATAGAAGTAATATTATAAAAGTCAGGTAATTTTATACCTGGTGTATTACATATGAATTCAACGTGTAAAAAAAAGTCCCATTCTGACTTCTAGATTAGTGAGCTACCCAAGCTCTGGTCAAATTGAATGTAAAACCTTCACTTCAAAAAATATCACATTTTTATTCCAGCTCTGCTTGCAAAAAGCATATCGTTATATAGAGATTATTTTTTTTATCATTTGAGCTCATGAAATCCTGCACTGGAATTTAATTAAGATGCATTCCACATGCCATCATGAAATCTCTCTGTCTCTCTGACACAACCATAGGCATAAAATGTGATGTTTAGAAGAATTTAAATAAACATAGATGCAAAATCATCATGTATGCAGAAGTTAGCTATGATGATGCGTTAACATAGGATTAATTCTTCTAATACGTAATATATACAAACAAAGGCTTAGTGTGTATAACTGCTCCACCCCACCTGCATTTATGTGTGGCGGTTTTCTCTGGGTACTACAGTTTCTTCCCACAGTCCAAACACATGTGGGTTAGATAAGTCAGTGCTGCTGAATTGCCCTTACTGTGTGTGCACCTTGCGATGTTGTCCCCAGCTCGTGCTCTGCTCTTTCTAGAAAAGACTCTAAGTTCCTCAGCTTGAGTTCAGCTTGCCAGGTTACCTTCAGTGTGCAACTCAACTAAATCCATTATTTTTGAAAACATGAGTTTTACTCAAAAGAATTTACAATAAGCACTGCAGAGATGTCCATTGTTCACATTTTCTGACGAGATTATTTTAATCCTGATTAGAGATGCATATATCCATACATTCCAAAAAAAAAAAAAAAAAAAAATCCACAAACGTGTCTCCTGGGAAAATTGCAAAGAAATGTGACTGTGTCTGATTCAGGAAGCAGCACTGGTTAGTTTCTTTACCCTCCATGACAGCCTTGCCTTTGCCACATTAATCAAAACTGCATGTGTTTTTCATTCTTCTTAATGCTACTACATCCTTCAGCACTCAAGGCTTTGTTATTTTTTTCGAGACAGTTTATTATACTTTTTTAAACATTAGCAGCCCTGATATTTGCCCCTTTGTTCCTGCCTGGTGACTGTGACACTCTTCCTCTGCAGGGCCACTGTGATTGGCCCACATCCTCCATTACCCATCATCCTTTACCCTTGGCCATGTCTTTTTCGCTCCCTACGAGTCTTCTCCTCAAACACACCCATCTGACAGACGTGTTGCCTGAGTGCACCAGGTTTTTCCCAGAATGAGCAGTAGCAGGTGCAGTCCTGTGGACCCAGAGCGAACAAAATGGAAAAACGCGACAGAAGTCATATGATCTACGTGCTACAAGAGTGGATAATTTAGTCATCGGCGTACTGCCTGTAAACCGGTGTTAGCAGAGTGATGATGATTACCAGTCAGAAATATGCATATGATAAACATATGCTCTGCTCTGAATTTTGTGGTCAATACAAATCCTATGAGATATCATCCTTGGATACATTCATATCATGAACTGTGTACAGCCAAATTGTACACTGTGTATATACTGTTTTAGCTCCCTAAAAATGCCAGCCTGTTCGTAAATTGTAATTATCCCAGGGTTCTCATGTATTTCCAAAGACCAAATTTGTCATGTTCCATTGCTGTTTGCCCATCTCCTCTCCCTTCCGTTTTCAGACCGTTTCCGACTCCATTTCACAGACAAAACACCCTCAGCAGCACCTGCCAGGCTGTTTACCCACTGGCTGGAATCTTTATCTGAAGCCTGACATCTAATAAAAAACTGCCCTGCAGCCTGAATGCTTTTTCCCGCCAACCTGCAAACTCCCAGAACAGGCGGAAGCAGCCAGAAGCTTTGTGCCGGCCCCCAACGGGCCCCCACTGGGATGTGTCAACCAAGGTTACAGAGCAAGGAATTTAATGCAGAAAAACCTATAAAAATCCTTGGTTTAACAGGGAGTTTAAATTTCATGCTAGACCCTAGATAAATATCCCAATTGCCCAAACATAAATGAAATCAATTTTTAAAAACAAATATGTTTCTAAGTACAGTGGCAAATGAAGAAACCAATTTGAAAAAAAGTATACTGGATGTTTAAATAACCTTCATATTCTCATATGTATGTCACATCGGTAACATGAATATTTCTTGCCAATTGCCAATGATTGAATGTAAAATAAATCTATATATTCAAGTGACCAATGTTCAATATGCAATTACATTTGGCGCAATGTACTCATCATCATTCATTCATCTTGAAGAACTTCTCATCCAGCCCAGGGCCTTAGTTACAAAAATATATAAGGTGGTCATAGGATATTTCATTATATATGGTGGATATTGTACTCATACTGTTTATTACTGTACAATATACCACTGGGTCCACTGGGCTCATTTCATAGACAGAAAAGGAGGGTAGGACCTAATATATGTGAACCTCATTCACATAAAGAGACAACATCCTATCATGTATTCATCTGGTGGTGCTTATCTATTAGCAAAAAGACAGACCTGGTGGCCAAACCGGGGTGGCACTGTATTGCAGTGGCTTCAGTGTCACTGCTCCCCTTAGAACCTGGGTTCGAGTCTCTGCTAGGGTTCCATGTTAGCGGAGTTTGCGTGTTCTTCCCGCGTAATTGTAAGCTTTCCTCCAGATGCTCTGGTTTCCCCCCACAGTGCAAAAGCATGTTAACTGAGGTTGCCAAATTGCCTATAGGTGTGCGTGAGTGAGTGAATGGTGTGTGCGTGTGTGTGTGTGTGTGTGTGTGTGTGTGTGAATGTGCCCTGCAATGGATTGGTGCCCCATCCTGGGTTGTTCCTTGCCTTGTGTCCATAGCATCTGTGATAGGCTCTGGGCCCCCTGCAGCCGTGAACAGGATAAGCGGTTTCAGAAAACGGATGGATTGTTGCTGAACCTGTCTTGGTCCTCATGTGACTTGGGTGCTCCGGCCATGAAGGTCACTATCTGCTTCTATTAGTTGTTTGACAGGAGCAATGCTGAAAGATAAGACACTTTGGAACAATGCGGTGGAATGACTCAGCCGGTCTGCTTGGCATGATAGAGGCTGCTGCGGTGGAATAAATCCCCCAGGGTGCACCATGGCCACCGGCTTGAGTGTGGCCTGATTGTGTGAAATTCGCCTGCGCTCTGACCTGGAACTCCGCAACTAACGGCCTGCAATTACAGAAGGGGGGTGAGGCAGCAAGACTGTAACAGAGCTCATTTGGTCATAATGCTTCAGTGATTGTGACATATTACGCACTGATACAGTTACTGTTAATACACAATAGCTGTTCTCCCTCTGCTCCAAGCAACACTGCTCCACATTTCTTGCTACTGCACATTCCCTTTCAAGGTATGCAGTGACAGAATCTACCATGACTCAAGTGCATAGCTTATACAATTACGTTCTCACCAAGAATGTGGGGGGAAATTCACAAGAATATAAAAGCAAGGCATCAAAGACAAAACAGTGAAGAATGACAGGACAACAGCTGCACCAAGTGAATTTTCACTTTTCATATTTCATTATGCAAATTGAGGAACTGCTCAATTGTAAGGTGATCAATTTTTTTCAGCTAATAATAAGAGTAAGAATAATGAATTTAAGAATGTAATCATTTTCTTTGCTGTGGAGTTAATGTCATTCGCAAAAAAAAGGCACAAACTGCCTGTAAAACTCGAAATCTGCTTTCATACCCTATTGGCATAGGCAGTGAGGGAAAAACAACTCAATTTCCATACTTAAGTAAAAGCACGGATAGCATATCAAAATTTTTCTCAAGTAAATAACCTTCATATTCTCCTATGTATGTCACATCGGTAACATGAGTATTTCTTGGCAGTTGCTTAATTGTTTATGGGGTATTTGCTCATAGTTTACGGCTGCTACAGTGCCAGTCACGATGTAGGGCAGGCTAGCGCAATGAGGCACTATCACATCATGGGAAGTTTTTTTCTGGAACCAGAATCTTTTCCTGGAACCAGGGATTTCTGTCGTGTTTACACCACAGGAACTTTATTAGTTCCTTGGAGGCAGTTCAAGATCCCATTTTTACTACATTCTCCAGACTAGGTACTTTTTGTTCGAAAACATACGACTGGGAAGGCACTTATGGTGATAACTGGCCACAAGCACTTGGAAGTTAGACGGAAGGGTGGAGAAAAGAAATGTAGCGGAGCAAAAATTGAGCAAATTGAATTATTTTTGTACCCGTTACATTTAATACACAAATTACTGCTAACCAATGTTTTATCTAACATCGCTAGTGCCAGTGGTGAATACTAACAATCTATACATATAAACTAACAAATAAAAATTAAAAACTTAAGAAAATGACATATTTATCCTCAATTGATTTGCCGTGCATTTTTGTATGAAATTATGCGTGAAGTTCAACCTATGAACGTTTTGTGTCTCCCATTTATCATAAAGGTCACAGTACCTGTCGTGCAGTGGGAAAGCAATGCACGACAGTGGCCAGGAACTACAAAAGTTCCAGTTCGAGAAAGCCCAGGGACCAGGTTCCCGAGTGTTAAAGTGCCTACTGTGATATCCCACGATATACTGTAGCGCACCATGACTAGTGACTATGATTAGTAACCTGGTGTCCATATCTAACGGTCACTAACTAGCATTGCCTTTGTCAGGGAAGTAGGCTTAGGCAACGCACAAAGCTTTCGGTTCAGAGTTTTACCTTACGTTTAATTTCCGACTCCCCTCGGCGACTCTATGGTGAACATGATACTTTGTGAGGTGGTACTGCATGCGATGTAAAAAACTTTTTAACCCCTGCCTTAGACTGAACACGACATGTTTTTAAATCGCGGCCCACTGATTGATAATTATCCATAAAGGCTTAAAAAAATGGCGATGAACACAGCTAATCTCGCCATTGTTCTCTTTCGACTTGAAAATTAAAAGCTCCCTTAAATGCGGTCAGAGAATATATTCTGGCCGTCCGGCTGGTGCTATCTCTCTCTAGGTTGTTCTTCTGGGAGTTGCCTAGTTTTGGACAGAGTGGTATGAAAAGAGAGCAGTGACACTCCCATAGGGGCTTATTGTAAAAAAAAAATTCCGGCCAATATCCATGTCATGGGGACGGTAAATAGTTCCAAACATTGATATTAACGGCATACAGTCACTTTCATTTCCATTGCTGACCAAGTGGTATGTTGATAAAATAACATATTTTTAAAAAACATTTAATACATTTAGCTGTGTTTAATATCGTAAATTGAAGATACGAGCACGAGGCGATATCTGTGCAGTGATGCAATTTGTGAGTGGAGCTCGGTAGAATAAAACAATTCCAACAATAAACTGCTCACTACAAAAGTCTGTGGAATATCTTGAGTAACCGAGTCATGATTTCTGGTAAGAGACATTTCTGTTGAATCTTTCAAATGTATTTTTTTGTCCTTTAAACACCACAGAAAGAATCTCATAATGCATTATGAAGGTATCTATAGTGTATTATAGATGAGAGCTTCGTTGGAGCTTGTGAAGTATTGTAGTCGAAACTACTGTATAATGACTTTCAATAAAAGATGTAATTCTTTATGAATTCTTATACTGACCATTATTATAGTTATCTTAAAATGCAATGTAGATGACAGCATAAAGTAGGGTGTTACCAAAAAAGCTACTAAGGATTAGTTGCAGTGATAAGAGTAAATTTACTCCATTACTTTCCACCCCTGAGCAGAGAAAAAAAAATCCACATAGAAAAGTAATCTTTAATTTATTCCCTAAATGCTTATCTTGTACAGGCTGAAGGTGAAGCTCCTCCTAGAAGCACAGGGTACAATGCAGAGGACACCTGGGATGGGATGCCAAGTTCATTGCAGGCATGACCACATACCATGAAATCGGAGAGGATTCTGGGATAGTTAACTGCACCGGGTAAATAACCATTCCAGGTCTTCTCTAGTTTCTGAGAAAGAGACTCATCCAAGCTGGTGCTCAAGGTTGAGTGGGTCATCACAGTCATTGAAGACGTGAGTCTGAGGGTGATGAAGACCACTCTATCTTCAGCTATTCTTCAGGGAAACACATATTGACTGCGGCTCCAATCTAAAACACGCTTCACTTGGCTTCCATCACGCTAGACTGCCATGCTGTTGCCATCGGATTGCCGCTGCGGAGGAGGAAGGCTGGACATGTCCCGGGCACAGAAAACAGCCAAGTTGGAGATGTACTGCAGGTATATACAGGTATGCGTCACTCAACATTCAGGTACACATTCATTCGTCTCAGAATTAAAACACACTTTTTCATAAGTAGAAGTCCACAGCTTATAATAAATAATAAAAAATAATAACATATAATCTGACTAAAATTATTTTTTAGATTCACCATCTTCCACAATAAATGTGATATAGTATTTACTGATGGTAGCATAATGCTGGCTAGGATTATCTATACCTGGCTGCCCCTCCCTTCGCAGCTTCCATCCTAACCATCTGGACCTGGGGTCAAACAAGTCTGTCCTGGGATTATACACTGACTCCCATCTGTGTGTGTTTGTCAGCTTGTAGATCGGCGTCTTAGGGGAGGGTGAGAGCTATGGGAGGGCTGCTATCCAGCAGCGTGGCGATGCAACACACCAACAAACGCTGTTAAATCAGGGGAGATCTTATCACTGAAGCCCCCTGACCCCAAAAAGACCCCATGCTTCCATTTCCCACCGAGAACCATTTCAATTAATTTAGCATAGCTGCTGAAAACATGGCATGTTGCTGCATAGAGCTGTCAGGCTTCATACCCAGTGGCACGCGCCACATTCCACTCCCATTAAATACACAAAGCATAAGCATTGTTGATGAATTACCTTTACATTACAATCTCCTTTTATTAGTCATGCTTTCTTTCCCGTTTTTCAACTGACTTGACATCAAAGCCCACAACAAGTGAGGCTGGTTACAACTTTGTTTTTTTTTTTTACATTGCTATCTTTTAAATAAATAATAAAAAAACAAAATAAATTAGAAGATTAAAAACCTTAAATTCATTTTGATGGCTAAATGAATCCAGGAGGTGGAAACAGAACACTTCTAGGAATGATTCATGCTGGATTTAATGCAAGGCAAATTACAGATGTATTACAAACAAGGAAAACCATCAAAGGACAAACAAAAAAAAAATTGTCTATTAAAAAAAGTAATAAGAAGAAAATCATGAATTCATTTCATAACATTCTTTTCTGAACTCCAAGGCTTATAGGATATAGCTATGAACCTGAATCTAGTGAATAATACGTAATTAATGTGAAATATTTGTAAGTTCAAAGTGTATTTTTGAGATTTGGTCTGCATTATTCATGTAATTGTCTGTCTGGTCTTGTACGTATTAAATATCCTTGTGAAATATTTTGGGATACTGAATTAGTCAGGAGAATGTTTCAGTTCCTAGTAGAATTAGTTTTCGGTTTGTGTGTGTGTGAGTGTGTGTGTGTGCATGTGTGTGTGTGTGTGTGTGTGTGTGTGTGTGCGCGCGCGCGTGTGTGTGTGTGTGTGTGTGTGTGTGTGTGTGTGTGTGTGTGTGTGTACGACAGCAATCACAAGTTTCTCATCCACAGTTTTCACTGTTCAATCAACTGTGTACATAATTATCTGCTCTCCGTATGGAAATCTTTGGGGACCCAAATATTGCAGTTTGACAAACCCTTCATTTGTATTCAGATTTCATACAAAGCATCAATTGAGGTTTAGCACACAGGCTGTTTTCCCCAGTTCCCTGCAAACATCGCTGGGTTCCCGCCGCTGCTTGATTAGAACTGAGAGACATGCTGGGATCTCTGTGTTTGTCATTAATATTTCTCCTTCCAGATGGCACTTTCGAGGTATTTAAATTAACAAAATGTTACCATAGGCCCGGCACTAGCAAGGTTTAGATGGAGACTATCATCAGAATAGATGAACAAAATCCATATTTACAGCTTTCAATGCGGGACAGATAAATGTACTACTTCCTTTCAATCATCTTCACACTTAGGTGGAAGCTGGTGCTTTAGTTATAGGCAAACTGAATTGGCATGCATAGGAAATCTGCAAAATTAAACCAACTTGTGTGTTATCTGTGCATTGTCCTAAACAGGCAAATTTAATAGGCTGAATAAATTCATTAAGGACATTAATGACTTGTGTGCTCGACAAAATGGCTCGAAACATTGTTTCGCTTTTGCATGTGTACTTTAAAACCTTGCCACGGTCTTGCAAATTAAACGTTCGGTGCTCAATAAAAGGGACCACCATGTAGTTATGGACGCGTACACAAAGACACATTAGCACACAAATGCAAGGGACTAAAAACTGTCGCCGATTACCCGAAGGCTAAGATGTGAACTAAGAATAAATGAATGTGAACATTTCTGGTGGGGGGAGAGGGAAAAAGGAGAAAGGGAAGATGAAAGGGTGTGCAAATTTCCGAGCATGATTTAAGTGCTGTGTTGGCTTTTAGTGTGCCTCCTTTTGTCAGAGTGTGATTATGGTAAACACTGCCTTCTTCACAAAAGCACAGAGGGGGTGTCCGTTCTGGGCACATCCTCTGTGTGTCAGTTGGTGACTACCTGCTTAAATACCAATGCCACCACACACACACAGACACACACTCACAAATTCTGCTCCAGCCTCATTGTTTGTCCACAGTTGTCAGACAACAGCCTGGGCGTCTGCCTATCTCCGCAAGAAGATCAAGAGGCAGAGAGAGAAGAAAGTAAACAGTGCAGATTAGCACCAGCTAATAATCTCCCCTCTCAACGCCCGGCCTCATATTTCTAAATTAAGAGAAGTGCAGAAAGGCTTATAAAATATTAAAAGCTGCTCCATCACAGCACGTGCCCCCCCCCCCCCCCCCGCAGGCGCCCCACCCTCTTCACTGACGGCTGCAGAACACTGTTGAATTTGCACGGAGGAAACGAAACCCATAAATCACCCCACTCGCCAGCTGCAGAGAGCCCCCGTCCAATAATTTTGAGGTTAAACAATGTAATTTAGATCTTGTAAGTGAAATTTATTTTGCCCGTCTGAAGGAGATAGACCTTTTTTTTTCTCTTTGCAGAATGGAGGGGGGGGAGCATTGACAATGTCGACTATTCACAGTGTTTATTTATTGATCCAGGGCTTTACAGAGTGTATTATTTCTATAGTCATTTATTGTTAAAGCAGGTTTGCTCTTGGATTCTCCTTAAAATGAGAAAGTCCGCAAAGTTCTTGAATATGTCTGCTCTGAAGTGGTTGTGTAATGAGTCTCACATTCAGTGTCATTTTACTGCAGCAATGTGAACGAACCACTTTACCTTGAATTAGATGATATTACTGGCCCTCAGCTACATGATTTTGAAGCTCCAAATTCACTCATTTTCAATCACGGACAGAATATCAATAGAAAGCTCCATGCAATATATTTAATATTGTATTTTGTGCTAACAGGATAGCTTCTGTTTGGTTTACTGTGTGCAACTTTCACACAAAATGGCTGGTGAAACGGACTTAGTAACAATAATTTTTGCTTACAGAGAAGAACACACCAAAGCTCGACCAAATGTGTTGAAATACTGACTCTTAATTCCTGAATGATGACATTCATTTAAGTCTGGACATTTGCTGACAGTAGCTGAACAACACTGAAGACTTCGGTATGGGTTATATTTGTGTAAAAGACGCTTCAAGCATCTCCCATAGATGGTGTAAGGTTAAGAACCAATCACTTGAATGGAAATCACATTGGATATTGTTACCTGCAATCGCCATGAGAATCTTGCAGACAGTGTAACATTTGTAGAGATCTTTCTTATTTCTTTAGTGCAGTTTTAAATCACTTAATAAATCTCCAGCTATTTAGAGGATTAAGCGATACAAACTGCCCGCTATAAGACGAAAAAGAAGGGCCAGTAATGTTATATAAGTGAATTAAAAGATTAAGAAGGTTTATAAAGGCTGATTACAAAGCCATTGGGATTGATGAACTGGAAGGCAAACCTTGACACTGGATAATTCTCTAGTATTTTCACTCACTGACATGCTCTCAAATTGCATAGTATAGGGTGCTTTAAAACAATTTGTAATGGACACGCAGATTGCGAATTCGGCAGAAGAGACAGGAAAAAAGATCAGAGAGAAAGGAGGAGAAAACATGAAAGAGAAAATAGATATGTTGAGAGATCTATTTTGACAAAACATTACCTATTTAAAAACCTATCATTTTAGTGCATGTAATATAAAAATATCAATTATAGACTGGAACGATGTATTTTTATGAAATAACAGCAATAAACAAGAAATCAAATGATCCATAATACATACAGTATTAAAGTGAGCTTGATATGTTCATTGCATGAACTAGAATGAACATTTGCACCATTAATCTTCAATGAAGTCTAAGTAACTGGAATAAACTTGGAACGATATGCTACTGAACTTCTGGCCTGTTTAATAAAGCTATGAGACCCAGACAAATACCAGAACGTCAGTCGAACAAACCGAATGAATAAGGAAAAAAAAAATCTAGATGAGAACAGATCTACAGAAAGTGCTGGCCACTGCAAAGTCTGCAAACACAGAGGATATGTAGTTTGCTCCTCAACTGTTTTACCCTTACAAGAAGACCCCGTAAGCACTTTTCTTATAACAGAAAACCAGCCCTTATATGTCTCATCAGCAGAATTTTGTTGCGAGAAAACAGAATGTGACTGGCGAGGTGAATGTCCACAGCCAGGAATGGGGACATGCTGAAGGAACACCCATCTGGAAGCCTGCTCTGAACTCCTGACAGGATTTCTTGCTGTACAGACATTGTTTGCCATGGCTGAAGTTAATCAGTCACCACAATGTGGTTCAGTAGTGCTATGATCACTGCAAAAAAACACCAGATTAACATGGTGAGAAGGTGGGCTACTACAAGGTGACCAACTGTAGTTTATTGTAAGTACAGATACCACAGTATACACATAAGAGGAAATTGGTCCAGTGCCGTCTTAAAAAATTTTGCATGAAAATTTTGTTGGATATATGCAAGAACACACACGAACACACACATACCTACGCCCACACACACACTCGTATTCACGTACCCAGAGTGCCCTGCCGCTAACACCACTCTCCAAGGAAACTTGAACGAGACACAAATCACATTTTCTGCACAATTAAGCCAGAGCCAATGGCAAAGTGCTTTAGAATAGTCCCTCACGCTGCAGCAGAGAGATCCAGCACCGCCATTCCTCACGATGTAATAGCAATATGATGAAGATGAATTCAGTTTAATTAGTTTTGGAAAATTGTTCTGCTTTTATGACCGCAGATTGAAAAGTGTGAGGGTACATTATTCCAAAATATTGTCAATACAGATGAATTATTATTAAGGGCAAGTCAAAATACAAACACTCGGATTTAGTTGAGATTACTGTATGCATTGCAATGCTAGATCTTTCTCTCAGAAAAAAAAGAAGTCTTGATCGCTAAGTATTATTATTCAGTTAAATATGCAACCTATGTTCATTTACGTTAATTTAATGAAATTTAAAAGCCCATATTAAAACTACATTTAATTTTATATCTTTCACAAAACCTTTTACAAATTTTTTTTATTCCATATCCATGTGTGGAGCACGCAGAGCATGCAGTCTTGACAGGGCGCTCATTCTCAGAATATCCTCTTTTACCGGCATGTTTTCTCTTGGCAGCTTTCATTTTACTCAGTTCAGATTCATTTAGACTATCCAGTCATGTAACATTTCCCACAAATATCAAAAAGCTGAAAACATGACTGCTGTTGTAGTTGACGTTAATAAGCAACAAAAATAGCTTTCACTGGAATATGTTTACAAAAACAATACCAGAAGTGATGTTCTGTCACGCATAAGCCGATTTCACCCATGCTGCCTGAATGCAGCATGGCTCTGTATGTATTACTTTCCCAGTGTGGCTGGGCTTTCCTTTGCCATCCTGTTGTGATCACAACACTCGTAGTGAGTACCTGTCTCCTCTATGCTTGCTGGGAGATATGCAAATGAAATTAAGTTTTATTTGCAATTTGTTTAAGCACAGGTACATACATGCATTTCTTTTCACGTATCCTATCTCGCTTTTCTTTTCATACACACATATATAGGCGACGTCGAAGTTTGGGGTCTGAGCGCAAGGTCAGCTGTCCATCCAGTGTCCCTGCAACATTTTTTGGAGGGGGTTAAGGGTCTTGATCAAGGGCCCAGCAGGGATAAGTCTGTTATACCAATCATGGGATTCAAACCGGCAACCTTCTGATCACAGAGGCAAAGACCTAACCCTGCAAGTAACATACCAAAGTGAGATTATCGCAGCCACCATAATGGAAATAAATGACATCATTGCAGTTGTCTCTTACTGCAAGTCCCTGTATCTGCTCCATTTTCTACTTGGCAGCGAAGTTGGGTTAGCTAAATAAATATTTTTTTATGCAGAAGCTGAAGAGGAATTGTGACAAAAACGCAGAACTATGAAAGAACGTGACGAGTACATGTGCTGATGCCTTCCAAAGCATTAAAGTGCACAATCTTGACCTAGTGGGATGAATACTGTCATTATAATCCATGGCACATTCCTCAAATGACTGGCATAATAGAGCTACAGTGTGATCTCTGTTCCTCATAAGGATCATCATAACCTGATAGTGTGACACAGTGATAGCACTGAGAACTCCATAGAATTTTTACATACTGTATGATCTCAAGTTAAAGCCTTTATCACCAGCAACCCTCTTAATGCACAGCCCCCCCTCCCCCACAAAGGTGCATTGTGTAACTCAGCTCCCCCTTAGTGTCATTGGATATAAAATGTCCTTAACGTTATGGTGTTTTATGAGCTGTTTTGTTTTGTTATTCTTGCTTTCATTTAACATTTATTTAACATTCTGTATATATTCGGGCATGTGTGGGCATGTCTGCCTGTGAATTTATATTTTAGGGATGATAGCCTTTCGAAAGTCGAACTTCAGAGCTATATTTTTCTTGCATTTTAATCATCCAGCTAATGCTTTGGTTCAGAGCAATTCACAGCTACCCAGCTTCAGAACTATTCCGATGACAGACAATAAGTGCAAATAATGATGTAAAGGTGACGGCATCGCATCCAGAAATCAATCCCGCGCCCTGTCATGAAAGCAGAAGGGAACTTTCAAAATATATAATATCACATGAAATAAGTGCTGAATTATGCAGCAAATCATATTAAAGGTAAAAGAAACAACTGAATGAAAGTGCTGAGACAGCATTCTGCATATGTTACTGGGAGGAAAGTGAATAAATTATATAGGTTGAAAGTGAAACACAACATAGGTGTAATATATATATATATATATATATATATATATATATATATATATATATATATATATATATATATATATATATAGGTATATATAGGTATATACTGTACAGTATGTATATATATGTGTGTGCACATTTTAACCTGTTACTGCTAGAGATGGACATTTCCTAAAATGACTTGGCCTGCTTTGCCAGCTCTCCAAATGAAGTTTTACATAATAATACTCCCCATCCAATAAAGGGTCATGGGGACTTGGAGCCTATCCCAGGCAGCATAGGGTACAATGGAACAGTGCTCCATGGATGGGATGCCAGTTACAATCATACACTACATGCAACTTAGAGATGCCAATTAACCTAACAGGAGGAAATCCACACAATACAGGGAGTGTCAATTCACACACTGAGGAGATACAGGATTCACATTTCCAACCGTGGAACTGTGGTGCAACACTTCTGCAGAAAGACCCACATGCCACCATGTCGATGGTGTAAGTCGATCTGCATCTGCAAACTGTTGACTCCCATCTGATTACTCTGACATCCTGCCCAACACATGTGGAACTTCTTTTCTTTTGAGAAAAACGGGCTCCTTACTGACACCCTCTGATCCTTTTCTCTCCCCCCTCAATGATAAACCTGAGAAAACCTTGACTCCTGGGCTTGGGACTTGTGATGGTTTGATTTACTCTAATTACACCCAGGGAACAATGGTGGCATTCTGCAGAAGTCATCTTCATAATGAAGCCCTAAAGTCTACCTCCCTGCCACTCATTCCTGCAGGAGCCAAAATTTCATTGAGCTCTGGAGGCTTGTCAAAATGCGCATCAGAATCTATTATCCTTGTCTGCCATCCCAAGGCTGTGCAATTTGTACTTGGTTGCAATTTATTTAACACACAAAGCACAAGGCAAGACTGCAACCGATTTGCTCTTGTTTATACCCTGCCTGGGTTTTCTTTATATGTCTTTCAAGAGTATTATATTGGTTTTCAGTCAAGACGTTGTATGGTAATATTATGGCGGTGTGAAAATATGTACTTTAAAAAAAGCTACCAAACTCAAATCGCCATGGGCTGGTACATTTTACTCATTGAACATTAGAACTGTTGTTTTGCCCTTGTGTTCCCTGAAGAAATAAACATTGATAGCGGAGATGGAGGCCGATGTGACTATGTGGCATTTGCTGTGACAGGATATATCGCTTATGAGATCAAATTTCTAGAGGGAAGGCTGTATGAAAGATATTCAATCCTGTGCAGAAGAGGAAATTGCTTGGCCATCGCCAGAGTCTGGCGTAAACACACTGCCGAGTACTAGAGACCCAGCATAATTGTCTTGACGTAGAAACTGTTGAGCTGGGAGGAGGAGAGGCAGAAAAAAAAGTGAGAACAGTGAACTATGATTTTGGGGAATTGGCATAGAAGTCGCAAGCCAACACTACAAAATGGCTCGACAGTGGTTGGAGGAAATTGTTTATGAATCACTCTGTCCCAAAATCCAGGCTCTGGACTGAAAAGAGAAGGGAATGGAAAGAAAGGGAAAATTGGATAGGAAATTGTTCTCCTGTGAAAAGGAAAATAAAAATGAAATGTTGATTCAATACTGGCAATATTGCAAAATTGCTTGGTACTGTGTTGTAGAATCTGACAGCAGGTTATATGAAATGTGTTTTACTTGCAGTAATTACACAATATGTATAATGTTTATTTATTCAATCAGGCCTTTATGCTCAAAGGTTTATATTTATAAGGTTAGAGCTTCTATTGAGCTTATATTACGTTTTATTAACGTATATTTGTAAATGAAAAGAAAAACAATTGACAGTGACGCAGTTTTTTAATTCAGCAATTAAAATGAGTAACAAATTAAATCTCTTGTATAATGCAATAAAATGCTAATCATTCTGCATATTTTGCATCAGGTGCAATAAAATACATGATGTTTCACTTTGAGAAAAGATTCAGGCAGTTGAAACTCGCTCACTTTGTATGACGATGACTTTAGGGAGATTTGTCTGATCCTTTGACAGAGTTAAAACTAATCTTTACTTCAGGCACAATGCAGATAATCAGGATTAGCAGACTGCTCCTGACATTTTAAGTACAATGGAACAGTGCTGAGGGTTCATCTCTGTAAAACGATTTAAAATGGATTGATTGGATGGTAAACTTTTTTAGCAGCTACTACGATAAGTCTGACCTCTGTTGAACATTTGTAGACAGACATCACTTTGGCCTCAACGATACTGAATCGGGCATTAAACGTGATGCTCTGATTACAAATCTGAGGAAGTACTTAAATGGCGAACATCAAAACACCGGCTTAATCATTCGAGTTTTGCTGCCCGAGGAGCTTTTAGAACTTTTGAGGAGGAAGTCTGAACAAAAGAGCCAATAAAATGCTCCTCTCCCAATGTGCAGATGTAACAGGTCCTGTCCCTCTCCGATGCTTTGTCACCTCCTATTATATCCCCTGTGATGTGTACAGCAGGGGGAGGTACAGATCAGCAGAGCTCAGCTGAGGAGAACTATTGCTGTTAATGTGATGTGTAATCGATGTTGACGGCATCAGTGCCCAATCCCCCTAATAGAATATGGGCTTGATATAACATGGCTCGTTTGAGTATAATGAGCCCGTTATGCCAACGTCAAGCCTCTGGAGCTGCGCAAAGCGATTAAATTCCCCTTCCTCCACAGCACCAAGAGACGTGGGCCCATCGTCCACTCGGTCTCATCCTCTGCTCAAAACACAACAATTGGCCGTGACACAGGACGCGGTGCCAGTACACAGTTGGAGGTCCAGATATTTCGTCCTTTCTGTTCTTGCAGGAAAACAGTTTGCTAGTCAAAGAGACAGTAAAATGGCTCTTCTCTGTTGTCCATCTGAATGCCAACTTCTGTCTCAGGCGCAGGTGCAGCCGGATTGGTCCGGGGAAACGTCTGGACACTGAAACAAAAGGAGAAAACAAAATGTATTTTCAATTTTTCAATACCTTGGCATATATTTGAAAACCTCGTACAGCATATCTATCCATTTTCCAACTGCTTACCCAGTACAGAGTGAGTGAAGGCGGCTGAATCCCATGGCAGGAGGCAGCATGGATTACAGGGTTGGGGTACACACACACACACACACACACACACACACGCACACACGCACACACGCACACGCACGCACGCACGCACAATTGCACTTATATTTTTGTGGGGATTGTCCATTTCATTCACATGTATGGGAAAAACCCTAACCCTAACAATGACAACCCTAACCCCCACCCAGCCCTAACCATAACCATAAGCAAACAAGCAAAATGTGAGACTGTTGACATTTTTAGTTTTTTTATTGCAGCGACAGATTTTGATAAAATTGAGTAATCCCTTGTGGTTATTGAAAAAATGGTTCTCTCTCTCTATCTCTCACACACACACACACACACACACACAGGGTCATGGGGTGAGGGAGTGTTGGAAAAGGTAGTGGTACACCCTGAAAGGAATGCTAGCCCCTATACTACCTTAAAAGAAAGAAAAAGTTGCCACAGACAAAATATTGGCAAAGATTTTACCTTACTTGTTTGGAATAAACATACAGTATGTAATCTTTTTTCCATGCCCTATGGTGTTTAATGATTTTTCAGAGCTGTGCCATTGGTCTTGTAGGAACATTCCCGATCTGTCCGGACCATCCTAAAGCACGCTTTGACGTGATGAAGAACTGTGAGTCTTTTCCATTAGCAAACTATTACAACAGGAGACAATATTGAAGTGCTCTGGCCAGTCACGGTAATTATTTAACACAGAGTCCATATTTAGCTGCAGCCATTGGCTCTGCCAGTCCCAGCCCACGCTTTTAATTTCCCAGTGTCTGTGGTGTTTTCACTTACATTGATGGATATAAGCTCAATTGAGTGTGTCACCACACATCAATCAAGCCCATCCCCAGCACCCATGGTGTACTGGGGCCCACACGATCCATTCTTTCCCACTCAAAATGTCGCCGTGATCGCCAATCTGACATTTTAATCTGATTTTATTTACATAACTAATATTGACCGATTAAAATTTCAGTAATATGATGTAACAGTGGTTAATCCCAAAACAAAAAGAAAGTTTACCTTCTCAGATTCAAGAAAATACCGCGACAAAGAATTTATATTTTTTAGAGGGGCAGTAGACAGCAAAGAGAACTGCCTGGATATTTGAAAGTGTGAGATTGATTGGCTGGTCTCCTTTTAAGAGTATAGGACAGGGAGAGCAGAGAGGAAGTTTACGCAATACTCCCCCAAACATTACATGGTTTTCCGATGAGTGACAATAGCTAAACTTATGTATCATTAAGGAATGCAAAATAAACTGGAACAAGTACTATGCTATTATTGGTCCAGAATTTGGTTAGGGTTCTGAAAGAAAGCAAACACAAAATGCCAAGTACTGTAATAGCTACATCACAAGCTCTGATAATCATAATTACTTGTCTGCCTCTCAAGACAAATAATTACTCCACCTTCCCAACTTTTGATTGCATATTATAAAAATTAACTGATTACTGTTAATTGTCCTAAACTGTTTCACATGTTAATTTTTATTGAAAAACGTAACACATTTGGTTCTTTTAGTACATCTACATTCATATATTGGTATAAGGTCAAAATAAAATAAGTGAGTTGAGAATTACAGTAGTTGCAGGTAAAATTTTGCGAGATGTTTGAGATGTGAAGCTATAATTATTCATTCTTGGTAGATCACCCAAAAAGTCATATAAACTCACCCAATCATATAAAACTTTCAGTTTATCATAAAAAAAATACTCTGTTTAACTACAATTAAAACATATTTCCAGGTTATTTAAAGGCATATTACGAGGTATATTTCAAAGGGCAGAGGCAGAGTGGTTCCTTGGTCTACTGTAGCCATTAACTGCTACTGGTATCTGTGTTACTTACCAGCACTGGATCCCAAGGGACCAGTATCTAAACATCGTGCTGATGCCCTCATGCATTTTTAGTCATTTTGAAATGATTCACCAGCATTTTAACGGATGCTGTCTGACAACCAGATAGATTGACAATCCACCACCAGCTGCTTTCAAACCATTTAGCTCTGCTGCGTTGATTGCTGTGCTCTCCAGAAAATGCATAAAACATTTACACATATATTGCATAAAACAATGCATTTTTGTTCCATGACAGTAATGTCATCCACTTATGTAAGACATTTTATGTATGTTTGGTACATTATTTAACTGAAGCAAATATAAAATCTATACATTTAAAACAATTTCTAAAATTATAGATTTAAATTGGTGATTTAATGTCAACAGTAATCATAAGTAATGAATATATTACATGACAATGCATTTTATTATACATATTAGGATAATAGCGATCACCGCAAGCTGTTATTTTGGCCGAGGCCCCAGTGGAGCCGGGATTTTGATGTTCCCTTCTATGGTTGTGCCAATGTGACAGTAGCTCAGTAGATGAATGTAAAATTGAAGAGCCTAGTTTGAATTATGCTTTTACCGCATGACTGACCATCTCATATGCACGTGCATTGGTGTTTGCCCAAAAATTAGCAAAGTAGTTTAAGGCTTATTACTTTCATTTTTTGTTCTGGCAAACCCTAGTAGGAAGAAAAATGTCTCACAATATCGATTATTTTAAAACTTGCAAAGATACAAAATAAATGTACTATTCTCATACTCCCTTCAATGATACTCTTATTCTCTTGAAAGATTCAGCAAAGGGCTGTGAACGTTAAAGTTCTGCTGACTCTGGTAGCAGCGGTTCACACTCTCTATTCTTTCTGTTGACTCTCTGCAGCTTCTCTTGCTGCTCTTGGTTTATCAAGTTGATGTCAGTAATCAGGCAAAATAGTCCACCAATAGGATGCACTGCCTATTTCAGGCAGGCACATAGGACCAGAGATGGGGGCCTGGTGTCTCAGAGACTCTTGCGCTGGACATAATCTTGATGCTCGCCGGGTCGGCGTCATGTGACAGGATCTGCAGTGACCCCCTTGGATTACCTGCTAGCTGGATATCAGCTGTGGAGATGCAGGGGTAGGAGATGATTAAAATCAACAGTTACTAATTATTCTGAAGATGAGAATTATATATATATATCCATCCGTCCATTGTCCAAACCGCTTATCCGTCTGGGTCGCGGGATTATGCCATATAAATATATATATTTGAGCAAGTTTCACCCTATGGCATTACGCCATATGTAAACAAAACTTTATTAACATTTGAAGCATAACAATAATGTTTAGTCCTCACAGGTTTTCAAATTGGGGTCCTACAAACCCTTAAATAAGTCGGATTTATCTTCCCATACCATTCAAAATACCTTATAGCAAAAACACAAATATACAAGCAATACAAACTGATGGGCACCTATTAAATAAATGAAATGACAAAGTGTAAGTTTCCTTACAGGCGCATGTCGCCTTTTTGCATTAGCTCTTCCGTAAACTCTGTCTATCTCGGGTATTTCCTGCATCGGCCCAGATTTACGCAGACCGGTGCTCACTAAGCGATCCTCAGCAGGTGGACCTTTTTAACAGCTCTCCGTACTCAGATTAAGGAAGAAGTTTTGATGGCGAAATCAAGAAAGAAGAGAAGCTTCAGTGCCGCCGAAAGGCATTCAGATGCTTCAAAAGGTAGTCAGATGTTTCTTTGTACAATATGTTCTTAATCATTATGGCAGCGATAATTATCATCATGGCAAGAATAATTGTCGTTAGAGCTGGTGCCAAAGCGTGCATTAGTCTAGGAGGAAGAAATGAAAGCAGTTGTTTTCTGGTAAGCTGCCTTTTCTAGACTTGCTTGCACACAGCTCATACGAATAACAAACATACAACTCAAACATATATGTCTTAGTGCCAGCTGGTAAGGAGTTAACAGCAAACCTTTCTACACTCCCAATATCATTGATCTTTTCACACTAATTAAGGCACAGCAGGAACTGTTCAATTAATCTAATGAGCACAGCTAGGACTGGCTGCCTCTATTGTCGTTTTTTTTTCTCCTCAGCAACAGGACAAACAAAAAAAAGGGCAAGAAGAGAGATGAGGAGAAGAAAGGGGACATGGGCTCTGTCAGCCACATGCTGCTGAGGAGCTTGATAACGATGACGTTTCGTGTTGCTAACACTAATTGCTAGTTTGGGACTGTGGAGAGTCAAGTTGTGGTGGCGGGGGACTGGGTGAATAAGCGTGTGTGATGGGTGGGGGGGGTCATGTTTTTAAGAGGAAATGTTGTGTTACACTGGCTGTATAGCGTGTGTCGCATTTCGCGGGATTTTGGACGGTGCTTGATGTTACAGCCGTGCTGGGGAGGGACAGCGAATTCCCAGCTTCCCCTGCTTCTCTCTGGGGGCTCACTTTGAAAATGCCAGCCCTACAATTCACTCATTATTCTCTGCAATTCTCTGTCTGTCTAAGGGAATTTATAAACTGGACATCTGCAGTTGGCAAATCAAAGTTTTCCTTGTCACACACAGTTATTTCACTGCATAATGTGCTTATAGAACTTTGTATATGATAGAAAAAAAAATGTTATGACTACACAGGCCCAGTCTAGGCAACCTAGGCACAAAGAAATTATGAGTGTGGTTATTACATGGTAATTAACAATAGTGTTCTTTCGTTGGTGTTATTTGTTTAATGGAGAACTTTTCTCTATCCATTATGTCAAACTACCCCACACCATTCTCTGTTTATACACACAGGCAGGCTATACAAGGGACGCTCATTACAAAATGTCACCTCTAGAAATGATTAAATTATTTACGTGAAGGTGAAAATGTAAATGAGTGGGATTTGCCTACTGATAAATGTGTGGCTGATTGTGACATTGTCAGAAGTTCATACAGGCTCTTTCTCAATACTGCATGAGACATATGCAATATGCTTTGAAAGCCCAAGACAAAGAATTAGATAGCTGAAACTATTAAAGTGTGTAGAGAATCATAAATAAACTAAATAGGCTGAAAAATTGGTCGATAGATACTATATAATATATGATACATTATATAGTATATTATATATATAATAAAGCCTTCCTTAAGTGCATGCATGATAATGAATGGTTATGTTTTCAGTTTTAAGCTGAAGTTAAGAGTCCATAGCAGCAGGACATTGGGCCTGAATTTAGCTATTTAAATAGGGAAGGACAACTTCTACTAATACATAAATGAATACAATGAGAAAATATCTCTGACTATAGTGGTGCAAATAGTGTCAATGTAATTTGGTGTTGAAGTCTCTCTTCGGTTTGGCATTTATCCTTTGGTCTGTCCTTATTTTCAATTTTACAGTGAAGAAAAGTGAAATGGCCTGACAGATATATAGATGTTGTGAATTTCATGCATGGTATTATTAAAATCAATGCCCACTTCAAGATTTCAAGATACTTTGTCACGTACATAGTTATACAACATGAAGTACAGCATGAAGTGAAATGTACCCTGGATGACCCTTAGACTGTGCAAATCAAAGACAGAATTAAGAATAAGGCAGCAAGTAAAAAAAAAAAAAACAAGAATAAAATAGACACATAATATAGAGAAATATGGAAGTTACGATTATTGCTTACATTTTAATATAACACAGATGCGTGAACTGTCTCAAGTTCGAACACATACTTTAATGATTCATTTGATTTTTGATCACTAATAGATTGTCTCATGTTGGTCTCATGTTATTCCTGTTTTGCGTCAATTCAACTACAGCTGGAATGGTAAAGTCAAACACAAAAAAACCCCAAAACCTTATGATTATCACAACTGCCAATACTAGTTCTAATGTTTTTTTTTTAAGTTAAACAGTGGTATTTAATCATGAAATGTGAATAAATTACACTGTATTGCAGTGTATTTTAAAACTAGGTATAATTTCCACACAACAGTATCCCATTTAATGCTGAAACAAACACACAACTGAGGCATTTACATGTATATTTACATACATTTCATGTTCTCAATCGTTTGATTTCCGTGTCCTAAGTTTATTTTCTCTTCTAATCTGAAAGGATGAAACACACTGTTATCTGCCAAAATGCCAAAGACTAAATATGCACTAAGGTAACAGGGCGTTTCTGGCAGAAAACATTAAACAGTGGCTATGCAGGGATTTTCAGTCTATAGATTTTTTTTTAACTGTCCTCCATGATGAAATTGTGGTTTTAGTTGTGGACTGAATGCTTCACACGTTTCGCTTTGGATCATTGGCTTTTAAGGTTTGGTTTAGGTTTCCACGTTGGTTATAAGGCATGGACCTATCGCATGAAGCGAGGACCTTTGTCTGATATATATGCTTTTTCTGATGCAATTCTTCCTGGAGAGCATGTGAATTGTACATGGCATGGTTTGTTTACCTCTGTTGAAAATGTGTAGCAATGCTGCTGATGCAAGTTAGTCAGCTCCTTCATCTCACTCAGAATGTGCTTCTAGGACACATCAAGGCCAGAGATCCCTCCAACATCCTGCTGGAGCAAACGTTTTATAGGCTTTTAAAGCCCAATGTATTGCTGTGCATGCCACATAGATTTATTTCCGAGGAATTTGGGGCTTCAGTCTTGCCTGCTGTAATTCTTCGCTCTTAATCTACTCTGTAGTCTGCAGTAATGTGTCACTTGAACGGAAACATTTGTGGTTGCATGAAAATAAGAAAATACCAGGAAAGGCACAACATAGCAGAAAGGAGGAAAAAACAGCAGAATAGCAGATGCAAAATCTCTCCAGGCAATCATTGTGACAGCAAGAGAAATGGCAGCCAGAGACGCTACGCAGTGTAAATAAGAAGACAACTCAGAGGCTCAGTGGTGCTAATACACAGTGGCTAGTGTAGGTAATGCAGACATCCATCCATCCATCCATTTTCCAAACCGCTTATCCTACTGGGTCGCGGGGGGTCCGGAGCCTATCCCGGAAGCAATGGGCATGAGGCAGGGAACAACCCAGGATGGGGGGCCAGCCCATCGCAGGGCACACTCACAAACCATTCACTCACATATGCACACCTACGGCCAATTTAGCAACTCCAATTAGCCTCAGCATGTCTTTGGACTGTGGGGGGAAACCGGAGTACCCGGAGGAAACCCCACGACGACATGGGGAGAACATGCAAACTCCGCACACATGTGACCCAGGCGGAGACTTGAACCCGGGTAATGTAGACATGTATAGATAAATAGCAACAAATTGCAGTTTAACCAATTATCAAGCACCACTTATTTTAATGGAATATAAAGATCAAGGACTTATGTACCTGAAATGCCATATACTTCATCAATTTATCTTCAACAAAAGCATGCAGATTCCAGACTTTCTTCAAAGTTACACTGAGCTTTATTGCATCTTAGAACGAAGTCTGTAAAAATCAGGACAAACTTGCGGATGACCACAGTATGTTGCCTAGAATTAATCATTCTCCACCTGTTACTGTCATACACATGAGGTGATTGAGGTATTGATTGATTCTGATCATGTATGGACTGATCAAATACCTCATCAATGATTCACCTATAATATTATTGTATTAAGGATAAAACCCCATAAGCATGTTTTTTTCCCTCTCTGATCACTTATATAACTTGTTTTTCACAAGTGACTGGTTTAAGAGTATCCTTATCTTATGTGAAAGAATCCTTGTTCTGGGATGCTTACCCTGTTCAAGGACACTTACCATGTTTCCCCGGGTTTGGAGGGGCTTACTGAGGACAGGGAAAGGTGTTGTTCAATATGTTTTGTACGCTACTGGTCAGTGCATGAGACACCTGCCTTATCTTCATGGGGAGGGAAAGCACTGCTCAAGGATACTCGTTTAATTATTTTGGGAACTGCGCCTAGTTAGTCAGTGTGTGTAGAACGCTTACCCCCATCCTTAGGAGGAGGGGTACATTGATTATAGAAACTTTCCGATTGAAACTGCAGGCGGCATTGCTCGGACAAAATTGGAAATTTGAGAATGCATGCCCTGCCCACATGTAATGCCCAAAATTTAGTATAAAGGAAAGGGGAGATCTCAGTGCTGGTTGGAGCTGTTGGTCTCCTGCCAGGACTGAAAAGGTCTAAGAGGGAGGGTGGGTGATGATGGCACGTCCGAGAGTGATTAGCTTTGCAGTGTCAATGTGTTGATTCAATCAATTATCACAATAACTATAATATCAATTTGCACTTTCAATTTATGCATGTTTCATTGTCACTCTTTTTATATATATCTATAATCTCTTGTATTTTCAGTTTTAGTCTTGTTAATGACATGTGTATTACTATAATATGACTATATATCAAGTGATACGGGATTATTTTGCATTGCCTTTGATTCAATATTTTGGCATTGATTTTAATGCAAGGTTATTTTGTATTACTGTACTTGTAATAAATCATCTTTTAGAAGTGAACCTAAGTGTGCCTGCTTGTTCCTTCGAACAAATCTTTTACATTTTGGTCTCTATGAGTCTCACATCCCATTCACATCTTCTTAAAACAAGTGTGCAGCAAATATGTTGGTTTACAGCATTGTGTGAACAATTGTGTGAAATATGTGTGAACATGTCCTGATTTACACTTTTGCAACGTCTCCCTCTAATAAATGTCTCCAATTGAGCCAATCAGCCTGGGCCACAATAAAACAAATTCTCGACCCACATAGCGATCACTCTGTAAAAGTCAAGCTTGAATTTGCAATAAGTCGTCTGTAAAACAATGGTGATCAATCGAGTAAATAAAATATTACCGTAAGATCAGGTGCTAGTGGTGATAAACGGATGTGGTACTGTCCGAGTTAATCCCAGCCTGGGGATGTTTGGGCCCGTTTGCCCTAGCTGATGTGTTGACGTGTATCGTTCCCTGGCTACACACACACCCACGCAACCCCCGGCAATGATTTGTGTTTCAGTCGAGGTCAATATGAGTTCAGTGAGCTCTCTCATAGTCTTGTCTGTCTTGCAGTAAATTGATTCTGACAAAAAGTTAAACCTACTTTTTTTGATCCCTTTTCCATTAAGTTTTACTTCAGCCAAAGTGGAACCAGTCGTCCGCATGAAGTTCTTGTAGGACAATTATGGATCTTATGCAACATGTAAACACTCATACTGCAGGCTGTAGGTTATATTGCAATAATAAAATTACCTGGTCCATTTTTAAATCATTTAATTCAGTAGAAATTTCTTTTGAGAACAGAGTTCGCTAGACTTATCATGGTTTTCCAAAACACATACAGTTTACCCACAAAGACATATTGTCAAATGGATCATGTCATCTTCACTGTGATCCATTTTGTTCCATTTTTCTCAAATTTGAATAAGCCTCTCCAGCTTTACCCATGACAGATTTCCCTCACGTCTCTCTTAGGATATGTACCCTTAACTGCAAATCATGGCTTTATTGCCTCCAATAGAACATTAAAGCTTCTCAAAAAAGGTCAAGCTGTGGGTCTGTGAGTTATGATCCTTTGTCTGTGATCAGAAGGCTGCTGGTTCAAATCCCGTGGTTGGCAGAGTGGTTATAGCATTGGGAACTTGAGCCAAGCCCTTACCCTGAAATGCACTGAGGTGCTGGATGCTGGTCGACGCTGCACTTGGACCCTGAGACCAAAATGTAAAAGGCACAACGCAATTTCTTTACAGACCGTGAACAAAGAAGCTACATTCTATAATGCACAATCAGCATAATTAAAAAGTAAATATGCCCAAGCCTCTGACTATGCACCCATGTTGGGGGCTGGGGTTTGGATCCTATCCCAGACAGCACAGATACACTCTAGAGAGGATGCCAGGTCAATGCAGGACAGACACACCCTATAGGCATTCCATAAAAGCCAATTAACTTAGACGAGTATTTTTATTTTTCATCGGTTGGAAGAAACATGTACAACACGAGGAAAACCTGCAAATTCCACCCACACTGGCCATATTCCAACACCCAGCCCTGGAGGTGTGAGCCACCAGTGCTGCCCCTGAGCATCCACACCCCTTGGACCCCTTTTTGTTTATTATTATATTTATCCCCCCATTACATAATATTCACAAACCTGGAATCACCACCTCTACACCTTGCATTTCAAGTTTCAAGTGCTCCGTTAACAATGGTCATAATTACAGCCATTACATCGTATTATTCAAAGCAGCGTGATTGCAACGCAATAACATATTATACTGGAATTTTTGCGTTCACATAATTGTATTCCCCAGTCACCAGGGAATACATATGATTTTTACGCCGGTGCTTCACGGATGCTTTGCTTGTAGTGATGAAAACTCAGACACAATTTGCCGGGCCTTTGTCAAACTTTGAGGAGGGATTGCACGGGTGAGAGGCTGGAAGTGCATAGAGTGTGAGAGAGATCGCCCCAAGATTGGAAAGACGCTGCTAAGTGCCGCAAAAGGGATAGGGCGAGAGCAGATGTCATTCGACCTTGTGAATGTGAGAAGGCGAAAAGCATTTCATTGATTTCATTCCTGCTTCACAGACACATTTTATGGACGTAGATCAACACCTGGTTTCATTTTCAGACAAATTGCCCCCAAATGAAACAGCAGCATTGTGTGACAACAAAGGAAGGAAACTGCGGCTGTGGATGACACTTGGGTCGTGTTTTACACCTGATGCAAAGTGCTGGCAGCCGCTGGTCTGTTTGTTCCATTAGTGTTTCTGTTACAGTTCTTACTGTTACGTCACGGAAAATGTTGGTCATAGTACAAAAGATAAATATAAATATTTAAACATAAAAATAATATAAATGACAGGTTCAGCCATGGACATTAAAACATACACAGAGGAATTCAAATAACCACCAAATTGGTGGGGAAAGATTCTGCAAATTGTGAAATAAGTCAGTGCTTGAAGTGGGCCGGTTCTCACTGGTATACAGTGCCCCCACAGTACTGTACATTTCATCAATTTTTCAGTAAGGAGTACACTGACTGTTGAACTACAGTAATATTACTGTAAATCCATTGGAGATTAAATGAAATTACAGCGCAGGTTTAGAGAAGTCATAAAAACTGCATATTTTGCAATAAGTCCTCTACAAATTAGTTCAGTTGCTAAAATTCTTTACAGTAAGAAATTGTGGATGACGTTCCCAGTTACAAAGAAACTACAATACAATAGCATAAATAATTTTACTCATAGTTTTTGAAAAATATCTTGATTTAAACTTTTCAAAAAATTGTAGACCACCTTAGAATTAAAATCTTTCCTGTAAAAAAATGTATAATTCAGCTGAACGCAACTGAACGGGCACATTATGAACAACTGCAGAATAAAGGATACACCCATGTGACCACAGAGTCATGTGGAATAGTTTTTTGAGGAAAAATGCATTACTTGCATAGCCTCTTTGCTCCAATCTCAAGACTCTCACATGCTTTTACAGTAAGAAAACACAGTGGGCTTCAGGCAGAGGGTAAAACTGAGCCGTGTTAATACTGCTGATATATTCCGTCATCTCACATGTGCATTGAGAAGACGCACATCTGGTCAATCCCCACGGAAACAATACAGGCTCTATCTCTTCCTGGAAGGACTCAGCCAATCAGTTTTACTTGCCAACTAAAATTGGACTGAAGGCTGGTATGATCAGTTTCTGTATAGTTTACTGTCAACCCATTGGATAATGACACGGAGAAAAAAACATGGAAAAAAATCTATTAATATCTGAACACAAAAATGTTTGCCTGTGGTTTCAAAAGACTCATCGCTTTGTTGATAAAATACTAAAATCAAGAATCGTTATAAAATAAAATGATATATAATATAATAATTGTATTATAATATCAATATAAGATACAGCTTGCCCACTTCTGGGCTGCAGGAAAATAATGTTATGTAAAAATAATATAAAATATATATTTTGCTGCATTCTGTGTCTGTGACCCACAGACACACATTTTAGTCATCAACCAAACACCTCTGTCCTGACTGAGTGTACCCCCTGCCCGGGGACCCTCACCCCCTGCCCGGGGACCCTCACCCCCTGCCCGGGGACCCTCCCCTCCTGCCTGGGGACCCTCACCCCCTGCCCGGGGACCCTCCCCTCCTGCCCGTGGACCCTCACCCCCTGCCTGGGGACCCTCACCCCCTGCCTGGGGACCCTCCCCCCCTGCCTGGGGACCCTCCCCCCCTGCCTGGGGACCCTCCCCCCTGCCTGGGGACCCATCCTGCCCAGAGTTTCTGCAGTCTGACTTTGTTTGCAAGGGATATCCCAAGTAGCAGACCCGTAATCCTGCTCCCAAAGACACACTCAATTCATCTGTGCTTCCAGTCATTCCTCCCATGAAAGAGGAACAAAATATGTCCAGTAAAACCTGAAAATAAGACTTATTTTTTCAGATGATCAAATTTCTTGCACCAAATTTCTTGTGCTATATTTTACTATTATGTGCTACCAAAATGCAAACTGGCTCATATGTAGTTGTAAAAACGTGAATCTGGCTAGCTTGTATGTGACTTAATCCCTGGCATTTTCATGTTTTATGTACCACAGTAACATGCATGAATGCACTGGCCTGTGAAGGAATATGCTGGATATCCGGTTTGCTTAGTTAGCCCACATAGATTGCTTCGGAAGCGCTAGTAAGACACCCTTTCATTAAGGAGAGCTGAAATCACCACCTCACCAAAACGATATATTCATCTTTATGGATTGTAGCAGGAAACCAGAGCAGCTGCAGGAAACTCACACACTGTGAACTGAAGAGAACAAATTCTCCATAACCAGCTGAGCTGGGCAACACTGAACTTATAACACTGAAGGTAAAAGGGAAGGAAAGCACCAGCTATGTACAGTATGTCTTTCGACAGTGTCACTGTCACATTCGAGAAACAGTGGAAATGTGAAGCTGGGCACTGGATCAGGAGATTACACTTTTGCCTCACATCTTAAGAGTTGGAGGAGGTAACCATCCCTGTATTGTGAGGCTAATGGAGTTAGCATGTCTTCCCTCCCTTACATGAATGTCCTCGTGCGGTCCAAAGACATGCAGCTAGGCTAAATGACATCTCGAAATTGCCCGTACTGTACGATGGCACATATCTATGTCCCATGATGGATTAGCATCCTGTCTAGGGTATACCCCAGCCTTGTGTCCAGGTGACACTGACCATGATAAGTGGTCGGAAGATGGATGAATGTGAAGTTTACCACTCGTGATTCCCGTTGAGGATCTGCTCCATTTTTTGTCTTTATCTATAAATGAATCGACTTGACTTCTGTGTCCAAGGAATGTGGCGTTTCACAGGCCTTTGACTGTACTCAGAATTAAATTCTGAAGGAAAAAAAAAAAGATCAATAAAAATACAACACAAAAGGCAAATGGAGAGATGCTGTACACTTCATTTTTTAATCTGAGTTGAGGGTGTTGTGCCACTGGGTTACTCCTTGATTCAATTGATGGCTTTGATATTGCAGTGTTATAAATACTCTTGTAAAGCCACTGAGACTATGATCTGCCTCCCTACCTGCCCTCCTCCTTTTATTTTATTATTATCTATCTTTATTCCACAGAAATGCAGCACAGACAACAAAAGTACGGAGGAAGCAGAAAAATCATGTGGCGGATAGAATACAGTTTTGGGGAAGAGAGGTGCTACTGTTGTATAATGCGAGGTATAACCGTGAAGAGAATAGATGAGTTTGCAGAAGACGATGACATGATAGCATCTTACAGGGAGCTCTTTGTAGTCTCGCAGGGCCCAAAGCCCATTCCTACCCAGAGACCTCACCATCTAAAGACATCTAAGGACAATTCTTTCTTCTCCATTGCGTGGCATTTTACATTTTCAAAGGCAAATGGCTATACATTATTATAGAGGTATAATTTATGTAGAATTACAGTTTATTTTGGGAACATTTCAGTAGTTGGGTTGATAGGAAAACCAAAATTCAGGATAAGATCTTTCATAACAAATTTGGTTGCAAGAGAAAAACTGCAGAGGAATTAGGATGGTTTTGCCTGGCCGGGATAAGCAGCGAGGAGATGGATGGATGGATAAGGATGCTTTTGTTTCATGCTTAAATTTTAAGCTGCTTCTCAAATCAATTGCAAGCTAAATGCAACAGTGTAACATTACAGTCTTTGGAATAATATAGCACAAATCATAGTAACATATGAAAAGGATGTTCACCACAGCAGCACATTTTATGAAATGGGGGAGCAAATGGTTTTGGCCTAAGCGACCTGCCAGATGAATCGCTGCACATTAATCAACCTCTTGCCTGGAATGCATTCCTAAACGTGCCTCATTTGACCTGCAATCTGCGACCCCTGGTAGCTGAGGGAGTGCTCCTTACCCCCCAGCTCTAAGGCTCTCGCATCGCATCCCCCATAATGTGCCCCGCCACCAAAAATGGAGCCATCTGCCTTTGTTGACAAGGGAGGCTGTACTGACATGGCAAAGTTCCACTGTTATCCATTAGCAAACAGACCTAAACCGACCGACTGAAGCGAACTGGAGGTCCTCTCTAACCAGTTTTGTTTAACAGCAGCTGTAGTAGGAGTATTGTTTGTCAACTTTTGCTTGAAGTTAACATTTTGGTGCATATACCATATACACACACATGTATGTATATATGTGTATGCGCGCGTGTGTGTGTATATATGAGAGAGACAAAAAAATATAAGAGGCCTTGGTTCTGTTTGATAGAGCTTGTGTGGATGGGTGTTACTGCAAACATGGTATCTCTGTTCTGTATGCCAGGCATGTCTTGACACATCTTTTCCTTTTTCCCCTGAAGCAATCCAATGTGAAGATAATTCCAAAGTGTTATGAGAGCACCAGGGACTAGATCCCTCAAGGCATGTATCCCTCTGCTAAAAATACAAGGTGTCATACATCATTTCCTTCAGTTCGCATTCAGTCACCAAAGTGGCTTTTACCCGGGCATACCTGTTACGTGACTTAGTCAACAACTCACTTCGCCTTTCATACAAATAAACACTTTGATTAATTCCTGTTTCCTGTTTCGACCAATTTGAATTGATAATAAACAGAACTGAATCATTTTAAATCAGAGGAGCTTAATATAGGAATTCTAATTTAAACTTAAATAAATTAAAAGTGATGTTCCAATAAGTCCTTTTTAAAGCACACAGAATACACCATATGATTTCAAAAATATGCATCAGCATCACAAAGAGTAGATTACTTAATACAATGGTATGGCATTGATATATACATACACCAGTTTGTAATTATATCTCTACATTCATTTTTATGGGGAAAAATGGTCCCCACAATGTCAAAATAACAGATTTTTATTATATTGTGGGGAACATTTGGGCTTCATAATATGTCTCATGTTGTTGAAATTTTGGATAAGCCAGTTGAACAGTCAATGGCTGACATTTTACTTGACTAGGTCCCCTAAGCCTCTGTTCTGCTCCTTGTTGTACCTTGTATGTTGTACTTAAAGGTCATCACTGTTGTTTGTCAGAACATAAATCCTCTGCTATCCTGTGATCTTCTGGTGTGTGTTTGTGTGCATTTGTTTGCATATAGGTAAAGTCAAGGTTTATCCCGAGGACCAAAGACAAAGCTATCTTCTTGAGGGAATGAAGCAGGTGGATAAGTACGTATGTGATGGTGATGATCAGAGAGGAGCAGTTGGCATGTGCTAATTGATGTGCGCAGGAGGCCCCCCCCCTCCTTAGGCCTGCCCATGATCCACGGTGGCCTGTTGGAAGCCATTAAGACGATGCCATTTAGACCTTTAGCATGGACATTGCATATGTCCCACTTCAAAAATAAACAGCCGTTCTCCTCACCGTGTGGCATAGGGTGATGCAGGAAGAGTGTGGCTGATAGCCATTGTATTGTGCCTGAATTAGGGCTCCCGTGTTTGGACAAAACCATGACAGAATAATGTCATCTTTGGGTGGAGAATCAACAACAATAACCCTCTTGAACTGGAACCTGCAATTCATTGGGTACTACTGTGTGTCCACCCCACATTCACAAATGTAGAATTACATCAATGTCATATACTGTACCTCATGGTCGGTATATATTTTATACTTATTCATTTATTATCTGCTTATCACAGTATCTCATTATACTATTTATGTAAAATACATTCTATGCATAATATAATAGCCTTTTCTTTAAACTGTATAATTCGGTTTATTTTGATTGCTTTGCACTCAAAGATAGGCATATAACGATATCATCACTGGCTGCATGATTACTTCCCTCCCTTGGCATGCATTTTGCACTATTCGCAATTCGATGCCAAGGGTTGCCGTGGCAGCATGCTGATCAGGGGAATAGCCGGCCTATAATCTCTCCAGCATGTCCTCCTACCTTGGGAACTGAACAGGTTTCATCCTCATAAGATGCTCGTACCACCTCATTTGATTCCTCTCAATCTGAAGGGGCAGCTGTTCTGTTTCATGAAGTCCTCAGACTTTGTGAACTTCTCACCATGTCGCAGAAAATGAGCCCAGTAACTGTGTGGAGAAACCTCACTTCAGCTGCTCATGCACTTGATTTAGTTCTTTTGGTCATTACCTACAGCTCCAGACCATGGGAAGGATAGGGTTGTGTGCTAGAGGAACAGCTGGGACGAAACCAAAAACACAAAATGTTAGAAATCCCGGCTGCAGGGGATTAACAGAGAATTATTTTGGTATGTAGGTGTAGAACAAAGAGAGGATCAAATACGCACATGCAGCTGGGGTGGTGCCTGAAGAACCCTGTATGACATCTTGGTTCAACAGTCACTCGCAAATAGCAGAGATTTAGCAGAGAAATAGCACCTCTAGTCGGCTATATCTCATGCTATTTCAGCCATAGTTGCCTTGATATCCTGTTCATGAAAATAGCAAACAAAACTGGAGACAAGATGCACCCTTGACAGAGACCAACACCTCGTGTAAAATACTCTGCGTTTGTGCCATGATTGTGGACAGAAATCTTACCATATTCATACAGAACCTGGACAGTACGTAGGCCTGGTACTTCATATTCCCACGGCTGCTTAACAATTCCTATGACTCATATAGGGATGAATCAGCATTGTCAAATATTTGGGAACATGTATAAAACAGGGGGGGGGGGGTAATCTTAAAATAAAAAAATAATGGGCTATTTTAAATATTAGTAGCAGTATGATTAGTTGTAATTTATCCGTTCTCAAATAAGTTCCAGGTTTATCTGTTACGAAGTTTACCTCCGATGTCTTTGCAGGAACACCACCTGCATTCTCCAAGCCAATAATAATCAATGTCATCCTTGCTTACTCATAGTGTGGCACATCTTTGAGCAATTCTTCAAAATTGAATGAGGTGAAAAAAATTGATTACCAGACGTTTGTATTTTGCTCTGAGGACAAATTTTGGATGCAAAAGCAGTGGATTTGGGGGCACTGTTTTATATCTTTTGGCATGATTGTATGTGGTTGTTGTTAAACATATTCTTGAAATTCATGTTCTGTGAAAATTGTTATGCAATTTTTAAATAAGAGTGAATTGTCAGTGAACGAGTAGAGTCTTTGCAAGTGTGACTTGCATTTCCCGTTAAAGACAGGCTCTGTTGGTAGGTAAAAAATTCTATTTTGCTGTAGTTTATTTTGGGTAAATTTTGAACATTTTTGCTTTATCAATATCACAGTGTGAATCATTTGTCCCTCTAGTTAAAGGCGACTTTTCATGGTTTGAGTTACTCTTTTGCAGCAATAAGTGATGTATCATTTTATATGTAAATAAATTAATGGAGTAGCCTTTATGGAAGAAGTGTTGTTAGGATTGTGTTGCTAAAAATAAACAATCACCTTTTGCCGTGACTGCCAAGGGCACAGGTGGTTAAAGGTTATTGTACTGTGTGTTACTGCACACAGCTTTCTCTTCAGTTTATATTTAGCTTCAGTTACTTTTTAATGCTTTTGTTGTAATGAGTAACATCTCATTTTATACGGAAATACTTAAATATTTCTCCATGGGTAGTGAGAATGTGGTGGAGGCTGGGTTAATGGAATATTATTGGAATAATTACCAATGAAATTTGACTAGAATTTCTACCTGAAATGCCCATTCCAAGTAAAATTACCACCATAAACACACTGCTGCTAATAGTGAAGACACTACTTTGTTCTCTCAGTGCCTCTGAAATAAGCTGAGTAAAACCAGAATGGGGGGGGAGGGGGGGCTTTTAGGAAAGTTAATTTGCACTGAATTTCCTCATGCGGCCATTCAAAATTGGTGGAGGAATTATTTATTTTTGGTGTATACCTGTATAGTGCTGTGACTGTACCAATGAAAACTAGCAGACATAGTAGGTGGGCAAACAAGCATACTTTGTTTAACAATATATTGTTTTGTCTAGCCTTGGGAATGATGGGATGCACACGGGCGATACTGGGCTTTTTCGGTTTGTATAAGGCTTTCTGGTGTGTTTTGTGATGCTATTTCATCTTATACTAGAGCTGGCAACCCTGATCTTCGAGTGCCAGTATCCAGCAGATTCCCAGTCAGTGATGAACCACATCTAATCTCAGGCAGATAGTGACTCCTCAGGTAGGATAGAAAACCTGTTGGATACTGGAAACTCCAGAATCACGGTTGCCGTATACTGTACCCTGTTGTGTGTGAGTTCAGCAGGTCTGGAGGTGTGTCATTACTTTTTCATTGCGAGAGGTTAGGAGGCTGCATTTCAGGGGGTGTGCGAATGCTTTGCTAGAAGCCCAACTTCTTGCTGAATGGTTCCAGAGGAGAATGTTACAAATCAGATGCCAACTGCAGACCTCAGACTTATGCTGTACTAGTTATGATCATTGCTGTGTTCAAACATCATGTTGGAAATCTATGGAGTGGAGTGGTTTCTCTTGATACCTTCCTCGGGGGGATCTTTGTTGGATTATATTTCATTTGTTGTACAACCTCCCATAATCTCAGAGGAACACATTCAAGAGATACCCATTGGAAGCTCTCTTAGCATGTGTTCTTTTCAGAAACTTTCCTGTTTCTTCCTGAGTATAGTATGTGGTATTTATCCTCACCAATACATGGGTATAATGTACACAATGCTGACCACAAAGTTGACTGGGACTGATAGAATGAAGTTCGTACCCATGTGTGGATTCCCTAAACTGTACCTATGCACAGCTACGTGCCTCTTCTTCTGAAACTGAGCTCTAACGTCCATAAATCAGTATACTTGTGAAAGTCTGTTTCTGTACGATTTTACATAAAAAGTGATTCTGCCCTCTGCTCATTCACCTTAGCTGGTCCTGTTCTCCTTACTGCCTTCCAGGCAGAGAAACAATGGCCGTGTGCAAAATGCATACCTTCTGGCACCATCCATTCTGTTAAGGCATTTCAAATCACAGCACTCAAGGGAAGAGCCCTGCTTTCCAGCCTTCTTTTATTCCTGAGCCAGGTGTGAAGCCTCTGGCCTATCTGAATCAGTAATTATTAAAATAACTACAGTACTTGGAAGAACTGAAAACGCGGTCTAGATTTGGAATGAAGGGTCAGATCTGAAGGACCCTACATTATGCTAACAATGGAGACACTGTGTAATCTGCTTTGAAATGCAGAAAACGTCAGAAACATCATCTATCGCATAGCAGACAGACCCTCAGTGAAAGTCAATGGATGCAACACTAATCCATCCATCCATTCATTTTACCTACTGGTCCTATTTGGGGTCGTAGAAGTTTGTAGCCTATCCCAAAAGCTACGGGCACAAGGCAGGGAATAACCCCATCACAGGGCACACTCACACACCATTTACATTGGGGGCAATTTTAATTTACCTTAGCATGGTTTTGTTGGAGAACCCGTAGTAAACCCTACGATGACATGCAAACTCCGCACACACAAAACTGTGACGGTCCCAGATGTTTGACATTGCACCACTGCCCTGCAACACTAATTTCAAAGTGGAAGCAGTAATATAATGTCATGGCTATGCTGTACTCTATATGCAGATGGATAAAAAAGAGATAACTCAAAATAATGGCACCAGTCTTTATTAAGCATGATTTAGCCACATACATGCAACGTCAAAGACTTGGCCACAACTTTCGTTACTTGCATTGTGGCTTTGAAATTGTAGTCGATTGCTGCTTTTAAATCGCAAAAATTAGGCCCAATATTTTTCCAGAGAGGTTACCAAGGTCCAGATGTTCCCCTAGACAAATGAGTGTCCTCAGTAACTTTCCCTTCCTTTAACCCTCGGGAGTCAACGGCATCGTTGTATCTTTCTTGTGTATTTCAGCTCATAACTCGCTGAAATCTTATTGCAAAAACATGAAAAAACACTGACTAAATCCGTAATCTGTCTTCTTTGCAGAACGTCCATTGTCGAAAGTATTAAAGTTTTTAAAATGAGGTTAAATCGGCAAAAAAGTAAACCATGCCACCTTACTTTGCTTTACCTGCATGGGGGGCGTGTAGTGATGCCCTCACCAGAAGATCGCTATTCGCATTATAAATAGCCGCATTTCCGCGTATTCAGATCGCATTCGCATGGTAATTTCATGAACAACGCAGCGGTGAAACGTGATCCAGATACCTCCCCATCAGCGCCATAAAAGGGTAATATGATGTCTTGATGATATTTACAAACTGATGAAGTTTCATCGCTATCAATGTGCCGCTGATAAAAGTTTTATTGCCTGCACTGTTGCATTTTTTGTTTGCCTGTGTTCTTACCACTAAAAAGCTTTTGAAAGGAAAAAAAAAATGGGTTGAGCGATCAATTATGGCAGCCTTTTGGTAGTAACTCAAAATGACAGCCCATCATTAGTCTCCTCTCCTTCCACAATTCAGCTGTCATACCTTAAAGTGCAATTTCCCATTTCTCTCCTTGTAGCAAAGCTTTTTGTGCTTAAAAGATGAGGCGAACAGCTGCAACTCTAATGATGCCTCTTATATGAACCCGAATGAAAAGAAAAGAGAAAAGTGTCCTAATAAAAATAGGCTTTGGATTGCAGAGGTCTGCTTGTCATTGTATCCAGGGACAACCCAGATGAGTGAAGCAATTCAGGACCCTGTAGCAAATCCACAGAAGTCTGGGAAATGGCCTTTACATAGCCTTGGGGAAGGATAATCTGATCTACTAAACACAGTAGTTAAAGTGAGTGTTGTACACTAAGGCATAGTTTTTAAAGGTTTCCATATATTTAGAAAGATGTAGCTTTATTAAGTGTTAGTGAACGGCTTGCTTTTTGTAATATTGTGTAATGCAGTGCAGTTGCAAACAATGCCGTAGGGAAAATGATGATGAAAGAAAGAAAAAAAAAGAATTTTAGATAACACAGAAAAAATACTGCTATTATACTGAAACACAAAAAAGAAACAAAATAAATGAAATAAATGAAATTCTCAGAAGAGGCCACAAAGGAATCCTGCTCAGTCACCACCTTCGGAGTAACATCTGTGCATACTCATACTTTTCTGTTGTATTGGAAATGCAAATAACTTTTTTAAATGCAATTATTCTTCTACCCTTGGCAATTAAAATTTTTAGAAACATGAATGGCTGTGGGGCGGCATGGTGGTGCAGTGGTTAGTGCTGTTGCCTCACACCTCTGGGACCCGGGTTCGAGTCTCTGCCTGGGTCACATGTGTGTGGTGTTTGCATGTTCTCCCCATGTCGTCGTGGGGTTTCCTCCGGGTACTCCGGTTTCCCCCCACAGTCCAAAAACATGCTGAGGCTAATTGGAGTTGCTAAATTGCCTGTAGGTGTACATGTGTGAGTGAATGGTGTGTGAGTGTGCCCTGCGATGGGCTGGCTCCCCATCCTGGGTTGTTCCCTGCCTCACGATCATTGCTTCCGGGATAGGCTCCGGATCCCCCGCGACCCAGTAGGATAAGCGGTTTGGAAAATGGATGGATGGGATGAATGGCTGTGTGAAATGTTTCATTGGCAATCAACAGAACTGAAAACTAAGATAATCTATAAACACAGCAATCAAAGAATGTTTTCTGGAAAAATATGACTCATCTTAAAGGCTTATCTAAGGTATTACTCAACCTCAGATATTCACCAACAAGTAGCATAGTGGTTATGGACATAGATTTATGGTGCAAGTACCCAATTATCTTATTTTATGATTAACACAAAAAATGTCATGACGGCAACCAATGAAGGCCCACAGTGTTGGAGATCTCCAGGATTTTCACAGAGTATATTAATGCTCACAACTCCTGCTGCCAGGGAGGAGTGTGACCCGGTACTTATCGCTGGTTTGTACTCACTGCATTCGCTCCACCATGGTGGTGACGTACATTTTATCACTGAGGTTGGGCATGCAGACTGCGTTGGGGGGTGCGCGCATGAGGACACGCACCACTCATAAAAAACTATTCAGTGGCGCAAAAGCAGCTTCATCGCTCATTGGCCAGTACAGTAGTAGACGGTCAGAAAGCTGATGGGATCAAAGATTGTATATAGACACCTTTCCTACCCTCTCTGATCAGACTGAGCAGATTCGAAAAACAGTTGGCTGAGTTACTCCGGAAATACAGGCACTTACATGATTTCTTGCTACAGGATTATAAAAATTCCCAGATGGCTGAAATTGAAATATAATACAATTGCAACTGTAGTGCCAAATACCTTTGTATGAACTTGCATACTGTAAGTACATAACGCTGTGACAATAAAAACTAGCATATTATGCAAATCTAGGGGAATTAATATCGGTATGACAAGGACAGCACAGTTGTGGCCAGGAAAACCTAAAAATGAAAGTATGGCATTTACAACCATTTTAATCCCTATTTGAAACTCTTACATTATTTCACTTCGAGCAAAGAGTGATGGGAAAAATGTCAAAAGAATATAATAATCCACTTCATGGCTGAGGAGGATTAATCTTGTTTTTTCTTAAATAAGTAACATCTCTCTAAACATGCTATTCTGGGTATGCGCATAAATTCAGGGCAATTAAATTCATAACTGCAATTAAATGAGATTATTTATACACCAAAGAAAAGTGAAAATCGTCAACAATGTATCAAAATGGCATACTCATCTGCTTCATCAGTAAAGCATTATTGTACCAAATTTATTACACCTGGACAATAATCTAATAAAAATGTTGGCTCTGAATCCTGTTTAAGCTGATTAGGGACCGTTGGTTGATGTTCAGTTACAGCTGCTTTTTGAGCATAATGCTCAGAGCTTGGCTTGGTTCAGACCCTGACCTCTGGATTTTTAGGGTAAAATTTAGTTTGACTGTATTTAGTTTGACTGGGGGGTGCTTGCATTGTGACCGATTTTGTACTTCTGACTTCTAGAATTTTGCTTTCGCGTTTGCAGTTTGAGATTGTCTGCACCTTTGGGCTCTATTTTGCCGATGTAACACAAAGCGTAAAGCGCAAAGCACAACTAGCATTGAAGGGCGTGTCCAAATCCATTTAGGAAAAAAACAGACTTTGCGCCAGTTTTTCAGTTTCAACAAAAGCAAGCAAGACCCCTTCGTGTTACAGATTTCTTTACTGGCAGATTTTAATTAATATTTTAGTGTTTCTCTGTGCACGTCACGTTCAATAGCCCAGCCGTCTTGCTTAAGTATTGCATATTACATATTTCTGTCATTTATTATTATGTCAATATGTATAAGATTACAGAAGGACATAGTAGGCAGAACAGATAACTCAGATAGGAAGAATAAGCAGTGTGAGGTAGACTAGAGACAAATCGTACCATGTAAATATTTTTCATTCACTTCACATTTGGCAGTGGTGGAGATTATGGCTCTTTTTTTTAATATTTTGGGTTTTAGGAGCCATTGGCTCCTAAAGGTTTTTGTTTTGTTTTGTTTTGTTTTGTCTGGAGTCCTGCAATGTGCCGAACATTCCGTGTCTTTTTTTTTGTGGTCTATTGTAATTATGTGTGTATTTTAGCCTCACTTTCCAGTTTCTGCGTAATGTTTCTGGTTCTACAGTCTTCTGTGTATAAACATGCCCTTAATGCACCTTATCCTGGAGTCACCCATCCAATTAGCATCCAAGTGCCATTGGTAATTTGTTTCTTGTGATGTGCTATCCAAAGGTTTCAGGGGACAGGCAGGAAACCGGCCAATATGGTTCAACTGTCTGCCTCAGGGTCCTCTGTTTGGGACTCCAAGCCTTAACTAAGTATTCTGGGTCTCTCTCTTGACATATGTCTTGAACGTGCCATTTCATCGCCTTTGTCATTCTGTCATCATCTTTTTTCCTGCTATTTTTGAGTAAAGATCACTGATATTTCATAGATACATATCAAACACATATATCATTCCCTTCAACATGGGGGCATCCAATGACTATGTCCCGAGTCCTCTCTTGTACTTCATGCATACCTTTGATTGCAGGGTTACCTAGGAGTTTGGCAATCATTGTCAAGTATGCACACAATGCATCTGCATTAGCCCTGATCACCTACAACAATGAGCAGGTCTACCTAGTGGAGGTGGAAAAATTGCCACTTTGGTGCTAGGAGAATAAACTCTCCAGCGTAAACAAGACAAGGCAGTTGGTTGTGGACTTCAGGAGGAAACTACTTTCACATCAGGATCAGTGTTGCTCTGGTGGAGAGTGGACAGCATCAATGTTCACATAATTGGGGACCTGAACATTGACTCATTAGAGAGGAAGGCACACCAATGCCTGGACCATATTAGGTCTTTCAAGGATATCAGGCTTCCTTTCCAAATGCTGAAGAACCTCTACGGCACTGACATCAAAAGCATCCTGACAGAGAGCATCACCACCTGATTTTTGAACAGCACACAGCAGGACCACAATCTTATCATTTATCAAATGAAAACACAAAGTACAGACTTTTGAAAATACGTTATACCCTCCTGACCCTGCCCTTTATGCCCCTTCCTCATTTGGCCAGTGGGCATTGCTGGTTATCCCACTATTACATTTGTTTTTTCTCCTGTCTCGAGTCTATAACAATACCTGCAAGTTTCTTATAACATGGGATTGTCATGAAAAGACATTTGCTACCTTGAGCTAACCAACCCTCGGACTCCCTGAAGTTTAGAAGCTAGGTGAGCAATGCGTGGCCTGTCTTGAGTTTGAAGACTTCCTCATACAGGTATAAATGGTATTTATGCAACCCTGTCATCATTCACCAGAACTCTCAGTAGGTGCCACAACAGTTACACTTGAAGTAACACTGGTTATAGTGGGCCAGCAGTGAGGTGGTGAGAGACAGCGGTATTTGCAAATCCTTTGACAAATCCGTGGTACTAAGAAGCAGGCCAAAACTCCTGCAGCTCGGCTATGTACTGTGGCAATCGTGTCAGGATTTGTAATGCTGCTGGTATTAACCACATATTCCACATTTTTCTGTACTAGATTGGCTGTAATTGCCCAGAAGCTTACGTTCAATGACCCCTGGGCTACACATCCGGTGTCAATTTGCTGCTGAACCAGGTTAATTCTCATGGTGCATCACAAAGTTGTCCATGAATTGCAACCTACCCTTCTATTGCCAGTGGACAAAGGTGTCTGCTCTGTTGGCTAACCATGGTAGCCTGCCTCAAATAGCTCCCATTAATAATAATAGATCCTTTATTGTCCCAGTGGGGAAATTCTTTTTTACACCTCCCTCAACTTGCTCTTTGTAGAGCTAGCTGTCTGCAAAGGGCAACCACCTGTTGGGGCACCCAGGGAGCTGTGGGTGAAGGACCTCGCTGAAGAACCCACAGACATATTAAGGCTGGGTTTGAACTGGTGACCTTGAAATTACAGGCGGACAGGCTTAGCCCACTGAGTCACATACTGCCCCCAAACATGCATTGTTGTTTTATTTTGACAGGCAAAGCAGCCCCGTAGGTCCATCCTGAAATGAGCTAACATGTTCTTCTACAGTAGCTCCATAACCTCAATCTAAGTATCTGTTAGTAACTGACTGATGTGCCACACTATCAAGCCAGCTTCCTGCCCACAACAGCTGTTTAGCTGTTTCTGGGTGTCTACTTGCTAGGCGTTCTTCAGTGATACTCAAAACTCTTTCCAGCTCTCGGAGCAGCTGATCATCGTTTCCTTCGACCGTTGCTTCCGTGAGTTGGGCCGAACATGCCTGATTCCATGCACTTATGACGCCAGTGTGATGATGAGGGGGCAGCACACAAGATGGAAACGCAGGATGCATGGGAAAATACTCTTCTATTAACTGTACTTGCTGAGTAGCAACCAAAAAGGCAGGAAAAAATCTCTCTAATGGCATAAATGCTCATGGATGTACAGACTGTAGCTATTTATCTAATAGTGACTCACTTTATATGGGAGGAGAAACACAGGGCAAAAACCAAACACAAATACAGCAGACATAATGGGACTAACTTGGAAAACAACACAAAATGATGAAAAAACACCTCCATGGGGGGCACTTATATGCAAATCACATTGGGCTGATGTCATCAACCCACGCTAAGGCTGGTGCTGGGTGTTAAAATATGTTGCGGCTAAACGTGTGCAGTTCTGCTTTCATACAAATGTTATCAAGTAGATCTGGTTCTGCTTTGAGGATTGGTCCAAACAACTCTAAAGCACTGTGAAAGTCTAAACAATAATTACAGGAAGTGTCCAGCAATAATTATTACTTAGAGTGGCATTTTCAATTATTGGGTGTGAGTGGAGTATTTGTTTTTCATAGATGGCCATAGGAGGAACACCGTGTGCTCTACCGTATATTACAACTATAGACGTGAAAGCAGATGTCCTATTTCTACTCCCACATTCCTTTCTATCTAGTATCCATTCATTTGCAAAACATTAACATTAGAAAAAAATACAGACAAATGCGCCAACACAATTAATGGTATAGTATTTTGCGTGCATTAGAAATTTGTTGTCTTATTTGTCCCAATTATATCTTTTTTATCATCACCCTTCTAAGAAAATATAATTTGTAGAAAAACAAAACAGGATAAAAATAAATACAACCAAGTTGAAAGGAAACAGTCATTATTCCCAGGCTGTACATATGTTTATGCTGGAATAGATATGAAATTTACATCAAATATATACTGTGTATTGTCATGCATTGACTGCTAACCGCTATATATAGTAACAAGATTTGTGTGATTCACGATTACTGCATGAAAGACATACATTGGGTTTTGAGCTAAATGTGCCAGTTTACATATAGATTCTTTGGAAACTGTTTCTCCAGGAGGTGAACGAAAATGTAGTTTTGAAACTGAAAAGGTTGAACAACCCCCCTCCCAGTACCCCCAATGAAACACGCCAGATATAATGGCTCTTCTCATGATGACTGGGGGTGGGTAAATTATTAAAACTAATAAACAATATGTTTCACAATAACTCTCATATTATAACTTAGTTTTAAAGGCAACCAAGCAGGACAAATTCTTCAGTGGCTAAAAGAGGAAAAAGGAGAAATAATATGATGCTGATGACAGAAACATTTTGGTACTTTAGTCCACAATGGTTCCACTGCCCCAAAGAATTATCTTTCAGTGGATGTGATGTTGTGGTGTTGTTTAGAGTTCAACTGCCACACCTGATTTGTTGCACTTATTTTACAAATTTTGTTGGTTATATATTTCTTACATCTGTCTGCTCTCAGCAAACCAAACAACTAGCTACAGAATGAGCATATCATTGTCCTCTTGCTAAAACAATGCACAGAGCCATAAAATGAAATAACTCATTTTCCGTGACATTTTTATCAAGAAATTGATATGACATTTATGCCTGCATTTGGTAGTTATTTCCTCTCCTCAATTTACACATTCGTCCTCCCATCTACAAAATTTGGTACATTAAATGTACTGGAGATTTCCTGAATTATGCAGCTGTTATTTCAGGGCTCGACCCTATTCTGTCTTGTCTTGGGTAAGTGGCGCTGGGCCGATGTGGGTCTACTCATAGCCCTCCAGTTTAGTAGTACGTCAGAGTTCATTCTGGTGAATGAGGGGCTTTGCCTATGCTGTTTAAAGCAGGGATGGAGTGCAGTTGAGCACGACTGGAGATGTAGTTGGATGGTGGAAGGAGTTCTTTGAGGATATCTTGAATCTCACTGTCACGCCTTCCTTGGAGGAAGTAGAATCAGGGGACTTGCCAGATACTATGGCTCAGTTCACTGAGGTACTTCATAATCTCTTCAGTGTTAAGGTTCTAGTGATGGATGAGATATGCCCAGAGTTCCTGAAAGCTCTGGATGCAATTTCGCTGTTTTGGCTTACATGACTTTTCAACATTGCACAGAGATCAGGGACAGTGCCTCTGGATTGGGGTAATGGGGATTGGAGGGTGAGTTCCAACCTCAGAGATCTAGAAGGTAGGAACCACAATGTTCCATTCATCAGGTACTACAAATTTCACCAAGATTAAAGTGGAAAAGATGAGAAACAATATCAAAAACAGACTGGACAACACCAGACAGTGACTCTGAGGCAAAGAGAATGATGTCTGAGCCTATTGTATGTTCATCTTACATATTTAGGTAATAGCAATTTTTAGCTTCTCAGCTTGCACATACCCAGACATCTGTGAAGGAACAAGAGGACATATAGCAGAATTCTTTTCAAAGGTTCCTCCTGACCCCATCAAAGTGTCCCCACTGAACCCCAAATTGCTCCTGGTGTGCAGGTTGGCACCTTGCATGGCAGCTTCCACCACCGGTGTGTGAATGAGTGTGTGGATGGGTGAATGTGAGGCATGAAATGTAAAGTGCTTTGAGTGCTCGTAGGAGGAGAAAAGCACTATATAAATGCAGTCCATTTACCATTTTTTTACACCTTTTAAGTCTTTTTCAGACTATATTTTCCATGAAATGGGGTGGTATAGTGGCCCATTGGTTAGCACTGTTGCCTCACTCCTCTGGAGACCAGAGGTTGAATATTCTACGTGTGTGGAGTTTGTATGTTCTCCTTGTGGTTTCCTCCAGGATATCTTGCCTCCTCCCACAGTCCAGAAACATGCCAAGATCAACTGGAATTGCTGAATGGTGTGTGTTTGTGTGAGAATGGTGTCTGTCCCCTGCAACCCCATCCTGGGTTGTTCTAGACCCCAGTGAACCTGCACAGGGCAAGTGGGGATGGACGGATTTTTTTGTGGCATAAAAATTTCATGGCAGAACCTATCTAGGGTTATTTATGAGTTGGAATCATGTTGCTTTCAGAAGCAGAAGAACAGGCAGTGCAGGGTGGGGGAGAGTGGGTGGATGCATACAGAGCCAATATAGCATGGTAGTTTATAGAAACATGAACACACAAACACAACAACATACAAAAAAATAAAAAATAACAGAAACACCCAACACCTAATAGGATTAGGTTCGCTCTTTCCAAACTTCAGAGAGATCATACTTCTCAGCCTCCCTGGAAAGGTCTACACAAGGGAACTGGAGAGGAGGATCTGTCCGCTGTTTGAACCTCAGATCCAGGAAGAACAATACCGATTTTGTCTTGGTCATGGAGCATTGGACCGGCTTTTCACCCTCACAGATAAAGGTATTGGAGGGTTCAGAGAAATTTGTGCAACCAGTCTACATATGTTTTGTGAACTTGTTTTGTGAAAGGCATACGAATATCTCCCTAGGGGGATCCTGTGGGGGTTGCCTGAGGAGTATGGGGTGCCAGGCCCACTGTTATGGGCCATTAGGTGCCTGTAAAACTGGATAAAGAGTTTGGTTAGCGTTGCTTGTAGTAAGTCAGACTCATTCTTAGTGGGTGTTTTAGTCCGATAGGGCTACTTTTTCTTCTGCTCATAATTTTTATGTACATAATTTATAGGAGCAGTAAAGGGGTTAGAGTTTGGAGGGTGTCCAGTTTTTTACTTTTGCAGATGATGTGGCCCTGTTAATTTAAGCAAACAGTGGCCCCTCCAGCTTAGGTGGTTAGAGCATCTGGCTAGGGTACCTTCTGGGGAGGTGCATTGGGCATGTCCAACTAGGAGGAGACTTCAGGATAGACCCAGGACATGCCAGAGAGTTTACATCTCTTAACTCGCCTGGGAATGCCTTGGTATCCCTCTGGAGGTGGCGGAGGAGGTTGCTGGGGAGAGGAGGCATCATTGCTGTCCCTGCAACCCGGTTCTGGATGAGCAGAAGATGCATGTGCAAGTGGCCCATCACGTCTTAGTGTAATTAATCATGTTTAACAGCTAAGTTCCCTGATGTTTTCCAAAGCCCTAGGAGATCTTTGTCCGAGAGTGTGTAGAAGAGGACATTCAGCAGCAGTACACACACGAAGTCAGCTTACAAAATTCCCAGTCATGTTTTATAGAACAAAATTTCCCAGCACTGCAATGGCAAGCTGCACTGTGTTCATTTATTTTGTAATTGCAGTTTTTTTTTTCCATTTTCGTTCCCTTTTTCGTGTAATAAATTTTCTGTCAGTGACAGTTATTTCCAGCTGTGTTAGTATGTAGGGAGACATTTATATGTGTCACAAACAAGGGGCTATGCTATACAGCACGATCTGTTGCAATTTAGCTAGCAATTTGCATGGAACCTGCAACTCAGTGCAAAGCAGTAAGAACATTACTCAAGACTAATGTTAGCAATTCAGATGAGTTTAAGGTTCTTTTCACTACTGTAATTGTTTACCATACTGGATTTGTTATACCAAACTGGCAGGAGACAGCTTGAACTGGGCAGAGAAGCAATAGCTGAAGGATAGTGGTCTTTAACCGACAGGTCGATCTGCAATATATTTGTAGTCGATCGTGACACAATCCGTCCAATCCCCTCGATCAGCAAAATGCAGTGTGGTGGGGTGCTTGGAACCCCCACAATAAGCGAAGTATACTGAGAGAAAAATACACTGTCGCTCTAGAAGGTGCAAACCACGATGCTCCATATCCAGGTGCCACAAACTTCACGAAGGCTGAGAAACAAAGCCAAGAACACAACAGAGAGACAGTATAACACCAGACAGGGATTATGAGGCAGACAGAAAGATGTCTGAGCCTTTCTTCATGCTGTATATTGTGAGCAGACAAACCAGACGCCTGCCAAGGAACAAAAGGACATATAACAATTCTCTTAAAAGTTTTTTTTTCTGCTAATTGCACTTTTTAAACCTTTTTTTCAGATTATTTTTTCCATGAAAGGGGGTGGTACAGTGGCCCAGTGGTTAGCACTGCTGCCTCACGCCTCTGGAAACTAGGTTATGAACTGGAGTTGCTGAATGGTGTGTGCTTGTGTGAGAATGCTCTGTAACGCCATCCTAGGTTGTTCTAGACCCAGTAACCCTGCATAGAGCAAATAAAAGTGTGAATTTACGGCATTATCTCGAAATGTAGAAATGTTGTTTGCACCCTAAGTGTACCTGGTCCTATAAATAGCTCTCCTGTTTCTTGAATATTTTAGGACAATACACAGCAATCATAATAACCAATGGCTGACCGTACCAACACACACTGAGGACATCCTTTGGGTTTATCTAAATGTGAAGTCATCAAGCTGTTGGAAAAAGGACTAAAGATGAATCATCAGACTATATTACTGTTTCAGTTAGTACCAGCCTTGTGAAACACACAGTGTACAGTTTTTGTTGAACTTGGGCCGCAGAGGTGCAGATTCCGTTCTGTGATTATTTCTGAGGCTGTGCTTTGGTGCTGTTCAGTAGCTATTCTGTTTTTCCCTGTCAGTGAGCTTCAGCTAGTGGCCACTGCTCCTCTTTGCTGATGCATTAATGATGCAGGGAATTACAGGTTAGTAGTTCAGTCTGCACATGTATTATGCCATTCTAGAAAAAAAATGTGTTGTGTCTGCTCTGACCTGCAAGATTGTTGTAAGGTGATTTTAAAACAAGTCTTCAGAACCTTAATATTAAATTATAAGAGCAATAATAGGAAAAAGCATGTAAAATGAAAATATCTTTCCTCTGGGGCTTAAAACAGGTACACATTTTTAATAAAAATTATTATTACTTGGTATATTTAGATTTAGGCAACATAGATCTCATATTCAAGTATTTTGAGAGAAGCTTGTGTTTATGTATAGCTCGAAGGCTAAAGATGATTTAAAAATAAATTAGATTTATTTAATTGAAAAGCGTTACTAGAATTTCCTTTTATTATGACCAAAGTAATTTAAAAAAATCCCTTGAATTCTGTACATGTTCATTAATGCATTATGACCGTTGACTTGTTTGGGTGATTCTCAGTGTAGTGATGGTGCTTCATATCTTCAGGGTTGAGGTTCTGAATTCCACCTCTGATTTGTGTGCGTGGACTGTGGTCTCTCTGCATGTTTACCTCAGGACATTCTGGTTTACTTCTTGTTATGGATCAGCCTGGTGGAAGCCTGTCAACGTCATTTCATTTCCGTAGGGAATTCCTCCTGATGGCAGTCATGCCTAACGATCGTCTGCGGACCCCAACCGGTTTAGCCTCCGATTCACCAATGCTCCCTGCTTTATAATTATTTGACTTTACAATGGTTCAGCAAAACATTTAATAGCTAATTTAGAATTTTAATCTGTTCCCTGGCTATAGCGATATGCTGTACTCTACTTTCTACTGGTGTGGGAGATGTTACCATCCATGCTTCCAATCTGTAGTGATCGCAAGAGTAAACATCTCATACGGTATTTATCAACGTATTGTATTTTTCTGTGCTTAAGCAAATAAACTTATTCTCATATACTCATTTATTTACTTTATTTATTTACTTATTCAGTGACAGCAGTAATTTAATAATTTATCATAACACATTCATATTCGATTTAAAATATTTTCCACTTAAGATGGGTTTATCGCAGTGTTTCCCAGTCCGGTCCTCTCGGACCCACAGACAGTCCACGTTTTTGCTCCCTCCCAGTTCCGAGTAGGGAGCAAAAATGTGGACCACCTGGCAGGGAGCTCAGAGGGAGCAAAAACATGGACCGGCTGTGACTCCCCAAGAATCGGAATGGGAAACACTGGTTTATCGGAACATAACCCCATCAAAAGTGGAGGAGCACCTGTAGTCTGTAGTGCATGTGTCTCAAAGTACTAGCCTGTGTGCCAATTCCAGCCCACAAGAGAGCATCATATGGCCCATGACATATTTTTATTTTACTATTTAATGTGGCCCTTATGTTGCCCTCAAGTCAGTGTATCCTTCGTATTATTAGTATTATTTTCCTTTAATTGACCAGAGGCCCATTTTACAGGTCAGTTGAATGGAAATGTAAAATAGGCCTTTTTATGGTTTCTTGGCAACCAGATGCGGACTTGTTATGCTAATAAACTACAGTGCACTACGGCGCACGGCATGGTGTGGAGTAGTATTGTAACTGCTAATCTCCAAATGACCGACGTATATTATCCTATTCTTGACAAAATATCTGTTTCTAAACTGAAAATAAAAGTTGGCCTGGAACACAGGCAGTTTCATGAAAGGTGAAACTGTAATAGCCTTTACTGTTTGGGGACGGCTTTCTACTTGATGTTGGAACATTGCTGGTGGAATTTCATTCAGGGGTGTGTTTCCTGAAAGGGATCGAGCTTTAGCCAAAGAGTGAGTAAGACCTACATGTGTTTCCGTCCATTATTCCAGAATTAACAAACAAACCTACAATACTTAAGTACTTAAGCGGTATTTTGTTGGCTCCTCCGCAGCTTCCGTGTAAGAGAAGCACAGACTGCGGATAAGAGGAACATCGATCCCACATATTTCAGCGGTGAAATATGCCATATAATTGTCACGCAAGACATATATGCAAATGTAAAAAAAATGATCTAATTAGAAAACAAAAACAACCAAAATGAAGACCAAAATAAATCGGACTACTTGTCAAAAATATGAAAATACGGACTGAAAATTCCTTGTAAAAAACAGCACAATGGTGAAAGGCAATAGGCAAAGGAGGTAACACTTCCCTAAAGAAGCCTCATTGAGGAGGTGGCCAAAAACATTAGAAAATTGTTTTATTTGCAATCTTGGCCCTCTTATGAAATCATCAGCATTATTACGTTGTCCAAAAAAGGGCATCGGTGCGTTTTTGTCATCTATTTTGGGCAAACTCTGTGTTTCTGAGGCAGTACAGCAGGCAAAATTTCCAAAAAAATAATTACGTGGAAAATAACGAGTGGCTCAGAGCAAATGTAACCAACGTGAAGCTTATCAGTTAATCAATCAATCAATTGACCAACCAACTATCTGAATGACTGAAAGACAGAGACAGATACTGTACTTGAAGTTAGCACAGAAAAGTATAGCTTAAAAGATATTTAAAAAACAGCCTCCCTTTTAATGACTATTGCTTTATATACATACATATACTGTACATTTCTATAATGTTAGCACACCCAGGGGGGGTTGGACGACCTGACCTTGGACCCCCAGAGTTATTTTTCCTCTCTAATTGGGAGTTTTTGGTTCCACTCCCCTGTCATCTCACTCTCTTTCTTTCATTTCTTTGCCTTCCCTATTCCCTATTTTGAATAATTCTGTATAAATGATGGTGGAATGTCTCACAACACATCCTTGGGGTGACTCGGTCGTAAAAGGTGATATATAAAAATGAATTGAATTGAATATATCTGGGACAGATACCATTGTAGAGGAATTAAATTTTTCCAATAACGACCCAAGCCTACCAAGTCGAACGTTTTATTAGCATCTAACCTCTAAGTCTATGTCATACGTCCACAAAAACAACATTTTAAATCTTGGTGAATGTAAGCTAGTGAGGATTAAAGAGTGTAACCAGCTTCAGAGTATTGGTTATTATAGAACACAGCGCAGGTATAAATGGATGAACTCAGATTAGCGATCACACACTCTGCAGTCACTGTTAAATTCAGAAAGCTGCATGTTCATTCCATCTATTTAAGGGATGGATATACAAAGGTGTTATCAAACGTGTGCATCAGGTGATGGTTGATTTTGATCTTCCTCTCAGGCTGGCCCTTGCTTTACTACAGAGCCAGTTTGAGTTGCAGGATTTGTTATTCTTTCCAAAGTGTTTTTTTTATTGTTTAATTGTAGGCAGATTTTAATGGGCCTACAGGTAAACCATAGTTCACTTTATCATGGATTTTATAGAGAGAGAAAGTGTTACATGAGAATATGGTAGTGCTACATAAGAGTTTCCTGCTAATATTCCATTGTTTCAGTTTGTTCATCTTAAAGGGGCCATAACCTAATTTCGACATGTCTACATTTTTATTAATTAAACCCGTTGTTAGTGGCCCAAAGCATGACATAACACGAAACATTATTTCTAAGTATTCAATGTTAGACTGTACCACTGTTGCTTTGAGGAAAGCACACTTCTTGTAAAGTATGTTTGGTCAAGCTTATAAAAAAGTAATTATTGATATAAATCTGCAATAAATTTGGTCTGCAAATTATAATTGGTTTCAAGGTATAAAGCACATATCTGACATTTTCTTATCTGAAATGGATCCAGATATGTATGAACTATGTTCTATACCATTAGATAAACCACAATGTTGGCACTAAGTTTTTACTGAAATAATCCATTTAAGATAAGCAAACTTTTCCCAAGCTCCTCAGTAAATGAAATATATCAGTCTTTTTTTAGACTTAAAGATCTTTCCGCAGTATGTAGGCGGTGGAATATGGTATACTGCTTTAAATAAATGTTCCCTTGCCGACAGGCAACAGAAAAACACCTCCACACTAAACTTGGTTCTGAAGACAAAAAAATGTTTTGATTAGTTTCGTGTGTCAATGTATCCGGCACAAATAAAGGCCCCCGGAGAATATTACCCAAACTAAGAATACATTCAACATTTTAATGTAATACATTTGCATTTTTCCCAACACATGAATTGTTTCTTATATAATTTTGAAATTTACTCTTTGAACAAATCTGAGTGCAATGCTAAGTAAATTCCAACAGATATTTACTCTTAGTCACCATATACTGTGAGATGGTGTGTAGAAAGCAGCAAAGGGAAGTGGAAGATTGTAAAATGGTTTGCAAAATATAGTAAAATTTTCGAAATACTGTTTTCCATCAGCAAATGCATTTTGCCAGACCTGAAACTTCTGCCGTGGATTCGCTGTCAGTGGTAAATCTATGGGCGGTTAATAAGAAAGCTAGTGGGGTATTATGCACTTTAAGAGATTTCCTTACCACACAAGACAACTGAAACAATACATGGTAATGCACCAATCCCCCCCAAATATACAGTATGTAATGTAACTCTGTCACTGAGATAGACAACTCCCCCTTGTAAATCTGTATCAGTGCCTGTGCCTCCATGTTCCCTACTGATCGTCAACAAGACTCAAGCTTGGGGGGGGTTGATCACCTCCAGATCAATACCGTAGCTCGTTTTGCCCACAGTTACTTTAATCCTAATGAACTGTGAACTGAGGGCAAAATTACGAGGCACTAACTTTATCATTAAGGGCAATATAATTCTAAACTACAACTAAAACATTAACCCCTTAACAGGCACATATTTTTATCTTCATAATGAGAAGTTATGATACTGATGGCCTTACAGAACTATTAATAAATGTAATGGCCAATGTTCCGTGGTGGAATAAAGACATTTATGGCTTCCTATTTTTATATCATCAGTCACTTTTGATTTACAGACAGGACCTACAGTATCTTCATTATGAGGATGATCATGATGTTTTTTGTTTCAAACCGACTGCAGCCTCCCCCCCTGCAGGGGGTCTAGAGACTGAGGTTGGGAGGCATGGGAGGACAATTCAATTCAATTCAATTCAATTCAATTCAATTCAATTCAATTCAATTCAATCTGTATAGTGCATTTTCACAACATTACATTGTCTCCAGTTGATCCACCCAGTACAAATTGAATTGGTTGAGGGGTGTGGGAGGAATAGGGATTAGATGCGGGGGGAGGGGGGGTGATTGTAGCGCCAGCGAGGTTTGCGTACCCCTGAATGACTCACAGGTAATTGTAAATAGCCCCTGTCTGTGTACTGTAAATAGCCCTTGTTGTATAACCCTGTCCAATCCTTGTGTGTCTTTAGCGTTGTAAAAATTACCCACTGTGTGTGTGCCTTACAGTCCAGTGTCTAACCTCCCTGTGTTTCCCCGATATATTTGGTTCAGTGCTTCTCGGATGCCTGTGTTAGTCCCGTTAAGGACTCGATAAAAGAGCCTGGTTCTTCCCTGCAAGCATGTCCCTTTGTTATTCTCTCATGATATGCTCTCACGATGCCTCGGTCTGCCTGGTATTACAATATCCCCCAAATACTGGGGTGACATTAGTCAGGATTTTGAAATGGCTAAACTAACACAGTTTGAAAGACAAGAACACCAGTTTTATATATGTAAAGATGAATTCCACATAATTATATATATATATATAATTTCAGCCGTAATCTGACAGAGAATGGCTGAGGACACTATAGCTTTATAAAGGTATAGTAGTCACAGCCATTATCTCTCAGATTACGGCTGAAATTCCTATTATACAATAAAATAGTTTAGAAACTGCAGCACTGGTAGTTTTTTCTTCACAATTTCCTTATTTTCTATTACAGATGTTACCTAACAAAACATTTTGATTTGAATTATATATTGCGTGACTAATGCACCACTTTCATGTGGAATGTTAATAACACATTTGCATATTTCACAAATGGTATTTCTGGATTTAAATAGAAATGCCAACTTTTCAGATGGTGCAGGGTATTTTATTAGGAAACAAATATAATGATTTTCATGTCTTTTCTGCATAGCGAATCCAGACACTTTTAACAAATATCCTTGCATATAATGAAATGCATTTTCCTTTGGAATTGCAAAGGAATTAGTTAGGCCAGGCCTTCTAAACACAGATATAATGGGGAACATTTAATGCCTATATGCATTATGAAAGACATTAACTCAATGAATTTGTTTTTTTTTTTTTTTTTAAAGAGCAAAATATTTCAAAGTAACTTTTGTCAATGAATAACATTTATGCAATTATTTTAATTTGTATAAAATGGAAGAAAATGTAAACTGAACAGTCTAGGTAGCTTATGACTGCTCATTCTGGTCTGAGTCACAGGGGAGCCTGTCTCAGGTACAGTAGTATGCAGTCTTGGTGGGATGCCAGTCCACTTCAATGTGAAAATACAACCTTCATAGTTGAAGCAGAAAGGACTCAAACCCCCATCGCTGAGCCACCTAAACTGAACAGGAATATTTTCTGTCACATCTTGTCCAGAATACAGTTTGGCAGTTGCCTGGCACAGTCATGGTCATTCCTCATGACCCCACTGACCTCCAAAGCATATCCAATCACATTTGCACTCAAAGTATACACACGGTACCTTCTGTCTAGGTAACGTTCTGTCGCACAGTCTCTGTGGTCTTGGGTTCTTTCTGCTTGCTGTCTCTGTTCTTTGATTACTCCATCCACGTTGGCCCTGTGATTTAGATTTGCTAGATGCTTTCTGGTCTTTGATTTTTGGTTTGCTCTCTCGTTGCTATTGTAGTACTTTTGTATAACTGGTGAGGTATCTTGAACATGTGCATTTGAAAATTTTATTTAGTGAAACTCACTATATATTATATTATGATACTAAAATAAAATTGTTATACTAAAAAGAATTTCTAGATTAAAATACTAATATGGCCTTAAACATGATTAACATTATCACTTTGGCTCTCAGCGGAGGCGGATGCACTTCTCTCCCTCTCCCTCCCCTTATCTTCCCTGCTTTGCTCCTCTCGACTCGTCTAGTCTACTGTCTTATACTGTGTCTGTGAAGAGACTCTCTCAACCCTGCTCTCCAAACTAAGTAAAATCATGGATTTGATCAGCTGGTCTCTCAACACAATTGACACCATCTTCTTGACGAGAAGCCTAGGTTCGGGGGAACCTGACTGTCCTGCAGGAATGTACGCAGCTGGCTACACGATGGACGGATGGGAGAGGTGGAGGGTCGTGTGCCTGGCAGCTCTTTCCGTGGAGGACATTGAAGACATCTACCTATTCGGAACCATGATTACAGGTATTATGCTGATTGGATTAGGCATTGCCCTGGTTTATCGAAGATTAAAGAAAACGGTGACAGCCGCTCAAAACCCCACTAGGCTGGCTGGAATGGTTGATGGAGTGGGCAGAGCTGTTAGCACTCAGACTGTGACAATTGATCGCAAACTGGATAACATCACTGTGACCATGGATCGCAAATTGGATAACATCATGGAGAAGCTTATGGCTTTGCAAAAATTATTGGATGGCGGAGACCAGCGTGGACATTAGGGGAGCTGGAAATTACAGCTTCTCGCCCGGAAACCCAAACAACCCCATCCTATCAGGTTTTGGCTCCCCCCAGTCAGCACTGGCCTCGGCCAAGGCCGCTGCTGAACTAACAACTCCCCCAGAAGAACAAGGCAGTGAGACTCTCTTGCATTCCTCTCCCCCAATCCCAAGGACTGACCGCACCCTCTCCCCATCCCACGCCTTCGCCGCTTCATACCCCCAGCGTGAACAGGCGGGTCTATGACCAGCGCCCTCGTGGCTGCAGGACCGGATGGCTGTCTGTCTCTGCTGGACTACCTCCACCTCCCCATTTCCCCCACCCGTTGCAAGTTGTGTCATTTTATGTTGTAAGGCGTAGTGACCATGTGCTTATGTTGCTGAGGTGTTTTTTTCGGTTCCTACAATGTCCTCCCCACTGGAGTACAGTCTGGGGGCTGTTTTTTTATTCTCCTCCTCTCTCCTCATGTTATTCTGTTTCTTTTCTTCTCTCTTCCCCTGTCTCCCGACCGGTCTACCCCCTACTGTGATGTTTGTGTATATGTATGGTCGGTTGATGGCCAGTTTTTCGCTGGTACTTGTGACTAGTGACATGGTGTATTGCAATAAATGGTTCTCATCATCATCATCAGAGGTCTTTTTGCTCAGTCTTTTAAAAATGTATTGTGTAGATATCCTTGCAAGCCAATAGATATTAATTAGTACTGTTAGCCGTGCTTTCCAAACTGGAAACACATCAAACATGCCAGCTCATTTGAGATGATCTATTGAGTGTGTGTAAAAAAATAATAAATCCCTCACCCCTGATCAAATAATGTGTTTGGAGTTTTAGTGATTGTATAACTTTCTTGATACTCAAAATGGAGTTATGCTTGGTACTTTAAATTAAGTGTAAGACTACTGTTCATGTCTACATACTGTTAAATACAAATGTTCACATTAAAATGATGTCACTAGTTGGACAGTTCATGGTACCAAAGAAAAATATATTTGCGTGTTACTTGCTGATAAGAAATTCTATCTGGTTCTAAATACACATACACAGGTTTGTAATTATATCTTTGTGGGGACTCTCCGTTCGTTTCTGTGGGGAAAACTCTAATCTCTACCCAGCCCTAACCTTAACTACAAGTATCCAGACACATTACGTGACTTTTGGCATTTTTAGTTTATTAATTGCATTCACAGATCTTTGTGGGGACATGAAAAATGTCAAAATAACGTGTTTTATCATGTTGTGGGGGACATTCGGTCCCCACAGTGCAATATAAACCTAATCTATGCCCACACACACACACACATCCTAACCAACCAAACAAAAAAGTCTTTTGGCATTTTTAGTTTTTGATTGTACTCACAGATTTTTGTAAAAAAGAATTACCCTTTGTGAGGACCAAAGAAATAGTCCCCACAACGTCAAAATAACAGATTTTGACCAATTGTCCCCACAATGTAATGTGGACCTGGACCGCACACGCACACTCACACAAATATTTGTGCCTGTGTATATATGTGTGTGTCTAGAACTGACAATAAATCTTCACACAGCATTGACATTGATGTTATTAGAAGACAGCGAATGTACTTGTTATCCAATAAAGACGACATATGTGTGTGTTCCAGTTGCTTCAATCAAGAAGTGGATCATTTCTAATGAACTTAATTTAATTTTGCATCTAGCATACAAGTATTTCATGCATCATTAAATTTTCCTGTAATTACTAATAGTGCATGTAGAACATTCCAGATATTGTCTATTCAAATGTAAATGAAATAAGATATTAAAGACATCAATTTAACCAATCTTGACCAGTCTCATGTCAAAACTCACAATTAGATAACCAGCAAATTCAAGTGCAGTCTAATTTAACTTAAGTACCACTTTTATGAAAATTCCGAGAAAATTTATGTTAACACCTTTGACGCCACTGAAAGATTCCTCCCTCCGCAAAAATGGCGTGCTTAGTGAGTAGTGCTGATTGAAATTTCGACCGTGAGGAGAAAACGTTTGAGGTGGCAAAAAGAAATTCCATGGTGCCCAAAAATGTTTCAGGTTTATATACAGAATGGAAGCCAATTTGTTGTTGGCACAGATGCAGATCAAACCCTAACCCCCCTACTGTATGACACAACTTTGATTAGACACAGAGGGACCTTGAAAATACTATTATAAATTAATCTAGATATAAGAAGACTTTTTTTCCCTTCATTTAAAAAATGCTATATCTGCTTTCATGCTCTTTTATATTGAAAAGCAGCGCAAAATCAATTGAAAATAAATTTTTATTCACCATTAAAATATGTTATAGTATCCTTTTCATACAAAATGTTAGAACGTTATATACCCTCATACCTGTTCATTGGCATCAACAGGCCTGTTTGTTCTATTTAGTATTAGACATTATGTTTTTTCATCAAGGAGGGTGTGTTCCTTTTCCTTTGTTGCTGCTCATTTGCCAGTGTATAATTGTTTCTTCTATATTTTTTTTTGGGATGGGGGGCACTTGGAGGGTTTATCAGTCATTGAATGAACTGAATGATAAATCACTCATTAAACAAATTGAACAAACCAAATCTGTCAGTGCAGTGACCGAGAAAAATGTTTATGGACAACCCAAATATAGAAGGTAGTCTGCAATGAAAGAAATGTATTGTTTTCCATCTACCTTTGTTCAAATAGCCCATCCATCCATCCATCCATCCATCCATCCATCCATCCATCCATCCATCCGCTATTCCACAGTTTAACAAACTTGCCAATAAAATTTGCGGAGCGATACCACTAATTACCCAGCTAATTAGTTTTTCACTAAGACCTCAAAATTCCGTGGCATGAAGCCCCTCCTATTTTTGGACAGATACAGATAAAGAAAATAGTGTGGATTTAACAGATAGTCTTGTAGTCGTTCACCCCTAGAAGAAAGCACAATGAACATCTTCTGTTTGCATTTTTAACAATTGGATAAATTTGGTTATATGTGTACCATGCGCCTAGGGACTGGTAGCACTTGGTCCATGATCAGGGTAATGTTATGTTTGTTTAAGCTACCCCCCAAAAGCACACATTAGCTAGAAGGAACCATAAGTTTAAAGAGTTAAGTGCTTCTAGAAGATGTACTGTGAGGTGGAGTCTACTTATCAGTTACTGACGTTCATCATCCTGGACAGCAAATGACTTGCTTCATTACTGAAGGCCTATATCTAGATTACATGTTCAATTCAAATGCAGTGGGTATGTCACAAGGGTTTACTTGGAGTATAAATAGGTGTTGCTGTTATAACTAGGGATGGCCTATGTGAAGGGCTCTCTAGAAGAATTCATGACAAGTAATTGGCTTCAAAATGTAGGGCCACAGTCTATAAATAAAGGGGTTCAGTCTGGTGATCCAACCTCCGATAGCGAGTGGGATTTTTGACTTGACCTGTCACTCCTATTCAGGGAGCCAGCTTTGTTTCAAGTTTCCTGTGGCTTCAAGTCTATAAAAACTGGGAAGAGACCTGGGAACAAATCCGTGTGACATCAGGATGGCTGAACTATTTGATTTACATTAGCTAGAGCCAACTTCTAAATTAAGCTTCGACAGGTGTTGTAATGGGCTGGATCGGATATCAGACATACAGATGGTTTTGTATGTGGCAATAATGTTTCTCCCAATGTTTCGCTCAATTGAAAAGCATGATCTCTGTGTCCACATATGTAAGTGGGAAGAAAGTTGGTGATGGAGATTTGAGACATGGTATTTACTTGAAGTCATTGACCACTCATCCTTCTCTCTCTCAGCAGGTTATTGGTTGAAAATGACAGCTGGTTATACCAGTGCAAATTGGTGGCGAGTTACTTGTGACCTACGTCGATACTTAGTAAGCAGAACAGGTTCATTCCAGCTAATCTTAGCAGCTAGTGTGTGGAAATCCAGAACATAACTGGAACCATTCGAGGCTCCATCTTGAAGTTACCAGTGTCTCTTTCCCCAGCTGGACAGGTGAACATTATCTGGAAGAGTCTAGAGTAATGCTGTTCTGATATCAGGGAGCTCTTTCCCATTCCAAAGCTCCACCCAGAAGCAGAGAGATAACAACGTAAATCTTGTGTGCACTGAGCCAAAATCATTCCGATAGAGGGTAATATATAATGAACATTGCATCAAAAAACAATTGTATTTATCTGGCCATGTATCACAGCAAACAATATAAGTGACAGAGGAAGAGTTGGAATGATAGAAACAGTAGGGATGGATGCAGATGCATGTTTGTTTAGCTTAACTCACTAGGTATTCAACACCACCTGAAGCTGGCCTGGATCTGTTGTGATGGTGAGGTGTTCTGTAACAAAAGCATTCTGAGATCCAAATGCAGAGTTAGTTGAGTTAATGAATTGTAATCTGGTTTAACATGGACAGCCTGAAATGCTCAGATATTATCCAGAACAAGAAATAAAGTCCAATAAGTCCAAATCATAAATCCAGCAGGGTCAGTAGACAGGTGAGATTTTAGAAAAAAATAAAAGTTCAGAACTGCAGTTCAGAAATGCGACAGCTCAGTGACTCACAATATCCTTACTTTGATTTTTGTATAATTGGGGAATATGTTACAGATCTGTCTAGTTTTCAGATTAGGCAGGGTATGGTCTGCTTGGGTGTGGCTGCAGGAAGTGTCGACTGGAGCGTGGTGTGACATGTAAAAATATGTACCAAAATACTTTTTTTTTGCTCATACTTATTACTTGCATAACAGTCCAGCTCACATGACACAGCATGATGTAATGTGAGTCAAGACACCAACCTGTAAACAGTTCACAGGAGAGAATGGGGGAGATATATCGTTAGGAGAAAATGTCTGCGCTCTAACCTCGCCTCTCTCTGCGTAATACTGTCAGAACCAAAACGGGACTTGGACTGAAAACCCAGCAGGGGAAATTGGACAGATTCAAATGGATTGTCATAGTTAGTGAATGCAAAAAGGGAAAAGGTTAGCAAAAGGTTCAGAAATATCTCAGAATACTGTTTTTATGATGATAGATGCTGTAGATGTCATCAAGTAAACATGCCACAGATTGTGCAGTAGACAGTATTGGGTATAATCCTTACAATTCCCAAAAGACTAAATTCACGACTACACTGGCATGTTCCTTATGCACAAGAACAATAAACAAAAATGAACAAAAATTAGCATTCTAATTTACGGTGCAGTTTCCCTTCCATATCCATGTACTGTATTCAACCAAGTATGGATAATAAATATATCTAAAAAAACTGCAGAAAGTTACAAAAAAGTAAAGCTTGAATTTCCCACGTGTGCAGCACTATATTGAAGTGATTTGTAGGTAGAGAAAAAGAATGAATTATATTTTCTCTATTTATACTTATATTTTTCTACATATGATGGCTGCATCTGTACTGAACATACACAGACCTTTTTTCTTGTCATTATTCCCTAAACCATAGTATTTGCATTTTACACAGCTATTTACATAGCATTTACAGCGTGTTAGGTATAATAAATAATCTAGAGATGATTTAAAGTATATGGGTGGATGTAGGTAGGTTTTATGCAATGCCATTTTATATAATTCTCTTGAGCATCCACAGACTTTGCTATTCATGGGTATCCTGTAACCTATCCCCTGTAGATACCAAGGGTCTACTGTATATACAAGGAGTTAGCTACAATCAGCAGGAACAGTATTAAAAAGTCTTCCCTCTTTCATTTAGAGTATACCAAGTCTTTGCGCACAAAACAACAAGACAAGGAATATTAGCAAACAAGGGACTTCATCTTACCTGATAGCTGCCGAACTCATGTTCTGAATGGTTAAACATGGTTAACTGCTCTCCATTTCACACACACACACGGAGGCTATGGGCGCAAAGCACCGTGCGTGGGGCTCCAACCCACCACAGGGCATACTCAAGTTAACCTCAGCATGTTTTTGGACTGTAGGGGGAAACACAGGGAGAACATGCAACCCCCCCCAGACATATACACACCAGATCTGCCTTTTCTTTCAAGTGTTGTTGGGGTTAAATTAAATGATTAAAATCCCCCATGGTAAATTTAGCTAAGTGGTGGGGTTGTCCTTGATAAATTTTGCCAGAGAATCTGAAAAATACAATAAGCATTTATGGAAGATATACAGACTAATGTGTAATAATGCTAAATCAATGGTTATCCTTTTCTCTGCTCCTGCTTTTTCTCACAATATAGGTGGCATTAATAAACATGGCATAGGCTTTTGCATCCAATAAGTCAGTAAAAAGAAGTTGGATGCCTTGTGTGCTGTATGAGTAACATGAAATCACTGTTAAAAGCACTGGCAGAATTGCAGCCGCAGGCTTTAGGTAAAATGGTCTGATTAACAAAGTTTTCTTTTTCCTTTTTAAATTACTCTTCAAAATACATTTCACAACTGGATTTCACAAATCTGAACTACTGGAACACCTATACCATAGCTGGATAACAGAACCGGAAAAAACGCAGTTATAGTTAAGGTGCCTCGGCTATTGTTAAAAATTACAATGGTAACATTCATACTAGTTTTGTTAAGACAATGGTAAACAAATAGATACACAAAATTAGCAGCCTGCCTTGAGCATTTTAAGCATTATGTAAAAAAAAAAACACCTTAGCAAGCAATATCTCAAGTAATCATTTATCAGAATACGGCCCATTTGTATCAGCTTTTAGCCCATTGTAAAAAAGGAGTCCATTAAGAAAATTATGATGGAGGAGAGCAGCTGGATGGACACAAGCTTGAAAAATAATGGCTGACAAAACACTAGTAATGAATGAAACACAATAGGATAGAAAGACATTAATCACATCCTCCACACTCTCTCTTTGTCTGGGCTAGAGTGACTTTTTAAAATGGAATTTCAGGGTTGGAAACTTGTATGACAATATCAATTACGGCAGCTATATGGAACAAATAAATGTAAGATGGCCATGTATTTTTACTTGAAATATACAGCTGATAAGTAATGTACATCTAAACATACTGTGACACTTATTTCTGTTGATTATATGGTCAATGTACCTCTGCCTTTTGTACATATACAGTACAGCTATATGTAGTTACATGCATGTGTCTGTATATATATATATATATATATATATATATATATATATGTGTGTGTGTGTGTGTGTGTGTGTGTGTGTGCGTGTGAGTGTGTGTAAATTGTGATTTTTCGAAATTTTGTTGAATACTTTCTGGGAAGAATATGTCTTGAGAGGTGAATTTAAAAAAATCATAATTCAATAATCCCCAATTAACAGCTGCTGTGTTTTGGCTATAGGAATTTCAATGATAATAATACAATTGCATGCTTGGCGAGTGGATTTTGACAGATGGATGAATATTGCTAATGCTCAGGGGCTCAAGGTGTTGAAATTGTTAAATATTGGTAAATATTATTTACTCTGATGCATCTAGGCGCAATGTATTTTAACATGGGCCTGTAGATTACTGTAAGTTATAAGTGCTTTGAAATACTGATGAGTCATTATCTATGGCTACAGTATCCACAGAATGGAAGTCGGTGTTACGGACTAATGGAAATGTTGAAATATTTGGGGGGGGGGGGGGGGGAGGTTCCCGTGGAGCAGGGACAAGGCAGTGTTAAAGTGTACAGTTGCTTTGCTGGAGACACAGTCGGTGAATTACTAAATCCATTTTAATCTTCATCTGCATGGCAATCTTAGTTTGCCTTTCTGTCAGGATTGTGGCAATTATACATTCTTTAGAAAGATCGCATCTAAAAAAATGTGCAAGACGTAAAGGACAATTCAAGCAAATGTCCCGGCAAGACCAGGACTTGGACCACAGGTCACAGACAGCAAAATGAAATGTCCTTAACTGAGAACAAGGTGGAGGTAGCTGGAGTCTCTTAGACAGAGACAAGCAGGGAAATTTGAGTCATCGGACCTACCTGCCAAATTGACAGTCTGCTACATCACTTTCTGTCAGTCATTTCCTGGGTATTCTGATGACCTCTGCTAGCATTAAGCTTTGCTCATAAGAATTGACATTACTTCCGGCTAAATGTCTGTAGAAATTGTACTTTGTTTTTTTTTTTCCCTCACCATTATTTATGTAAATATGCAATAAAATACATATTATGATTATTATAAAGCCTGTCTTCTTATTTGGTAGGATTTTTTTCCTTAAAAATGCATTTCTGGTGGTGCATATTAATCACCTTCAACAAAATATCTGTAGACAATTTTTATCATTGTTTCAAATACTTTCTGAGTTTCAGCCCAAAATCCTACATATATCCATTGTTTAAGGTTTTGTTGCTGTAGACATCCTGCTGGACGTACTTGTATAGCTAAAAAAAAAAAAGCTGCATTGAAAAGAAAACACTGAGCGACTCTTAAAATCTTTAGCCTGGTGGGCTACTGCAGATTTTTCCAGGGAATGCCACAAATACATGGAGGGATTTACGGAGTATTCCATATTCCTTGACCTCTACTTCATTTTATCGTGTACTGGGTTCCATTGTGGTCTTTGAATTGCCAATATTGAGGCGCAGTGGGTAGACTGGGGGGGGGCAGTGAATGCTTGTATTATTTTTCTTAAAAAAATATATAAAATAATAATCCCGCTGCGTTTGATGCAGCCTTAAATGCTCCATTGCTTTCCCGATCACGTTGGGCTCCTGCCATCGATTACAGTTCTTTTCTCCCTGTTTCAAAGACAAATCTGGCGGCGGCTAAACAGCAGTGCCGGCAAACGCGTGATGAATGATATTCCCATCCCATCAAGCCTTGTCGATGCATGTTCAAGTGGATGGGATTGAATTTAACCATAGAAATGACAGGCCATTCTTTTGGCAGGGCACATTACAAGAGCACTCTCTTGGCTACACAACACATGATTTATGATATACATGAATTGTGGAGAACCGGGGAAAAAAAGCTCTCTCTGTCATATAAAGAATCATTTTGATTTCTGCTTAGTTCTCCCATCTGACCATTTTATACCGTAGTATAATATTCACTCCCTTCATTCATGTACATTTCACTAAGTGACCTCTATCATAACATCTTATTCAAGTTATTTGGCCTGATCTTATAGTATGCGGAATACCCATTAGCTAGATGTTTAACAATCTGTAATATTTCTGTTCACCTGTGAATATGGGATTTATGAAAAGATATTTCACAGCATCCTATAATTGACTATGATCAGCATTTTTAGATTTATTATGTCTAAAACATGATAATATGATTGTTATGACTATTTTTTTGCATTAAGTTAAATGTTTTATACAAATGTCATAAGCAAAATTGGAAAATTGTCTGACACCGCAGTAGATACTTGATACTTTTGTTTAAACCACAACAAATAACATTGATTTTTTTTTTTACATTCTCTTTGACTACACATTAAACTTCATTTCCTCATTTATCCATACTTACAGTACACCTAGATGTTCTGTGAGGTATGCATTATGGCAATAAAAGGGTTAAAAAGCAGCCAGATGAGGAATGAATGGTGTATTTTATGATCCGTTTCTGAACAGACTTTCTTTACTGGTCTCTTATAGTCACAGTCACAGTGATGTTCAGTGATTTTGTCCAGTATACAAAATCACACCCTTCTGAAATCCAACCAAGAAGCCTTTCCCTCCAGTCACACTCAACCCCCATCTCGCTAATTCATTAACAGCATTGTAATTTAGAAGAGTGCAATTAAAACTCCACTTGATAATTAACCCAGATCCGCCCCGAACTGGTCTTTGTTGATTACAAACAAAAATGTCTGTTAAGAGAATCTTTGTAAATATTCATGAGCAATGCATGTCTTAAGCTTGTAAACCCTCTTCCACTCACATGAACACACAGACTTTCTTTTCCACTGTGCTCCTTTACAAAATTAGAGGGGGATTGTTTAAAATAAATGACAATTTTCGCTTCAAAGTACCAACAATGTTCTGTTAATTAACATTTCTTCTCTCCCCTGTTGCTTCACAGATGTATGTTTCTCATCTTATATATTTTCTCCTTTTTTTGCTTAAGTTTATGTTCCTTTAACAATATTTATTTTACTTTATTTTCTGAACAGTATTCTGAGCAAATTTTAGCTTTGTGAAGTAAAAATTTAGCAACGCATTTTTACTATGCTAATTGCACATATATTACCGGTTACTTTGTTATATATTTGCCTCCTGTACAATATTCTGTTTGAAGAGTTTTCAGATTTTTTGTTTGCACTGTAATTGCACTTTACTTTTGTTTTGCACTTTGTTTGTACCTTATCTTCTTATCCAAGTTCGGGGTTTCAGGGAAGTTAAAAAATGCAAACGAAAGATATACAAAATATTAATTATATGCATATGTATTAATGGGGGCGGCATGGTGGTGTAGTGGTTAGCACTATTGCCTCACACCTCTGGGTCCCAGGTTCAAGTCTCCGCCTGGGTCACACGTATGTGGAGTTTGCATGTTCTCCCCATGTCATCGTGGGGTTTCCTGCAGGTACTATGGTTTCCCCCCACAGTCCAAAAACATGCTGAGGCTAACTGGAGTTACTAAATTGCCCATAGGTGTGCATGTGTGAGTGAATGGTGTGTGAGTGTGCCCTGCGATGGGCTGGCCCCCCCTCTTGGGTTGTTCCCTGCCTGTTGCTTCTGGGATAGGCTCCGGAACCCCATGACCCAGTAGGATAAGCAGTTTGGAGGATGGATGAATATATGTATTAATTAATATTAATAATTAATTCATTCATATGAGACAATAAGGTGACACACATTTTATTTTCCCTTTTGAACACAGAGAAGCCACTTTTAGTCTCAAAATCACCTGGGAGAGGATATTACATATATTGAAAAAGTCTGGGTAGAAAGTCAACTTTAATTTAATTTAACTGTCAAGTCACTCCATAATAACTTTCACATTCACACTCCTCCCATTGCCCAAAAGAGAAAACATTTGATCGAGTAAAATCAAAATTCTCAAACTGGAGCGGGAGGATTTGATAAAGCATATGCTTATGCTAAATATCTTAATGATAGTTGCTTTTTTTTTTAAATCCACTTAAAATTGATTCTATAATTTAATCAAATCCATACACTGCATGACTACCCACAAAAATCATTCCTATACGCTGTTTTGTATGGCATGTTCGTTCCTGTTCAGTCTCTTTTCTCATATCAAAAATGTTTATAGTAGTATATAAATGGTTACACCTAAATTGCCATTTCAGATTCAGAGGCTTTCCTGGCAGGACAGGAACAAATGATGACAGCTTTCAAGGTCAAAAATCTTTTATGTGAGAAGCAAAACCTCTGATACATAAATTTGCATGGTGTAATCCCAAAATGCAACGCCATGCCGTAATCCCAAAATGCAACGCCATGCCGTAACCCCAAAATGCAACGCCATGCCGTAATCCCAAAATGCAACGCCATGCCGTAATCCCAAAATGCAACGCCATGCCGTAACCCCAAAATGCAACGCCATGCCGTAATCCCAAAATGCAACGCCATGCCGTAACCCCAAAATGCAACGCCATGCTGTAACCCCAAAATGCAACGCTATACCGTAATCCCAAAATGCAACGCCATGCTGTAATCCCAAAATGCAACGCCATGCCGTAATCCCAAAATGCAATGCTATACCGTAATCACAGAATACAACCCCATGCCACTTCACTGTGCGTAAACAGATCTTATGATGTTTCTCACCCAACTCAAAACAAATCCCTAGCATAGCAAATTACACTGGCTACTATAGACTGTCAAAGCATTTCCTGTAGCTTGCTGTACACATGGAAAGACCTTAGTCTTCTCAAAAAGAATAACCTCCTCTGGCCTTTCTTGTACAGAATGTCTGTGTTCCCATCTAGTCCAATCTGCTGTCAAAATGGACTCTCTGGCACCTGTATGTCTGCTCTACATGCAGCTTCTTTCCCAGCATGCTGTCTGGTATAATAGGTCCCCTGGAATGACAGAAGTCCAGGAAGGCACTTCCCTGCTGCGCTGCCATGTTGGTCACTGCCATCTCCAACACATAATCGCAAAGCTTACAGTACATACTGGTGCCTGTTAGTTAGTCCGTGATTCTGCACTGATACATGATTCTGCAGGGGAATCACCTCTTGAGCTTGTTTACCAGTCAGAGAGTTGAAAGGCATTATTTTGACCATGCTGCCCACTCTGTATGTGGGATGATGCTCTGTGGAGCATGTAGATTAATTCATTATATACTCTACGTTAAGAAATCGACTGCAGAGGGTCCAGATGGTCCCTGAATTGTGGGCTGAGCTATTTACGTAACCATCTTACATGCCTGTAGTATTTGATGTCTGTAATGTGAAGGGAAGGGGTTTTCTTCCATTGCTGTGGGACTTTCTGCAATCTCAAGTAAAGGGAGGACATAGGTTGAATAATTTCACAAAGACGGCTTTGAGCATCTGTGAACTAATTCGACCCTGATACAAAAACGTGGTGGTATTGAGGCTCGAGATCTGGGAGATGGTCTCTTCCAGGGCATGGCAGAGAGAGAAGTACCTGCAAGGAAACAGGGGGGTGGGGGGTATGAGGAAGTGGTGAAGAAATAAGGGCGAGGCTGGGCAGCAAGGGTCTGATGGTAACCTTATAGAGCCCAAGAACTGCAGGTTTTAAGGGAGCACTGGGCCGGCACATTAAGTATACTTAGCATTCATGAACTTCATCATACTGCATAAAAAAGGACAATTTGAAGAGCATATTGTTGAATAGGGATAACGAAAAGAAGTGTCTCTTTGATAAATAACACTAACACTTCGAGACAACTGTAAACATTCTATACATGCACAACCAGCTGCCAAGAGGGCAGGGCTGTAGATAAAATGCAAAGACAATGAGAAGGCTCCTTGCACTGGAGCGTTGGGTGCTGGTACAGAAGTTGGGTGACCCACAGAAGATGGTGCCCTATGAGGCCACCTATGTAGTCTAATGAGTTGACCAGCATTGGCACAGAAGGACTATATTTTAATCAGTGAAGTCATTGCAATTGAAGGAAAACCTCAGAAATGTTCAGAAATGTGCCACTTTGCTTGTGGCTTTCCAGTGTCGAACTCTGTGCTTATGATCAGAAGGTCACCAGTTCAAATCCTATGTTCGGCAGACGGATTTCACTATTAGCCCCTAGAGTAAGGTCCTTAACCCCAACTGCTCCAGGGACCCGGGCTGACACTTCTCTCTGGAACGCATGTTGCTTTGGACAAAAGCATTTGCTAAATCAATGTAAACAGCACAAATCAGTGACTTTAAAAACTACAATCTTCCCTTCTTTTTATTCTGTCAGTTTTGTAGATGGGATGGTTTTTCACCCCATTGATATGAAATTACACATTTGACTTTTGACTTAGTAAGACATAGGCGTGAGCTGAATATCTGGTTGAAACAAGTATCCAGTAAGAATGACGTAAATCTTTCAAAGCCAATTATCATACAACCTGTGTTTCTTTCCAACTTCTCATTTGATTCCAGGGTAGCAACAGTGTTTATTGGATTGATATACATGTTGTGTCCCCCACATAACCATTAACTACACAATATTATCCTTGTCTGACAACAGTCACACATGTGCTTGAAAAGGAGTAAATTTTTCAGACATCCTAGAGCAAATCTTTTTGGTGTTTCACCTGCATTACATGTGTGAATTCTGTTCTGTGGTGTGGTCTGTGCATTTTTAAGTCTGTTTGTTCTGCTTAAACAGCTAGTTTACTTTGCGTAGTTCATACTATCTATGTATTATGCTTAGTTGTCTAGCTAGATAAAAATATCATCTAGCATTTTCAGAAAGGTATTTAATTGTCATTTGGCAAGCAATGTTTCTCTGTCTCTCTCTTTCTCTCTCTCTCTCTCTCTCTCTCTCTCTCTCACACACACACACACACACACACACACACACACACAGTTACACAGAGACCACTACAACCTACACGCCAAAGCATAAGATTAGTTCATATGATACTTGTTATATATTTTGGGATATACTGTAGGGTCACATATATGTATATGCATATTTGATTCAAGGTACTAAACTTACATGCAAAACAAACAAAAGTCATACATATTCTTGCGAGACTTTTTCAAATAGGAATATCCACAAAATTGCAAACTTCCAGGTTAAACCAGACCCCACATCTGATTATAAGCCCACCCAACCTGGATATGGAAACAGATAACCTAGTTGATTGACCAGACACAGATAGTCCTGCACTTGCTCATTCCAAGTATGAGAAATTAACACATGACAGATCCACATGGTGGTCAGTATACAGTCATGTGACAGTACACCCTCTTTCAGTTCTACAGTCTTACGTATCAGGACATAATAAAAAAAAAATAAAATCATTCTGTTAAGGTCCCACCACAGTATTTAATTCGGGCTGAGGTCTGGACTTTGACTGGGTCATTGTAACACCTCGATTCCTTTCTTTTTCGGCCATTCTATGGTAGATTTGCTGGTGTGCTTGGGATCATTGTCCTGTTGTATGACCCGTATTCAGCAAAGCTTTAGCTGTCGGTCAGATGGCCTCTCAGACAGATTTCTCTGTATTTTAGTATACAGAAGAGTTCATGGTCAACTCAATGACCGCAAGGTGCTGAGATCCTGTGGCTACGAAACAAGCCCAAATCATCACTCCTAAACCACCGTGCTTAACAGTTGGTATGAGGTGTTTTTGTTGACATGCTGTGCTTGGTTTTTGCCAAACATCGGGCTGTACATTATGGCCAAACATCTCCACTTTGCCTTGTCTGCCCAAAGGACATTGTTCCAGAAGTCTTGTACTTTGTTCAGATGCAGCATTGCAAACCTCAGCAATGCAGCCATGTTCTTTGTAGAAAGAAGAGGTTTTCTCCTGCCAACCCTTCCAAACAAGTCATAACTGTTCAGTTTTTTTCTAATTTTACTGTCATGAACTTTAACATTTAACATGCTAACTGAGGCCTGTAGTGTCTGATATGTAGCTCTTGGGCCTTTTAACATTTCTATGAGCATTGCATGGTCTGACCTTGGGGTGAATTTCCTGGGATGTCCACTCCTGGGAAGATTGGCAACTGTCTTGAAGGTTTTCCACTTGTAAATAATCTTTCTCACTGTAGAATGATGGGCATCAAATTGTCTGGAAATGGCCTTATAACCCTTCTCAGGATGATGGGCAGCAACAATTGCTTCTCTAAGATCATTGTTGATCTGTCCTCCTTGGCATTGTATTAACACACACCTAAAGGCTCCAGACCAGCAAACTGCCAAAACTTCTGCTTTTATAGAGGTGGTCACACTTGCTGCATTTAATTAGCAGCACTTGCCTGCTACATACCCTCTTCATTTCTATGGAATCAGTAGGAGTGTAAGTAATTTTTCACACACTGCTTCTCCATTTTGGCTTAGTGTTTGTTAAATAAATAATGACAGTGTAATATTTTATGTGTTGTTGTTCATCTGAGGTTGTATTATCCTAGTTTTAAAACCTGCTAAGAACCAGATTTTTTTAATGGTCCCAATACGTAATGCCTTAGAATTGAAAATTTTTCACATGAATGTAGTACACAGCTTTGCTTATCAGGAATGTTGTGAAAATAGGCGGCTATACCCGTAAGTTACAGCACGGATGCTCAGGTGCTCCCAGGACCACAGGAAGCAATAAGGTTAGGCTTGACGTTTCCTGAGCCTCTATAGAGGGATTACTCCTTAGCTCAGATGAGTTACCAGCTGCATGACAAAAGGAAGTGAGCTTTGCTATCTGACAATGTAAGATTTTCCAATGATGTTCTAAGCTTCAGAGAAAAAAGGTGGTCAAAAAGAGGATCTAGGACTTTAACTGAAAGGCCTCGTCCTTTGATAACCTATTGGATCTATTGTTATGCCTGACAAAACCTTATATCTGTCACCCAAATGTCCTCTTGGTTAGAATATGAATACCCTTTTTACACAATGGTGAACCTTTTTATTTGGGAACAAAATTTCTAAGAGTATTAACCAGCAATAAGATAGAAATGTCAGTTTTAACCAGCAAAACAATAATGATGATAATAATATAAATAAATATATTTACAATGTTTTAACAGTAGTGTAATTTAATAAAACATTTTATCAGTATATTTTTATGGAAATCTTTGTCTGTGGGGGTCCTGTCAAATTTTCATGAATGCTAATTTGTTTTTTTCAATAGATGTTATCAGATATTCTTTTACTTGATTGCTGTTCTACATAATTTGTCAACATATGGCACTTTGCATTTGTATATCAGTTTGGCATTTTTTTTTTTTCGATTTAACCATTCATTTAGTCGTAATATGATGAGGGTCGTCATGTCAGCTCGACATGAAACGGAGACATCAGTCATGGTGTGCTAAGCTTTTATACTCAGCTTTAATCTCAGGTGTACAACTTTGGATTTTTTTTTGGAAATACTTTGAAGGACAAGGAATTTATTAAACAAATAATAAGAATGGTCTAATTCAATTCTTTATTAAGAATATTTGGTGCTGCAAATCCATGTAACTTGGATGTCATCTCTCAGCACCAAGACTGTAGTACTTCTCCAGACACAATAGCTTTACAGTATGTGATTTTAATGGTTTCTCTTTGGTCTTTGTTCTGCCTGTCATTTTGGTAAATCTCAATGGTACCCAAAGTCCCCATTCTCTTCCCCTCAGAGTGTCACGTGGCTCTGTTCACTGTCCTGATATTCAAAACCAGTCCAAAATTATTAGCAACACTATTAATAATTATTATTATGATTGTCATAATACTATTAGAGCAGCCTGATATCTGTATGCAAATGAATGCATCTTGAACCTATATATAAATGATTCATGATCTGGAGGTTGCAGGCGCTTTCCCAGAATGCATCTGGAAAATCTGGAATGGCAGACACATCCAGCTGTATGCAGACCTAGAAATGATGTTGTTTTGTATAAAAGTAAAAACTAAGCGAATGAATTCAAATGCAAATGTACAGCCTCTAAATGTCTCTTACCCTGCTGGCCACTGAGGTCTGTCTTTGTGGAGTATCTCTAGCACTAAATAATACAACTGTCTCTTCTCGAGTATCAGAGCCTCAGGGAGCTGTACTCTGGCAGAGAATGTGCTCAAATGAAAACTTAAAAGAGCACTTTATACCCTCAATAGGAAGCTATGAAGATGAAAATACCTGTCAAGTCCCGGCTAGAAATAATTGATAGTGTTATCTAGTCCACTGAATGGAAGTGAGGTCATAATGTCACAAAGCAGAATGGCGTTTGAAATACTATAAAGTGGTACAAGTGCTGAATGGGCTTCACTGTAGTCCATAACCTTGTTTTGTCTAAAGCTAATAACAGAACACATGAATACAAGAACAAACGACCAAGGTTTTCTGAATTGCAAGTGAATTCATTTTGCATGCTGTTTTGGCTCAGCAGGGATTATCTATATATTCCATCATTTATGTTGCTCACATAAGGTGAAAAACTTTGCCAGAAGGAGTGGAGGGTTGCAGGATGTCCCTTTGGTTTCTCCTGTTCATTATTCTGTAAAGTTCAAAGTGAAATGTTGTCTTTTGCATCTGTGACAAAAAGGATTTACAGAGAAAGCTTGTTATGGAAAAAGCCTTGTTTTATACCATCCTGACATAGCAGTATATAGTTGGTACCATTAAAATGTGTGAAAGCATAAATACATTACAACAAAATCAATTAAATGAGTAATATACTGTAAATATTCAGAAATAGAATCTGAGGTAAAATCATAATAGGAATAATAATGTGCTTTCATTTTTTGAATGAAATATTTCGTTGTATAAAAGGCTCATTAAAGTTCATTATTTAAGAATAATAATCTTGTCTGGATGTGCATTTCACTTCAGATTTACTGTAATTTTATGATGCCTAAATGATACCTTTTAATACAGCCATGGGATTTGTTCATAGCTGTAAAAGAAAATATCAGTGATGTAAAATTAAAAACATGTTCTATTTAAATTTGAGTTACTGTCGAGGCAGAATTTCAGATCTTAATGCCTGTTGTGGGTTTATTTTCATACTTGGAAAATAAATATTTTGTTCTATAGGAGGAAAACCATTTTCTGTGTAAGCTTTTAATGCTTTGATACCTCCTAGTTCCACAGTACGCATGCGGTTTTACTGCCGTGCAAAGCTTCAGTCCAGGCTAACATCCCCTTGGGGAACTAAACATATCTATTGATGGAGATGCTCATAAAAGCTTCTATCACACGGAAGTCTTCTGAAGTCCCCACAGATGGATCGACGGATGGAAAATTTCTGGTGCAGCTGATGTTGTGGTGGTTAAACATATGGAGTCAAACCCTGCTGTAAACTTTTTCAAGGGCAACCTTCACCACAGCACTTAACCCAAATTATCGGAATTGCTCAGGTGAAATAACATACTTCATGAATTGTAGAACAACAGCTAGTTGTGTGAGTCTGTGGTTTTCTGGTGTCTGCGGATATATGGACTTGGAAATTAGGAATTACTTGAATTACTTACCAGCTAACAGGATGAATTTGCACAGAATTATCTACATAGGCAGCAACAGTGAATGGTCCTCTATTGTAAAAGTAGTGAAGCAAAAAGCACAGCTTTAGCATTTAGTTTAATACACAGTGCTGTAAATGATCAGTCACACAGAGTCATATATATATAATGTACACATACACACTGATCAGCCATAACATTAAAACCACTGACGGGTGAAGTGAAAAACACTGAACACAGATACAATGGCACCTGTGAAGGGTGCCGATATATATTAGACAAGTAAACAGTCACTTTTTGAAATTGATGTGTTGGGAACAGGAAAGGGTCAAATTGTGATGCGTAGACGACTGGGTTAAAATATCTCTACAATGGCAGGTCTTGTGTCCAAGTTTCTAGCATGTAAAAGTGGTCCAAGGATGGCCAACAGGTGAACTGGTGATGGGGTCATGGGCACCAGCCAGTCTGGTCTGATCCGATAGGAGAGCTACTGTAGCACAAATTGCTGAAAAAGTTAATGCTGCCTGTAACAGATGGGTATCAGGACACACAGTTCGTGTTGCATATGGGGCTGCGTGGCCACATACCAGTGAAAGTGCCCATGTTAACATGCTTGGATTGCGTGGGAGAATCGACCCCTTAGTTAGGTAGCTTGTGTGCAACTAGAGACATGATGAAATGAAATGAATTCCAGTGAGCGGAGACTGCTCTATTCAAAAACATCATTTTACAATTAAAAAAACAATGACAACCATTAAAAATAAAATACATGTGATCAAATTATGGTTATGATTAGTTTTTTTTTCTTCATTTACAGTATATTTCTGTAAATGTACAACAGCACATTTAAAATATAGCATACGTGTAGGTATTTACATGCATTTCACTATGCATTTAAAACAACACAAAAAAGTCTGTTAAATTTTACAGTGCTTTGGCAGTGAAAATACATTTTTTGCAGTTTGACATATATTAGAGCCCCCTGGTCGAGGTTGTGTTCTCACTCTCGTGCATCATGGATGGCAGTAGACTTCGGACACATGCCACCCAACAGACAGGTCTATTTGAACAAGTCTGGCTCTGCTACTTCTCTAATGGTTACTTTTTTACAACTGCAACTGCTCAATTTAATTCATTAACCTGGCGATGTGGTGTATAAAATATGGCAGGTCATCATTTTTTATCTTCAGTGTGCTGATGAAATTGTATTATTCCACATTTGTTGCATGCTGTCTGGCAAATGTGCCATTTTGAGTACAATTTCAGCACAGTTTCTTAGAGAGATTAACGTGTTATGTGAGTAACTGACAGCAGGCCCTGTTTAATCAGTACAGTTAGATCCCCAATTGTTTCCCTCCTCCATCTCAAATGACATCAATTTACACCCATAATGAACACCTGACCACATTGTTGACACTTACTGCCTGGAAGAGCAAGCAATTAAGCTTGATTGTGTGGTTTTTAATTGTACAGTCTTTTCAATTGCCCCACTGTTGCTGTTAACATTCTTTATTTATTTATAACCTATTCTCAGTCAGCTGCTCTTACAAAGGCATTACTTTGACAATTGTATGTTTTGTTCCTGGGTAACCACAGTGTATGCGATATTCTCAGGAACTGATACAGAAATGGGATTTTTCATACTTTTTTTTTTTTTTTTTTTTAGATTTGCAGCTCCAATTTGTTCAGACTTCTGCGTTTTTCTCACCTTTGACAGGCACTCCCGCATGGAAAAAAGCTTAGCTATTACGGATTTGAAACAGACAAATGGTGAAATATGAGTGAAGACCTAGCATAAAATACTAAAGAACAAAATAGAGGTGTTGCATATATTTTATTTACATTTAAAGCAAGTAATCACTGAAACTTAGAATCATAGGCATTTAAAGATTCCACCGCTTTCAGACGTAGGTCATGTGCCCTACTAAATAGTAAAATGGCTGTTCCTCTTGGGATATGAGCAGAACCCCTATGAGATACAATTACATCCCTATTTCTAGACAACCACCTCGAATGTCCTATATTTAATCATTACTAGGTCAATTTCTCTTCGACATGTTGTTTTTCCTATGATGTTTAATCTTGATGCTGCTCAGCTGACACATGGTGACTAACTGAGAACATATAAACCATCGTATTTATGCCATTGTGCCTAATCTATTTGGCTTTGGTAAATACTCTTTTCTTAATGGTCCAGAGAAGTCACATGGGTGTTAATTATTTTCATGTAACCACATGGGGAGATCCGTCAGCCTAATAACAGTTCTATATTAATGCACTTTAATGTTTTATGAAACATGTTAATATAAAAACCTGCGACTTTTAATCATAAATAAGCAGTCATTCTTATCAGCATAATTTTCCAGGGTTTTGTAAATGCAAGCACCCGTCTGTTGATGGTTTCTATGATGATTTGACAGACCTGCCACTTCCAGCGAAGGTAGCCTGGCCATTCTGTCCTTATAGGGACTATATTTTTAACAGGATATCGGAACATTATTAAATGATAATTGAAATAATTCTTCCTTAAAGTCGCAGTCGGTGAATGGACACAGTGCAATTATTAATGAATACATAGAAAAACGCATAATATTAAAGATGCATGGTGCACATTACACCCCATACATAAATGCGTAAAGCGCACTGCACAGGACATGTATTTTATCTAGGTTTATCCTTGCCGTCATGTTGCAGAAAATACCAAGTGGACAAGTGTAATGGGATCACAAAAGTATTGCGAAGGAACGCAAAACTATTACAAGGGATCACAAAAATTCACTGGCAGCTTTGAGAAGACCTTCGTATAGTGTTGGCTGAAGTTCTGGGAATGTTCCCTGTTAGATGGGGAGAGACACAACTTCCGCAAGAAGGACTTCAAGAATCCTGCATCACTGCTGCATAAGCGGTGTACTACATTCATTAAAAAAAAAAAAAATGCATCTCACACACAAGTCAAACACTAAATTTCACAACAAATTTTAGACCAGATGAAATGGAAAGTTTGTCACTTTATGATTTTTTTATTGAGTAAGGATTCATTATTTTGCACAGAACTGTTGCTATCAGTAAATGAAACACTAAACTTTCTGTACATAGTTTTGTGCCTAGTAGCCTGGTTACACCAATAGTTATAAAGGGGCTTATCAATAAGTATACAGTATGCATATCAATAACGAATTAATAAATTGCACTCATTATTGACAATGGTGATATTGAAATGACAGTTAGGCCATGTAAAAATGATTTTAAAATGACTTGGAATTTAAATAGAACTACAGACACTCTCCCAGTGTCCTTCACACGCCTGTGCTTTTACTGTGTTCCATATTGAAATATTAGTCAATATGCACTGTGCTGGTCTCTCACCATTGCTCAGATCCAGCCTCTGTCCAGATGGTGTGTTAATACTGCAGTAAATACCAGGGTGTTTCCTTGCTTAATGGGAAGAATGTTTTCCTGGAGCTGTAACCTTGCTTAAATCCTTCAGAAAATGACAGAAGAAAAGATAAAAGTGAATGTGCTCTATGGTTGCGCCAAAGAAGAAAAATACTCGCCTTCTGAGACACAGAATATGTGCACACACATCAAACTTTGATTGGTTTTTATGTTAGCTGTAATGAAATTTTCCAATAAAAAAAAGTCTACCCAGAAGGCAATTTGATTCCCCCCCCCGAACACACACATATGTATATGTAGCTTTCTATCGCTTCAGGTATTTGAGGAATTAAATTTTTAAAAGCATCATATTGAGAGAAGCAAAATTTTGTATTTTAGAATTCACTGTAGTGGGAAATGTCACAGAGTAATGAAAGGGTTGGCTTGGTTTTAGTGGTCAAGCCCCTTTCTGTCACTGCATGGACAGGCTGTTCATGATGTGCACAGAATTCCAACTGTTTTCCTCCAGTGTGCTCTTCATATTCATTTGAAGGGCATTGCTATATTCTAAAAGGTCAAAGAACTGTGTTTACACAAGCATAATTCTTCTGAGATAGCCTGGTCCACACAATCAATTTACTTGCAGTCACTAGTTACAACATATCAATATCAGAATGTGACATTATTCTCCCAGAAGCCCAGAACTACAGTTCAGCAAACAAAGGCTTGCAAAAAGTTTTTTTTTGCCAACTGAAATCTTATTTTGTATGATGTAAATATGATTATTTGTGCCGAACAAGCATTGGGTGGTATTATTTTACTTGTTTCACATGTATACTATAGCACAGCATCTAACATGGTGGTTTTGGAATTACTGTAAACCTTACAGGTTCCAGCATTAAAAGAGACTGTTGATTTACATATCATTCTTCATTTAGTAACTATCCAGCTATTTAAATATGTAAAAGTCAAAACTATAAATCATTTAAATTGCTTTAGAATATAAATTTTTAAGGACAAACTGAGTAATTTATCCGACTGCACAATATGATCAGTGAAACTGTACCGCAACAGGAAAATAAACCAATACCGTACATGACCACACCTCAGTGAGCCAGAGCAACATTTGTACACTTCAAGGGCTTTGTCTCTAGACTCATGGTGGGCTGGATAGAGAACAGAGGGCAGGTGGGAGGCCATTGCGCTCAACTGAGATTTTTAACGTTTCCGCAAGGAAAACACTGTCTTCCAGGGTTCACCATTATGACGTCCTCTGGCAGTCATGATCTAATAATTATCCAGAGAACCATGCTGCCATGTTCTCTTCTTGGAGCTCCCCAAGGAGAATGTTTTCTCTAATTATTGGAGAGATGGAGTGTGATCAGAAGGGACGATCTATTATGTGCAGATGAGCTGCCCCCCTCCCCCCATTCTGATGTCTCTGGTTCCTTGCCTCACTTTAATGCCGTCCACCTTTCATCTCATCACAGCATCTTTCCCACGACACTGACTGTAAGATGACATCACTCACCTCTTCTCAAAACAATACCGAGAGAACCACTGCCACAAGATGATTACAGTGCTCATTTCAATGCCTGCGCTGAAGATAATCATGACAGCGTGATAATAAGACACTTCACAGCGCACTTATTATTAGAAACTGGTGCCCAGGTATTGACTTATTCAAAAAAAAAAAATCAAAGTAAAACTATTTTGTTGCAGATATTTTCAATGTTTTATCATCAAAATTCTGCCTCATATAGACAGCATATATTTTTGGCATCAAATTCCAGCTTTGTCTTGTCAAGCTGCTAAAACCTTAGGCTTTGTATGTAAAAAAATGTGCACCTGCCTTGTCCTTTGTGTTTCTTCTTTTGTCTGCAATAGACCAATATCACTTAACGCAAAATTAATCAACCACTTACTTGATCTGTATATTTGTTCAGTAGCAGCTACAGAAATGTCTATAAATACAATGTATGACCAACAGTATGTGGATACCAGTCTATATATAGCCTTTACTATTCTGGAAACATTGCTAATTAGGTTTGCTGACATTCACGTTGTGCATTGATATACGTAGAGTAATCGGGTCCCTTTCTGTGTTTGTGTCACCTGCCACCATGCAACTGACCTCCCAGACATTCCCACTTCATCTGTGGTTGACCAGGACAGCTCTAGCAGGAAAGCAATTTGGCGAACTGACTGGTTAACAAGATGGCACCCGAAGATGCTGCCAATTTGAAAGCCACTAAACTCTTCGAATACCCAGTGTACTTCCCGTGTTTGTTGCCGGAGATTGCATGTCCGTGTGCTTAACTGTGTATCTGTGTAGCTTATTTAACCGATTACTCTAATTTATTGGCGTCTACATACTTTTGGCCATATAGTACATGGTCCCAGCATAGTTTAGAATTGCAACAGCTAAAAATGATAAATATGAATTGAGAAGATTCTAGTACTTACATGTTCTTTTTAATACATTTTCTAAGTAGCTGGAACTCTAGTGGTGAAAAGAAGAAATATAGTACCTTGTATAATACCTTGTATAATAACATAAAACCTTGTTTATTGTTGATGTTTTGGTTTGTTGTTTCTAACTGGCTGAACTGACCTAAACCATGCCAGGAAAATGCACCCCACAATGATGTGTGGAGCAGAAATAGACACATAAGCAAGCATAAGGTCATAATCTTGGCCCAGGAAGATGGTATTCATTTTAAAAGGTTTGGACATGTATGGAGGGGAAAAAGGGAAGTTCAGGCCAACAGTTATTCCTAGCTAGGGCATGCCTGTGTTGTATTGCTATGACTGAGCTAGATGCAGTAACCATGCAATTTTTACCGTTGTGTGAGCCTTCCCTAATGAGAGCCAGCTGGGGTAATTAGTAGGTGCCACACATAGAGGATTAAGGTTTTTGACAGCTGGTCCAAATCAAAGGTGCTTAAGAAAGGTGGTTGCCCTACTGGGATGCTGACCAAGAGTAGTGACCTACTGTCTTTTGGCTGGAGTGGTGCTATAGAATGAAGTATTGGCTGGCAAAGTAGCACTGGAGTTCTGTGATGGCCCACTTGATGGTCAAGCTTCCCTTGCCACCATGGCACACTGGGTCTCTGCTGTGGTAAGTTTTCTGTACAGGTAATGCAGCATGGATTCCTTCCCATTGAAAACCTGGGCTAGCAAAGCTTTGAGGCTGGTGTTGAATATTATGCAGAATGTGTCTGCATAATAAAGTCAAAGTCAAGGGACATCTTTTAATGTCTGGAAGGTGCTTTTGATTGCAGGGGTTTAAAAGCACTTCTTGGGAACCACTTGGCCAGATTTTACTGGAGAGCAGGAAGGAGTCTATAATATCCCAAGTCTGACTCTCATCCAGGACAGTTCCAGGTGACACTTTTTTATCCCAGCTAGCCGCAAGTCATCCTAAACCTTCGAGAACAATTGTGATTTGTCCAGTCTTCCGAGTGGGTGACTGTATCATCTAGGTAAGCAATGACATACAGTACAGCAGGCCCAGTGCAGCCATAAGATTTCAACCATGATACCGGGGTACTGGAGAGAAGGGTCCGCCTGTTGGTTAGATCTTGGATGCAGGAGGAATGATGCAGATTCCATCCTGGTCGTGGATCATTGGACCAGCTCTTCACCTTCACAAGGATACTGGAGGGTTGATGGGAGTTTTCCCAACCAGCTTACATGTTTTGTGTACTTGGGGAAAGCCATACAGTCATGTCCCTTGAGAGGTCCTGTGAAGGATGCTTCAGAAGTATGGGGTATAAGGCTTGTTGCAGGCTATCAGGTCCATGTATATATGGAGCAAGAGTTTTGTTTGTATTGCCAGCGGTAAGTCAGACTCATTCCTGGTGGGTGCTGGACTCTAGCAGGACTGTTACATATTCTGTTCTTAACTTTTATGGACAGAATTTCTAGGTGCAGCCAATGGAGTGAAGGGGGTGCAGTCCAATGACCTCAGGATTTCGCATGCCCTAGGGTGTTTTGCAGCTGAGTGTAAAGCAGCCAGGATAAGGGTCAGCACCTTCAAATATGAGGTCATGGTTCTTGACCAGGAAACAGTGGATTGCTCTCTCATGATGGGAGATGAATTACTGCCTCATGCAGAGCAGTTTAAGTATCTCGTGGTCTTGTTCACGAGTAAGGGAACAAGACGGCAAGAGATCCACAGGTGGATCAGTGCAGCATACAAGTAGGCAGTAATGTGGACTGTTCTGTTGTGATAGAGAGCTGAGTAGGAAGGCTATTGATTTACTGGTCGATCTATATTCATACCCTCACCTATATTCACAAGCTTTAGGTAGCGACCAAAATAATGAGATCAAGGATACATGTGGCAGAAATAAGTTTCCTTAACAGGGTGTCTGGCCTCAGCCTTAGAGATGGTGAAGAACTATAAGGCATTCAGGTGGAGCTAAAAGTAGAACCGCAGCTCATCTGTCAGTTGAGATGGTTCAGGCATCAGTCTAGGATGCCTCTTGGATGCCTTCCTGACGAGTTGTTTCAGACAAGTCCAAACGGGAGGAGACCCCAGGGCAGACCTGGACATGCTGGAGAGATTATATCTCTTAGCTGACCTGGGGTGCCTTGGTACTCCCCTGGTGCAGCTAGAGGAGGTGGCTCATGAGAGAGAGGTCTTGGGAAACCCTGCTTGGACTGCTGTCTCCGTGACCTGACCCCACATAAGTGATAGATAATGGATAGATAGATGGCTGGGGCTTCATACAACCTATGGGGCAAAACTGTGTACTGCCAGTGGCCACTCGGAGTCCTGAATGCAGTACTTTCTACTACTGTCAGAGATACCTACCAATACTCTTTGGTGAGGTCCAAGGTGGAAAGGAACCAGGCCCTTCCCTATTAACACATCTCTTCTTGGCATAGGATAGTTGACAAACAGATACAATGGTAACACTTTACTTGACGGGGCAAAAATAATATAGTATTATGCTACATTACATGCAGTACAGGAGGCGCAATGAAGAGGTACAGTCATGTTTTAAGTTGTAAGGAAATACAGCTTGACTTAGAACCATATGTCAGAAACGATTTTGGAACAACCCTGCAAAATGATCAGATTCATGCCAAATTTCTGTGCCGATCTGTCACTGTATAACAACACGATATATGCTATATATAATTTACAGCACAGGTTAAGGAACCTCTGTTTCTAAACAGTGCAATCTAATGTAAAATAACAGTCGGAATATCCCACGCTTTGTCATATCGCGTCTGCAATTTGAACTGGTAAAACAAAAAACGTGTTGTCTGTTGATAGCGCCTGCTGTCACGCTTCTCTGGCTCCAGTTCCTATGCTCTGTGCACAGTCGCTCATGACGATGTGTTCAATGCCTTTACAGTTCGGGGAGTGCTGTACACTCAATGCTTCACATATGTAGAAATTTCAACAGAGACTCTTATTGTTCACCAGTCGCTATGAACGAGTCGGAGTCAAGTTCAAATAAAAACAAAAAAAACAAAAAACAAATTGCAAGTCCATTCTGAAGTCAATTTAAGAGCAACTCGAGTCCGAGTTGCTAACTCGAGTGCCTATCTCTAATACATGGAACAGCCTTTGATGAATCTGATAATTTTATTGCATTTGGTGACTGATTTACATGATCTGTCACAATTTCTTTTTGGTAAGCAGATGATTGTTCAATACTGTTATTTATGTGAGTAGCATGCTTATAATATTAGAACAGGTAACAACATGGTGTAATATTCTTCTGTGGTACAGTATGGTGTTGTCATGTGCTATAATTACACTTTGCTCCTTGTTGTTTAGAAAAAGATCTACAACATTGATTTGCAGGAATTAGAAGTACAGGCCATAAAGTAACCAATTATTTTGTGTTTTTATGTCACATGACATTTGAATTTCCCTCAGTGACTCATTCTGAAGGTTTTCGTCAGACAGTAAACACATGTTGGTATGTATGTCACGTCCTGGACAGGAAGGAGGACGTAGAGACAGGATTAAGGGGAAACATAGGGACGTCATTGAAATCAAAGGAAAATGGGCAAGAAACAAAAGGGATCACACAGGATCAAAACACATTTGAACATGGACACAGCAGGGAGCGACGTCACTGATGGAACTGGGGAAGACAAGGCTGGCAGGCATTTATGCACTGGGTTAATGAGGGGATAAACAGGAGGCAGCTGGAGTGAGTTAACAAGGGGGCAGGAACAAGAGGAGAGACCAACACAGAACAGGCATGGCTCGTTAGCGCCCTATTAGGGTGAAATGGGAGGGATGGGTAAGCAAGGTGTTCCACATAATGCAGTATTAAATAGATTTCTGATTTTTGCTGCATATTTAAATTTATTTATTGGGAAAAAGTCAGTAATGAATACTACCGCTCAAAAATTGAGGGTCATTTAAAATTTTTCTTTGCTTTTGGAAAAAAAAAAAGTTTTTTAGTGCATTAAAATAACATCTGATTGATTACAAACACTGTGTAGACATTTTTACTGACACGTATCACAGCTGGAAATACCTATTTTTAATGGAATATATACATAGGTGTACAGAGACCCATTATCAGCAACAATTAGTCCTGTGTTTTCAGTGGAATGTTGTGTTTGCTAATGCAAGTTTATCATTTTAAAAGGTTAATTGATCATTAGAAAACGCTTTGGCAATTATGTTAGTACAGATGAAAATTGTTGCGCTGATTAAAGAAGCAATAAAACTGGCCTTCTTTGGACTAGTTAAGTATCTGCAGCATCAGCTATTGTGAGTTTGATCGCAAAATGGTCAGAAGCAAAAGAACGTTCTTCTGAAACTCGTCAGTCTATTCTTGATCTGAGAAATGAAAGCTATTCCATGTGAGAAATTGCCAGGAAACTGAAGAACTTGTACAATGCTCAGTACTACTCCCCTCACTGACTCTAACCACAATAGAAAGAGGAGAGGGAGACCCTAGTGCACAACTGAGCGAGAAGATAAATACAGTTAAGCGCAATATTATTCATACCTCTGATAGATTTAGATTTAAAGTGATTTTTATTCAACCAGTAAGTTTTTTTTTTTCTAGATGGAAATGACACAGGCATGTCCCAAAAGAGGAGCAGACAATGTTCAAGGGGTATAATTTGGGGGGGGGGAAGAATGTTTTATTTATATTTGAACAAAAATGGCATGTACAAAATTATTCATACCCTTCTCAGTAGTCAATGCAAAAGCCTTTATTGGCTATTACAACAATCAAACGCTTCTTATAAATGCTGACAAGCTTTTTGCATGTCTCCATTGGTATTTTTGACTTTTCAGCTCCAAGTCTTTCAGACTGGAAGGCCTCCTTATCACCCTGAATCATTTCTTGACTACTTTTGCTGTGTGTTTTGGATCATTGTCATGTTGGAGAGTCCAATGCTGCCCAAAGCTAAGTTTCTCTGCAGACTTCCTGATATTTTTTTTTTTGAGTCTTTTTCCATGGTGCCATTTACTTTGATTAAATTTTCAGCCAATGGGCCAGGCAAACACCACCAAGGCATTATGTGTCCTCCACCATGCTTGCCTGTGGGGGTGGTGTTCTTGGGGTTTTTACACCAATTCAAAGCCACATCGTTGTGGCCAAAGAATTCCATTCTTGTAGCATCTGTTCAAAAAATAGAAGAGCAGAAGTCTCGCTTTTTGACCGGATGAGTTTTTACGAAGGCTAAGCGTGCTTTCGTTTGCCTGTTTTGGAGAAGTGGCGTCATCCTTGGTCTGCATGCATGGCACCCAGCAGTATGCAGTATCCATCAGACTGTCTGCCTTGAGATGTTAGCACCAGCATGTCCCAGATTCAGAATGGCCTTGGTGGTGATCGTTGGATTCTGCTTCACCTCTCGCACCATCAGCCGTAGGGCCGTAGCCGTAGTGACGTAGGGTCACTTCCACGCCCTTTGAGATTTTTCGCAGTGTCGCACTTCTTGTATTTTATAATAATACTTTGTATTGCGGCCGTTGGTACTGGAAGACATTCCGATATGACCTTATTTCCCTCTCCCGAGTTGTGAGCAGTCACAATGTGCTGCCACAGATCCTCACTGAGCTTTCATTTCAGCCATGGTTTGCCACAGACCAACTGCAAAGAGTTGCTGTTTTGAACTTGTTAATTGAAAACAGCTGTTCACAATTAATCAGGGTAATTAGAATGTCCTAGAACATTGTGGACTATTTGCAATCAGTATGAATGATTTCAGACATGCCATTTTTCTTAATTTTAATAAAATATAGAAATGATTTCTTTTTTTTTCCATTAATATCTCTAGCACATTGTTGTATTATATTTTGACTCATGTCTATGTCCTTTCCAGTCAGAAGAAACATGTTTATTAAAGAACAAATGACATTAAATCTGTATGAGTATGAATAATTTTGTCCTCAATGGTCTTTTGCAGGTAAAAACCAGTCTCAGCGTCAGCAGTGTAGAAACAACTATGAGATGCTGGCCTTATAGGCAGAATTGCACAGAAAAAGTCATATCTCAGAATGGCCAATAAATAGCAAAGACTGAGATGGGCACATGAACACCGGACAGAGGAAGATTTGAAAAAATCTGTGTTATGAAGTGCTATGAATAGACAAATCTAAGTTTGAGGTGCCCGGATCACAAAGAAGAACATTTGTGAGACACAGATCAAATTTTCTGGGTAAGTGCCTGACAACATCTGCAAAGCATAGTGGAGACAATGTGATGGTCTGGGACTGCTTTGGTGATGATACACAGGGAGATTTGTAAAGGGATCTTGAAGAAGGAAGGATATCGCTCCATTTTGCAACGACATGCCATACCCTGTGGATGGAGCTTTACAGGAGCCAATTTCATCCTACAACAAGACAACAACCCAAACACAGCTACAAACTAGCAAGAACTATTTAGGGAAGAAGCAGTCAGCTGGTATTCTGTGTATAATGGAGTAGCCAGCTCATTCACTGCATCTCAACTCTCTTGAGCCGTTATGGGAGCAGCTTGACCGAATGGTGCATAAGAAGTGCTCATCCAAGTCAATCCAACTTGTGGGAGATGCTTCAGGAAGCACAGGGTGAAATCTCCTCAGATTATCTCAGCAAGCTGACATCTAGAATGCCCAAGGTCTACAAGGCTGTAATTGCTGAAAATAGAGGACTCTGTGATGAAAGCAAAACCTGAAGAACAGAATTATTTTAATAAAAAAGAAATTACTATTTCTAACTTTGTCAGTGTCTATATCCTGTTTATTTAGCTGTATTTCCCATTAAAACTCATTTCATGTATAGTTTCATGGAAAACGAGGACATTTCTAAGTGACCCAAAACTTTTGAACAATATTGTACTTTTTATGCATAAATAACAACAACAATAATAATAATGATAATTATAATAAGCATGATGGCTTGTTAGAGAAAGTTGACGCATCTGATGCTAACCCTCAGTGTGAGGAGAAGTGAAGACTTACTGAGCGTTTCTTGCTTCTCTTTCATGCAGCTGTGACCCAACCTGTCTGCTGTGTTCCCATATGCTTCTGTCTGCCATGGATTCCCATCTCATACCTACCCCTGTCCAGAGTCTTCTGCATAGGACTGACTTCCCCAGTATTACAGATTTCCTACACTGTGACCCCAATCAAGTGTCCGCTGATTTTACTTTTGGTTGCTTTGGTTTCAATAAAACCCTGCTTGCTCTACCCATGGGTCCGGAGTGTTTACTGTCATGACAATAATAATAATAATAATAATAATAGAATATAGTCACCATAGATGTATTGTCTCAGGCCACATAGTTTCAGCTTGAGTCTATCTTAATGTGTTAAAACTATACAAACAAAACACTTCACTAAGCAACATCATTACTCAATAGTAGCTCTGCTACTCAACAGAGTAGTTCATTTTGGAACTATTCACAAAGGATTGTAGACAATTATAAAAGTCTACAAATCCCTATTGAATCATGTAGACTTGGGATATCTTGTAAGAAAACCGGAACACATATAATAATAAAAATGGCACATTATAATTAAAAGTTGTCAAATGGTAAAAATATATATTTTAATCATCTGCTCAGTTTTTTATGGTAAATAAAAGTGTCTGTTTTATGGATTTTCTGAAGGTAAAAGTTCAATACAAAATAAAACTGAATAGAGAGGATATCGCTATACGCAAATTACATTTATGAAGCATAACTATTGTACATGCGTTTAGAATATCTTTTACACATCCCAAAATGATGACATCATCCTAAGGAGTCCCAACTGCAGATGCATGAATTTTGACTTTCAAATCCTGTAGTTTCATGACTAAAATTTATACACGATTTCAAGATTTCATTCTTGATGGTCAATGGCTTATTTGAACTGTGTGACCTTTAATATACTCCAAAAATGTTTTTCCCCAACCATTCACAACATGCAATATCCCACCAATATTTCTCTTTATGTCTTCCCTCTGTTGGGCAGTGAATGCGAGCTCCTTCACCACTGCCTTGGACTATTATCTAAGCTCTAAGTATACCCTTTGTCACTGCTTCTAAAAAGGGTGAATGCCTTTTATTCTTTCGCTGACTCAAGAAGAATAGCTTAGAGCACAAAAGATCTGTCGTCCAAAGGAAACTTCATTCTGTATGTGTCTGCTGTCCTTCCCTCCCTCTGTGCAAAAAGCCTCATCGATACAGTAGATCTGTCTAATGTAGTGCTTCTCTTCCTCCTCACTGCAACGTGGCCTCCACAGGAGATAAACGGCAGAGCCCACATATGTCGCTGAGAAAGAGAGTGAAGACAAAACATAACAGTCCCAAGTAGATTTAAAACATATAAACAAAGATGTTCAAGGCTAAGTCAGCACAGTCTCAGCTACGCATGACCCAATCAGTCTCAACTAGGGGCGGAGTCATTCCAAGACATGGGTAGGTAAGAGGACCGAAAACATTCCGCATGCTGGACATAACTTTTTGACTGTTTGACAAGTGCATCGTTACACTACACTACACTACACTACACTACACTACACACACACACACACACACACACACACACACACATATATGCACAGTGTTCAACAAACCCCAGGAAACACTAACCATCCTTACACCATCACATGATAGTGAGCTTGATTTCAACCGTGCCAATGATGTTTACCAACATAAAGCATTTAGCTACCTTCTTGGAATATTGTGAGAAAGTTGTCAACTCGAAGTCCACCACACGCAATGCAGTAAAACAAGCTTACATTACATTAGTTAGCTCAAGCTCACCCAGACAACCAATCACGTGGATCTGTGAGGATTTCAGACTAGAATGTGACTTTGGTCTTTGCAAAATTTAAATTAGGCCTTAATCTTAACTGAGGGGACGAGGTAGGCTATGTGGGTGGCACTTCCCCCATAGTGCCGGGCCTGCTCTGGACAGATGAGTCAAAGGTTGAGTTAATTGCTTCAATTCTGGTGCTCATGTTTGGTGAAAAAAATATATTATTTGAGAAAAACTTGATTCCAAGGCCCCCTGAGTGGCACAACCCAAAACATAAAATAAAACAGAGGAACTAACTGACTAACTAACCACAACTAAGTCCTTAAACTCAAAAGAAAACTGAAACCAAAAGAAAAATGTTGCCCTAACTCTCTAACTCAGTGTTTCTTAAACCAATCCTTGGGGACCCCAAGATGGTTCACATTTTTGCTTTCTTCCAATTCTATTGGAAGAGAGTTGAGAGAGAGAGAGTGAGAGAGAGAGAGAGAGAGAGAGAGAGAGAGCAAAAATATGGACTGTCTGTCCCTGAGGACTGGTATGAGAAATGCTGCTCAAACCAATAAAAAAAACAGACAAAACAACATACACACAAAATAAATGGCAGCTACTCTCTACAACTTGCACATGGAATATTTACCCAATATATACCCAGCAACTAAGCCACATTGGCACGTGAAAGACTCAAGACTCAAGAGTTCTTTACTGTGAACACATTCATGCACAAGTGCACAGTGCATTGAAATACCATTTCTCCTCGGTCCCCTCTGACGTTACACATAAATACAAAAAAAAATTATGATATTCACAACACAAAACAATACAATACAATAAAAATAATATACATATAAATAGTGTTCAAAACTGATTTTGATTTTGTGTGTGTGCAGTGTATCGAAAATGGTCAGTGTAGTGCAAATAAAGAATGCAATTGTGTTATAGGCAAATGCAACAAAAGGCAGCATCATTGGAGGGTAATGGGGGCGGGGTCTGATGGGAGGGGTGGTAGTCTTTGAGGTTGGGGAGTTGACTAGTGGGGGGCAGTGATGATCATTGGGGGACAACAGGTTACTGAGGAGCCTGACTGTCTGCGGGGAAGAAAGTGACAGTTTGGATGCTGCGAAACCTTCTGCAAGATGGCGGGGGGGTGAGCAGTCCATGGGATGGGTGGGAGTGGTCTGACACCATGCTGTTTGCAAGACAGATGACATGATTACTGTACAGTTTTGTGATGGGTGGGAGAGGAACCCCGATGATCCTCTCTGCTATCCTCAGTATCCAGTGCAGAGACTTGTGGTTAGAGACGTTGCAGTTCCCTAACCAGACATTGGTCAGCAGCAGAAGATGCACTTAACGGTCACTTGGTAGAACATGGTAAGGATGGGGGTGGCGTCCTTGGTAATGAAGGTGGTCTAGGGTGCCATGTGCACTCCAAGAAATTTCACACTGCTGACTATCTCAACAAGGGAGAGCCTTGTGTTCAAGGGAGAACATGCAGCAGGGCTGAAATAAACACCTTGAAATGCAAACATAACTTTGGCATGCAGGGGAAAGCAATCAACGCGATATATTGTTTTACAGTGCACTGCAAGCATAAACCATGCCATGTGGAATTCCAGTGAACAAGAAGCATTGCTTTTCAGTGAGTGTTGTGAAGAGAATGTAATGCAATGAAAAGCAAAACCATCATTTCATTGATTTGTATTTTGTTCAACTACCATCCAGAAAAACAATTACAAAGGTTTCCATCACAGACAATTTAACGATGGAATTGTGTCACATCACGGAAATGCAATGACCAACTTTGTTCTGCTGCATTGGCTTATTTTCATTTTTGAAAAGTACATTCTCAAATCATGCTACCAGGAAATGTAATCACTGTCCAATCACAGATTTCTAGCGAGCGGGGGGTGTGGTAGCAAAAAGAGGCCTGAGACAATTGCTTAAGATCTAATATATGAGGTGACAGCCATTACACAACCACAGGTAAAATGGCAGGAAGATATAAGCTTGTAACGTGGCTATCTATATACATACTAGGAAGGACGGTGTGGTTTAATAAATAAACCAAAATTAATGCAGTGAAATTTGAATTTGCATAAATAGTTAAAGTGGGTGGTGATCAGAAGATGACTGTTTCAAGATCAGAAGATCACCGGTTCAATCCCTAGCCTTGACAGAATAGTCGCATGCCTGTGCAAGGCCCCCAACAAGGACCCCCAACCTCTCCCCCCAGCTTTAGGGGCAGGGGCCCCACCCAAAGGTTGGGGTAGGCAATAAGAAGCATTCCAGTGTACCTGTACTCATATTTGTACAAATGGCAAATAAAGGATTTAATGATTAAAACAATCAACTGCTGCACTTGCAGTGGAACCAATGAAATAATAATAATTATGACAACAATGAAAATAATGCCATCTATCCCTTCATATCAGTTATGTCATTTATTTTCAAAACAGGACTCAGCTGCTGGAGATCATTGATCTTAAGTTGCTCCTAACCTATTTTATTCTTACTTCAGCTTTCAGACAATGACATATCTCAGCTCCAACTCCACAATAACAAATGGTCATCTTACCTTGATGTATGGAGTCCTTTGCAAGCTGTTTCCATAATACCCTTGACAGAGAATTAATTTATTTGTCTTTATCATTTTCACTATTAAATCTGTTTTTCTCATACATACTGACCTGCGTCATTGATATTGGTAATGAGAAGAATGCAATAAACAATTTGCAAGATTAATTAATGGTGGATGTCAGGGATGAAAGTGGCAAACTCTCCATGAAACTGTACTGTCAGTTAACCCTCCTTGCAAGTGGATGTCGGAAGACATCCAACGTCCCGCAGAATTTTTCGTAACTGGTCGTTTATTCTTATTAATTAGATGCCTAGATGAGCGATTATTATTGTCATTCAATTTACTTTTGCAGATTTTTGTTTACTAATTCAGAACCGAAAGCATCTGTTTATCAGTCTTTTCCATTTGAGAGTGAATGTTGGTGAATTACATAATTAACGTATTAATTAAATTAGCCCGGTGATAGAAATATTTTCAATGTCAATAACAATAATAAAATCGACCTTAGTCAGATTTCTCAGTTCTCGTTGAATTCTGACCTGATTTTTGGTCCCACAAAGCTCTTGAAATCGAATCACGTAAAGGAAAGCTGCAGGCAGCTAGTCATACAGTTATTCATTAAAGAATCACAATATACTGTAGTGCTTACTGCCTAAGTGCGGCTGTTGTGTGCCTTCTGATTAATATGCTTTTTTTGTAGCCGGTTGCAAATTTTCAGTTTTATATGTCTAAAGATGCGTTCTATGCGTCTCTGCAGATTACATATTTTGCATACGCAGTAGGGCAAATGTTTTGAATTCCACAGTAAGCGTGCCAATGCTGAACCCCGCCACTGTGGAGACCACTCAGCTTGCTTTGCGCCCTGCGGCTACCTTTGAGCTCATTACTGGGGAAAGAGGGAAAAAAATCCGTACTGGTGAATTATTTATAGCATTATGGTCTAGGCACAGCAAACAGTGTGTTAATGTGCTACAGAGAAGGGAGGTGTCCTGTCCAGCTCTAATCCGGCTGCCCTCTAAGGGACTACAGAGGCTCGATATCTAGGAAGCTCTGTGTTTTTGAACAGGAGTTACAGTGGGACGCCTCAGTGATCCTCTATCCAGGAGTGTAGGCGGATGGTGACAGGAATTGCTTCTCTCCCCTGCATATCACCCCTACACACATTATACACACCAGCCGGCCTCGCCAGCTGTTTTTATCTTTCAAAGTCCTGCCTCAAGTTATTAAAATACTGCAGCCCTGGCACCTGTAGTCCTGCACCGAGCAAGGATTTTCCATTCCATTCTATGTTGTGTTGGAGGGTGGAGTAATTCCTCAGCAGTTCTGGGGTGGGATTTGGGGCAGAGGTGGACCCTCCAATATACCTCCTCTGGTCCTTCATTCTAGAGCAGGGATCGCCGACATTTTTAAAGTGGTACTTTGAAGCAGTTGTGTGCTACTAGTATTTTATATTTATGCATTTATTGTATTAAATTCTTCACAAATTAGAAACAAAATCTTAGACCGCAAATGAGGCACACGGGTTTATTGTGCAAAAAAAAATCGGACTTTCCCTTTCTGCATGAAAATAATATCTTCTTTAATTTTTTTTCTGTCGTTGTTTTCTTTCATGATAATGTTTTAAGTCTAACTAGCTGATAATTTGTGTTGACAGATGACATCCCATTGGTCATTATCTGTTGGAAAGGGAAGGGAGCTTCTTGTATTTGGTTGGATTACTCAGGGTTGTTGAGCACAATGTGATAGTTTTGTCACATTTTCTTTGTACTGCTTCTTCTGACCTTTAGGCACGTGTCTTAGAAAAAGTTTGAAGTGAGACTGGTCGTATGCGTGCAACGTGCTGGAGACTCCTGCTCTAGAGCAAACATACGTGCAGTTCAGCAAACACTGAAGTCCTTTTCCCCCAAAAGTCGGAAATGGTAAGATGTTAGGACTGCATTCACTATAGACTTCTGGAGATGACATGGGCTGCTTAGGTGTTGAAAGGTATGAGTTCAACAAGGAGCCATTTAGGATACACGCCCACCCTATTCATTCTGCTGGTCCTGCTGGTCAAGGTGCCTCTTGTTCTTGTCCTGCTGCTAATGATGCATTCCTCCCTGTCTCTCAATTGTGAGGTGGGGAGAGGGGGGACTTTACCGCGTGTTAAACCAAGGTTAACATGCTCTACATTTCAGTGTCATAAAAGAGACAGACTACTCTAAATGGAGAACAGAAGTTAAAAGCTTCCAAGACATTAAATTATCTGCAAAAAATCAACAGCTCCCTCATTAATTAAACAATAGGCTTCCATGCACACAGCCAGCCTTCCTGTACTCCCACAGTTTGTGTTCTTCCCACCTCTCTGCTTCCCAGGTGCCGTGAGAGATGTGCTGCGATGAAGACGACCTGAAGATAAAAGGAGGCTCTGCCTTTGACTGTGACTTTGGCACTGAACGTTGTTTTTGACTCAAATTCACCTTGCAGGACTTTTCTTATTCTGCCTTGACTGTGACGGAACCATTGCGGTAGCTTTGATTGTTACAATTTAACGCAAACTAAGGAAAACCAGTGTTACACTCGCGTACACACACATGCACAGAATCCTTGAATTTAGAGCAAAAATCAAACATTCGCTTACAATCTGTCAGTACAGCTGATGTTCCATGCTTTATTTTGTTTATTTAAAGATCGCCAGTAGGAGGCATGCAAAGGGTAAAAATATTGTCATTCGCAGTATTTCTTTTTCTTTTTACTGAAGGCTTATGCCTTAAAAATCTTAAGATCTTTCAGTGTTCCCTAAGCTTTTGTTTTTAAAGCCATTTGTCATATAGGTTTTAGATGGTGTGACAAAAATGGTGGATGTCAGGAATGTGGATAACAGGATGTCAGGTGGATGTCACTGACGTTGGTTGGCCAACTTAGATTTAGCCCGTAGATTAATTACTAACTGAAACGAAGATATGCCTCTTAATTGTTTTCCTGTGTTTCTGTATTTCAGTATGGATCTTTGTTTTTGTACCTGTGTTAGTTATTCCTGCTTGTATCTAGTTTATAGTAATGTTCTGTAACTCTTGTTCCTAGCGTTTCATAGCCCTTGAGTTTCTAGTGCTTGGGTAATTGTCAATGCGGCACACCTGTTCCTTGTCTAGTCTTTCTTACTTGTGGATATGTGTGCCTGCCCTTACCCTGCTACTCATGCTTGTTGTCTGCATATAGATGGTATAGGTGTTCAGTTACCTGCCCATATAGGTGTTTCTTGTTTGTGTTTCCTTTGCTCTTCCTTGTGTTTAGTCCTAGCCCTTGTTAGCTCTTGTTTTGCCTACCTGGCTTTGTTTTGACTCCTCATGGTCCCTTTTGTTTCTTATTACTTTTGAATTCAGTTTACAATAAAATCCCCTTGCTTTCTGTAAGCTGCTCAGTGGATCATCATTCCCTCATGCCCCGCTGTGACAGGAACACAAAACTAGATAAAATGCTTTTAAATCTTTCAAATGTAATGAATGTATAAACCCACAATAAACTATCAATTTGTACATTTTTTTTCTCTGTAACTCCTGCCCTAGATTTGATTAAATAATTCTGTTTATTACAGAAAAAAATAGTAATATAACAAACCTGATTAACTACTGCAGAGGCAAACAGAATGAAGCTGCATAATATGTCTGTCTTCAAGCTAATTTTAAAAATGAAAGAAGACTGATATGTTACAGAAATGAGTTTGTGTGAATGACCCATATAATCCCGTTTGATTTAATGCTAAATAATGTATTGTTTGTTGCTATTTTATATTTTATGTAATCCTAAATTAATCCTATACCTGATATAAATTTTCTTAATATACAAAATCACTGCAAATAAAATATGCAAAAAATACAAGATGTACATTTTTATACACAAAAATATCATTATATGACAACTTTTTAGGAATCAGAATCAGCTAAACAAATACTAATGATTGCAAGTAGTGATTTTTATGGAGGAACGATTACAGTATGTGCCTTACCTTCTAAACAGCCTCAAATTCCCTTCATTAGACTACAAACTCAAATCTGAAATATGAACAACATAGCCTGGAAATATTACATGTGAAAATACAGACCTTCTTTGTTCGCAAGCATTTTGTGAAAGACCTCCTGAAAGTGCAAGATGCCCTATGGAATAAGTTTAATTCTGTGGAAACCCATCCGTTATTTCCCTGTTGAGATGGATTACTCTATGACTGCCGGTGTTTGACATTTACTCTATGCATTTCATTATTTGAACTGATCTGTAAATTAACGGAATAACACACTTGTGATATGCCACGTAAGCTGGTGGAATTCACCTGAGCATGGGCCCTCGGTGCATCTCACCTGACCTTTCAGAGCTGCATTACTTAACATATACAAATCCCATGCATACACCTCGTGGAGACAAGGAAATTGTATTGACAGTGACATATGGTGCATTGTGGATCTCGTGCATTATTGAAGGTTTAAAAATGGACTGGATTTTTTTTTCAGCCAAGGCTCTGTGTGAACTTTTGTTCTATATTGTTCTGGGAATAAGAAATTGCAGTGTGGCCCCTGCTTAATTATTACCACGTGGCAAGATATCATCACTGTTCAAGCTGAAACAATTCCTGATTAATTTACATTGATTAATTATTAAAGGTAATGAATGATCAGATCAACCCTCTCAAATTAGGATTTTATTTAGTAGGTTTAGATAAAAATGAATAAATAAATGTATTAGAATACATAACAGGCTGAGAAATAATGAGCGGTCAAGGTCAACCACCGAGCAGCTTATTCATTAATTGCAGATGGATTCTGGGGGCTTTTTCATACTGAGCTATACTGTGCAGTTAGGGTTTGTGCTTTCAGTTTCTCCTCCAGCTTCAGCAACCCACTGCATACAATAGATAAGACACTCCTGACAAATGGCACACATATAGGAAATTTGTACAACTAAAACATTCAGGTTTTTGTTATTAACAATATTTAGAAAGAGATGAAACATGTATTAAAGGCAGTCAGACATCTAAATAAAGGGACAAGTTTGTGTTAAATACTGAGAGATAGGAAATGTTTTTTTTTCATTTGTATACTATTTATACAATATGTGTTTTTTACCTTCTAAAGAAGCCTTGATATTTATCAGAAAAATGTCACCAGGGACAAAAAAGTAATTTAATAATTAACAAGAGTTTACAAGAACAGCAAAGAAAATAAATTATGGCGGTGGGAAAAAGGACAATAGGACGACATTAACAATCAGGTCTGCCAGTGACTAACGAGCTGACCCCACAATGTTTTAATTAGCAGGCTGGTGAACGGCAGAGTGATTAATGAATACAATTTTATTTAAGCTTTACGTTGAATTAATAACAAATTGACATTTAATGAAAATTACTTACCACCATCACAACTAAAACCATTTTCGCCAATAAAGTAGTGGGTATTATATTAAACGATGCTTAGAATTACAGCCTGGCCACTTTATTTAGTTTTTCATTCAATTTAAAGTTCCAAATTGGTAAGGAAATGGATAAGCACACATACTGAACATGACAATATTATGGCTTATTTATTTGTTTACATTTCTACTACTGCCCCTAATTAACCTCCTCAAAGTGTTATAACACAATTGCCTGCATCTGAGCTATGCAGACAATAATATTGTACTGTTTCTCTAAATTGTTGAAGTTTAATTTTATTGGAGCAACCTAGATGTAGTCTCTTGATTTTTGCCTACTGAAACAAACAAATAAAACAGAATTTAAGAACGAATGCAAAGGACAGCTCTTATTCTGTTGTTCTGAGAAAATGCGTACTTCAGAGTTTCATTTTAATGTTATAATTAGTTTAATACTGTACTTAGTTTTCATAGCAAATACTGATACGGTTTCTAGCTATTTCCAGATATTTGTCCAGGGGAAATTCATTCATGTGGGGTGCTGGCCCCTTCCAAATATCTAAAGTATATATTTAAACATGATAAACATAAGTATATTACATAATGCAAAATAATTATGAAATTGAATTTGTTTACTTATACAATGTGCCCGGTAGTGTGTGAGCATTCATTAAACATTGGTTCTAAATTGTATTTGGTTAATTTCTGTGTGAATACATACACTTCCTGGGTAAAGGGCGCACCCCCCCCCCCCCCCCCCCCCGCCCCAAATGAGAGCCTATTAGTGATGTGTTTTGTAATATGTTTTGCGAAAAAGTTCATTATACTTCTGTTTTGCTGTACTACTAAAAGGTTTTCCAATATAATCTGTTGCATGAATTGCATTTAAGACAAAGCAGCTATTTACATAACACATTTATTACAGAGGGTAAATTCAAAGTAGTGGACTGAATTGACTGACAAAGTGGCATCACATTGTATGCTTACAATGCAGATCATAGACATGAGGTCTGACAAGTAATTTAATTCTACTAAACCTAGTCCAGACATGCGAAATGAAATTATACTGGTGGGATGTCTACTGTACATCTGAGTCTGATGCAAATATTGTAGTAATTATTTTGCATTTAAACTTAGTAACCCCTGCCCTTTAAGAAAAAAAGACAAAAGAATAATGAGCCAGATCTTGGAAAACAACAGAGCCGGAAAATACTGCTCCCTTCAAAGAGCCGTTATTCCCATTGTCACCACAGGATAGGAGTCAGCCGTGATTGTGAGTCACGAACGCGTCAGCGATGAAAGCCAGATGTGGATACCAGCTATGGCAATGCATTTGTTAATTGTACGTAATCAATGATTAATTAAAGTTTTTGGGTTTGGAAAAAAAATACTCTCCTTTTAAGTGACCAAAAGTAATGAATAGTGCACTGGTCCGTAATAAAGTATTGTGAGTGATTAAAATGAAGTCTGATTTTTGATCATTTCATGTGCAACTCTTAAAAATGTCTTGGGTTCCTTCACAACTTGCGTGTTATGGCTTCTGCACTGGTGTTGTTCAGGTCTGCTTGCTTCAGTGACATGTTCCTCACTCGCTAATAATACATTCACCCATATTCAGATGATGACTCATGAGTGTCGCACCATCTGAGCATTACTCATGAGTAAGATCATAAGGTACTGTGTAGGGTACGCTTTATTGGTATCCAGGGGTGAAATAACTTTTCTACAGCAGGTCTGAGAACATACAGCATCCATTTCCCAGCCACTTATCCCAGTCAGGACTGGGGGTGGGGGGTGGGGGGGAAGGGGGGGGGGGTGGCGGGTGTCTATCCCAGACAGCACAGAACATAAGTCTCAGGTTTACAAACTTACAGTACAAGAACTTACAAACGTGCACATGTACAGAGAAATGCTTTGCCAGCCGCTCCCTAGACTGTATTTGGAAAAGAAAACAGACGTAATACGAAAAACAAAAGAAAAATATGAACTATAACAATGTACATAAGGCAGGGGGACACACTGGATGTGATAAGAGTCCATGTGAAGGCACATACATGCACTCATTCACACACACACAACTTGTACAACTTGGAATGCCAATTAGCCTAACTGCAAGCTTGTGGACTGAAGGAGGAACCATAGGGAGAACCAGTAAGACCTGAATACACTAATCCTCAAACCTGCATGTGTCAAGTAACACAATCAATACCCATCAATACAATGTAATAAATATGAAATACATACAATTTACAAAAATGAACTGGATTAAAATGAATCAAAAACAGAAGAAATTTGAGGTCAGAACCCAGCGAGTACGGGGAGTTACGTAGGCGGATTGTAGTTGGCAGGGAAGAACCCCAGATACACTCCATGGGTGACCACGGTTCTATTAGCCGCTGGCTAATGGTATTCCAGGACATAATGGTGGTGAGGTTTTCCTCACCTCTGCATAGCAACCACCTCCAGAGTGTCAAGGGATAGCCTTATCACTCATGCAGTCTTTTAATGAGCTTATTCTGCTGACGTTCTTACCCATAGTTGATATCACCCTCAAGACCATCACGGCAAGAAAAATGGCACTGCATCTGACTGAGTGGCAAAACATGGCTAACGGTCTATAGCAGACATTAAAGGACTCGCTTGAAACTAGATGCTGTTGGCATGACAACAATGTATTCCCAGGTCACCCCTCATCCTCATCTAATTCCAACTCATCCCACACCCCCCCAACCTGTAGCCCTCCCTACAATAAGCTAGGGAGGGTTCAGCGATGATAAAGTCTGCTGAATGAAAATACCACAGTATATCGAAAATATTACCATAATACTACTTAAGCTTACCGTATACAGTGTCTTCGCCTCTCCAAAAACTTATATTAGGGTCAGTGACAAGGGCTGGCAAGATGTGCAATTCATGAACTTGTTTTTTAAAGCATGCATCAGGTTTGTTAAAATGTACATTTTGTATTCATGTTGGTTTCATGTAATTTGAAATGACATTCACACCATTTTTTACAAAAGGTAAGATGAATGCACCTGAAAATGTCAGTATGACCACAAAAGAATGAGATATATTACATATTTTATCCATCCGGAGTGAAAGTCTACTGATACAAGTATTTACTCTTTTTTAAAATAACACATGAAAACAGATATTATTAGGATTATCTTTTAAATTTAAATTTAATGGGTTTTTACAGTATTAAGCAGAATATTTACACCTGTGTTTTCTAAATAAACTTCGATAAAATATGCAAAAATTGCATATTACAGTATTCCACATACATTTTTTGTATATTATCATATTGTTCTGAAAAATACTCGTTAAGCCAAATGACATATACCAATTACAGCATTTACCCATATTGCTTCTACAGCCAAAGGCCATTGTTTGTTGAAGAAATTGACACTGAAAATAAAGTGACAATCAACAGTCAACTGAACTTTGTGTTTAATTTTACTTCAATGTAGAAGAAAACATCTACCAACAAGAACCGTGAATTCTTCTCTTCTATTGTGATTTTGTCCATCCATCCATCCATCCATCCATCCATCCATCCATCCAGCCATTTTCTGCAGTTTATCTGAAGCCAGATTGAGGGAGCAGCAGTTTGTCGAGGGAAACGCAGACCTCCTTTTCCCCAGCCACCTCCTCCAACTCCACTGGGGGGAATTCCAAGGTATTCCTAGGCCAGCCGAGAGATATAATCTCTCCAGCATGTCCTGGGTTTGCCCTGGGGTCTATTACTGGTTGGACATGCCCAAAGCACTTCCCCAGGGAGGCGTCCTAGGGGCATCCTAGACAGATTTCAGAAACAATCTCAATTGGCTCTTCCTGAATGTCTGAGCTCCTCAGCATCTCTAAGGCTAAGCCCAGACACTCTGCAAAGGAAACTCATTGCCATTGCTTATATCCACCGTCTAATTTTTTCAGTCATTACCCAAAGCTCGTGAGGTGAGGGTAGGAATATGGATTGACCGGTAAATCAATATCTTCGCCTTCCAGCTCAGCTCCCTCTTTACCACAACAGAATGGTACAACGTCTACATAAATGCTGATGCAGCACCAGTCCGCCTGTCAATCTCACGCTCCCCATTTCCCTCACTTGTCAACAAGACCCTGAGATAATTGAAATCCTCCATTTGAGGCAGTAACTCATCCCCAATCTAGAGGAAGCAATGCGTCCTTTTGCGGTTCAGAACCATGACTTAAGTTGGACTTCAGGTGCAGAAACTACAAATCCAGACCAAGATTTTGTTTGTACCAACTAGTTAATTACTCTGTGAATGTGGGTCTTTATGTTCAGTTGGTTGGGAAAACAGGCTGTATCATATTGTATCAATTATGAAATAGCAGAAATGTAATAAATTGCATTTTACAGATTCAAATTTTAATCTTTGAGTAACATTTATGAAGCTGCTGTTCACGTTGAACAGTCACTGTTCATATACTTGTAAGTGAATGGAATACAGAAAAATTCTGTAACATCAAGATCGTGCAACATAATAGTTTTATCTTAACTTTATAGAGCTTTAATAATAAATCACCATTATTAGTTCATAGTAAGTTACATTACACTTTTAATCAGCTTCGTAGACTGCTGATATTTGACAAAATTGGCCTCTAACAGAAAGACTTGTAAAATGAGTGAAATGGGGTAAAATAAAAATTGATAGGTATCATCATGGACACCTACTGTATGTAAGTACATGGCCTTGGTGTGAATGTTTCAAACAGAGTTATGAGGAATTGTCTCTGTTTTCCTAGGATCATACCGTTTCACACAGGGACGGATTACGGACCGGGCCAGCGGGGCCGCTGCCCAGGGGCCCTTAGGGTGCAGGGGGCCCGTGGGGCCCCTAGCCCAAAACAATTTGCAACGCTTATCAACAATGTATTTTCGTTTGTCTATTTTAGAGGGCCTACATTCTTTGATCCTCTGCCTACAAGGGCCCCTGACCCTATAGGGAGGGTGTTTGGCTGCCAAGGGCCCTTGAATTGTGGTGGTGGTGGTGGTGGGGTGGGGGGGGGGACGTTTTGCCCAGGGGCCACACAACCCATAATCAGTCCCTGGTTTCACATGTAAGCCTAAGTATACTTGACCATACCGTAAAAATGTCAAATTATCTGAAATTTAAAAGATTTACTACACTTAGCATAAAACAATTAAGCTCACCAGGGGTCCTTCTCTGTGACATTATTTCTTGTCACAGGGTCTTCTTGCACAATATGAACAAAATGGCTCCTTGAATGGTTACACCACCGACTATACCAAACTAGTTGATAGGGTATTTTATTAAAAATTTCACCTTATTAAAGCAACTTTGATTATTTGATGCAAAGTTCTCACGATTACCCCACTTTCACATCTTGACGATTACACCACTATCATCCCCCAAATATTCTCTCAAAATTGATTAAATTTTAGACCAGGTCCCCAGAACAAAATATGGATTTTAAGTGTATTTTGTTAATGCTTTTAAATTTAACTAAATCATATGGACACAACATCACATCATGGGGGGCATTCACAAGCCATACCCCCCATATGAACCTTGGTGCTCCCCCAGCACCCACCGAGGAGACCATCTTCTATTTTATGTCAGTTTTATTTTCAAATAATAATGATGAAGATTGATCAGAGGACCCCACCCATGGACATGGCTACAGATCACCCCCCCCCCCCATTAATAGCTTTTACTATCACCTAGGGCTGGCCGGTATATCGAATTTTTACGGTATATCAATATGTTTTCAACATGAGATAACGGATGACACAATGCCTTTTATATTGACATGCTTTTATTGTGTAAATTAGGGCTTGTTACAACCCACTGGTCTAGGTCAGGAGTGAACAATTGGCATGAGTGAGGTAAGTTCTCCTGTAAGTTGTGCCGTGAATTGTGAACAACACACACAGACGCTCAAAGATCACACGCAGAGAGTTTTATTACAGAATGAGATACCGTATTTCCCCGAATATAAGCCCTAGCATGATTTTTCAGGATGCTTCTAAGTTCTACTCCAAAAATAAGCCCTATTTACTATCCCATGGATTGTACGGTAACTAGATTCGATTGTATGTAAACAGGAAATAATGTTTATTTATTTTATATTTGAATAAATGTATACACAGTAGATTTTTGTTTATGAATAAATGTACCATTCGATTGTTTACATGGAAAGGTAGAAGATGACCTCCATCCATCCATTTTCCAAACCGCTTATCCTATTGGGTCGCGGGTAGAAGATGACATGATATCTGTATTTGAATAAATGTGGATTTTTGTTCATGAATACCAGTAAATGTACTGTAGTTTGTTGTACATGGGGAAAATAAGACATCCCCTCAAAATAAGCCCTAATGCGTCTTTTGGAGCAAAAATTTATGTTAGACCATGTCTTATATTCAGGGGAACATGGTAGTCCTATTAACACTCGATCTTGTCAACTCTTTGCTATTGTTTCCTCCGGGTACTCCGGGACACAGTCTAGTGCTGCTTGCATTTGCATTGCAGTACAATTCGTTTCAAAATTTCTTCTGTTCCAGTTTGCAAGCAAAGATTTGAAAGCTTCCATATTCAGCTTGACAGCTTATGTCACCGCTGGCATCTATCAGACACCAACTGCTTTCTAGTCACAGCTCATTCTAAGTGCTGCAGCTAATAATGCATTGGGATGGTTCGTTCAATCTCAACATCCCCGGCCTTAGTCAGTATGACTGAGTCAGTATGAGTAGTCAGTTATTCTGAAGGTGTAAATTGAATTCAACTTCCACAGAAGATTCTGCCAGGCCATTCATTTTCTGCCACTTATCCAGGGCCAGGTGGTGGGATCAGCCACCTAAGCAGGGATGCCCACACCCCCTTCTCCCCAACCACCTCCTCCAGCTCTTCTGGGTAATATCGAGGCATTCCCGGGTCAGACAAGAGAAATAATCTCTCCAGTGTGTCCTGGGTCTGCACTGGGGTCTCCCCCCAGGTGGGCTAGCCTAAAGCACCTCCCCAGGGAGACATCATAGTTGAAGGTAGGAATTTAGATTGCTTGGTGAATCAGCAGCTTCGCCTTCTAGCACAACTCTCTCTTTACCGTGACACAATGGTACAACATCCGCATAACTACTGATGCTGTGCCAAGGATGGGCTCCCCCTTTGCGTTCTTCCCAGTGGGTTGAAGGGTTCATCAGGGGTGTGTTTGTGTGCCTACTTGTGTTGCATGGACTGGGTGTTTTAGCAGGGTCATGGGGTCCAGGGGCTGTGGGGTATCTGTTGGTGAGGAAAGATTTAATGGTCTTGACCATGCCGACACTGTTGTGATCTTCGTGGGGTCAATGGAGGCTCTGATTGAGGCTTTTGAGAGACTAAGCAAGGAGTCTGAGAGTTTGGTTTTGTGAGTGTCCTGGATCAAAACCAAGATCCAGGCCTTTAATGACCTCTTGGTCACAGCCGTCAGTAGTGTGAGTGTGTCTGTGGGGAGAATGTCGACTTCATCGAGAGATTCACTCACCTCGGCACTGACATTCATGTCTCTGGTGACTCTTCCTATGAATTCAGAAGACAGATGAGAAGAGCATGAGGTCGCTGGAAAAGGGGTGTGTGGGACTCCAGATCCAGATATTTATAAGAACTGCCCCAGGAACTGTTACCATTGCCTCTTTCTATGTCTTCTTTAACATATCTCTCCTCCACATTCCTCCATATTCCCCATTTTTCTTTTATACCTTCTGCAGTATCTTATTTTCTCTCTCTCTCTCTCTCTCTCTCTCTCTCTCTCTCTCTCTCTCTCTCTCTCTCTCTCAAAGTGCCCAATTGGCAGAAAAATCAGGTAGCACTTATTGCCAAAGACAAAAAATTAAAAAGCACTGCAGAAAATCCATTATTAAACTTTATTAAATAATATTAAGATTTTGTCAAGAAATCCATTAATAAAAAAAATTAAAAATAAATTGAAATAAATCTAGCATACGAGTGCAAATATATAGTATTCATCACCAGGTAAAAAGAAATTTCTGCTCATATTTTAGAAGTTAGCAAGCAAGGAAGAGCCAAAAAGAACTGGCAGCAGCCTATTAATAATATGACTTCACTAATGTCAATGGCAGCAGCCCAGTCATTAAAAGAATTAGCCTTGCAAAGACCTATTGGCCTGCTGGGTTTCACTAAAGGGAGAACAGACTAAGAGGTGGTGGCATTCTCCAGTTTCAGGAGATGGATGATTGCAGATCTTGTTCCCAAGTGTTGTTGGGAGATAGTCAGTGCATATTATGGGTAGGGGCATTAATCTCTTTCACTGATGTTCCTCTTGAAGAGTCACTGTTACCTACACTATTAAGATTATTTCTGGTCCCATCAGAATATTTAGAGATCTAACTGTGGGCTGCTGAAAGAGGCTACTGAACTGGAAGAAAAAGTGAAGCAAGCAATGAAACGATAGAGCTTAAATATAAATTTCACATTCTTTACCATCCATAGAATGCGCTTAAGGGATATTTACATGTGACACGTACTTCTCTGCTCAAAAGAATGTATTCTCCCATACACTTAAGTAAAGAAAATAGTGCTTAGATGCACACTGTCATGATCGGACGCAGGGAGAGCGGTGATCGTGCGGGCAGGCGTGCGAAGAACAGGCTAACAAGTCCAAATCGGGGCAATACTCGGGGTTTATTAGAAATACGGGTCGACAAACACCAGGAAACATCAATGACGGACAAGGGAAACTCGGGAGACCAGGACTTATCAAAGTAACTAGACACAGCTGGGTACAATCGGGGAAGTACACCTGGGTAATCAGGGGGCGTGGCACACACGAGGAGCGGACGAGCCGGGCATGACACACACTTTTTTGACATAAGTGTATTCTCCCACTGACTTAAGTCTGGGGTTTAAATGTCCTTAGGTTAGATAGGCATTTTGGGTGTACAGTGAAATACAGTGATAGCAATTGCAGCAGTGTTAGCAAATGGTTTGTGGCCTAAACCCCTTTTCTTGCTTGATGAATTAAGTATAATTCTTGTACTGCTGTGCTGACAAGGGGCGTATGCACTTGTGCATGTAACTTTTTAAGTGCTTTTTTCACTTAAGCGCTTGATGGGAAAATAGACCCCATAGTGCGTATTGAACCTAAATGCATCTAAACCACACACTTACAAGTCGATGGGAGAATACACTTAAGTGAAAAAAGCTTGTGGCTATATGATTTTTTAACTTAAGTGCATTGGATAATAGACTCCATAGTCCATTAAACAATTACACGTCACACTACAAGAACAAGCTAAATTCTTTGTGCTAACCCAAGAAGCTGATTTGTTGGGGATTAAGGAAGGGTTACATAGGTGCACAGTCAGGTATCAGAACAAAACAGGCAAACCAAGCAGGATGACACTGCTGCTCCGAAGGGGGGTGCTGAGGGACAGCAGCGAGGACAGCGGTCTCACCAGGGTGGGTCTCCTCTGCATAATGTGGATATAGCTCTGTTCAGAGAATCAGCTTCTCACTCTGCCTCAGCTCCCCGCTCTCTCTTCATGCAGGAACGGTAGGCGTTGGCTGGTTCTCTTGATCAGTTGCCGTCTGTCATCAGCATTCTTTCTGGGGTACTGCCAAGGCAATTAATCACCGGTGCTGTCCGGCAGAGTGGCACTGAAGAGAAGGTACTAGGGTGGTAGCACTGTCAAGGTGGATAGGAAAAGGACATGGCACAGAAAGACAGGAGGTAAAGAAATAGTCATAAATAGGCTTTTCTAGGTGCAGATCTGCAGTTACAGTGCACATTAGAGAGATTGCGAGGACTGCTTAAACATTCAATGTACAGCAACTCTCTTACTGTTATACCTAATAAAATACTCTGTCCCCACCAAGCAAATGGCACATTTTAGGACATTAATCAATGTCACAGGAACATAAGGAGAAAGGTCGCAGTTTAGGATGAGTAAGTCATAAGATGCCATTACTATTGCCCTCTCTGCTACGTGTAGTTAGTGAAATGCTAATGCACATGGAGTGGTCATTGATAGACATGGTAAAAAAACAGAATGACTTGAGGGATAGATACATGAAATGAGAGTCATACTCAAACAAGGCTAATGTGATGTCAATTAGGCTATGGCATGGAGGTTTAAGATATAGCACATCGTCTCTTTTCCTCATGGATGGGTTCTGTGACAGATCCAGTGGTCACAACTGTATTTGTCTACACTCCTTTATGAAATCATTACCACCGCCATTGTATTTACAGATAAACATCTACTTCTTTCATAATGGGGAGCCATGTTACAGAGTCAACTGTTCTGTTATACTGTACTTATTATTTTTTTTTCCAGGCGCTCACTCTCATCCTCGTTAACTTTCATAATTAAACACTTTGTGGAAAATACACGGTGTTCCGAGCTTTACGTCAAGCAAAATTACAGCATTGTTTAACAGACGGAGGGTTCAAGATGAGGGGGTTATGGCCAAAATTGACATTAATAAATGTTTATGTGTCTTACTAGAAAATGATTAAAATAATATGACAACTTATTGAATGATATCAGTATGCATAAAAGTGCATAATATATTTAATGGAGCATCCTAATGGGAACTTCAAGCCTTGACATGGCTTGTGGAGAATTTGAGAAACTCTACATTGTCTGCCTGATAGTTAACAGCAAAGAAAAAAGGAAGCAGGAAACGATTAAAGAATCTGTAACTACCGTGTGGGATTCAAGAAAAAGAATAAAGTGGTACATGCTATATTAGGTGGGATTTGTGATGGCTTATACAGTAGGTGGGGGAATGGTGATTGCATTGCTGATCTTCTATCTGTTATGAAAAGTTTCACTAAGCGGTAATGCCTAACTAATTGAAGAAAAAGCCAAATATATGTGAATACTTGGATTATGCTTGTGGAAGTAATAATGGGGAAATGTCATTTCTCATTTCAGTGCCAGGAACAGGTGGTTGAATTTCTGATTCGTGCAAGCAGAAGAATGATATGGTAAGTTCTTAGTCTTATGGAAGTAGCATTTATAGCTTAGACCAGTAACTGTACCAAGATAAGGAGCTTATTCTGTGAAGAATGAAAAGCATGATTGATGAGGAGGAAAAGTCCTTGATGCAACACAGATTGAGTTATTCTTGCTCATCGTCACCATGTACAGGGGACACTTAGTAAGTTGGAGGGAGTTCTATAGTTTGAGAGGCATTAATGGAGCAGATATCTCCAGTAAACAAGACAGACTATATATTTTTTTGAGATGCAGGTCAAATGTGTAGCAATCATGGCATAAGGGGGTTAAGGCACCCCAAGCTGTGCTTTATACATCTTTAAATGCACTTCATGGAGGCTGCCTCTCTCCACTGCACATTGCCATGTGTTTAAAAACATATAACGCACAGCTTGTTGTGTGTTAACCCTCACTTATCTTTTTTCAATGTATTGAAAATGACTCTGACACTAGATATTACCCGATAAAACGGAATGAATTAGTGCTGTAAATAACTGACCCCAAAGTGATTTCCAGAAATTTTTCATTTCTGCCACAATTTGTTTTGATTCAACAATTATTTGATCACTTCAATGACCTAAATAATTTTTTTTCCAACTACCATGGGAACTTAATAACACATTATTGATGGGATACAAAGCAAGAAGAATCTTAGAACATTCACTTTTATTATCATCATTAAACAGGGAGCACAAATGAGTATAAATTGTCAAAAAGGCCAACTACTGAACTGTACACAAAAAACACAAGAGAAATGCTACGTGGTTGTTTGCTTTCACCAAGGCTAACTAGCAGTGTACTCATGGAAATTTTGACCAATACCATTAACTGAGCTTGAGCAAATTAGTTACATTGGTTACATGGTACAGTACATAATGTTACATTGTTCTTTGATCTTGATTTTTAACTAATGCTGGGCAATACTTATTATAACTTTTTACGTAGCTAGCTAGCTGGATACCTCAGAGTCTACCATTGCTACCATAATTTGGTAAATGAATGGCCTTGTTTGTGCTGAAAGTGTGGTGTTTCCCAAAAGCATTGTAGAGCAAAGATTATTTTATGAGAGAGCGTTCTTTCCTATAAAACAGTGGTGAGTTTCACAAAGGCATTAAACATTATTAAGTAACACTTCCTTTATGCCATCCTATGTTTTGGTAATTTACACACCAGAGCTGCTATTTTGCATGTCAACTTGCAGAATGTGAACACAAGAGTGCAGAACCCGGAAATAAGAATATCTGTAAAGAGGATTTTGCCTCCAAAAATCAATTATAACTAGGGCTACGGATCGATTAAAAAAAATTAACTAATTAATCACATAGTTTTTGGTGATTAAGTGCAATTAATGGCACCTAACATTAAACCTTACGATCATAAATATTTACACATTGAATCCCTAAATTAATGTGTGTGGATTAAGACAAAGAGGAGTATATCGATGATTCTCACAAACTCATTACCGTAACATATATTAATTTTGTCAAATTTTTAAAATGATTGAAGACAGACTCAAATTATACAACTTCACTGTCTAAGCTGTGGTTTTGCTACTGGGGTAGTTTATCGCTTTTGTTATATTGCCATTTATTTCTGTAATAGTGACAATAAAGATCTATCTTCTCTAATTAACAAATGTATTTTATAAAATGGCGGTGAGCCAAAAATAACAAAACTAGCCAAAAATTTAGCAAAAATATACATATCACCATACAAATCGAATGTTTATTGTAGTTTACAGTACATGCAATACCGCTGAAAGACTTAAAATCATTTAATCTAATTTTGTGTTCTTTGAGTTTTGGCTGCCTGTTTGGGGAAACTTTGTTTTGAAAAAATCATTAAATCAGTGCAAAAAATGAGGTAAAGGGATGGGCACAGGGAAAGGCAAAGGCAACAGGATGGATGACGGACTGGGGCTGATGAGACAGGCACACTTATACCAGACTAATGAGGATACAACTACAGTAGCAACAGGCGTGGCTTATTAGGGCCACATCAGGAAGGCTGATGATAGGCTCCAGACCCCATGCTACCTTGAATAGGATAAGGGGTTTCAGAAAATGGATGGATGGATGGATGTGACATGATTTTTTTTTGATCACACACCTTTAATGGTATATACCACTTATACATATGATCATCAATATTCAACACACTGTTTAATTCCAACAACGTGATCAGTCTAAAATATAAAACCTATTTGGAAAATTCCTCTAAAATCAGAAGCCTGATGAACACAAGCTTTTAGGCATAAGCTGTCAATAAAATAAATACTGCAAATTACAATATTTTTATCTTACGTATGTCTCTGTCTGGCAATTTCTGAAAACAAAATAAGCCAGGTAACATCATCTTGTCTGCAGGATCATGTCTGACTGTTTAGCTTTGACTCTGCAACATCATAACCTAAATTCTCACGTTGTTTACAACCAGAAAGGAGTATTATAGGTCTATGAAAAATCATACTGTTTTCCCATTTGGGTATCAAAAAAGTGTGTGTATTAACACAATGAAATGATAATGTGTTACAGCAAATTTCCCAGCCCTAATTATCTAATCAATGCAACTGAATCAGCAACTCAGTGACAGATTCATTATGATGTATCAATGCATCTTTACACTCCTAGATTGAAGTAATACACATTTGCATGTAGCAGTTATGACTAGAGAAGGGCATTATGTTATGATATGGGGTTTTAATGGTTACAGTTTTCTTTACTAGTTTAAGAATAACTTTAATTTGTACGTTTATAACCCATTTTACACATATATTAGTACTTATGAATAATGCAACCCACCAATGTTCTTATTGGACACTTCTGATGCAATGTTTAATGTATGTCAAGCAGTCAGCTTTGTTACCTATAAAGAATTGTTTCTTTGTTTATCAGAGAAGTACAAATATGCTAATTGACTGACCTCCAGTCAGTTTTATTTCGTTTGTTACAGTTAGGCAAGGCCCTACATTAGGTGGGTTGCTGGATCTTGAATTTGTATTTGAATCTGCCAGAACTGTTGTTGCCTCTCTTAAGACGGCTCTTTCCCACTTCCTCTCATTCCTGTTTTTCCTGTTGGTGTATGCTGTTGTCCTTTTTTTCTGGATCAGGATCACAGGATGTCTTTGGAATGGAAAAGTCATGGAGCGTGATTTGGGAATGTGTTGCGCACAGTGGATATCCCTCGCTGGAGGGGTTATACTTTACCCTAAGTCGTTTGCAGTCTCTGTTTCTCAGGAAGGGAAGTAGGGGGTGATGGCTGCTGGCTATGGAATGACAGCGAGAAGCGGGTGTTTATATAGTGGCTGTCAATGTTTGATAAAACCTCCTGAGATGTGCGTTGATGAGTGCATGCGTCATCCTGGGCTTTAGCTCAAGCTCCTCAGCGATCTCATTCACCAGCCTTGTTTGCCAAGCAGGGATCCCACAGCCAAAAATTCACATTCAATATAACATTCACTTTTTGTAGTTAGTTGTTTTTCTTCTTTTTTAATAATCTTCTCACCAAATATTTACCCTGGAAGCCATTGACTGGGATAGAATGTCTCAAGGTAATTTAACAATGATGTGTCTGACAATAAAACTCAGCATTAAAATCTCTGCAGAGCAAATATGGCTTTTTTTTTCCGCAAGACATCAGGTGTCAGAGATCAGTGAGTGACTGTTTAAAGCTTTAAAAGGAGCAATTGTCCTCTTGGTAAGTGAACGTTCCTGTTTTATGTAGCCTCTGATGCACTCGATAGAAAGTTTCATGCTGTTGCTAACAGCATTTGAACTCCAAGTTAACATTAGTAAAGGACTGTTGCCCTCGGAAAATAAATACCTGCCCTGCAGACATTAAATTTCACTAAACTGTTATGCAGTAGCTGGCATTTTCTCTTTGTAAGAGAAAGTACTACACCAGAGCTAGGCGGTACATGCTAATAAAAAATAAAACTGACTTAAATAAATGGTATTTGTGGTTAGGGTCAGGCAGAGGAAAATATCTGGCCATTTAAAGACTGATCTCATAATACACACATCAAAGAAGGAGATACAGAGAAACCTTATACAGAGAGCCAGTATATTTCTATAATATCTTCATGCCTGTAGGGCCTCCACATTCTAACCACATTCCCTTCTTTCCCCAGAGAGTATTGCAATAACAGGATGAAAATGTAGCTTCCTTACGCATCTCCCATCCTTCTGTGTCTCTTTCTCATCCTTTATCTCCTTTTTCTAACAGGCTGCTGTATTTAATTTAAAAATAAAATGAAGATGTAGGACACAATTCTGCAATACGGCATCATCTTCAACAATGTGTTTTATTTGAAAAGCAGTAATACTTCACAAAAGTGATGCCATTGATGGCCCTGGGGAAGATATTCCATGCAATAACAAATTAAACAATGAAATAAGACAACTCAATAATACCACAGACTAATTGCAAGAGCTGGGCAATACTCATTAATTCCCACAGTAGATTCTCAGGCTCAATTGATCATATCCTCCATGTATTTAAATAAATGTGAAATGAATTAGAGAAGTGGAATTAGCCAGGAATTGGTATACTCCTCACAGTAAATTTCCAAATGCAGAATTATGCTTAAGACTACAAATATGAAGCCATAATATGTATATAAGAAAAAGAGCAAATGTCATATATTCATATGGCATAATTAAAAGCCCCGTAACCCTGACCAGGATAAGCTGATAGGAGAAGGATGGATGGATGGATGGATGGATATATATTATATTGCTATGAAAAATTTTATGACTCTACATGTATAGTGTCTTTCTCATCCCCTTATAAAGTCATGAGGAATAGAGACCTTTTTTCAGGTTAATCCACTAGTCTTTCCTATTTTATATTATGGATTGCATATACAATGATGTGTAAGATATGGTATATATATATCCATCCATCCTTCCATCCAATCCTCATTTTTAAGTCTGGAACTAGGGTCCAAGTGTCTGCCAGGGTTCCATGTGTGTGGAGTTTTCATGTTCTCTCTCTGTCGCCAAGAGGTTTCCTCCAGGTACTCTGCCCCCCGTCCCAAAACATGCTGAGGTTAATTGGAGTTAACAGATTGTGCATGTGCATGAGTATGCCCTGTTAGGGGCTGCTGCCCCATCCACGGTTGTTCCCTCTCTTACATCCATAGGCCCCAGACCACCCGTGACCCTGAACAGGACAAGTGGTTTCAGAAGATCAATAGATATTAATCCATCAAGGAAAAAGAAACATTGATACTATTTTTGCACTGATTGATATATTTTGCAGTACATTGGTCATGCATATTTCGATTAGCAAGAACAACAATGTATGCTAGAGCAAACACAGCATTTAAGAACCACTTGAGGATTATGTAGGTATATCCTGTTTAATGCAATGTGATTTATTCAATTTGACAGGTTTTTTTTTTTTTGGATGGGGATGAGAAGAATATGTTGTCCCATGCAAAGTCCTCTCACAGTAATTTATTTTCAGCTGTAGCTGCCAGTGGGGAAGACTTCAAAGGAGAAATAACATCTTCCTCACTTCTAGTGGTTTTAATTTGCACTCATCCAAAAACTGTCAGTGCATCAAACCCGCCACTTAAGGATTATTAAGGTAAGCTGCCATGCCTTCAGTCAAACGGGCAATATGACACCTTCTGCAGCTGTGTCCAGGAGAGGGAACACAGCGGGACAAACATGACACATCATGTCAAGTTTAGGTGAAGGTCATCTTGGGAAGATTTATAAACATCCTCCAAATATAGCAAATATAGAATATTTCTTTACCTCATTTTAATTTGTAATTTTAGTTAACTTTATATTGCGTTAAAATGTTTGTTGTTGTGAGGATCGCCATGCTGTGTCTATATCAAACCAGTACATTTTAAGGTGGAATTTGAAATTAGGTTAAAGATGGAAATTGTTACAGTAGATCTAAAGCACTAGCACAAGATATACATGGAAACACAAAGAATTTTGTACTGAAGCTTCACTGATTTCTGAAACATACATCAACCCAGGTAAATTTGACAGGTAAAAAAAAAAAAACTCTATTCCTTGAAAAATACCCAGATACTGTCATTGGAGTTCAGCAATAAGCAATTAAAATAGAAAAAATAGTGCAAAAAGGAGGCATGCCCTCTGCAGGCGTTTAATATCAAACAATGTAGGGCAAATGAAGATGTATACTGTGAATGGGAGGCCAAGAGATTATGGCAAGGGTTTTGACATGATGCGAGACAAGCAATTTGATGTTTCAAACAAAGAGGTTGATCCAAGGCAAAGACAAACCTTCCCCATGGGAGCAATGCGTGTGTGACAGAACCAGCTCTGACACATCAAAGGTGAAAAAGTGAACCCTAAGGCAGACCTCCTTAAACTGCAGGACAGAGGCAGACCTCCTTAAGCTGCAGGACAGAGGCAGACCTCCTTAAGCTGCAGGACAGAGGCAACCTCCTTAAGCTGCAGGACTAAGGCAGACCTCCTTAAACTGCAGGACAGAGGCAACCTCCTTAAGCTGCAGGACAGAGGCAGACCTCCTTAAGCTGCAGGACAGAGGCAAACCTCCTTTAACTGCAGGACAGAGGCAACCTCCTTTAACTGCAGGACAGAGGCAAACCTCCTTAAGCTGCAGGACAGAGACAGACCTCCTTAAGCTGCAGGACAGAGGCAAACCTCCTTAAGCTGCAGGACAGAGACAGACCTCCTTAAGCTGCAGGACAGAGGCAAATGGGCAACAACACATATATAAAATGAACACCCACTCTGGGAGTTTCTCATTCTAATTTTTATTTTTTTACCTGATAGCATCAGTGGATTTTCACAAGGTACCTAACGACAGCATAATTATTTGTAATTAGGCCATGGTTTTCCTAGATTATGCATGAGATAATTAAATTCATTCATTTTCAGGTCATTCATTATGTATTAACATTTTTTGTCAGACTTGTGAGCGTGCTTCTCCTGTGCGTGATTAACTACAAAATTCTGACAGCATTTCGGTATTATCATACAAAATGCTTTATAGTGCTTTGAAGACACATATTTTATCTCACATTTTACTTGATTTATAATACCTATATAATATGCTGCTTAATCCATGTATTATCGATGTGAAGGTTCTCATGTGTTAATAGGCATTTTTCGAGACAAGATTTAAGATACGAAAGGCTCCCCTTGTTAGAGAGATAACTCCCATATCAATTGTCTTTCATCCAAAAGAACTAAAACCAATGAACAGATACAGTGCACATACTTACTGGACATTACCTTTTGTTTGTGTTTGGTTTGCTTAAAGTGGTTACCTACCTTCTAACCATGTTATGCAGCTGTATGTGTTACATTTAGTGGACGGAAGCTGCACACAAATTCTTGGGGTCTGAGAGGCTCAAATTGCATCATGTCATTAACCAGCCGGCTCCTTAATCCCCATTTCCCCGGACCACTTTTTTTTTTCTTGATAGCTGATTGAATGAGATTGTTTAGTTTTAATCACACTGCAGGCGACTTGCCGAGTCCACAAAGTTCAGTGGAGCAAACAGGGAAACTTAGTTGGGCAGAAATTGAATTTGGCTCCTTTTTGGGAGAAAAGAGTCTTGAGTGCAGCGCATTAAGTCCACTTGAATGCAGTGTCTTTTCCTTTGGACCTAGACACAAATTCCAGTGAATTCCAGTGTGGTCTGTATTTGCCCTCTGGATCATCATTGTTGTTCAGAACATTGACATGTAGTACTTTTACCTTTACAAGAGTACTCTTACCTTTTCGCTGCTTAACAAACAAACAACAAAAATATAGTTTATTATAATATAATACAGTGTAGTGGCGGTGTGATGAATGCCGTTTGCATGGGCAATGTGCTGTCTATATCAGATAATTAGCTCTTAATCTTTCCATTAAGGATCTCCTTCTTTGATTGCTAAGCCTGAATTATAATAGTTTGCTGTTATTCATGAAGTTTCTGCCTTACAGAACGCAGTAAAAATGCTTTATGTTCCTGTGATCCGACAAGACTCAAAGTAGCCCGAACCGTATTGCTTCACCTAAACTTCCAGCTTTGTGGCCCATCAGTCCCTGAGTCCATTGGACATAAAGCTACAGAAAACGAGCAACTGCAGGGGCTGCTGAAGGGGCGGATGACGCTGGGATGACGTGCACAGATAGAAGACTAAAGCATGGTGGATTGGTGGACCTGCAGTAGAATATGAGACAAGAAGAACAGGAGAAATAAAAATGGATGTATTACAGGACTAAAATGTAAAACACAGAAATGAGATTCTGACAGACAAGCGTGCATATGTACATTTTCATACTACAAAAGGATCAAGGGTGGGCTTAGTACATAGTGAGCTGGACCCTGATAGTTCCAGCAACTACAGGTCAGCCCCACAATCCCAGAATGATGCAATACTGGAATGTGAGTATAACCGTTTCAAAAAGAGGTTTTTGTAAAAGGTTCTTGTGATGTATAACTGCAATAAACCAAAAAAGCATATTGTTTTATTGATATGTGAGTTGCGTAGTTGTTTCTAGAAAAGCAAAACATATTCATTATCTATTCACCACTGCATCAATAAAGACAGTGTCGGTCTTACATCCGTCACCAGATCTGAGTCATGTTGAGTCTCCTCCTAAATCCCTGATTCTTATTTACCTATCGGTGCTTGTTTAGGAAACAGTGGCGCGTCTTAAGTGCGCCTACCTGGAGTTGGAGCCATCTGTCACTTCATACATTTTCCCAAGAAGGTGTAATGTCCTTCACGCTAATTTGTATGGACAGTGTATGTATTTATCAAAATACCAAGGTTAATATGCTTAAAATGGAACTCGTCTTTTTATTTCTTTGTATGGAAACAGTTTTCATGGTATTTACTCCTGTTCCCATCATGCTATGTATTCACCATAATAACAGAGACTTCCCTGAGTAATGGGATTGTTACCATATACTGTCATTACCAGGTACATTTCTTCCATTACCTCATGTTTGTTGCCTTGCAGTGACAATACATTACAAACCCAAAACTACATTACACTTTTTTTTATTGCAAAGCAATTTATATGACTGATATGAAATTATATGATGTTCCTTCTCCTTGAGAAAAGAGAGACATTAGAACTGTGGCATTTTTAAAATGCACAAACACATTCGATACATTTGTAAAGGTAACAGGATAATGAAACCAACTTCTTCCCAAATGATTCATGTTCTATTTCATTTTATTTCGATAAAGATTACTGGTATGCTCAACAAGACAAAGATGTAATATAATTATATGTAAATATTTATAACTGACTAAATAACTGACTGAACATAACCCTTCATTCATAAATAATCAAGAGAAGAGGTATGTTTTAAAGATTACAGTTTATGTAAGAGTGCAAAGCTCATTAATGTAACTGTAAATATAAAGATTCAAGCCTTGTATTTGTGACATGCATGAATGTAGTGGTGCACCCCTCAAATAGTATCATTAAATTTCAATGACTCAATTCTGTACAATAATCGAGATAGATGGATAACCACGTAACATAACATAAGGTAACAAATAAGTATTAAAAATATATATGTATAAAAAGTATATAAAAGTAGACATAAAAGCTGCAAGAAAACATGAGAAAATATTTAAAGTACAGTTGCAGTCATAGCTTATTTTAGTTTTAACAGCCTCGTTTCCAAAAAAGTTGGCATGCTGTGTAAAATGTAAATAAAAAGAGTGCTATGATTTACAAATCATATACAACCGAATTTAACTGAACATAGCACAAGGACAACGTATCATATGTTGAAACTGAGAAATTTAGTTTTATGACAAGTGTATGTCAGTTTGAATTTGATGCCAGCAACACGTTTCAAAAAAGTTGGGACAGGGGCAACAAAATACTGGAAAAGTTGTGTGACGCTAAAACAAAACACCAGGTTGAATATCTCACAACTAATTATGTTACTGTAACTGGCAACAGGTCAGTAAAATGACTGGGTATAAAAAGAGTCTCCTAGAGAGGCAGGGTCAATGTGCAGTGAAGATGGGGAGAGGTTCACCACTCTGGGAAAGACTGCGTGGGCAAACATTGCAACAATTTAAGTCTCTCATTTTACTTAAAATAAACTGCCTTGTTTTTTTCTCCGAGCTGCAACATGGATGGTCCCTGCATCCTTCCACCATGCCCAGCCACAACAGATTGAAGAGGTGAACACCAGGGCTAATTAGTCTGCCCAGGACTTTAGGACACGCCCTGGGAAGCCATTAGAGCCTGCAGCATCAAAGGACAGTCAATCCTGGATAGAACACACATCTCTGTAGTGCTAACACAATTAGCAGTGTTAATGATAACACTGTTATCTTCAATGCATGCATAAAGCTTGTTTAGATCACCAGGGAGGGACCTACTTTGCCTACAGTGTGGGGTCATTCTCTGAAATCCATGATTATCCAAAATCACTGGCACACATGCCTGATATCACGGATGTCCAGATGAGTTTTCACTCTGTCCTTGTATCTTTTCTTAGCGGTTTTCGGCACATGTCTGAGAATATATGACGCTGTTTTGTACAGAGTCCTGTCTCCAGTCTTGATTCCTTCATTACAGGCAGTGGTGTGTGCATTCAGTACTCCTTAAAGAAGGACTCAGCTGACTGTACAGCGTGGTCAGGAACCAGGGTGGTGAGCCATGTAGTAGTGAAACAAAGAACGCTACAGCCCCTTATGTCATCCAGTTTGTTTTCCCAGAGACTGGCCATTTGTGAGCAGGATACTGGGCCATGGTGGACTCTTGTGTTTTGTCTCATAGCTTGTTCCAAGCACTCTCTCAGTGTTTTTTTCCTGTGTCTCTTTTGAGGTGCGTTGCAATTGTTTTGATCTGTATCTCAGAGGATCTCCTTCGGCTAAGTGGAAAAGTTGAGTTAAACGTTTGAGAGAAAAGGGAGGATGACTGTGATTCGATGCTGAAAAGCGTACTATGGTGTGATTAGACCAGAGGATAAGGGAGCAAAATAACGAAAACTAAGTAAACAACGAAAATGCAGAGTGTGAGCAGAGTAGCTATGATGGCATCCAGGCTCAGCCATGCCAACTTGATGATAATATCAATGTAGTTCACATCAATACCACACTGGAGCTCAATGGAGCATGGAATTCTAATTTGTAATAAAATATTATTTCCGTCAGTGTCCCACTTTTGCAAAAAGAGCTTATTTAAGCAGTTGAGATCTGAAACTTGTTTTCAACTCTGAATGAGGCAAAGAAGGCTTCCATAGGGTTCTCGCTTTTTCACACTGTCTACCTCCATCGGAATAAACAACACAAATCACATTCCAAGAGGAAGGACAGAATTTGCTGACTTTGAAAATATCTCTGTATGAAGAAGAAGAATTTACAATGAAATTGTACGGGAAAACAGAACCAAACTCTGCACATCTTTCTGTTTTTCTCATGTTTCATCCTGAATGGATAGATTTATTCATACGTCTTTATTTTTCCTTCTTTTTTGTGTTTTTGAAAGTGCATTATGTATTATGAGAAGACATATGGATTCATATGGAAACTTCTATTTCTTATCAATTCTATATATTATAGCTTAACTTAGTTAATTAACTTAAGTTAGTTGCTGTGGTGGATTTACTCCAGAGGGTTAATATACAGTTTCTACAGCCAAATACGATACTGAACATTTCAGCCTTATAAAAGTTACCATTCATTTAACAATATTTTTTATCGTAGATAATCTGCAGACACACAAGGCATATCTTGTTGTAACTTACAATTTTGATTGAACTACTTGAATGTTTTCATGGCTCATTTTTTTTATTTAATTTTCTTGCAGTTCTGGCTGTAAAACTTCCTCTTGTCCCTATAATGCAGGATGCTTCCTCACAACAAAAAATACCCCTACAGATACTTAGCTACAAAGAAATGCTGTGAAAATTTCCTTCATTTGCTGTTTTGCTGTTGATGATGGAAAATATGATCTGACTCCAACGCTGAATCTCATATAGAAATTCAGTCCAGTAGAAATTCTGTCTAGAATAGTCAAAACGTACGATATACATAATTTTCAAGTTCGATAACTGTAAGCACGCATTCCTTGTCAATGGGAGCCTTGTAATGCTTACATATCTACTTCCAATTGCAGAGGAAGACATTCACCTGATGAATTTTGCTACTTAAAAAGGATTTTTATTCGTTTCTGATTGGATCGTGTCTGAGAAGGTGACTGAACCTTGCCAACAAGATATACCCCCAAACCAGAGCAGAGCAACCAAACCCCTAACTAAATTAAATAAGTGTTTCATGGTATGTATCATACCTTGACTACTATGTACAGGTTCTCTGAAGTCAACATAGTGCACTTGATTAAACTGCCAACTCATACTTATTGACATTTTGGGAAAGTGATTCAGTTTCTGTTCCGTTGTGTTTTGTACTGCATACTGGCGTATGGGGAAGTAAAGGAGTTTTCTTTTAATGTTTCCCCAAATGATGATGTTTTTCCATCAGACTGCCATGCTACCATCACCATAGCAACTCTTCATCATGTAGCATAAGCAAGCTGTGCAGTTACTAAAAGCAAACGTGTCTCAACAATCCTCCCTCTCTCGATAAATAATGGGCATTTAGGTCAGTATTTTTACCCATGACCTGAAACATGATGTGAAACATGGTGAGGTATATTACAAATTATTATAAATGATTAATAATTCTCATTTTAAATAGTTGAACAAATTATTAAGCTGTGGCAAAGTGGTTAGCACTGTCGCCTCACACATCTAGCATCAGGGTTGGATCCTTGGCTCCATGTTTGAGTTCAATTGTTCTATTGGAGTTCAATTGTTATCCCTGTGTTGTCATTAGGCTTCCTCTGGTCTTTCTGTTTCTCACCCACAGTCAAAAATACAGGTGAACTAGTGTCTCCAAATTGTTTGTTGATGTGAATGGTGTGTGTGTCCTTTGATGGTTGGTGCCTCATCCTGGGTTATTTTGTGCATTGTGGGATAGGCTCCGGACCCCCATGACCCTCAATAAGACTAGTAGGAATGCATTGTTTGAAACCAACTTGAAATTAATCATAGATATTTATTCATTCTCATTGTTTGGTTTCCTGTTTGTCTTGCCCTTGCAATCGTAACATTAATTTACATTTTTGCATTATAAACTTTAAGTAATCTTAATACCTAAAAGTCATGTGTAGGCTAAAATACTAGATAGTATACAATGTTGTGTAACTTTTTAAATACACTTTATTCACGAACAGATTGATATTTTAAATTAAGTAACATTTGTAGATTCTGTTTGCTATTTAACACAATCGTAGGGTTCTGATTGTTAAGCATTGTCTCCAGGGTTGAATCACTCTAACTCCTGTTGTAATAGACCGTTTTACAGCTGACCTCATCAAAAATATGTGCATACATTTTGGCAGCAATAGCAGCATTTTGCCTCAGCCATCCATACGAGTTAGCCAGGGGTGGTTCCTTTCCTCAACTGTTCCTTTCCTCAACTATGGCCAGTGAGAGCCAGTGAGACATGTAAGGGTGAGCTGTAAGCAAGCATATGATTGGCTGGAAGCTAAATATTGGACTGAATGCATATTTCTATAGTGAATGAACGAGCGAGTGCCGCTCATTTAGTTCTGAAGAAGAGACCTGAAGGAGTGAACGAGTTGGTGAGTGAGTGGATGAATGACAAGATGAATTAGTGGCAGATTATAATAAAGATAGTTACGTTAAAATTATAGAGTCCTCACTAGCACAACAGATTCAACCACAATCAATTGATTGTGGAAAACAAAACTGAATGTTCCATTAATTCTGCAGTGGTGCAAAGAGAGAAAGAAATAAACGACACAGAATAAACCATGAGAAATTCCAACAATAATAATCCACAGAGAATTAAGAAACAGGAGGAAGAATGCAGTGCCATTTTATTAGCGATGATTAAAATAACATTCATCTTCTGTCTCAGACTCAAAATGCTGTTTCATAATGAAGACAAAACTTCATAAACTATTTGCAATATTCTTTGAGCCCACTTAGCACTTTTGGTTCCCGTTTCAGAATAGTTTGAGTCCTATTTTGAACAGAGAACTCCATCTATGGGGTCAGAAAATAGAGCAAATTGTTTCAGAAGCATCGTTTTGGCCATCATCACATCACCACATCATCACATCACCACATCATCACATCACCACATCATCACATCACCACATCATCACATCACCACAGTGTTTCTCCCTTCTGATGATAAAGAATACTTTATAACCATGGTTAACCATCTGTTTTCTTCAATTTTATCTCTGAGGTAAAAATCAGCCTTTTAACTTAAAACAAATAATGATTTGACATTTATCACAATAATTATCGATATCTACCGATATTAACAAGTTTATCGTGATAACATTTTGGCCTTATTGCCCAGCTATACCCATGACCTAATAAAAGGGTAACTGGTATGGGCAACAAAATATAAATCTGTATCTGTGATCTCATTTTTGCATGTTCTGCTACTTTTTGTTATACACTGTTCCTCTTTTTGAAAATGGCTATAATTAATTGCTTGCCATTTTCACCCAAAGTTTATGCAACCATGCCTGGAATGATTGCTTTGATGCATGTTATTATAAATGTATATTCTTGCAGTAACCATATATATAGCAGCACAATTCTACGAATGTACACGTTTACTTAAAGCTTCAAAGGGGATAATTTAACACATTTTTGAGACACAGAATTGTTGATAAGACGATAAGTTGTGCTACTAACAGATGACACATTTCACCTAATAGCTAAATTAAAGCAAGCACTAGTGAAAGAAGTGTAGTTGCCCTATAAAAGTAAAAGGAAAAACAACACATCATCTGTATAAAGGATGATGCAAAAATACACCCTTCCACAGTCAGCTTTCAAGCCATGCAGGCCTGTTGACTTTTGTATAAAATGAAACAGATTTCAGGCATCATTTAGATACAAAACACCTCTGCCCACACATATTCAAAACAGGTGGATTGTTGTGCTCTTGTTCTGCGGCAAACAGACTGCAGTGGGCTTGGTCCAAGCTCAGCAGAGTTTAAATAATTTCCTGTCCTGCTGTATTGTTGTGGTGAGCTGTTAAATGACACAAATTTTGAATAAGATCTGTCTTTGTCATCAGCTCGTCTCTGCCTCTCCGCCCTGATGGCTTACGTTGTCTGCCCTCAATTCCCACCATCCAAATACACCTAACTATCTCAGCAAGTGATCAGCAATGGCTTCAGCTTAGGATGGCATACAGTAGGCTGTTCGTAAATATTCCCTGACTGACTTTGCGACTCCTACCTAACTTGGATATTACTATAACAGCTCACGCCCTTACCTATCCCTTTTTTTGTGTAGTGCTATAAGTGTTGGAACTGCATATTACCAAGGTCTAATATTCATCCATCCATCCATTTACCAAACCGCTTATCCTACTGGGTCGCGGGGGGTCCGGAGCCTATCCCGGAAGCAATGGGCACGAGGCAGGGGGTCTAATATTCAGTTTTATTTAATTTCTAATTTTCTATCCTTGCATCCTTCGAAGGATGTAGTCTAGGTAGCCTTTGTACTGTAGGCTGTGTCCTTCGAAGGCATGCACAATGAATCTTGTAATATGCTGGGCTGCAACTTGACAAAACAAGGATGCATTCCTAGACTACATTTGAAGGAGCCTTTGTTTTAAAATGTAGTTTTAAGATTGATGAATCCACAGGATTTCTGCTCGATGCATCAAATAAACGAATGAATCCTTACACCACTATTTATTAGGTATATTTAGGTTGATAGCAGCAGCAATCAATACAATACTTTTACAAAAGTAAAGTTTTTAAAAGGTGTGTCTGGATTACATGTGATATGATTAGGTCTGCAATTGAATGTGTATTGGTAAAACAAAATCTCTAGTATTATTGACTTATCAAGGTAATCATTAAAATCAGGCTGGTAAAGCCAACTTGTCGATAGCAAGCTAAATGTAATGTAATAAGTATCACTGTCATGCTACAGGATTCACTGTTTGCACCTTTTCTAAATACAATGGGCGCAGTAGGTGAGAATACCTGGTCTGAGACCTTCATAATACAGAACAAAGCATCCTTAATTCTTATTGATTTTGAAGGTATCTATAGTGCATTATAGATGACAGCTTCAGTGGAGCTTATTAAGTATTATAATCAACACTATAAAGCCTATTGACTGTCAGTTGAAGATGCTGTAATGCTTTATTAATTCTTATATCGACCATTATAATCCATTATGAAGGTATCTATAATGCATTATAGATGAAAGCTTCATGTAAAGTGTTACCTGAGACATGACTGGCAGGGACATGGATGGCATGTACAGGTCATTGCTTTATACCATAATGTTATCAGAGTTTATATTGGGTACACGTTGATTTGTTTAAGACACCTCCCAGCAGAACTCAGCCATGGGATGCAGATGGATTATCAGTGCATTGATATCTCACAGTACATTCATTTCTGAAATGAACTTAGTGGACCTAAGTTATGCCAGGAAGATGCGCACACCGTGACATTGTTTAAGGAACCATTTGAGGAGAGTTGGTACAAAGCTGATGGGGTCATGAGGATCTGCTAATGATTGTTAGTCTCATTGGTTATAAGTCTGTCAGTTCTATTTTCTACCTCATATTAGCGTGAGCTTGATGATTTCCTTTGTCTGTCTCACATGCTTAAGTCTGTTTTGACTCAAATGCCCAAATGACAGTGTTAATTTTTATCCTTACTTTTTGTGTTGTCCTAACCCAATCCTTTGCTCAAATGAACTTTTTCCTTTTTCTAGAAAACCCCATGTTACAAGAATGAGGTCATCGCCCTGACCTAAAGTACCCCTACTTGTAATTCCCTTTTGAACCAGCTTCTGACATGTGAAGCAGGCACTTTCTTGGATGTGTGCACGCTTCCAGTCACTGAAGATGAAGGATGTTTGTCACACGGTTTTACCCTCCTCCACTGTCCAGACAGTCCATTACTTACATGCCTTATGACTCTGTGTAACCTGTGTATGTAAGTGTCCAGCGATGGGCTGTTGTTTTGACACTGTTCATATTGACACAGAATGTTCATCCCTCATTCCACTCTGTCTGCCTTTGATTGGTCACCTCGCAATCTGGGCTGATGTATTTGTCTGTAATTGTTCTGGGTCTAGCTCCGCATCTGCCCGGTGTTTCTCGGCAGAGATGGCTTCCCTTGTTCTCCACAGTATGGTGTCACCTTCGAGTGACACCTTGACAATTGGAGCAGGCTTTGTCGTTGAAGTGCCTGGCGAGAACGAGCCCACACCTCAGCCCATCACACACTTGAACAGGGCCACTGAATCTCCACTTGGCTCTGAATAAATTGCAGCTTTGTTTAGAAAAGATTTGCATGTTAATTATTGCCAGTACTATGTGCGGTGATCACATACTTTACATTCGTGCCGTTTGTTCCTGTTTTCAGTTTTATATCCACTTGTTTACATATTTTATTCTTCATCCATTGATTTCACAACAAAAAGAAAATAGTTGAAATTAAACCTTATATTCAATCAGCGCTACCTCAAAACACAAAGAGGACGGCAAAAATCTGTCTCTTTTGGCAGAGGAGTGATCTATAAATTATTGATGGCACGTATCAGCAGATATATTTCTGGGGTGACTCTGGACAGGCTGGGTATGGAGTTGTCCGAGTGGTCTCAGGAGGTGGGGGGGGTTCATCGCTGACTGACTGCAGTTGCAGCTGTCTTCTTCTGTCACAGCGCGCAGTAATGAGCGCCTCATGCCAGCCCGTTTGGACCGCATAGATGACATCAACCATGAGAGGAAGAAGCAAAAACTCACGACTGGGTCACAATTCAGCACCACATCAGGGGTGATGGAGGAAGACACGTTCATGGAAACACATTTATTTGAGACAGGCCTGTGAGTATTTAATACAGGACAAGTGTGTATGTTGCATGCATGTCACTTGATGCATCACGTGCACCTGGATTCCCAGCCCTTTTCGAGCAGACTGGCCAGCATATGTGAGACTGCTGATTGATGGAATAGTGGGCAGCAGCACAGTCTGGATCTGTGTTGGGCTGGGTGTTAGAAGGCATCTGTGGGGGTGCTGTGGCAGGTTATTTAAAGGCAGAGGGGGGAGGCGTGAGAGTGGCAGGCCAGAGTTACATGCTGGAGTGAGCTCCATCTCTGAGACTTGGAGAGTGTTTGGGGGGGGGGGGGGAGCTGCCGTATAATCGATGGCACTCCACTTGACAGATGCTGGCCAGAGGGTAATTATAGGCCATTGTGTGTCTTCAGCATGGGACAGAATATGTGACAGATAATTAGAAGGTACTGGGATCTTTAGAAGCTTTAGCTGTGAGCTCGATGGCCAAGGGATCTTATAAATAAGTCAATAAAATAAACAAAGCTCCTTGTTCTCATCTAAAAGAGTAGCTGAGTGGTTTACATTTGCCCTTTCAGCGGGAGCCTTATGGACATAAAACAGACTCCTATAGACATGTATTAATATTTACGCTATAATGTGAAGTATAAGAAAAGAATCAGACGACAGATATTGTTTGTTGTTGGCTGAGTTTTGAGGGCTATAGTCTTGGTTAAGACTCAAGACCCATGGCCAGTAAATGAAAGTAGAGTTCCTTATATGGATAAGCTATCCATCTACTATATCTATTTTCCATCTTCAATACACCCAATCATCAACCAATTTATATTGACATTGCCTTTTAAAATTTTTCATCTTATTCGCCAACAGCAGTGGAACATACTGTATATCACATCAGAATATTGCTCGTCATTAGCAATTGGGATATTTTTGATAATCTTCCAAAAGATTAAAGTGTTCCAAAAGAGTGTGAATACACTTGGCCAATATGCTTTTATCTTGCACTGGTAGTAACAGTACCCTTTTAAAGATCTTTAAGAATCTGCACCAGTCATTATCACATATGTATTTCCACATTACCACATTTTGCTCATCCATCCATCCATCCATCCATCCATCCATCCATCAGTAAAATACCTTACTGTTTAATATTTACAGATTGTTGATATTATTATCTGAAATTTCATTGTCTCCTAAAATAATTTTGTAGTGTGAAACTGTGGAATTTTTTGTTTACCACGCTGCAATCTGTGAAGATCATAACTATTAATATGTAAGAATGTTGGACATATTCTGGACATATTCTGAATTTAAGATTATCTATATATTTTGGCACAAATATTTAAAAAACGAACTTACGTTTCATATATTATGAATAAATCTGTTCAATAATATGCCTCATTGGTAACATATACACAATTTTAATATTCATAATAAGCTGACTGTCAGCTTTCAATGATTATTAATCAATATAATCACAATAGATAATTTAATTAAACTGCTGAAAGCCAAACAAATTAGTGTAAATAAAGTAAGTGTAACAGGTATAGACATTGATTCTGGTTGTTCTTTTTTTTGTTTTGTAACGCAAAGAACATGTCGTCTTTAGGAAAGCATCTACAGTCCTCGAGTGAAAGTGAAATGTGCTGAAAATAAAAGGTGTGCATTGTATCCTGAGAAGGTGGGTTCCATAAAGCCCTGCATGAATCTCTTGTCTGTATGATTCACTCTGCATTTGCTCTGTGATCTTAGAGTGTTGTCTGCACTGTGACTCATAATTAACTGAAGAATGGCTGGGAAAAATTGATTTGAAGAGGGCTCAACGCAAATGAAAGATCAATGCTCCCAGTTCGCCAACAATGCCCACCCCATGCACAAAGTCACACACGAACTCCAGCCCTACAAACCACTCCTCAAGGTTTTTCTAAATGAGATTACGGAGAGAAGTTCAGAAAGAGTACCATAATCGAAAGGGAGAATCTGAACTCTGCCACAGTACCGGCGGGTGTCAGTTTGGGTAGGGGGGTGGGGTCAGAGAGAGACCGGGTGTTTGAGTGGTTTTAGATAAAGATTTGTGTTTGTATGTGAAAGCCCATATAGCCTACTGGTTGCAGCAGTGAGTGTGAGGAGCTATTACACTGTTGCATTCCAACCCTTAGAGAACATTGTGCAGTGCTCATAGACAATTTGAGGCGATTTGAGATAAACAAATAAAAGCCCAGTAACAAAACAATCTAACAGTGAGAAAAAAGAGAAGGTAGTGTGTATACATGGATTAGGGGCAGATGCTGTTGCTGCGTCATGTCATTTTGCCATCTTTCACACCACAGATGCTGCTAACAACAGTTTCCACCCTGACTTAGCAGCTCAAAAAATTAGGAGCAGTATTGTCTCACTAAGTCACATGGTCTGAAGTAACTTACTGTAGCTCGACAACTTTAAGTTCTGTGATTGAGGCACTGTATATGATCTATTTTAAGGGATTACCTGACCTTTTCGCAAGTGATCAAGGTGCACCCATCTCCTTTTTCTTAACTAAATAACCAAATCAAAAAAGTATAGCCAAATAAAATAATAAAGTTTTAAAACGAAAATAGAAACTTGAAATCCAGTAGCGATTCTGTCTAAAATTGCGCAGCCTATTAATATGCATCCGACTTCTATTATCTGCTTATCCTGTTTATCTATTTCTGTATTACCTGCCTAACCAATAAAGTGTTGCAGTGAGCCTGAGGGACGTACTATGGAGCAGCCAGCTTTCCATACCTGAAGCCAACTCCATGGAGCCACGTTAACTAACTCTGACTGTGGCTGGGTTTTGTCTGAATGCGTTTGCATTAATGGCGTGAGGCAAACCAAGAGCCACCTTTTAATGGGTAGGTAATACACCCCCCCCCCCCCCCCCCCCCCCGACAAACTGGTCATCACATACATGATATACATTTCTTTCCTTAAAGGGCAGGATTTATGCCTATTTTATTTCGGAAGCTTGCAGTTACACCTCCGCAGGGACCTCTATCACAAAGCCAGATTTCCTGCTTAGCCGGATAACATGTCAGATTTAAGGTATCCGAATTTCATCTTCCTTCGCTTACATTTATCCATACTACCTTAAATCAGACAAAGTGATCTGACAAAGCAAAACATCTGGCTTTGTGATGGAGCCCCTAGTTATGCAGTGTAAATTACCATGGTAATACACCCTGCTTAAAAGTGAGCTGGGATTCATAGTACCCAAAACCTGGTAGTAAGCCTCAAGAAACCATTCTAAGTTAGTCAACTAGTTCTGTAGTATACCCCAGTAGAGTCCATATTAGAAAACAGAGATTCGATCTGATTCGATTTGATTCGATTCAGTTCAAATCAATTCAATTCAATTCAATTCAATTCAATTCAATTCAATTCAATTCAATTCAATTCAATTCAATTTGTAAAGCACATTTTCACATCATTATACTGTTTCAAAAGATCACAAAGCAGTGCATTCTCAGGATGGAATTCCAGTCCATAACACAGAAAAGATTCATACACACTTACCATGGGCATTTCAGTAACACCTGTCTAGTTACGTCACATTGTTCAGGGAGGCCTATGGAAATACAGCTTTGGAAATATGAAGACACTTTATTATTATTATTGTTGTTGATGACAATGATGATGATGATGATGACGATGATATTTTACTGACTTTGGTTTAAAGAACGCAAGTTGTAAAAAATAGCTACATCTGAGTAAATGAGTACTGAATATTTATTTAAATAATAGGACTGAAGTACTCAGGTGGGGGGGATGGATTTTAGTAGCAGCCAAGTCAATTTCTTTGTTTGCCATAGATACAATTTCAACTTGTAATCATAGTCGCAAGGAAAATGTGATTCTTTGTAGGTTGTCGGCTTGTTCTACTCAGTTGCACATTTGAGTTATACAGTAAAAACAGGAAGCACTGACTTTCAAACTACTGTCACTTCTCATAATGTTTTTATAATGCCCATGTGATTTGTAAGTGGTATATGCCTACAGTAACAGCATACTTACTGCAACTTCACATATGTGTAATTCATTATAATATGCACTTTAACATGGGAGGTTAGTTTCATATTTTGTTACTTTAAACATTGTCTAGCTTTGTTACAATCTCTGTTCATCCTTTGGCTAGGGATAAATTTACAGTTTATCAGTATTTATCTTGGATTTTGTCCCTGTGGCATTTGAAAGGATAACTGGCAAGTGGAGAATTGTGCTGGAGGTAGCGTCCTCGCTTAACCCAGATAACGTCAGCATACCGGATCGCCTTCAGACTCAGATCAAAACCTATGTCAGCATGGCTACAATTACAACTGTGACTGCTAATTAACTATGGCTTTTAGTCAGCATGCATATGCACTGGGTATATCTATCAGAATGTAATTTTGCAAGGATATTTGAGATTGTATGTCCTCTCATCCCTCACCCCCACAGGTACCCATCCAGACAGTCCAGCAACTCCTCTGTGAGACAGATGTACAGCAGCAAGGCCAGAAAAGATGAGTAATGCCTCCACAGGCTCCTGAAAATTCACCAAGGGTGCGGCCTGCAACAAATCCACCAGGCACAGAAGGCAGAGTGCATCATGGGCCACACCGTATCTCCTGGGAGGCTGCTGCTTGAACCGTAAAATTAGCCACTCATCATCATGAAATGTTACAACATTCTGTTGAATAAAGGAATTAGGACAATAGATTTTTTTTATTGCCCCTCCTCTTGAACTTCTACATGTAGTGTTTATCATACACTCTCTACAACTGAAAAAATCCACTGATTTTGTTAATTACAGCAATAGACTGGAGGGATGAAATGAGAATAATGAAATGTATTATATTAATAAATGTAACCCCCCCCCCCTTGTTAATACGCATCTAAATATGATGGTTATTTTTGGTTATGTGTCACTTGTAAGGGATTATGCAGAGAGGTCCAGTTGCAGAGTAATCCATGATTCGTTATTTCATCAAAAATAAAGCAAATCGTCGTTTATGATGCAAAATGTAAAACCAATAGCAGAACTGTAATCCAAAAGGACAAAGTTAAAAAGTTAAACAATGGAGAAATGGAGGTGCCCTCAATAAACAGGGGAAGATGATGGGGTAGCTGGCTGTTTGGAAGATCCGGACTGGCTCCCGGATCCCAGCTTTGGGCACGTGGCAGAATCATAACCAAGATGGCAGCTGTATAAAGGCTATTTTGAGTCAGAAAAAAATGGTGCAAAATGTGTTAAATGTAGCGTTTTGTGCCAAAAACTCTGTATTCCAGAGGACGCCAACATCCAGCACACCTACAGTTGTCAGGCACAGCTAGAAATCTGCAAACACAACTTAGCATACCACCTGATCAGGACATTAAAGGAGGCGCTGGACAGCTTTGGCGGGCTGCACGGGCCAGACTGCGGGACCCCGCCCTCACCTGAGGCAGCTGCAAGTGCTGCAACAGGAAACAGAAGCACGAAAAATGAGCCAGAATTCACAACAGGTTGGTTCTGTGTCCAATTTGCTTGCAAATGGCCACTCACTGGACAAGAAGCTGGACCACCTCAGTCTCCAGAGGGCTGTCTGGCATGAAATGAGGACCTGCTGCGTTTTTTCTTATGCGGCTTAATAACATCCTCGAAATGGCCGTTTATGTAGACGGACTAACCTACGTCACAGCAGACAGAGTTACTTCAGTCTCCAGTAAGGAGATGACGTGTTGCCTATGGCAACAACGAATGGAGCAGACATGCTGAGGTAATCGCAAGCCACTGTTCACTGCAGGTGGAGTCTGGGTGGATTTTTAATCGTTGCTGGTGACTTTTGTAAAGCTAACCTGAAGACCATTCTCCCCAAGTTCTACCAGCACATGAAACTTCCAACAAGAGAGGGGAACAAACTCAACGTGGTCTTCACAACCACCTGTTATGCTTACAAATCTGCACCGAGCTTAATCTGTACTGAGCTTGGCTTTTCTAACCATATTTATGTTATGCTATTACCAACATAAAGACCATTTGTTTGAAATGTCTAAACCAGTCTAAAAACAGATGAGGGTCTAGCCGGAAGGTGCTGCATCAGTCCTGTGAGACTGTTTCGAGATGCACTATGATGCTGCATTTACAGTAGATGCTGTTTTGCTCGTGCAGGCTTTGCACCTGGAATTCCTGACCCTGAATTTGCTGCATTTTCTGACTCCACTAGACAGTGATCTTAGATAACTTTGGGACATGCTTTGAGTCTGTTTTTGAACAGAGAGCGCCATCTAGTGGGGCCAGAAAATACAACAAATGGTTCATGAAGTGTCATTTTGGCCATCATCAGTCAGGAGAAGTCTGCCACAGCCAGCATGCGGTGGGCCAATGCACACAGCACAAATACAACTGAAGAGAACTGAAGGCAACATTGCTACAGACAGTCTACAAAAGCAAATGTAAGTACTTTAAAAAGCTTGCTGTGTTTTTATATAATTTGTCAAATATTTTTAGATTTTTAGAATCTAAGACTTTGACTTAGATTGTGTGGATGGACAGAAAGTTCAATTCTTTTAGACTTGGAAACTGGTTTGATTCACTTTAAAGAAAGGAGTCTTTCATGAATTGGACATCGGTATTGTTCGTGTTTGTTTCTCACTGTCATGCCCCCCTCTCCTCGTGCGAATGTTTTGCCTCCAAACAGCGTCAAACTCCCGCACTTGATTTAAGCCCTGCATTAGCTCTGGCTCAGTGCGAGGCAGTGTAGCAGTAGCATGCCAATGAGACGTACTAAGCAAACTAGCCCTTGTCTTTTGTCCAGCTCCGTTCCACCCTGTTCGCCCTGCCTGATCTTCCCGCTATCCCAGCTTCGCTCCCCACCTGCCCTTCTTCTCCTCTGTCATCCTCCTTGTGAATCCCTGGTGTATCCCTTCTTCATTCATTGACTGAATTCCCAGCTCACAAGCCCTGCGCTACATGACCCCAACTACGACTCTAGATCCTGACTCCATTCCTGGTTGTGGCTCCCGGATACCGACTCTACCCATACAACCTCGATTCTTGTTGTCCCTGATCTGCCTATTGCCTTGCACTGAAAAAAAAGTCCAACAGATAGCTAATCCCTGGGTGAAAACGCCTTCCTTACACTTGCTAAGACCATATCACGAATTAATTTGCGTAGTGCTTTTCTCTCCTAATGAAAATAACAATTTCAAATGGGATTCTGCATTGTATTGGCAGGAATGACTGTACCTGAACTTATTAGGTATATGAAAATTATGTAACTTATAACATTTATGGGTGAAGTTATATCAGTTTATGGGCAGAGTGGTGGCTCTGCGGCTACGGTTCTGTGCCAGAAATCGGAAGGTTGCTGGTTTGAATCCCGTGAATGCCCAGAGTGATTCTACTCCATTGGGTCCTTGAACCAGGCCCTTAACCTGCAATTGCTTCGTCCTGAGTATGATGGTAATCTACATCCAGCCCTGCATGCAGATCCCCCAACTTACAGGGAAAATCTTAGGGGTTGGTGGCAGGATTGGCAGTCCAGCCACTGGAAAAAACGCACACTGGTTCATTTGGACTAATGTGGCTCTGAGGCATCACCTGCTGACACTGTAACCAGTGCATGCTCCTTATCTATATAACTGATTTAATGATCTCTCAATCATTTTATCCAAATAGGAACTATTCTTTCAGTTTTAAGATGAAATAACATAAAACTAGATAAAATGTTTTAAATCTTCCAACTTTACTGGAAGTAACCCACAATGGACAATCAATTAGTATAGTATGATGTATGATCATTTCTTCAATTGTTCTGCATTGTAAATTAGTTACAATTGAGTAACTAAACTGAGGCAAAATTAACCTTTTAGACAGTAATTTGTGAGTCTATCGTCAAATTGATTTTAAATATTACAGAAAATCGATATGTTTGGGGTAATAAGTCAGTGAGAATGACCCATATTGAGTTTAAAAATGAATCAATGTACTTCGGCTTTTCCCACCTCTTTCAGAACGATTCTGTAAACAGGTGCATATGCCTAGCCAATAGATATGGTTGAAGTGTAGTAGCATGGTCTGAAAGTTTAGAATGCGTTACTGATAAAATCATACAGTAACGTGATCAACTGCAGAGTCCAAACAAGCTTATATCTAATTTGTGATTTATTATTCCAAACCAATGTCTAGTCAGTGTCACTAAAATAGGTGTGGAACAGTTGCCAAACAGGTGAGTATCCTGGTCAGGTAGTTCCTTTGGTGACCCCTGACCTAGTGTCAAGAGAACACTGTGCCCTGCCATACTGCACAAACCGTTCAGAAATGCATTGTGGTACGTGACAAAGAGTTTGAGGTATTGCACTGGCTGCCGAATTCCCCAGATCTGAATCCTAATAAGTATCTCTGGGATGTGATGGAACACATTTGATCTGCAGTGGCTCCACCTTGCACCTTAAGGACTTAAAGGATCTGCTGCTGATATCTTGGCGTCAGATACCATACGACACATTCAGAGGTCTTGTTGAATCCATGATATGGTGGAGCAGAGAGAGAGAGAGACAGATAGAGAGAGAGAGAGAGAGAGAGAAAGAGAGAGAGAGAGAGAAGTTGACTATTTTCTCAGGTAATGTTACCCCAAATTATTAACTATATCATTATTCCAGTTCATTGGCTTACCATGTGCACAGTGTTGACAGTCATTCACTGCATTGTGTTTTCTCCTGATAATGTAGTGGGTAACATTACAGACTGAAAAACAACCATCAGTTAATTAACTATTTCTTTCAATACCGTTACTATTTTTAGCTATAGCCAATTTTATTTGACAGTCTAAACTTGAAAATTTTATTTGTGTGCCTTCCATTGTAACTCAGATGTTACTGTAAACTGAGATCAAATTAACAAAACGACGTCATTAATGTAGCTAAGTTGCATATTAAGACAGTTCAGTATCCCCCGATCAGTCTTCACAGTTGGGGTTTTGTTTTTTTACAACCAATCAGAATGTTAACCTGCCCTCCAGACTAAGGGATCACAACAAGGAGAGTGGTTTACTGTAACTGGTTTGGAAAGGCTGACTGGATCACAAAAAGGGGCAAGCAACAAGGGGCATTGTTTACTGGAAATCACATGCATGTACATGTGGCACCATCCTGTCCTGAACTCTGCCAGTAGTTCTGTGTCTTGATGCAAGTCTGCTGATGACACTTTGAGACACACCAAGTTCACGAGCAACATCTGACTGCCTGCCACCGACCCGAAGGCACCATGGCCAGGTGGCGCTGGTCGTCCGTTAAGTGACGTCGTGTGTTCATGGCTGTTTGACTGATGAACTTGGAATGACTTGCTGACAACACCAGCTTTTTATCCCCACAGACTGTTGAAATTGATGCCACATTGAAAAAGGTTGTCCTGTGGTATTGGCCCCAATAAGGCACACCAGTACACAATGAGACCATTACATGGAAAACACAAAATGAGGTGTGTCTATCACCCCAATACAATTACCTCCCTATCCCAAAAATGTCTGAAGTGTAACAAACACCGTATGCATGACATCCACTGAGTCGCTCACAATATCCCTAACTTATTGTGAGTAGTGTATATGAAAAACCTTTTACGAAATACCAATTTGCTGTCATCATCATAATTATCCACAGTGATTCCTTTCCCTTTCATACACAAGCAGCCATTCCAGAGAAAGAGAAGATCTGAAATGGATTCTATAACAATTAAGGAGGTCTTTAAAATCCATTTCGCATAACACTGAAGGTAATTATAGCAGTGGTAATCTGTGTCAGGGTGAAGGACATTGAAATGTGAAAATATGGCTGGACTATACTTCAACTGGGGTGATGGGTAGTTCATTGTGTTAAGAGTAGTGTGTGGTATATGAGAAGGGATTCTGTGCCCCTGATTAGAAGGAAACTTGTTCAAATCTTGTGGTTGGTATATTTATTTTACCGTTGGGCCCTTAACCCCAATTGTGTTAGGAACTGGGGGCCTTAGGCTGACATGGGTATTAGATTCTCTGTATGAAGCTATATGAAGCAGCTTCTGAGGCCAAAAAAGAAATGTGCGGAAGAAATGAGAGGGAATTAAAAATGATGGAGCATCAGTAATATACTGATCAAAAGTGCCGGGCAAGGGGTAACTTACCGATCTTGGTGTGGGAGAGAGTACCGAGAGAGTACCGAGAGAGTACCGTTAGTAATATTCACTGATCAGAGGGTGGGGGGGGGGGGGGATCACATTGACGGATCGATACATCAAATTTTAGCAGTTTCACTGTTCCCTCTTTTGCTATGGTTAGTATTGAGTTTTTGCATTTGCTTGATAAATTGTTTCGTTTCGTTTCATATCTGTTTACAATTAATATATGACTCTAGTGGGATAGTATCAAAGACACGGGAGATGTAATGTTCGCGGCATCTTCTTCTGCTACTTTATGTTGGTTCTTTTGGCAGTGAAATAACCAGCAGCCTACCACTACAGTGTGAAAAGAAAGCTGGGTATTGTTAAGGTTCAAAGTGGGAATAGTCCATTACAGCATGGATGGGGGGAACTCTGTTCTAAGAACTGTCATTAAAAATGTAACAAATTGACATGTAGCTATAATTTAAAGAATAGTTTATATTACCTATAAATATAACTTCTGGAAATTCTATCTTCATGGGACTCGTAGTTATTTGGGGTCCCAGGAGGCTACAATACCTACCCTTGCCGTATGGTACAGTAAGTACCCCCCAAACTGGCTGACAATCTACTCCGCACCTAGGCTTATCTACTGCTTTGGACAAAAGAATATGCTAAATAAATAAATGTAAATGTTCTAAGACTGAACTACTTATTTTGTACTGCAGTTTGTAATACTTTGTATTGAATAGTTATTGCACCGTTCCTCGTGAAATTGCCGATCACTCAATACAGCATATTGTAACATGTAACATTGTAGTATACCATAGTGGGAGATTTGACCTATATCAAATCAGATATTCTTCACCAAGATCAAGGAAAGATGATTTTTAAATGTGTCATTTTCTGAGCCAAAATATCATACTTGGTAGGTTCCCAGTGGTTTATAATTTTTTTACAAGCTTACATTGTCTTGCCTCAAAAATGATCTGTTTCGGATTCCTGATTTTATATATTATTTTACTGATAAATACTCACTTTATGCATACACTGTATGCACTAGATAGCAACTTTTTTTTGGTTGTTTTTAAAGCTCTTAACGGTTTCAAACTAGAATATATTACTGATTGTTTTTCAGCATAGATATTAATTCATGCCCTATGATATTCTGTCTCTCCAAAATCCAGAGGCTACTTACAAAAATAGAGGCTTGGGTGTTGTTTATATGCACTTAAGCTTCGGCATACATTTCTACAAAATGTCAGAGGAACAGCCTTTTGCTCATAATAAAATATAAAAAAAACACATAATCTTTACTCATGCCAATAATTAATATTCATAGTCTGTTTATTTAGCCCGATTTTCTCCTTTTAAAAATAACCTCTTCTGTAAATGAGCAGAAAAATATGAGCAGAGGCAAATTTAGTATCATGGACAGTAATAGCAAATGTCTAGTTTTCATGCCCAGTGTTCTGAACTTACGTATTTGTTGTTGTGCTTAACCAAAATGAATGTCCTTCTACTCATAACATGCTATTTCTGAAACAAATAAATAAGCACTGGTGAATTAACGAGAAAAACCGTAGTTGGGGCATCATTTTGAGTGATTAACAGCCACATTAACATACGGAGCACAAAATGCCTGTGTTCGGTTTTTCAGTATCTGCTTTTGTCAGATAAAGGTATATTGGGAGAATTTGGACCCATTGTGGTACAAAATTAGTGTTAACAGGGGTGCTTGTCAATATGAAGCACACACTGTGCTGTCCATGATCTTGACATATCGCCGATGGACACTGAATGGTAATTGTACTAATTGGGCTGCTTCTTCTTTAGTTTACCACCATGGCTGCATGCACCACTGCCTACAGTCCTGCCGGTTGTGCCTATAGTGAAAAAGACACACCTGTATGACGAACCATTTCATTCGTGTCCAGTGGACTTTTAAAACAGGCTGGAAAGATCTTTTAAAGAAACCCGCTAACCGAAATGTTCAAAATCTTGGCAGACAAGCATTGCCGTTTGAACTAAGTTAAAAGTTCCGTCGTAACTACTGCTCCCAGTGTCACCATCCCTTTGTTTCCCTTCTTTTCGGTCAGATGATTTCCTCTCTTTTTTTCTGAATGAGCTGACATTTACACAGAGCTGAGTGGCCATTCCTGCGCAGTACGGTGTGTCAGCCCTCTCTCCTTTTCTACCGCCTCATGTTATATTTACATTGCAACATGTGTGAATCACACTGGCCCATGTGATGTGGTTGCTTCAGTCTCTCAGCGCCCGGTCAGCCTCAAAGAAGAACTGCTTCTCTGAATAAGGATCTTGTTGAAACCAATGATGTAAAAAATATTTTTTTCTCATAAAGTTGCTGCAGTGCCCTGCGATGGGCTGGCCCCCCGTCCTGGGTTGTTCTCTGCCTCGTGGCCATACTGTAGCTTTCGGGATAGGCTCCGGACCCCCCACGACCCAGAAGGATAAGCGGTTTGGACAATGGATGGATGGAAATTGTTGCTGGCCAAATAATGATCAAATCATCAATGATCAAATATCAAAATTTTGTTAGTACTCAAAGTAATCATGATAGAATAAAGCAAAGTAACAAGTAAGAACAATATTTAACCATTTAAAATAAGCATAGCAAGAAATCTGGAAATATAGAATTTCAATTCTAAAATCTAGAGATACAAGACAACACTGATCCCCACTGATATATCTTACAAAAACTAAAAGTAGTTTTGATGGTTTTGAAGATGTTCTGTAATTTAAGCCGCATCGACTTCAAGATTCTGGAAACATCTACAAAGCTATGGTCACTGTATCCATCCAGTATTCAAAAATTAATACTACATTTAGAATGGATGTCCAGCTTTGCATGCTAAGTGAATCCAGGAATCCATGAAGATTAAAGATTAGATCAGGTTTTTGAAGATGACGTCTTTCTTTGTCTCATTGGTGTGATTGACAGTTGTAGTCATACCATTGCACCTTTGTGTAGAAATAAACGTTTTCTTCTTTTAGCCAGAAGAACATAAATAAATAAAACTGTAACCTTGGGCTGCAAGGTTACGTAACCCCGACTACGCCACCAGAGGCCCTGCCCCTCAGGACTTCAAATTAACCCCACGACTTCCCTTTGCATGAACACACAGAGACGCATATCCCAGAATTAAAACAATTTATTAACAATAATTTAAAACTGAACCCTCCCAGTCAGTAAACAATTACCAGCATATGACACCACTAAAACACACAAACGGGGTTGAGAGCAAAACTCAGGTGCTGGTGGTCCAATACTATAATCACGCCTTAACCCCTTAGCCAGCCAGGGAAGGTGCTTACCTGGAAGAAAAAGAAGGAAGGGGAGACACCACACACATACCCCCCAAGGGCACACACATCCAAGTGAGAGTTAATATCAAAATCACAGCAAACCACATCCTGGAGTTAATACTTCTCACTCACCCCACATTCACTCCATGCAGTGCAAGAATACAACCTCCAACCCCCAAACTCCAGCACCACATTCACTGGCTCTCCGCTGTAAATGGGGAAGAGACTAAACTACCCTCCAGACCTCCTACTATACCAGCCAGCACCCAGTTAGCCCCGATAACCACGCCCCCCCCTTATTAACAACCATGCCGGTACAACGCACATAATCTTACAAAACGAAATCAAAAACAGGCAAAACAGCAGTGACCAGCTCCTGAGCATCAGCATGGACCCGGACACACTTGTCACCCCGAACCCAGCCTAGGAAGAAGATCAACAGCCCTTACATACCCGGAAGAGAACAGAAATGCACTCAGCCACCCTATCCAACCCCTATTACTCATTACCTTATGCCGCAGCCGGGACACGGAACCAACCGCTCACCACCATTTCCGTCGCTCGCAGAAGTATCGCGGCAGCAATCGAACCTCCCCCACTAGCAGCTTCCCACCGCTTTTATCCACGCTGATCCCAATTAAGACGCCATCATGAACCGCCCCCATTTACTTAATCAGCGTCTCATACATACCGGCGGATACGGGATCCGCGGATGACATCATCCCTAGCGATCACCGGTTACATTCTACCCCCTCCATTTGAATCGACGTCCCGTCGTTCCCACTCCCGTAACCACCCCGGGAGACAGACAAGTCAATCCCTAGAAGCCCCAAGACTCCCCTCCGAGGGTTCCCCCGCCAAACCCAGTGCCCCCGAGGTTACAGCCCCAATGCTAGTGCTCACCACAGAAGCTGGAAGGCGATGTGGATTAGAATGTTGCCCCGCCGTTACCCGAGTGCTCCGGCGCAGGGCTCCAGCCTCAACCCTGGCAGATGGACTATCCAGGGGCCAACCACCTCCTCCTGCAACCGAGCTAGGGTCCTCAACCCCAAGGTCAACTTCCTGTACCCCAGTGGAACAGGGCCTAGGCAATGCCCTTGTCGACTCCCCCTCAGACACCCCTGGCACAGTCACGATCACCCCCGAAACTGACCCTTCATCATAATCGGCCATGTCTAGCCGGCAAGGATCCCCAAGCCCCGGTCCCCTGGGTTCCTCCCTGGGCCCCGGGGGCGGATGCCTGCTCTGCAGAACACACTTCATCATGATCCGGTGTACCTGCTGTACTTGTTCCAAATCCTGAAGGGGTGCCACAGTATACACTACTCCCCCAGGCGCAGGCGCTCGCAACACTTGGTACACCACTGGGGACCAAACATCCTGGATTTTATTCCGGCCCCGCACTGAATGGTTACGCAAATGCACCAATTGACCCACCTCCAAAGGTGCACACAGGGCCCTTGAATCATGCCTTGCTTTCCGATGGTCGGCTGCACGTTTCAACTTCCCCTGGACGCTACTAAATGCCACCTCCAGGCGCCTCTGATGTTCTTGCACCCACTCACACATCATACCCCTCCACGGGTCCGACCTCCGACCCAAGAGAAAATCCACAGGTAACTGAGGTTCCTGACCAAACATCAGGAAGTGTGGAGACTCACCAGTAGTCTGATGTAGGGTCGTGTTATAACTAAACACCAACTGTGGAAGATACTGTGGCCAGTGGCTCTTCTGTTCTGTCGACAGGGTGCGTAATAAGTTATGCATTGTGCGATTGAAGCGCTCGCACTGACCATTCCCTTGTGGATGATAAGGGGTAGTGCGAGTCTTCTGGATGTTATACAGATCACACAACTGATGAACAATCGCACTCTCAAAACACCGACCCTGATCAGAATGGAGCCTTGCTGGAACTCCAAAACGATAGAACCATTCCCTGAGGAGAACACCAGCCACCGTAGAAGCTCGCTGGTCCCGAGTGGGTATAACCTGCGTGAACTTGGAAAATACATCAGTTAATACCAACACTTGTTCCAACCCATCCCTAGAGGGCTCCAAAAATGAGAAGTCTATGGCTAACACTTCATTTGGCCTATTTGCTAGCAAATGGCCCATCGGCGCTCGTCCCTGTGTCTGAGAAGACTTAGCGAGCATACAACGCTCACACTGCTCACACCATTCCCTAATGTCCTTGGCCATCCCTGGCCAAAAACACCTCTGGCGGACCAAAGCCGCTGTCCGCTCGTTGCCCTGATGTCCCTGGGCATCATGCAACTGGTACAACACCTCTCTCATTAAAGATGCCGGGAGTAGGAATTGCAACCACCCCTCTCCCCCATCCGGCCTAAAGACCCTACGGTGCAGGAGACCATCTGCCACTGTGAGGCGGTCCCACTCCCGCAACAACAGTCGTGCGGCAGGCAACAAACCCTCTCGTTCTGCTTGACTCGGCTTACGTCCTGCCTCCCAAAAAGGAAGAACAGCACTAATGGTAGGATCCATCTCCTGAAGCTTCCTCAACTCAACCGAGGAACGCTGCGGGAGCACTGTCATAGCTGATTGCGTCACCGGTGGCACCCTTCCCGAAATGGCCTCCTGTAGAGGGGATGGCAACACACCTTCCGGGAACAGGGATACCAAACTCTCAGAATTAAGCTCTAGTTGTTGCCGCGACAGCGCATCAGCATTTCTATTCGTCCTGCCAGGCCTATAGCGAACCGAAAAATTAAACGCTGCCAGCTCAGCCACCCACCTCTGTTCAGTGGCCCCCAACTTGGCAGTGCTCAGATGGCTTAAAGGATTATTATCGGTCCACACTACACACTGCTGGCCCCATAAATATTCCCGGAATTTGTCGGTCATTGCCCACTTCAACCCCAAAAATTCCAGCTTCATAGAACTGTACTTCCTCTCAGCTGGATTGAGGCTCCGGCTAGCATAGGCCACAGGACGCACCTTTCCCTCCTGCTCCTGTGAAAGCACAGCCCCTAGTCCATGATGACTAGCATCCACCTCCAAAATGAAAGGCAGAGAAAAGTTTGCAAAAGCCAGAGTCGGAGCATTAATCAGTCGTACCTTCAGCTGCTGGAAGCTCTCCTCGCATCCGTCTGGCCACACCTCCGCCAACCTCAATTTCTGGCCCCTACGACCCCTACCCCCCCCTTGTTCTGCTACCAGGCGATGTAGGGGGCCCGCCAGTCTGGCAAATCCCTCTACAAAACGGCGATAATAACTGGCGAAACCCAGGAAAGACCGCAATTCCTGGATGTTCCTCGGCCTAGGCCAATTTGCTACTGCAGACACCTTCTCCGGGTCGGTAGAGACGCCATCCCGGGAGATCCGATGGCCAAGGTAGCGCACCTCCTTCCCAAAAAAGCAACACTTCTCCAGATTAGCCTTCACTCCCTCCCTCTGTAGTCGTCCCAACACCAACTCCAGACGCTTCAGATGTTCACCTGCATCAGAGGAAAAGATGATAATATCATCCAAGTACAACCATAAAGACTGCCCATTCTGATCCCCAAAAATCCGTTCCATCAATCGCTGGAATGTACTAGGCGCATTACACAACCCAAAGGGCATTCTATTAAACTCGAATAGCCCAAAGGGGGTACAAAAAGCTGTCTTCGGACGATCACTCTCGGTTACAGGGATTTGATGGTATCCACTCGACAAGTCAATAGTGGAAAACCACTGAGCCCCGGATAGAGAGTCTAATGTCTCCTCGATGCGAGGCAGGGGAAATGCATCCCTACGGGTTTTGCTGTTCAACTGCCGATAATCCACACACATCCTCAAGCGGCCATCCTTCTTTTTCACCAGCACAATGGGAGAGGCAAAGGGGCTGCAACTTTCCCGAATAACTTGACTATCTAACAATTGATGAATATGAGCCCTCACAGCCTCATAATCCGACGGGGGGATACGTCTAAACCTTTGTCTGACCGGCTTATCATCCATAAGGGGAATATCATGTGACAGGAGCGTAGTACATCCCAAGTCACCCTCCGATGACGAAAACACTCCAGCATATTGCCTCAACACACCCCTAACACGTTCCTGCTCTACTGAGGGCAATACTGACAGGTCAAGTCCCTGAATTTGCTCCAACACTGAATGGTAAGCACCCATCTGGGCATTCACAGAAAGGGTTACCCCACCCAAGGTACTCCCCTCCCCAAGGGGCTGATCTACCGGCCCCACCTTCTCTGTCACCCCGGGAGGCAGACTTACTACTTGGGCCTGTGTCACTATACCCACTGGACAGCGCGGATAAAGAGTGGCCATAGTTTTGTTGACATTCAAAATGGGAACATACACAGTCCCCTTGGTTACTCTGAGGAAAGCCGGAAGGGGCAACAAACTACTTGGAAGCTGCCGAGCGGCACTGGTGGGCTCAAATACAACTTCCCCTAAAGTCCCACCCAGCTTTTCGGCACAGGTGGCTGCCACAAATTTAACTGTTCCCCCAGGTATATAAATAGCCTTTCGTCCTCTTACTTTTACCAATCCCCTGGAGGGAGGATCATTAACAGGAGCTTGCTGGCAAAACTGGAACGCCTCCTTCCACCGTTGAGCCTCCAGGCCAATGGTGGAACCATCAAAGAGGGCTGAACCATGCTGGACAAATAATTCAGTATAACATTCCCTGATCACATTCATCCCCAGCACCCCTGGTGTACTAGAGCCACCTGACCCGGGAGGATCCCTAACCACCAACCAGCCCCTCTTTGGTAGATGTTTACCCAAAACCTCAACTGCCAACTCAACATAGCCCACATAAGGTATTTCAAGACCATTTGCCGCCTGTAAATGCAACCAATTACACTCCTTCAATTGGCCCTGCATATGCTCCCGGAAGAGACTCTCCGGTAGTGTTGACACCATTGACCCTGTATCTAACAAACACTTCACCCCTACCCCCCCTACTTTAACAGTTACTGTAGGGCACTGGCCTACCAATGAGGAGATGGCCTGACTTACCGGGGTAGGCCGACAGGAGCCAATGTTGCCCCCTTCCAATGAGTGGCTCAGCACATTGGAGGGGCCTAGTTTTCCGGAGGCTGGGACGCAACACCGGCCTGGCCAGCAGAAACCCGGAAACCTGACAACTCAACCCGTTCATTATCACACTCCCGTGCATAGTGGCCCGGCTGCTGACACCTACGACAAATAACAGTACCGGAGCGACTCGGGCCCCTCGGCTGCTGCGAACCTGATAGGGCCGAAACACTTTTGGTCAGGAAATTCAATTGCTCCTGGTGTTTTAGCAACATTCTCTTTAGCTCTGCTAACTCTACACCAGTAGGTGCAGGAGGTAAAGACTCAACCTTAGGTGGGGGTCGAGTGTAATGCATAGCACACAGTGAGGGCACAGAATGACTCCTACCCCTCCCACATTCACTGGGCCTCCCCTCCCGCTCCCATCGGATGGCTTCGGCCCGAACATCAAGCATGGACAACTGGGGGGCCTGGCGGACAAAACGCTTCAACTCCCTACGCAGAGCTGGATCATACACATACTCCACAAACTGATCACGCAACAACATATCTGAATTAGGGACAGAATCAGGAGCACGTTGTAACACTTTATCCATCAATGAACAAAGAGCATGAGAATATTCCTGCAATGATTCCCCCTCATGTTGTTTACGTGAAAAGAAACCCTCCTGTAACTCAACATAGGACTTAACACAACCATACAAGTCCTTCAAGATGGCAGCGATCACAGCAGGGTCCTCCCTTTCAGCCCTACTCCGGTACCGAATTTCAGCCTTAGCCTCCCCATCTAGATGATCATACATAAAATAAGCTTCCTCCAATCCATTCAGATGTCGGGCCCTCACGCTAGCCTTTACCTCCTCCAACCATTCATCCACCCCAATCCCAAAAGTTCCCCGAAACACCGGGCACCTCCGCTCCCTGGGAATATACAACCGTTCCATCCCAGTGTTAACCAAATGCCCGTCAGTCCTCGCCGATGACCCGCTGGTGCTTGGCTGTACGGTGGTATGCTCCCGCCGAAGATGTTCATTCTCGGCCTGCAGCTGTTGCACCAAGTCCTTAAGTCCTTGAACCTCTTCAGACATGGCTCCTCCCCACACTGCAGGATATAACACAATTCCAGCCCCAGCTGGTACAGGTAATGTCCCTCGATGGGCCACTGCTGTTTTGCCTCAAATCAATCCACTAATAACCCACCAAAACTGGAATACTTGTCTCTGGTAAGAAGATGCAGAATCCTGCCGAGTACGCCAGATTGTAACCTTGGGCTGCAAGGTTACGTAACCCCGACTACGCCACCAGAGGCCCTGCCCCTCAGGACTTCAAATTAACCCCACGACTTCCCTTTGCATGAACACACAGAGACGCATATCCCAGAATTAAAACAATTTATTAACAATAATTTAAAACTGAACCCTCCCAGTCAGTAAACAATTACCAGCATATGACACCACTAAAACACACAAACGGGGTTGAGAGCAAAACTCAGGTGCTGGTGGTCCAATACTATAATCACGCCTTAACCCCTTAGCCAGCCAGGGAAGGTGCTTACCTGGAAGAAAAAGAAGGAAGGGGAGACACCACACACATACCCCCCAAGGGCACACACATCCAAGTGAGAGTTAATATCAAAATCACAGCAAACCACATCCTGGAGTTAATACTTCTCACTCACCCCACATTCACTCCATGCAGTGCAAGAATACAACCTCCAACCCCCAAACTCCAGCACCACATTCACTGGCTCTCCGCTGTAAATGGGGAAGAGACTAAACTACCCTCCAGACCTCCTACTATACCAGCCAGCACCCAGTTAGCCCCGATAACCACGCCCCCCCCTTATTAACAACCATGCCGGTACAACGCACATAATCTTACAAAACGAAATCAAAAACAGGCAAAACAGCAGTGACCAGCTCCTGAGCATCAGCATGGACCCGGACACACTTGTCACCCCGAACCCAGCCTAGGAAGAAGATCAACAGCCCTTACATACCCGGAAGAGAACAGAAATGCACTCAGCCACCCTATCCAACCCCTATTACTCATTACCTTATGCCGCAGCCGGGACACGGAACCAACCGCTCACCACCATTTCCGTCGCTCGCAGAAGTATCGCGGCAGCAATCGAACCTCCCCCACTAGCAGCTTCCCACCGCTTTTATCCACGCTGATCCCAATTAAGACGCCATCATGAACCGCCCCCATTTACTTAATCAGCGTCTCATACATACCGGCGGATACGGGATCCGCGGATGACATCATCCCTAGCGATCACCGGTTACAAAAACGTTAAATTTAGTTATGTATTACTTTGTTTATGATTTATTAATTTGCTTGTTTGCTTGTTGTTGCTTGGGGTCATTGTCATGTTACAAGGTGAAATTCCGCTTCATCTTCAGCTTCCTAGCAGATATATTACGGTTTTAGGCCAAAATTGAGTGGTATTTGGAGCCGTTCATAATCCCCTCCACTTACTTTGACTAAATCCCCAGTTCCACCAAAAGAAAAATACCTCCAAAGCGTCATGCTGCCACCAGCATGCGTCACTGTGGGTTTGCTGTTCTTTAGGTGATACTCAGTGTTGTTTTTGCGCCAAACATACGTTTTGCCAAAAAGTTGGTTTCATCAGACCATAACACATTTTGCTTTTGGGGGAATTTGATGTTTTCTTTTTTCTGCAAAATTTACTTGGGCCCGGATGTTTTTCTTTGTAAGAAAAGGCTTCTGTCTTGTGACCCTTCCCATGATCCAGACATATGGAAAATACTGGTGATTGTTGTCACAGTTAGTACACAACCAGTACTTGCCAGAAATTCCTGCAGCTCCTTCAGTGTTACTGCAGGCCTCTTGGCAGCCTCCCTGACCAGTTTTCATCTTGTTTTTTCATCAATTTTGGAGGGAAGTCCAGTCCTCAGTAAAATCACTGTTGTTCCATATTTTCTCCACTTCTTGATGACGATCTCCACTGTGTTATATGGTATATCCAGTGCTGTGGAAAAAATTTTGTACCCTTCTCCTGACTGATATCTTTCAACAAGAGAGATTCCCTTTCATGCTTTGTAATCATTGCTTTTGCTGTAGGATGCAACTGAGTAAATGACTGGAAAATCCTACTATTAAAGCTAAACTTTATTTGGGGTTAAACAGTCACCTTTTGATGGCAGATATATACATAAAAAGACTGAATGCTGTAATCAAATCAAAAGGTGCTTCAACAAAGTATTCGTTTAAGGCTTCAAAAATGTACTTAACATGATATATTTATTTGATTGTTTATAAATATTATCCTCACATTCTTACTAGAACAACATTTGAAAGACTAGGAAAATAGGAACAAAAATATTTAATTAATAGAGTAACAAAGAAAAATGTATGGAAATATGCATCAAAACTAAGAGCCTAAAAAAAAAGTCATAATGATTAATAAACAACATTTATTAAGCACAGGTTACTGCACGACAAGCCATGTGTTTTAAATTTTTAAATGCAAGACTAGGAATCACCCGGCACAAAATGGGGAGCGGGTGTGTCTCTGTAGAGTAATGCACAGTATGAAGGGCATTAACTCGCAGGGCGCACACACACCATTCACAAAATAAGTCACAGCCACAAACAATTTGGCAAGTACATCGAAATATAAACAGATTTTTTATTACGAGATATCATTGTGAAATATGTTATTTTTCCTCTATCAGCAACTGAAATCAGCACATCAATCTAAGTACTAAAAATGGAAACGTAATACTAACAAACATAATAAATTAAGATCTACATTAATGGGCACTACCTGAAAATAACATTTACTCAGTTTTTTTGCCTTTACATTTGAACATTTTTAATTAACTTAAGACTAATAAACAGTAAGCAGCTTGCAAAACTTTTTTCTCATTTCTTTTGAGCTTGTATTTAGGCCCTACTTGTCTCTGTCCATCAGATAAAAATCTGTAATTTAACATTGACGAGAATTAAACACATAACAGATGTCACTGTCACTTAGGAACTTGCTCACTCGTTCAACTGGCATAGATTTTTATGTTTTAGGCCAATTAAGGAGAGGAACGTGCTTGTGACTAATTTATTTTTCTGTTTAGTGGCTCCAGCATGAGGGCTGTATGAGTGCTTCCTGAGTTATCTGAGTATTTAGACCAATATTATGACAAGACGAAAAATCATTATATATACACAGTCAAGCCACCTACAAGGGGTGAACAAGTATGGCCAGAGGGTGTTTCTGAGCAGCTACAGGACTGTTTTAACCGCACTGAATGGGATGTATTTCAGGACAAATTTATTAACACCCACACTTCCACAGTGCTGCTTTATATAAAATGCTGTGAAGGCAACGTCAGTACAACAAAACGCAGCCACGTTTTTCCCAACAACAAACCATGGATGAATAGAGATTGCTTGCTAAAAGCCTGCAATACCGCTATCCATGCTGGCAACGTAGAGCGTTAAGGTGTGGCCAGGTCCAAGCTGAAGAGGGAAATTAAGGATGCCAAAGCAGCCTATAAGTAGAGGATTGAGAGCCACTTCAGGAACTGGGGTGCAGGGGGCCCCAGCCCAAAACAATTTGCAACGCTTATCAACAATGTATTTTCGTTTGTCTATTTTAGAGGGCCTACATTCTTTGATCCTCTGCCTACAAGGGCCCCTGACCCAATAGGGAGGGCGTTTGGCTGCCAAGGGCCCTTGAATTGTGGTGGTTGTGGTGGTGGTGCTGCTGGTGGTGGTGGTGGTGGTGGTGGGGGGGCCCTTGCGAACGTTTTGCCCAGGGGCCCATACAACCCATAATCCGTCCCTGAATACAACACCAGCCCGACCACCAGCAACAGCAACACGCTACTGGCAGAGCAGTTGAAACACTTTGGTTGCCATGAAGTGAACATAACAGAGAGTTTCATGAACATTGCTCCAGCTTTAACTTACTTCAACTAGACAATCGCCAGATTACATGCACACTCCGTAACATCAGCATACGGAAAGCATCGGGCCCAGATGGAATCTCAGGACAGATTCTCACACAGTCTATCACTGGCACAGTGCACTGTCCCCCCCATGGCCATGCAGGGTGATGGCTTAGCCGTCTTCATGGGGGCTTGCCCTGGGTGTAATGCAGGCAGGTGTCCGTACGGTAGATAGCGTAATGCTACACTGTCGCACAACATTCAAAACAGATGTTTTTTTTTCCCATCAGATTTGTGCTAATCCCATGGGCCATTTCTGAAACTGTGACACTTTCTCAATGGTGTGACATGTTAGGCAAAGGACAATGTTTGTCTGCATCATTAACTTTTTCTCTTTGTTGCTGGATCAGGGTAATTCTCTGACTCGACTAAGACATCTGTTTTGCATTGTCGCTCTCTCTATCTTGAAGCTTCTGCACCTGCAGCTAATGTTCTGAAGCTGGGGTCATTTCATATTTGGGCTCACTCAAAACACAAATCTGACAAACATTGAGAATGATGGATATGCTGCCTGATAAACCCCTTTCCATTCAGAACCAAACAGTATGTGATCTATATTTCTTTTAAATTATAAGGCAGTATTTTTCTGCTATGAGAAAATCCCCTGGCTGCGTCTAAATGAAAGAAAAAAGTCTCTCGACTCTAAAAAAGCCCATAACAGCCTTCAAATCTTTGCCATAAAGGTTTAATCCAAGAAATTGTGAATATGCAAAAGTTCGATCCTTTATTTTGATATAAAATACCCTAATTGTATCAAAAATAAACTACAAAATATAACAATAAGACAATGAAAATAAACTACAGCTAACCCAGAATATGACAGCCATCAGAACAACCAGTTCAATAATAGGTGTAGCCACCTACAGAGATCTGACCGCTCCCCAGTCTGTGCACCTCAGAAAGCATCACCACTGCAATGTGCAGTTATCTCGCCCCATCTTCCAGTGGGCAAATTACTAAGCAGCACAGTGAATGTGGCCCTTTGCAATGTGACATGATCACGTATATATATACTGAGAAGTAGTTTTTATTCTTAAAATACAGAAAAAATACTGAAAACAAAACTATATTGATAAAAATTACACACACACACACATATATATATATATATATATATATATATACATACACACATTTTTTAAAGCATGCATCAGAAATACTGCCCCCTCACTGGCTATTTTATTTTGATCTTATTTTTGATCACTTTGGTGAGTTTTTAATGGTTTTCAAATGACTTAATTTTGTTTTTACATTTGCATATGTCTGCTGTCACAATATTTTATTTAAAGCTTGTTAATTCTGAAATAACAAAGGGTTTTGGAAAACAGACCTGAATCTCACTAGTTCTTCACCTATGCCTTTTGTTGTCTTGTTCATTATTCACTAAGATCGATCACTTTTGAGAAAAAAAGATTGGCGTGATTCTAAGGACAAATTTCAACACGACGTATTTCTTTATATTAACGTGGAAACTTATTATTCAAAAGTTTTACAGAATTACTCTCTTTGAATCATTTTAATCTACAATCTAATCAATAAATTCCAAAGTCTTTGGTATATACAATTAGTACATGGAGTTCGATATTTGTTTAATCAGACTAGGTTAAAATTAATTACCTTTCTCTAATAACGTGGTGGTCCATCTCTATGTTTTGAACCTGCAACCTTTTGGTCAATTTCTTTAAGTACATCTTTTTTCTTGTGATTACTGACATCCCGTAAAATGTAATCTCAATCACATTTGAACATCAAAAGATCCTTCTCATCTTTAAGGAACTCACGCTCCCCTCTTTGATATATATCAAATGGCAAAACAAAGGATTTCCATGGTAAAATGATTGCTTGAAGTGTAATTTGTTGTGAAAGAGACATCTACACCCATTTGGATCATCTGCCATCAAAATGTAATTCAAAACTACAAAGGACGCTATTAAAACAACAGCAATGTATTCCCTGGATAGCTGCATTATCCACCTCCCCCCACACCATCTAATCCTTACTCCTTCCACTCCCTCCAACCTCTACAATTTCCAGATGTACTGGTTGGATCAACTGCAAATGCAATTTTCAAGGGTGTAGATTTGGGTATGGATTGTAGGGACATGTACCCAACATCATTGTAGGAGTACTGCGTGTGTGTGATGGGGCAGGGGCTTTGGGGCTGATTGGATCACTACCAGTGTTGAAACCAAATCTATGCCCTTGCCAATCACACAATCTTACATAATCTTTCTCCTCCACCTATTAGGTGGGAAACTGTATTTCTCATGCATATGGGCTGTATGTCTTAAAATCCATATTACATAACTTTGCTCGGAAAAAGGTGTGGAAGATCATATTCTGTATTTTGAACGTTGTTTTTTTGGATACATTCAATTTGTCCTAACAATAAAGCGTGGCATTGAATATTCCAAGCATGCTGTCACGCATATTTTTATTTTAACTGGGATTGGACTGGGGGCCCCTTGAAATAACTTTGCTTTGGGCCCAAGGATTTTCCAAGCCAGAAAACGGAAAGACGGAGCTTGAAGTTGGGTGAATCGATGTGTTTGAAAAAGGAGCTTTATAATGATTTTTATATCTTTATTTTAAGCATAAATGCACATCAATCTTTGATCAAAAATGATCAAAGCTGATTTAGGCAAGTGCTTGCCTGTGGGCTTCATTTGTTAGTAGAAGGTGGGTCAAAGCCAACCCAGGTAAAAGCTCCAAACCGAAATAGAATCTCCCCCCAAGGGCTACTAATGAAGCTCGAGATTTTCATTTTTGCTGAAAACATTATCATTCCTTTTGGCCTAGCACTAATAACAAATTGCAGATCTTAGAATAGCTTTTTTTTTGGCTTTCAATTTGTCAGAGGGCATTCTGGGTTTCACTCTGGAGGGAAACCACAATCCCCTCCAGTGTTGTAATTTGCTCTTAGCCGGCGGTTCAGTGTTAATCTGGGCCCGCATTATATCCAGCGCAGCACCATGATATGTGCTGATTCGAACCGGGGTCAGACTGGTGGAGATTCATTGCAGAGCCCGGTCTGCTAAACCCCCCAGCCCCAGGCCCGATGGAAAGTGGACGCAGATTGGCTGGTCCCTTCTTCTGACTCTCCATCAGAGGGATTGTGCACTTTATCATCCCTCCTGACTGAGAGAGATTTAATAACAGAAACCAGGCTTGGGTGGGTCACAGACAAGACACTTATTGGACTTTAAAGTGCTGGTGAACTAAGAAATTGAACAGTAATGATCATATTATTAAAGAAAAAAACAACTATATTTTACAAGGAGCTTTTCTTCCACAAAATGAATGTTCTGGTTATACTTTAATAATGCAGCTGAATATTCAATGACAAAACATTTATAATTTAGCATATGGCTTTTTCTTGAAGAAAGAAGCAAAACTTTTCTGAAATCCCACCGATTTATTTAAATATTCACTGTTGTCCAGATTAAGTTCTTTAACTGCATTGTTGTTAATTGTACAACCCTCTGTTTGGTTCACATAAAGGGGTTCCTTCATCATGGGACTGAGAAGTGTACTGAATGGAGAGTTCATTTTAGGATTTTCTGTCTTCACAGATGTTTGGTGTGGGAGGTGGAACATCCTTCCCTACTAACCTGTCTCCCCAACGTAACCTGTAAGATCTTTTTTTTTTTTGGTTTGTTTTATTTATTTTTATGGGCAATTGTGACCACAAATAATGCTGCGCAAAGGGCTGTAACTCAGCACTGAATCCTGGGTTGTTTTGCAATTTTGTTGGGTTCTTGTATTTCCATCTGCTGGATACCTGAGGTTCATCCACTGCTAAATGACATGTTGTATTGATGTTTTAATTGGTGTGTTTGCTTAATAAAATATTTTTTATTGAATACCCACACCTGGGGGGTCCTGATATTAACAGACTTGTGTGTTCTCCATGTGGGGTAATTGGTTAATTTTTCAGGTGCGGTTTCGCAAGCCATTTATCAATACTCTTTCTATCTTTCTGCCCAGTGGTCAGGCTGTCTCTTACCACTCACTTGCTTGGGTTGCCAAACCTTCGTGCAGCCAGTAGAAATCAACATTACGATTATCAACACCATCCCCTCCCCGACTGAGTTGCCATGCTTACAAGAAGATAAGTGTCACACCTTAGCACTTCCAAGGAGAAACAGAGAGAAGCCTTTCAGGAGACATTATTGCTTTCTAAATGTGGGGTGTATTACTATACTTTTGTATGTGCATCTCTCATTGTTGCTCTCCCAGGCAGATGAATGCACTCTTCAACATGGCTCCTGCCATGAAGTGTTTTGTGATAGTCTAATTGTGGCTAATGGTTTGTGCAGCTAATTAAAGTGTATAAATTACAGTAATCAGTCAGACATGTCGGAACTTGCATCATCCTGCTCCTCCATGCAAAGGGTGGGACCCAGGGAGGGGGAACAAAAGAAGCTGTGAAAAATAAATAAATGAGCAAGAAAATAAGAGACCAATAATTAAGGACGCTCATATATATATATATATATATTAAGCGGCGCATGCATTAAATGACCAGTACAGCAATATTTGCATTTTCCACACAGGAAATACACATGCTTTTGGGACCCGGCTGCCGCCACCACCGACTACTGTAACCCTAACCCTAACCATAACTCAAAAACTGTTTGACAGATCATAAACTATGCAGATGGGTGATGAAATGGAACTGATTGAAATTTGAAACACATCACCCCAAAACTGAAGCAGCACCACACAGCGATAGGAAAGAAAAAGACAGTTTCAGACACTTGATCCCGTTATGACAATAACTCAAAAAATATTTCAGAAATCCATTTCAGACTTTACAGACACATTATATAATATGGGCGACAACCTGGAAATGATCAAATTTTGAGAGAGATCACTCCAAAAACCAAGCGTAGTGATAACAAAAGAGGGCAGGTACTTTGAGACACCTTATAAGTGGTGAATGACCCAACAAAATTCCTCGTCCTCCATTACGGAAAATGACTGATTGTCCAATGCAGGGTTGTCCTCCGCTAATCCCCACAGTAATCCAGTAACGTGTGTCTTCCCCCCACAGTAACCTAGTAATAGACGTGTCCTTCCCCCACCCCCACAGTAACCCGGTAACAGGCATGTCCTCCCCCCACCCCACAGATATCCAGTACTGATATCTAGTTAAAGCTCTGCAAGTTTTGTTGAATCACCAATGTTGCTTGAAATTTATTACTTATTGTTATATTTAATCTCAAAAATTTTGCTCAGCTGGAATTAATTACATTTATCTGAAAATATTTTTAGTTTGCATACTTTCTTGTTGCAGTTTATTAGACAATGAAATGTTGATATTCAAGTGATAAGTCTTTCATGTCTACTTTTGGGTATATGCTTGATAGATTTAAATGGAGGAACCACAATTTGTATTGGGTTATTCAATTAATTAGTCATTACATTAGTAAACACATAGAAACAACAATACCTAGAATAATCAATATAAAATAATAGCTAGATGCAGCCCCAGATTTCATATATACCAACCTGTGCCTCTCTGTTTCATTCCAGCTAGCTGGAGTCTGTCTGTGTGCAGTGTAGTGACTCAACCTGTCCTGCCATGTTTTTTTTGCCTTTCCCACAGGACTGAGTCATAGCACAGGTGTAGGTGCCTCCCAGTGATTACTGGGTTAATTGGCTCGCAGTTAAATGGGCTGGTTGGGCTCAATATGGGGGGTACAGGGCTCTTGACCTGGACCACCCCCCTTTCTTCCAGAAAAGTCATTCTTTTTGGCTTGTTATTACTTGGGCTTAACCTGGCCTTTAACCGACAAATATGCTTCCTTAACCTTAGACATTTACACTGATGTCTGTTTTCTTTGAGTATTTAATAAATAAGCTAGTTAAAGACTTTCTGTGTGTAGCTTCCCTTTTATGTTACCCAGTCAGGAGCCAGGTGGGAGTAACATTAGGGGGCTCGACCGGGATTAGGTTTACTAGAAATAATACCTGCCTTGTAAGGTTGTGTTGGTGAGTAATAATGGATTTAGCTTATGCAGTAGTGGCAGCACGTCTGTATATTGGTACTTTTTGGGGCAACCCATGCTGGTAATTAGGGTTCCAGTTTGACTATGCCTACTTGATTGGATTGAGTGGGAGTCTGGTGATGTGGCTAAATTGTGAGGAATAGAGTAGGGTGATTTAATAACCAGAGCTAAGTGAATCCCTGTTGTAAGCACTAGAAACACTTGATGCTTTTTTTATCATATAAATTTTTAAAAATGATTATTTTGTTGTGTTTGGTGCCTTAAATGCGGGTAGACTGCATTATACAGCTAAGGTACATGTGGACGCACCAAAGACTAGCATGGGACAGAGCATAGGGGTTCTCAGGCAGTTCGATGCGGGGCAGTTCGAGTTTTCCCCTGAGTCCTTATAAGCTCTTACTGTTGTTGGGCCATCTTGGCTGACATGCCTCTTAAACATTGTGTGGAGGCTGGAATCAGTGGCTTTGGATGGTCAGACTGGGATGGTGGAGATTGGAGGATGTGTTCCAACTTCAGGGAGATCACACTCCCTGGGAATATCTATGCTGGGGTACTGGAGAGGAGGGTCTGTCCGTTGGTCAAACCTTGGATCCAGGAGGAACAATGCAGAGGCAGATCTTCACCCTTGCAAGGATGCTGGAGGGTTCGTGGCAGTTTCCCCAACCAGTCCGTATGTGTTTTGTGGACATGGAAAATGTGTTTGATCATGTCCCTCAAGGGGTCCTGTGGGGGGTGCTTCAGGAGTATGGGGTACAGGGTCTGTTTTTGTGGGCTGTCTTAATTTTGTTGATAGACACTACGATGAAAAATTCTCATCAGCAACATTTTTTTCTGTGACGTAAACGGAACAAAAAACAAATAAAAAAGCACCTTTATGAATTGAAACGAAGATGAATGCTTTTGAAATCACTGTTGACAAAAATAAAGAAAACAAAAATGTTGCAAACAGACAACTTGACAAAGAGCGATTTGACGCTCCGCACGATTCTATCACACGTGACACGGTCCGCCAACAAATAACGAGTATGAATGCAGTGGTGCAAAAACTTGCATGCACGCTTATAATTGGATAGCACTAGTTTGGGCACGTCAGGAGATCATGTCAGACAGAATCCTGCTCTTCTACTCTCCATTATGATGGTCAGCATAATTCGGATTCTGTCATGCATTTGTCTTCTCTTGTATTCTGATCATTGTGAAATTCACCCCAGCTATCCCTTGTTTTTCTTCATAATCAGTCCTTGTATAAAAGTGCTCCCCAGTATTGGCATTAATGTTGATCCTGCTTGTCGCCTATCCGGCTTGTAGAGTTCTGGGCCTCTGGTCAAGCCAGTTGCCAACTTTCACGTACCTGGCGTGACACTCACGCTTTATGACTCTCACTCAAGGAATATTTTGCCAAATCTAAATTATTCCATTATAAACCCAAAATTAGCTATATCAAAAGGGTTTGCAAACCCTATAGTCCATTTACAAAGTAATAAAACTCTTACATACTCGTAATACATACACAGATTTGTCTCAAATTAAAAATCTCACTCTAGCCAGCTGACTTTAGATATAAGCAACTAAATATCCTGTAACTTTTGTCGACTAAAACTAGACTAAAACAAAAAAATTAGATGAGTAAAATAGGACTGAAACTAAGTTGCATTTTCATCAAAATACTATCACTATAACTAAAACAAAATATACTGTCAAAATTAACACTGGCCATCAGATATATGTGTTTGTATATAATATATTTCACAATTTACATGTCTATCAAATGCATAAAGCCAAACAGAACTGAACTGAAGTCTGGAAAACTAAGTATTATGCAACTTATTCACTCAATACTTGTGTAGCTTTGTAAGACTACACTGAATATCATAATACATTCTCTTTGTGACCTCTGGCACCTGCTTTTGTGGAATGTTAATGTGACTTGACAAAAGTTTTATTCATTGCAGTTCTGAATCCCAAAATGGAGCACAATGCAGGTGATCATACAAGGAATGAAAGTTAGAAAAGCAGCAGCAAGGAGCTTAAGGAACAACAGAATGTTAAGCTCTGTCAGGCAAATGCTCTTTATAGTAGAATACACAATATTTTATACTCGTCACCATGCACACACAAAGAAGTGCTATCTGTAATCCGAAACAAAAAGCCAAGTTTTCATCTCAGCCCCAACTGGCCATGCTGACTCTTTAAACTTAAACTATCTGTTTTTTGCTTTAAATTTTTTGTTATGATGCTAGGATTTTGTTTACAATCTTTCTTTCAAATCTTCCATAACTGCTTATTGTGTATATGTTGCATTGAGCCTAGAACCAATCGAGGAAAAATAAGAGGCGTAGAGTAGAGAACAACCAGGATGGGATACAAAAGAAGATTGAAACACATGGTGCATAAGACCCTGGAGGGATGGGGAAGTGTAGCCCCCAATACTTAATCTGACTTCATCCCCCCCCCCAAAAAAAAAAAAAAATTAATTAAAATAATAATGCTTTGCATTTAAATTAAGCTACCACCTCTCTCCTACACCCTTACACACACTAAGGCACATATGGGCAAACCTTGGATAATGTAGAAGTATTTTTTTAAATCATTTAATAATACCTCACAACTTCACATAGATATTTTTAGGGGCAGGCAGACAAGCAAACAGGGAATGGGGGCTAGCATACAGTATGGCTCCTTGGGTTTGGATGCTATGCCTGTCATTAGAAGGTCACTGGTTCAAATCATCGTAGAGTGTGATTTCATCATTGGCACCTTAACCTCAGTTGCTCTTTGGATTCAAGCATCTGCTAAATACTGTAAATGCCATGTAACCAGACACACCAAAGCAGTATCCAGGAATTAAACCCAGAGTGCTGGACATGCATGTCACGGCCACCAAGAAACTGTCGCTTTATGTTTTACTTTTATAAGTAAATCTATCTAAAAAAAAAAAAAAAAAAACTAGAATTTCCCAGAGGAACCTTCCCGAGGGATTAATAAAGTTCTATCTATCTATCTATCTATCTATCTATCTATCTATCTATCTATCTATCTATCTATCTATCTATCTATCTATCTATCTATCTATCTATCTATAATTTCGTATATACTTTACCATATTTCCAATGGCAAAATGTGAGAGAATTCAACAGAAATGGAAATTCTATGAAATCATTTATAGCCAGTACCAGTCCCTGGAGAAAATATGACTACATGCAGAGTTTCAGCTATGGGTCTCCAGTATTTCTTTGTATGTTCCTTCTGTGAGGGGAAAATTTCATCATGCTCATACACCCCATGTATACTGAAATACATACTATGCCAAGGGTGATCTGTTTGTAAAACGTCTTTACTGTGAATTATTTTTAGCCAACTAATCATAAGTTCCTATGCAAAGGAGAGCTGAAATATAAAGTAGTTCAGTGTAATGGCGGGGCTCACACCCCCTGGGGTTGGGTGTTTAAATCCTGCCTTTTCTCTTGTGTATGCAGCTGCCCCTGTGTTGTGTGGGTTATTTTAACCTGCCTCAAAATTGTCCATACTGTGTATTTGTGTGTTGTGATGGACTGTCATATTGCTGGTGGTGTACCCTATTCTGCCTTGGACAGACTGCAGGCCCATTGACAAGTATAAGTAGTTAGAAGATGGATGGAAGACTACAATATTTCAGTGAAGAAAGGTTTCTGCAACCAACACGACTAGTTAAATGCTAAATGCATGAAGATTCAAATTAAAGTTTAATGCATCCAAAACATATTAATTGCATATTAATGAATCATTTTGTCACTTCACCAGGACAAATTTAAAACTGGATGTGCAAAAATATCCCCTTATTATCCATGTGGGATCCAACAGACACAGATGCTGATGCAGCCAAGGATCCCCAAGCCTCACCACAGAATTTAAAAAGTCAAAGTGGTTTCTATCCCATCGTACTGCATTAGCTCCTTTGGGTGAACTGATAAACAGGCCCTGGCGCGACCTGGTGACCTCACCTCCACAGCAGTGTGGCCCACCTCACACCCTCTGACCATAAACCCATTCTTCCCTCTTCTCTTCCATGTTTCTTTCTCTTGTTCCACACAGAATACCAAAAACGGGAGAAACATTGCCTGTCGTTAATCGAGTAGATGTACATATTCATGTTTGGTCCCGTTTGAATGGCCTCAGCTTAACACAGTATGCTGTAGCCCTTTTGGTGCACAAGAAACTCAATGAGCCCACCACTGAAATTCCAACTGTTAGTTTGGTGGATCTGGTGGATGCTTTCAGAAAGATAACGGTCACTATTGCCGTAGTAAAACCAGCATGTAAAACCAAGAAAGGTTATGTTTGCAATATCTGGTCGGTGATCATTGTATTACTACATTCAAAGGAGGTGTCTATCACTTCGTTTTGGTATTTAAGGAGGGATCCACAAGATAGTGAGGGAGATACCCTGTGACTAGAGCTTTCATTAGGTAAGTGTGATGAGTATCTGAAGCCAGATTGCTCCCACATGAAGTCTGTGTATCTTCTACTGGGCTATACAGTACTTTGACTATCTCTGTATTTGTGCATAATGTAGCTAGGTAACTCTGTGGATTTGAATCATTGGTTCATGTTGTTTCTATTTAGCGAATAAATTCTTGGCTGTCTGTAATTGTTAACTGCAGTAAATTCTAAGGGAGCAGTGTTAACATAATTCCTAGCCAGGAAAAATACACACATAATGACTGTAGCTTTCTGACTAATTACTTGGGTCAGAAAAACTGGAAGTAAATGGCTACCTTATATCATACAGTGATATATTTCTGTGTAGCCTCTGAGCTGAGTCATTTATGTAAACTAAAACTTCTAACTCAACTGATCATACAAGCTGAGCCACTGTGTCTATATATGGAAGTATTCATGGATCATAAGCACGTATGAACAATCATCTTAATTTACATATAATCAGTCCACGTTTCCTGGTCAGGTGTATGGTGGTGACAAGCCAAGCAGGTCAGACTTGATGTTGTTTGCCAAGGCGCATTATAGGTTATTCTGAGAATTTGAATTTGTTATAGGCAAGTCGCAGATACACCCAAGATGGCAGCATAAGCACATGCAGTGACTACTCTGCTTGGTGCAAAATGTGTTAAATGTAGTCTTTCCTGCAGTTTACAGGTCTGGTGATGCAGTGGCATACAGTACAGCACCGCAGGGGCTAATGTGCTAAAGCTTTCAAATGGTGAATTAACTAATACTTCAGCTACAACAACCTGCACTGTGACAGGCAAGCTGTCCACACCATCCTCAACGCCAATAACAGAACTGAATATAGGCAGCAATTTCATAATGCGAAATCAAAATTTTGTGGACTATACACAAAGCGTACAGTTACTTCCTTTCTAGACGCTATTGCGTTGGCTGACAAATTCATACTTACCCATAAAAGTGTTTTAATTTCTGCATGTGAAAGTCCTCCTCACACTGCATGAAGTTAGCCAAGGGGGAGTACTCTAAAAATTCATATGGTGTGTGTTTCTGTCTTAAACCTGTTCTAATACACTACTCTATATTGTCGAAAGTACTGGGACACCTGCCTTTACACACACATGAACTTAAATGAGATTGCATTCTTAATACATGGGATGTGTTGACCATTCATCCAGGAGAGCATTTCTGAGGTCAGGCACAGATGCTGGAAGAGAAGGTCTGGCTCGGAGTCTCCACTCTAATTCATCCCAAAGGTGTTCTGTCGGGTTGAGGTCAGGGCTCTGTGCAGGCCAGTCAAGTTCCTCCACACCAGACTCGCTCATCCATGTCTTTATGGACCTTGCTATGTACACTGGTGCGCAGTCATGTTGGATAAGGAAGAGGCCGTCACCAAACTGTTCCCACAAAGTTGGGAGCATGAAATTGTCCAGATGACTTTGACCACATCTACACTGCTTTAGAGTCCAGTGGTGGCGTGCTTAACACCATTGCATCTGACGCTTTGCATTGCACTTGGTGACCTAAGGCTTGGATGCAGCTGCTCAGCCAAGGAAACCCAATCTCTGAAGTTCTTCTGCATTTTATTTACCTGACTCATTCAGTTCTATTCAGTTTATTACTACAAGCAGTCTCCAGGTTATGAATGAGATCCATTCCTGTCTTTAAATTGTATTTATGGGTAAGTCAGAGAAATAGTAATGCAGTACTGTACATAGTAAAACTTATTATTATTTGATAATAATACTAGTTACTACATAATGGACTGTACTGTACTTCGAGTCAATGAACCATGCAATTTTTCACAAATGTCACAAAGTAGTGTGTGCATTCATTATTATGAATCATTGTATTTAACTTACATTTAAATAAAATCGGCTTTATGGCAGTCTGTTTGTAAATACAAGTTGTCCGTATGTCAGATGTTCTTAACTCAGTGACTGCCTGCACTTGAGATCAACATTGAAATTACTTGAAATTACAAGCAATTACAAATAAACAATTAATAAATGATTTTTGTTAATTAACCAATACATTTGCAAATTCCTTTACTGAATTAAGCAAGCATCCCAAGACTATCTGTGAGCTCTGCATATTCAGTATTCGATATACCAGATCGTGGTTGTTCATTATTATCATTTATATAGAGAGCAGAATATATTTTAAGACAAATTTATACATAAATGCAGGTAACTAGAAAGGGCTCACATACTTTTTTCGTGCCACTGTATATTTTTGCTACTCATTATTTATTCAGAAGTAGAAACCCCTAGTTTTGAGCAAAGGAAGTAGAGCATATTTATTTGGGTTTCTCTTTTTTTACTATCTCTTTGGCCCTAGGCGTTTCTGGCATAGCTTGGAGACATGAAGGCAGTTGCAAGAACAACACTATGATTACTTCTTGCAAAAATCCCTGCCTGAACCCTGACAACATGCATCTGTATGTCCTGCCCCCCCCCCCCCCCCCATGCCCACCTACAGATCCCCACTGCCCAAAAATCCCTTTGAAAAGTATGAATATGAGAGCCTTAGGCAAGAAGTGACCACGCTGTTTCTGAGCAGGCCTCCTGAAGATGCGCATGCAGAGAACCCACGCTTAGACAAATTGCAAGGATGTGTTTCTGCCTCGAACACTGAACACAGATAATTTTATAAAAAAACAAAAAAAAACAAATACATCTCTAATGTAGAAACCATGCAAATCTCATCAAGTACTCGGCAAGTCCACTTATGACACTTATTCGGAAAAACAATTACAAGAAACAGATTTATCCACATACAACTCTTTGTAAAAATGACTTTGCTACCGCCAAGTCCAGTCACTTTTCGTCCAACCACAATGTTCTGAATCTAGACCTGTTCTCAGAATCACTTACATGCATTGCTTATCAGAACATTAGCAAGCTGGTCAAATCAAGGACAGACACTTCTGGGTGATAACGTGCCATGAGCTGACTGAAATTAGTAATTAGACAAGTTATTTTTTAATTAAATGTTCATTTGTTGTAACCCCCACTGGAAGCCTGAGATATATTCCCACCTCACCCTATCAAAAAGCACATTTCTAACTACGTGCAGCACTAATAGAATTAGTAAAATAAGCCGCACTGCAAAATGCTACAATATAAACCACAATTCATTCACAATACTATAAATTTATAGTTTCATAGACATACTGTTGTATTTTTTCTGGTTTGTGTGAGATCATTAAGAATAATATAATGCCAGTCATGCCACCAAGGTGAACTGGTTTAGTCGTGACTCTTGGTTGGCAGTGTTGGGCGACGGGTGATGTATTGATGCTTGAGTGCCAAATTAACGCAAATGGGTAAGAAGATGACTAAACCATCAACAAACTAGAAAAACGAAAAAGCTAAAGGTATGCAGCTATTTCGTCTCTTCATGAATATTTGTATGAACATTTCTATTGTTCCAAATGTCTTAATAAAAATGACAGTTATTGCTATTTTTTGTCGATGGGTGGGTGGGAAATGTAAACAATTTTTGTTGGCAGTGGGGGATAGGTGTGGGAGCTGAAGGGGGGTTCTGACAAACTGTAATGCTGACAAATTTTTCACACTGTGTCCCATGTTCATTGTTGGTGCCTGTTTGACGTTACCTCTGTCATACATAGCGAGTGGTTTGCCTAACGTGAATAAAAATAAGGATAAGAATAACTTTTTAGGATATGTTTTCATGTTGCATTTTAAAATAAGGAAGAACCAGCGATTCTCAGAAATTACATGGCAGGAAAAGCCTTCACATTAACAAAAATCACATCAGGTTAAATCAGTCACCGCAACCGTAAATGTATGTTTGGCCATCTATAACCGAAGTGACCTGCCTTATAATTAAAATAATGAATGTTTGCCCACCCCTGGCCCATGTGATGGCTCATGTGCGAATGCGAGTTAATGAGCAGAGCTAATCGCAAGCCTCACCTGTTCCATTCATACCTAAGCTTACTTGCCTGATCCCTCACTGCAAGGTATTTTTGTGACATGCAGCGTACCGAGTTATATCTTTGTCTTGCATACTGCCTTAACTTTTCTTTCCTTTCCTTTCCAGTTCCAGATTTCCACTGCCCAGACAACCCTCAAAGGTCCCCTACGTTCTTACCCTCCTCACCTTGTATGTTTGTGGCAGTGACTCCCCAGGGTATCGACCTCCTCGCATTCGTTACCCCAGCCAACATTCCTGCCTGCCGCTCATTTTGTCTGTTTGCTGGTTCCTCTAATGAACTCCCTGCTTTCTGCATGTGGAGCTTCTGTCCTTACAGTATACAGTGTTTTTAACTGTTTCAGTTCTATTCCAGTTTCTCCGCGTCTTCTTACAACTTTGTATTTTAATATTCTGATTTACATTTATTTTGGTTTACATAAATGCATTCTATGTGTTCTTTCACACTTTCCTTTTCACAGCTTCTCTTAACAAATAAACATCAAATATTTTGCAACTGGACTTGCTACAGTGTGTCTATGCTGCATTGCCCCCCTTCATCTCATGCAGCAGCCCAGTAGGCTATGGTAGGTTATTATAGGATATTAACATACCAGCTAATAGACTTGTTAGAGGACAAAATCTGTATTGTTCATTCTGCTACCACATTTGTCATTAAATGGGCTAAAAATTACATACCAACTAACATTCACAAGTAAGAAGAACAGTGAGGGGTAGATCCAGACCCTAGTTCTTCAAGCAGTGATTAGAATTTAGAAATGTACTGCGAAATCCATTGTTACATAATCCGAGGAGATCATTCATTTTAACCATGCATTCAAGGTTTTCGTACTCTTCCATGACCTTCTTGTTAATGAGAGTGAAGTTAAATTTGACCAGAGGGTTCGGGGTGATATTAATTTCCAAACAACAGAAACCGCCAACACCGCCGTATACCACACCTTGAAACTAGTTAGTTTCCGTGCCGTTGCGAAAGGACATTGCCTCAGATGGCCTAAAATGTACAGTGCATTGTAACCCAAAAAAGAAACAAATGTATCTATTGAATCGAATGTATTCGATGCACTTCATAATTTCTATTGGCTTCTGCCAATAGATCAAAAGTCAATGCAAGCTGTAATGTTGACAAGGGGCAGCCACATTGGGTCTCATAGCAAAGATTATAGGCGGGTTCTTGAATGCCATTGGCTAAGAAAAAGGCCTGAGTTGAATGGTAAATGAACGATATCTATTTCACAAAACTGCTTCCCAACTTAGAGCAGTGAAACACTTCAAACTCGTATCTTTAGCAGTTCATCAATATGACGTTCCCACATACCTTAAATAAATGCCGAATGCCATTTGGGCCCTTGTACTTTGCCATTCTTCAAAGACCTAATTGCATCAATGACAATGTGCAATATCAGCCAATACCACTTCTGGTTTCTCTTCAGTGAGTTTTTTTTTTTTTGGGGGGGGGGGGGTGTGACATTATCTAAGAAAACTTTCATCACATTCTTAAACAATGTCATGTTAGATGAATAGAGTTAAGTACAATACAGTGTCATAAGAATATTTATTGTTATGGTCAGATGATATGTTTTACGCTTCCTGTCCTTTAAAGATGATATCAGATTATAAGGTGGCCTACCTACTCTTGCCAGTAACTTCCCCTGGCTCATACATATTAAGTCTAGCATAAAATAGAGCTGATTTAGCTCTGATCAAGAGCTGATCTTGTTGTCAGGATTTCTTGGAAAAAAAAAATGCTTGTCTGGTGAGTCCTTAAATTTGTATTACAAATCTGTCAGTTTGGCTTCTAGTTTTCAATGAATCTGTCTCAGTTCTCTCTTCTTGGAAATGGTGTAAGTGAAAACGGCACACTCAGGTTTCCCGTAATATCAAAGGGCAGGCATCTGCTGTTTCATTCATATCTATAAAAAATAGCTAAGGGGGAGCTTAAATGATTGGGCAGCACTTTGAGACAATGGAATGTTGTGAAAATGCACCACACAAATTGAATTCCATTGAATTCAAAATTGAAGAAGTTTCTTAATGCTTTCATCTAGTGTTTCTGTTTGAAAGTGCAAGTTTTTGGTTAACTTCCACATCCAATATAAAATTTAACACTCCCCAGCACTGCAAACAGCTACATCCCTGCATGGAAGGTTGGAAAGAGTTATGTTGGTTGTTCTTAATCTTAGTTAGTGCACTGTATACAGGTAGGTAACCTGGACTTGTAATATATCCGTCATCCTCTTCTGTATATCCAGTTAAAATAGGAAAGGAGAACAGCAAAAATCCTGATATTACAGAGAAAAATATCTGCACTCCCACCCCCCCCCCCCCAAGTCCATTTCTAATTTGGCATTATCTGTATCAGGTAAACATATTGAAAGTGTGTATTTGTTCCATTTACTTACAAATGTCATTCCTTTCAGTTCAAGCTTTATTTTGATTTCACCCATGAATTAAACAGAATAAAATGATGATCCTAATTTAAACATTAACAAGCAGCAGGAGGTCACGCTATATAACATTTAAAAATGTCCACCTTTTTAATCTAAACACACATAATGCATAAACCTAGTCCTCTATTGATGAATTTTAAAACCAGAGAATACAAAAGTGTAAATGATTGACTAAGGCAGCTCATCACCAAGGCAGGGTCTCCTACGACTGCAGGATATAAGGGGAAAAGATCAAGCGAAATTGTGAAAAAGAGTTACAGGGGTCAGTTACAACAACATTACTGGATATTGATCCAGAACATATTCAATAATATGCCCATTGTCTCTGACGTTGCAGCGCAACATGGATTGATGCTGTGTAACATCATGATCACAAAAGCTAAACTGGGATCTTGGTCAACAATAATAATGATAAAAGAAACATTCTACTGTCAGTGTGTTTTAAGTAAAACATGTCAGGTACTGGAAACCCTGGTACCAACCAGTTTTGAAATTCCCCAAATTTGGCCAAAAGTATCTTCTACTGTCATCGATGAGATACACATGGAAGTACAGATGCTGAAAAGGGTCCTTAGAGTGGCAGGGAAGGACCTACTGAACTTGGCATTCAGTTCCTTAAGTTATTCCCCGCCTGGACGAAGCTCATTGCTGTTGTAGATCAGATGTCCCTTAATCTTAATTGCAGCAGGAATCTAGCCCGTGTCCGGGAAGCTGTATAGTTTCATTATCACCGGTCATGGTTATCTCTCCCCAGCCACCCCTATTCCCATGTGGCGCTGACCCAGTCTGTGGGCATTGTTCTTCCCTCGTCTGGAGTTGTTCTCTAGCCCACCATAGCCATTTTCACTTCTGATGGCACTTACCAGCTTTGCTCTAGTTTTCTTCTCCTATATTTGAAATTTAGCTTTTCACTTCCACAATACATTTGGTGATATCCAGAATTTTGCCGGAGATATCATGCAGGTTGACAAAGCTAGGAACCCTTAATCTAAGGAAGAAGTTACATTCGTAGTACTAGGCACTGACCATTTTCACCAGAACAACAAACATTTGTTGGATTTGCCTCTCATTGTACTTGCCATCTTCTCCATGACACATCCTGACATGTTTGCTGAATAAATCCAAAGTGTGGAAAAAGTTATAATTATGCCAAGATGAGAGTAGTGAGAAGGACGGTAGATTTGCTTCACTTGGCTAAGCACATGCCCCTCCTTTAGATACTTGTATATATTTCTCCCACAGACTGAAGTATTTTATATCAGGTTTAATCTGTGATATAAATTTTGGGGAGTAGCATCAATTTATTTTAACACAGTATTTTTTACAACCCCAAGCTCCAATAATTTTATCAGGTAGTGCTTTTTTTGTAGTAGAATGGAAGAGTTTGTTCTGCTTATTCTCTTACCATGCATGTTTAAAGGCTAGACACCTACAAAATATACTTTGGAAAACAATCTTAAAATATTCACAGTAGCACATAAATTTTATGGTAGGTGGATTTGGGAGATGAGTTACAGCACCAGTTTACAAACACTTACTGGTTAAAATTACCCAGGCCAAGTGGTGCAATATAGAGTTTGAATCAAGACCACTTCTTCAATAAATGATACTGGATAAATGACAAGAAAGTGAAGTTTTTGTCTCTCAAAGACTGAGAGCAACTGATGCAGGAACCTGAAATCCGAAATCCAGAGACAAAGAACCAGCAAATATGAGACTCACACCAAGAGAAAATGTTAAAATAATAATAAAAAAACAGTACCCCGTACATTCAAAGAATAGCAAGACTGAGCCCCAAGCCACAAATTCCTTATATTAGTATAGACTAATTGATAGTAGGATATTGTTGGTAGGATGGCCAGACGTCCCAGTTTGACAGAGACAGTACCAATTTACGGCAATGTGTCCTGACAAATAGCAGAAATATAACAATGTGTCCCTGTTTTAACACGCAACCCATTTTAAAAAGTTTTAATATGCAGCAAAAATAGCTCAGCTGAAACACACATCAAATACTAATCACCGAAAAGGGAAGCAACACCCTTTATTGCTCCGCACAGCTGTCAATAACAGTTGTCAACCACAACTGGTCATTTACACTCCCAGGCACTATGACAGAGCCTTAAAGAGCTTCTGTCTGACCATGTAAAAATTAATACTTCAGTAGTAAACGTTTATGCATTATTATCATCCATAGCAGAGCTGGGCAATATAAACAATAAATTGGTTTATTATCATGTAAAATGTAAAAAAGGATAAGAAAATGAAAAATTCAATAAACTGTTGATAAAGAACACTGCATGGTAGCACATATCAGCCTATTAAATCACAGAATCGAACCCAATTCCAACCAATCATAGGGTAGTCTAGACGAGCTATGTCCAATCAAAAGCAGAGCAGCATGGTTGATTGAGTTAGGGGAGTACTGCATGCCACATGCTACTGCTTTGCTAATATCATGGCACTCAGAGGAACCTTCAAGTGTCAGTGAAGAAAGAAACTGCTCAGTAGCCATAGATCATTTTTTAAATAAGTTATTCTGGATAAACAAGATACTTTTTGCAGATTAAAGTCTGACATGCAACAGACTGGTGCAGTGTGCTATGAACTAAAACTGGAAATGATGCAAACGTATTTCACCACTTGAAGTATTGCCATCTAGTAGAACAAAAAGAATCAACTTGCTTTATTTGTCACATCACTTCACACTCTGAAAGCACAAGTGAATGAAAAACTTGCGTTCAAAGTCCCACACCACTGATAAAGTGCTCACACATAATTACATTCCATTATGCAACTGTTTGTCTTCTATATTGGCTGCTGATGCAATATCTGCACAATTTCTGAATGTAAAAAATGTCTCTTGTACTAAATTGCCCATTTTTGCTTCATGATTAGAGTTTATATTTACAGTATATTTATATATGTGTATTTTATATGCCTTTCTTCGCAAACTGTCAGCATATCACCGTGCCTCGCAGTTTACGCGTATAGCTGAGATGACAGTAAAGTTTACTTTGCCTCTAAAACACATATAAAAATAAAGAAAAATAAAGACAAGAAAATACTGCAATTGGATGTATACAGGGAATGGAAGGAAGGAATCTGGTGAGGAATGTGTTCATCAACCAAGTTTTGTACATGAACCAATGCATTTTTTTCACTAAATATTTGGTCATGAACAAAATTGTTCATGAGCCACAGCGTTCGTGAACTGAGGGACCACTGTATTTATTTTTCTAATTTGCACACTATTTATTAACGCAATGCCAGAACATTGACATTTTGGGTCCATGGCCAGAAAGTTCCCCAGACCTTAATCCCATTCAGAACTTGGGGTCAGTCATCAAGAGACAGGTGGACAAACAGAAACCGACAGATTCTGATAAACTCCAACCGTTGATTATGCAAGACTGGGCTGCCATCAGTCAGGGATTGGTCCAGAAGTTGATTGACAGCATATCTGGGCGAATTGCAGAGGTCTTGAAAAAGAAGGGCCAACACTGCAAATACTGACTCTTTGCATAAACTTAATATAATTGTCAGTAAAACCTTTGATACTAATGAAATTTTTGTAATCATACTTCAGTATACCATAGAAACATCTGACAAAAACATCTACAAACAGTGAAGGAGCAAACGTCGTGAAAACTAATACTTCATTCTCAAAACTTTTTGCCATGAAAATATACAAGTTCTTGGTGTCAGAAATCCAGCAATTAGGGTTTCCATTTCATTCTGAAGAAATAAGAGAGAAATTGCATCCCATATTGGTTAAAAATGGGATACAGGTACAGCATTTAGTTTTTTATTATGAAATGAAAATTTTCATGGAAATGATAAAAATTTTTATTTCGAAAAAGTACACAGTGATTTGATATAGGAGCATATATATATATATATATATATATATATATATATATATGCTCATTAGTGTAACTTTTTCATCAGAAAAACAAAGCAGTCATTAAATGAAATGTATTTGGTAAAATCTACTGAGTTGGACCTAAATGTGTGGCATGTACTGTACGTACACACAAGCTACACAAGTACCTCGGTTTGGGTGTTTTTGATATTTCGTGAAAGATGTTATTGTTTGTTGATTCTGCCGTATTTCTTTAATTAAAAAAAAAAAAACGATTTAAAAATAACTTTTAAGTGGTAGTTTCCAATAACTTCGAAGACATGCAGATATTTCTTGCATAACAATGTTCGGTATTTATCCTCTTAACACAACGATACCTTAAATGAGAATATGAATATGATACATTAGACAACATGAGAACTAATCCATGATTGTGCTGCAAATCTACACTGATTCATTAAAACTTGGCATCATCACTCCGTAAAGGCTCAGACAGGCTTTCCTTCATTCAACAGATTACCAAGTGGGTCTAATAACTGAGAGCTAAAAAATGACACTCCCAGCAGAGAGCATTACTACCATTATCACCTGCTACGCATAGAAAGGGGACATTTGAAAGTGGGGGCGGAAATAGAGGGTGGAATCTAATATTCTTTTTTTAGGAGGAGTTGATGCATACGCTCAAGGACAGGTAATGATTTCCCAACACAGAACACGCCAGGTTTTGGGTGACACATAAGCTCTGACAGCTAGACGCTTGGCGTTATGAGAGATGCGCGACAGATCGATACATCTGAGGGAGGCGCACAAACAGTCACTCCCATAGCCGTGACATAAATCTCATCAGCATAACTGGGCCACTGTTATAAATGAGTGCGCTTGGCAAAAGCACTCCGTTTGTGCTCCGTATTTATTACGTGATGAAATATTCATAAAAGTTAGTACAGTCTAAATAAGTATAAATTTATATTAAATCATCTTTTAATGTTTGCCTCATCACCAATAGCAAATTTTTCGATACAGGAAAATTGCAACTATAACGTTCATGTATTTCAAAGCGTATATATAAAAGTAATGAAATATATGTGCTGTTTTGCAAGTTATTATATATTAATATATAATATTCTATCCCTCCATTATTCGAAACAGTGCATATGAATCATTCACATAAGTCATAGTACTCGTCTTTCTTTCCTCTGTGCACTTTTCCTTTCCTTTCATTTCCTCATATGGGAAACACTGAGACTGTATAAGTTAATACTTTGTAATACCATATTATTTAATATAAGCTCTGGCGTGTTTCACCTCCATTAGTTCTGAGGCTCATCAGAATTGTCCAGGAGCTTGAAGAGGTTCTACGACCCTGATCTTCAGAAGAAGAACCAGAAGTAGCTTTACTGTCACTCTTTTTCTTGCTCCTTATGGCCTTTTCATCCTTTGCTTTTAACACCAACTGAAAGGCATAGCTTTTCTAAAGCCAATAAAACACTGACCATTTGACCCATAAAAGTATTTAGAATTAGATCAATTGTCATTGTTGACACACCACAGCACACAGTGCACAACAATGAAATGTGTCCTCTGCATTTAACCCATATGTGACAATGTGACATAGCAGGGGGCAGCTAATTCAGCGCCCGGAGAGCAGTGCTTGGGGGTGGTACCTTGCTCAGGGTACCTCAGTGGTGCCTTGCTGGTCAGAGATTCAAACCTAAGTGCACTTCCATAACCATTAACGCACCACCGCCCGGTTTAGTTTCAGCTGTTAAACCAGCCCTATAAAAATATCTTGTGATAAAATATCATCATTCATTTTCTACCTCCAGATAAACCCTAAAATAAATATAAATGCTGAGATTTTTGTTGTAGAACATAGCTGCTGTCATGTGGGACAGCATAGGCCACATAGGAGACATAACAAAGCCTGTTGTCTTTCACATTTCGCTAGTGCATTGTAATAGTAAAAAAAAAAGAAAAAAGTAATCTCTCATTTTGAGAATTTCTTATTACTGAATTCTAAAGGTTATGAATAAATTGTAGTTGAAATGTGTCATAGTAGATGGAAGTTCTAGACTTTACAAGAATACCTGTGTATATTTAGCATTCTGCCATTAAACAGACGCTACCTAAAAACAAATGGGTCCCTCTGCATCCACTATGATTCAGTAATCCCTTATTGACCCATGGTAGTACATTAGATTAGTCTCTATTTGTGGTGTGCCTTTAGTGGACTATAGAGGACTTATAAAAGTGAGTGCTGATGAAATTTTGTTTGAATTTGTGGTCCATCTGCTCTACTCTATTTTTCCTTTGTAGATAAGTATCTATAAAAATAAATGCGCCTGCTGTCTAAAAGCAGGCCGGAACTGTAATGAAGACTGAAAGGGTCTGGACTCGGGCTGAACTACTGCTGTTTCATTTGGGGGCTCAAATCTAAGGTGCAAACAAGTAGGGTCAAAACCAAAGAGGCAGAAAGCAGCCACAGGAGAAATCCAGACCAAAAATTTCAGGTGCAAGCAGGGTTGATGACGAGAAGCGAAACAGTGAGGCAACCAAATCTAAGAAAATACAAAAGCAAGAAGTGGGAGTCCAGGAAATGCGCTGAACCATGTGTAATACTCAGATAGATGCAGGCACTGACTACTTTGCATAGGACCAAATGATCTTTAATTGGGTTGATAATTATGGGGGGATGCGTTGCAACTGTTCAGTATTCTGATGACCTCTGGAGGCGTGTCGTTTCAGAAGGGAGTTTTGGGGTGTGGTGGGGTCTGGTCAGACACAGCTGCGACTGGACACCCCCTTCACTGGTGGCTTGAAGCCCACTAACATCTGCAAGGATGGTGGCCACGAGGACGGAGAGCCAGACAAGTGGGTTGCAGGTGGAGAAATCCTTCAATCAGGGCTGGGTCCAGGATGTCACGTTCTGGTATTCAGGCTTGCTGGAGTCAGCTTCTCAGTCAACCAGGTACTCCAGCCTTTCCCTCCGATGACTAGAGTCCAACAGGTCCGTATGCACACCATATATGGTGCTTCCCCCCACACTCTAAGGAAGAGGCGTAGCTGGCTCTTTTGGGGGCATCAGTGTTGAGGAGGAGGGAGACAGGCATAACAGCAGTTGGGATCAGAGACCAACCTCACACTTACCAAAGAGGTCCCAAAAAAAATCAGTCATTAAATATAAAAAGCAGGTTTTCAGAGTGGAATTTAAAGAGACAAATAGCATTTGAATTATGTCATGTATTATTATGGCATCTTCATAGGCATCTAATTACTGTATCACATTAATAAAGAAGGAGCATTATACAGTAGCAGATGGTGGGAGTGCATCAATGGTGCAGAAGCAATTTATTAAATATGTTATTAATTATTTTCAACACAATGAGTTCTGCTGCTCCTTATGGGCTGAGTTTGATTAGACACAGAATGCGCTCTTAAGCTGCAGTTGTCAAAATCACTGCTTAGAAATTAACTGCTGAGTCATGATTTTCTGAAGTGTCCGTCAGAAACTGCTGAGTGAAATTTTATCAAAGTAAGGTGACCCATCTAAGATATACAGATTATTATTTCAATCTGGTTGTGTGTGTGTGTGTGTGTATATATGATTTTGTGATTAGGTTTATATTGTATTGTGGGGACCAAATATTTTTGATGTTGTGGGGACTATTTTTCAGGTCCCCACAAAGATCTATATAATCAAATAATCAAAAAACAATGACAAAAGTCTCGTATTTTGTTCGGTTACTTATAGTAAGGTTACGGCTGGGTAGGGGTAAAGGTCCTCGTGTTGGGATTAGAGTTTTCCCCATAGAAATGAATGGAGAGTCCCCACAAAGATATAATTACAAACCTGCATGTGTACTGTATGTGTGTGTGTGTGTGTGAGAGAGAGTTTGTGCATGCATGTGGAATTAAAACACTACAGGGTTACAGTTTGATATGAAGGGGGGGGGCAACTTAATTTAAATACAAATGTTTATTTATTGGGAGGTATGATTGAATGAATGAATCAAGTCAAGTTAAACACTGGGGGGTACATCGCCCCTTCACCACACCACTCCCACACACACACGCACACACGCACACACACACACACACACTGTACATGGCTTTGGATAAAAGCATCTGCTATATAAATAAATGTAACGTATGGCTAAAATAAAAGGAAATATCCTGGAAAATAATCAGACTTACATGCTCCACAAAGTCATATCAGGCTGTAGGACTGGCTGTGCAATTTCTAGTGTTACAGATATTACGGAGATAAAACTCGGGAAGCGCTCTTTGCCAGTGGTGAGACCGGATAATTGCTGGTACTTTCCATACTGTGAAAATAACATCCTGTTAATAATATATCTATAAAACAATTGTACTGCTATGACAATAATGCAATTATTTTCTATTTTATCTCTACTGGAAAACAGCAGTGAGATTGCTGAGAGATTGCTAGAAGGACCAACTGATATGAAAATAAACAGTAAATATACAATATATCCCCAGGTAACAAAAAATGGGTTCTCATATTCAAGCCCAGCTGGAGTGTGAAAACGAATCTTTGCAAACTCAGCTTGTAATATAGTATTATATTCCATTAGAAGGACTGAAACAAATTGCCATTGGCAATGCAGACACCTTATAGGTTACAATTGATCTATAGTTATAAATCTCACTGACTTGAATTTAATGCAGACATATGACATTTCATGACAAGTGCATCCCTTCCCATTTCTCATGACATTGATAACTGTTGCTGCCTCATGCAAAAAGACTTAATGGATCTATTATTACTTCAAATAGTTTTTAGATAACAAATAGTTATTCTTGTCATAACTTTGTTTCAGACACCCTTTCTTAGCATGTCTAGTTCTTGCACCGTGTTGCTAAGATAATTATTTCCAATATATATATATATATATATATATATATATATATATATATATATATATATATATTTGATATAAAATTAATGTAATTTAATTACAATGTATACAGAAGTTGCCTTTCAAATCAGTAAGAGTAGCTGAGGTAGATCAGTTTTGCATGTATGTGGCAGGGTAATTATAATGGACGATGATGCATTCCTTACTTCTCCAAGGCTGAGAGATGGGGCCTGCACTTGCTCTGAGTCAGGGCCTGAACTGTGTATGAACCTCCTCTCCTGGGACTCTCACTCTGTGGATCGTTAACCAGCTGACACTGCCCAGAATGGGTGGCAGCCCCTCGGTGTGGGAGGTGAGGCCTCCCCTGCCGACTCCCCTCCCCTTGGCAACCTGGTGATTACGCACCAAGAACCGGTAAAATAATAAGTAAGGGTAGCAATCGTCTCCTGGGAAACCACAAGCCAAAGATAATATTTTTTTCCATTTTGTTTAACTCTGCTACATTCCAGAGAAAAAAAAATATTGGGGAAGAAATATGAATAAATTCATGACACTGAAAAATATATTAACCTTGGACTTCTTTCCATCACAAACCGTATGCGTAACTAAATAAATAAATACATCTATATGCAAATGATGAACATATTTAGTAATATTTCTGCCATGTGCGGTAATGACTAGTCCGATGTGAATGCAGAGAGTCTCCTCTTTTCGGCATGATACTGAAATGGTTCCATGCGAGCCTCTTATGTTGTACACAAAAGCAAGCTGTCCAATCAGCCAAAGATTCGCGCAAATCAATATGCCACAGGCCCCAGTTTCGCTTGCTTTGTGTATAAAAATTCAGCATCTGCTTACAGATCTGTCGAAAGCCCCTTGCATCCTATGCCAGCTTTCTTCCCTCCTCATTTTTTGTGTTTACTTGATTGGGGAAGGAAACGTGAATGTTGGGATTTCTGCAGCCCGTGCCTTTAGAACTGAACATATACTACATTTTCAATTCGGAGGTGACACTCCCGTCACCCTACAGCCAGGAGAATGTCACATGCTGTCAGTTCCACAGCTGGGCTCTGGGCCAGACTTGTAGCAAACAACACTCCTGCGCCTTTGCTCGGAAGTGTTCTGCTGTCGCTGTTCCCACTCCGTTGCCAAGAGAATAACGCCACAGCTAGATGAAGACATGAAAACAGCTCTGCTTTGCAGGAATGAGGCACAGTACTCAGTGGAGAGCATGCAGAAAGTCCTCTGCATCTGTGAGACGACGTCAAACAAATTTCCTCCAGGCAGGAAACATCATAGGAGATGGTTTACACTCTGTAAAGTTTGAGGTAAAACACAGGGCCATCCCAAAACTGTTCACAACTCTCATGGGAAGAAAGTGTCTGGTGAATACTTTACAATCATCATATCTGTTTGACTTTGCTCTACTCCATGACTTTAGATTAAAGAAATCAGTCACAAAATGAAAAGAGAAAGCATGGATGGAGTCATTTTAAAACATATTTTAATAGGAAACAATTTACATGAACTGCATGTTTATAATGCATTCATTATGCCTTCATAAAACATTTAGTGCACCATAATAATGCATTCATAGAACATCCATAACTGTAATATACATTAATAACAAACATTATATGATTACATAATAATTATAATGTTTGTTATTATCATATAATATTTGTATTAATGTTTATTAAAGCGGGGGTGGCATGGTGGTGCAGTGGTTAGCACTGTTGCCTCACACCTCTGGGACCTGGGTTCAAGTCTCCGCCTGGGTCACATGTGTGTGGAGTTTGCATGTTCTCCCCATGTCGTCGTGGGGTTTCCTCCGGGTACTCCGGTTTCCCCCCACAGCCCAAAGACATGCTGAGGCTAATTGGAGTTGCTAAATTGCCTATAGGTATGCATGTGCGTGTGAATGGTGTGTGAGTGTGCCCTGCAATGGGCTGGCCCCCCCATCCTGGGTTGTTCCCTGCCCCGTGCCCATTGCTTCCGGGATAGGCTCCGGACCCCCTGCGACCCAGTAGGATAAGCGGTTTGGAAAATGGATGGATGGTATTTAAGCTGTTGCCAATATTATCAATGTTTAATCTATATATTAAAGCTGTTAAGTTGCAGTATGTTAGGATGCTAAGGCATGCTGCTTATGGATGCAATATGAATGCACTATGAAGGTGTACTGAATGTTCTATGAATGCATTATAAAGGTGCTGTAAATGTAGTCACCTTTCAATATTTCTTTTTACTAAAGTATTTGATAAATTGATTAATTGACAAATATTAAAATGACATTCTTTCAAGTGAAACAATATTCTACATAATTAACACCAACGGTTAACAGTAAGCATTTTTGTAAAGGATAGTAATGATCCATGGGCTGACCCTTTTTTTCATGTCATTTTGTCATTTTAGTTCATTGCACAATATTTCAAATATTCAGCTCTTCAGTGGGTCAGTACACTGAGTCAACGCTGTATTATCTAGGCCTGCCTGCCTGGACAATTCTGTTCTCAAGAGGGAGAGAGAGAGAGAAAATGGACAGCAAAAGTATAGAGTGGAGAGACAGAGCTCCCTGGCAAAGTGCTCTGGAACACAGACTTTGCTGTCAGGCCTGTATAGCATCTTCTGCTTCACAGGTAATTAAATAGATTTCCTGTCTTGTAGCTGCTGAAAGAACATGACCCTGTAGTCCATGAGTGTGTGCTGTAATGCACTTCAGGTCTCCGTTCAGCACCAGCCTTGCTCTATCCGTCTGAACCTCAGTGTCCAAGCTAGGATCAAAACAAGCACAGGTCACCTTGGGATAAGGAGTCCCACTACACTCTAGGATAACTGATGGCAGCATCCAAGGCCATGGAAGTACAGTCTGTGCCGACAATATATGCAGCATGCGTTCAAAAGAATGAAGCAGCGATCAAAGTGAGGATGGTGTTTTGCAAGCATTTGCTTGGTGTGATATTTCATGGGCTGTCTCATGAAAAGCTATATGTGACCTGGAAGACTGGTTTACTATTCTAGTCACGTTAACCAGTGACAGCTTTGAACAAAACTGCAGGTGTACAGCAACTAACAAATTTCACTCACTGAAACAAAGGGCAACCCAAAAAATGTACATTAGAGTTTGTGTGGAAATTTCAAAGAACCATATATTTGCAATAGAGTCTTTCTGATATCCTACTATAATAACTGTTACGAGTAACTTTTTTTTTGCGATTTGTGTAAGGACTGATGTTGTTCTTAGCTGGGTCCAAACACAGATCACGTTAGTACTTCTGCAGAAAGTGAAGTGTAACGTTGACTCCAATACCTAGAAAAATGGAAAGAAAGGAAAAATATACAGATGGCCACAGCAAGGCCAGAGAAACACCATGCAATTGCACAGCAATAAAAAGGCTTGCAATCGAGGTGTAACTGAGAGAGCAGGCAATCAAAATATGCACTTCATGCATTCATTAAGGACGGCTTTGAAATTCACTGAAATTTATTTCACAAGAGCAATCTCTACGATCTCAGATTAAATCCATTATGCAGGACTGGTCTGTTTACAGCAATAATGACCTTAAATACAAATTTTAAGCTGCTATGAATAATAACTTTCAGAAATGACACACACACTCTCAGCTTGACCGAGTGGAGAAATGTGACCCAGTCATCAACTGCATATTACAAGGGTTCCACTGAATCATCGGCTCTTTTAAAACACATTTCACAGTTATCTGTATCCCTCATCAGAAATGAGAAGCGAAGCTACTCATCGAGAAGCTGGCCAGAATTTGTGAGGTTACTACAATTATTATTGTACAGTACTTTGGCTACGGATCTACACAGTTTTAATAGCTGACAAAGGCTTTTTAAAACTGTTGAAATCTGGGGTTGTTTTTCGGTAAATTAGAGCATTGCCGATAAATTGTGCTGCGTGTCTGGCTGTGTGAGGCTGTCATCTCTCCTAGCCACGACTGCTATTGCTGCTTTATGGTAGCAGAGCAGGTTGTCTTATTACTGCATTGAAGCAAGAGTGCTGGATCAACAATCTTCAAAAACATTAATATTACATGACAAGTGGGAGACATCACCATGTCAAATGCAAATCGCCTTGACATCTCTCATGTCTCCATCATTGTTTTGTCAAGGACCTTCCAGCAGAAACTGTGTAAATGAGCTGAAATCGACATTTATTTTAAAACCCCTTGCCCCCCCCAAAATTCCTTTTTACTAGTTTACATTTGGATGGGGGGCTGTCATAGTTATTTGCACATTTGCCCTCTTTTATTCATATTATGCAGAGAATAGATTTTTATATTACCACTTTAAATTACTCTTTTTAATATTATCCCAACTTTTACTTGCTGCACCAAACACTTCAGTTTTAGTTCAGTTACAAAGGAAAGACAAATACTGTATTAAAACTGCCATAATAATGAAACCGAATGTTAGAAATGTCACTATACTAAAGACAGTATTTACAAAAATGCTAATGTGAAATAATAACATTTTATGTAAGCATTAATCATTTAATACATTTTTAGAAGCATTTTGACAGGAATTACAGCTTTAATTGTATTTGAGCAAGCTCCTACTGTTTGAACATCTGTAAATCTGAATTTTACACCAGTGTGTTCTCACTAAATAGCCCACACTCTGTGAAGTCTGAAAGAGTCCATAGTTGTTCAACTTCCAATGGACTTTTTCGGTTTTTGCTGTGTGATTTGGGTCACCGTCCATCTGGAAAATATTGTGCATATTCTCAGGTCTTTTGCAAACCAGAACAATTCTTTCAGGATTCTTCAGATAACCAATACAATTTGCTTGCTTGTACAAGTAGGTTGTGAAATAGCTAATGTGAATGTTAGACATCTAGGAATTAATTTTTGACAATATGTTAATAACAAATTAATAACGTGACACCAAAACTAATTAAGTAAACTTTTTAACTGACTTTTCTGTAATACATTTGTTTTGAGCTAGCACGTTATGAGTAAAACCTTTACAGTACTTTGTGATTTTAGTTGAACATACATTACTTTGTTTACTCCTTTGTTTACTTACAGTAGTAGACATATAGTAGTACCAGATGGATGGTTCCACGGCATGTTGAGAATGAAAAATTTAGTTACCTTTTTTTAAATAACAAATTACAATGAGGCAGAATTTGTATGTAGACTGTTTCAGGCATTCTACATACGCATAAATACACACTCAGTCCAATTTCTGTAAACTTACTGAGTTTTGGAGATTTAACAAAAAGTTCTTTGTTGAATTATATGAGGACTGCGTTATATGAGTTTTGTTCCCAATACTCTAATGTATGACGTGGAAGCCTGACTTTATGTCATCGCCAGTCTCATTTCATAAAAAATGGACTGAGTGAGTGATGCTCTTCAGCTAGAAAGGGGGCTATTGGAAATGACAGCATTGGCCCCATCTAACCCATACTCATCCCACACTCACAAACTTGTACAGTTTGTAGAAGTACTGGATGGATCACCTGGAAATGTGACAGTCAATAAATGTGGTTTTACGTGACTGCTCTGAGTTTGTGTGGTAACTTGAAAATACAAACCATACGTATTCCCAGGAGTCTGGGGAAAACAATTAATTGTACTGGGAAAAAAATTATTTGGCATCAAAACAATAAAATTTCTCAGTTTCAACATTCGTTGTTCTATCTCCGGTTAAATATGGGTTTATATGATTTGTAAATTATTGCATTCTGTTTTTTTTTACATTTTACAGAGCATCCCATCTTTTTTGGAAACAGGGTTGTATTATGAAAGTTAATTTTTAGCTTATTTTGTGAACAGTGTCCCCAATGGATCCCCAGTGTCTGCTGCATATCTTGTGAAGTGAGATATTTTATTTTTCAAAAGCAGACTTCATTTTGCTGATCTCCAATAACGTACATGAATAGTTTTCATGCATCAAGAATGTACAGTAACTGCTAAAGGGTTGCCTGTTCTGGGCCATATTCTCTATAGGTACAGTATTAATGACGAGGAGGGCTCGTTTCTCAGACTGGAGTTTTTATTATTTTATTTATTTATTATGTAGCTTTTGATAGAAATTCACAAAAAAGACAGACGTACTTAATCTGAGACCTAAAAATGAAATTTAAATAGTGTGTGATCTCTGAAGACGGAGTTGTACTGCACGGATAAGACGCCTCGGTGGCTCAGTGGGTAGTACTGCTGCCTCATACCTCCTGTGTTGGGGATTTGAATCCTATATAGTGGCAGTATTTACTGCCACTCTAACAGTCACTGTGCTTGAGGGAGTGAAGAGCTCCAAAGTGAGTTTACTTGTGGGGCCCTTAAATAATCCCACTCCCATTCTTTGTGTGGGATGTTAGCATGATCCCCCTGTGTGGCACAGGTTTACCCTTCCTCAATCCAAAACATGCCATTTCTAAAGTGCCTTTACTGCTGTCTTTATTTTCCCCTCCTTTGTGCCATATACTGCCTACTGTAGGCTGCAGGATCCCCCATGACTAGATGCTTGGAATATGGATGAATGTATTTAACTGAGAATTTTCCAATTTAATATTACAGAGTGCTTTGTGTTGATCAGACACTTAAATTGATCTGATGAATTATATTTTGATTTCAAGTGTGTATAAACTGGCATTCTCTGTTTTGTTTCCTCCCAGTAACATTGAAGTTTTTTTTCCAAGTGTGATTTGCCCCCCCCCCCCCACTTGAAATCCTGTGCTTCTTTTCTGATTTATAAATCCATTTCCATTTTTCCAGCCCCACCTCATCCCTTTCAGCACTTTCAAACTTGCAGAAAGGAAGGTCTTGTAAATGTACTTCTCCTTCCTTGTTTAATTGTAAAGGTTACATTAAAGGTGGGAAAAGTTTTGAAAGGATTTCTCATGGTCTTTTACATGGAATGAAAGGGGCATGAACACATGGCATTTTTAATCAGTCACAATATAACATACCGTTATCTTGGTCGTGCCCCAATTTCAGATATGCTGTGAGATGAAAGCTGAAGCTTCGTCGTCTTGAGCCAAGATGGTGACGTGACCAACGCTTACGGCTCCCTCGCCTAGTTCTGATAACACAGGGCCTTTATTTTTCTCGTTTCTCTCTTTGTGTATGTATACAGTACATGGTCAAGTGCAACTAATAGACGAAAATATGGGAAATATGTTTACAACTGTCAGTTTCTTCTGGACATTGGTAATAAAAATGACAGTTATGAGAATCACTGACAAGCGGGAGCTAAGTCACCTCAGTGAGCTTGGCTAGATACACTCGGAGTGCATGGCCTTGCAGAATTATACACGGAAGGGGAAGGATTGATAACAGTGTGACAGGACACAGAAACGCTGCAGACGCAGACAAGTGCAAGCCAGGCTGACTGGTAGCCCAAATAAATTGCCGATTCCAACGGTTTTGCTGGCCAATGTCCATTCCTTGGACAATAAAATTGATGACATATGTATTTTGAGAGCTTCTCAGCGCAGCATTAGAGACTATTGCATCTTCGTGTTTACAGAAACGTGCCTGACCAAAACAATCACGGATAACGCAATTCAGCTGGATGGGCTGACACTCCATAGAATGGACAGAATAGCGTTGCAATCTAGTGAGCTTCTGGAGGTGGACTGGCTGTTTACATCAATAAATCATAGTGTCAGGATGCTGAGGTGGTTTCTCTTCTCTGTTCACAGCATGTAGAGTTCATTACTGTGAAATGCGGACCCTTCTATTTACCAAGGGAGCTGATTGCAATTGTTATTGTGGCAATCTCCGTAACCTCGACTGCTAATGCGAAGGAGGCCATGAGTGAACTTTACAATGCTGTAAGCGAGTAACAAAGTTAGAATGTGGCCATAGGCTACTGCATTGCAAGAAATCACAAAACTGAGAGATTTTTGAAACGAAAGAAACATGCAACATGTGACAACACCACAGACTTGCAAGTACATACAAGGGCCGCTATTGGGTATATCAACGACTGCATAGACAATATGACTGTCGTAAACCCTGGCTGACTGGAGGCATCTGCTTTCTGCTGAAAATCCAGAACGCTATGTTCAGAGAAACACTGCAGCAAACTGCAACTAGAAGCAACTCACCACCCAGTGACCCCGAATGTGAAAATATGCGAATAATAATTGAGCTCATTATTGAAAATGCTAAGTTAACTGCACTGAAAAGGTTAAGCCAAACCAAGATGCTTAAGTTCCACTGTTTTTTTATATTAGACATATAGTATGCACTTACACTATGAAATAGAGTAATACTGATATTTATATTTTATATGATTTTATGTGATTCAAACCATTTTCAGTACTGTTTATTTACAGTAGCTATACTTGGCTTTTGCGTTGTCTGTGAGTTTCTGCAATCTTTCGACGAGTTCCAAATATATTCCCATTTACTTGTCTATGGCCAAATTGCAAATAACTGAAACCAATAACGTCAAATTCGTCAATCTGGAGGGTGATTATCGAATGTAATTACAACAGTCTGAGATTAACTTCTGTGTGTCTGTCAGGAATTTTTTGCGTTTTGATGGTTACAACTAAATCTATTTTTTTTCTTTTTTTTGTGGTTTGTATGAATAAATCAATGTATCCATAGTAGTTACTTTAAAACGTTGAGAGGTCCGTATATATGTGTGGCTGATAATAACAGTATGATTTAGCCAACTGAACACTCTCACCCTATACGGCACTTCCCCTCTGTGAGTTCAGCCATCAAATTGTCCCTCAGATAAATCCTGTTTCGTGGATAATCCCTTTTCCATCTGCTGGACAGACACTTTTGGTAATGAAATGGCCGTAGGCATCCCCTCCCATGCCTCTTCTGTAACCAGCCTGACCTGACCACCCCCCCCCCACCCACCAGCAAGTCAAGGAATCAGACACAACACTTCACTGTGGGCTTAACCTCTTTGACCATTAGAGGAGACAGAGCTCACCAAAATGCGGAAGCAAATGCTCCTTAGCTCACGTTGTCACATCTACTGTACAATGTGCTGTAGACTAACGTGAACTGAAAAGCCATCTAACTATCTATGAATTTGTTCATTTTGGTTTTTAATTGCTGACCATAGCACTGTTGCCGTTTAAATGGCTTGTAGCATTGTCTTTGTTTTTATAGTTACCGTTAAGTAAAGCTAAAATTTCAGATTGTAATCACGCATTGATTTACTAGAATGATTCGCTTGGCCTGCACAATGTGTGCAAGCATGAAAAGTTAATATCCTTCTGATTCAAGAATTCGATAGTCAAAAATTGCCCTCACATTCTGACACAGCCTGCATTTACTCCTTTGTAAAAAAAAGTCCATTTTGGTGGCCATTTTGTTCCCTGATTGTCATGTTGTTTTGTTGTCTGCCTGCATATCCTTCGCACAGAGTATTCATGGACTCCCATCGCTTACCCAGCGATCAGCCCACTGGATTTTTTTTTTTTTTTTGTGTGATCAACTGCACAATGTCAGTATAGGCCATTAGTCCCAAAAGGGGAACATTGTCACCAGTGTACTACATAACCTGCACACTGGTCCATGACATGCCTGACAGAGCGGCCATTTGAAGTAGTATGCTAAGTGAAAAGAAAATTGCAGCTCAGTTGCAAATTTCATTTGAAAATGCCAGCCGGAAATAATGAAAGAGAAGGGCTTTCATAATGTTGAATTTCATTTCTCCAGATTTTCCAACATTTTGTTGCAATTTCAAAACACCAACTGCTGCTGTAACAGCCACTTTCCATCAGTACCACAAGATAATTGCTTTTAATACTCAATGATAGCATGTAAAATAGCAGCTGAAATACAGGAATCACCTTTTTTTTTATCTTATTCTGATAGCACCTACAGCGCAATATTAGCATATTTTTTTTTTTAAACATAAATGAAAATAAACTAATTATGTAAAATATATTTCGGAAACCGTTTAGAACGATATTGTGCAATAAATTACAATATTTTAGATTAAACAGGAATCTATGCAACTGTGCAAAAGACCCATTTTTTAAGTTTTTAACCCGTTACTTTTGCCATTTACCAGGGGGCCTGTTTTAAGGGTGGAATTTTCTGACTTTTGCTGTGTGTGACGTTTTACAATAATGAACTACTGTACATTGCATGAGCACCTCACATTCATTTGCTTAGTTGCCATAATTATATCATCCAAACAGGTGCGATTATCTTTCTTACCCATTTATTTTTATTTGACATTTTACAACAGTAAATGCCATGTCAGTGGAGTAGTTAATATATAGTAACTTTAGTTGTAAATGTGCACAGTCCAGGTGAACAGTTTTTTTTAACACTGTGAAGCAAAACTAAAGAATGTTCACAAGGCTACCGGGTCCGTAATAATGGCCTTGGTTGTTGACTGAAAATGGCAACACACAGATTACAGAGAGTCTCAGGTGTGAGGTTCATGGCTCGACTGGGCTTGAAAGTTTTATGACACTTTTCCTGTGCAGATCCTTGGAATAACTGCAGACAAATGCGTGTATGTGAAAGGAGACTCATATGTGCTTCGCCTCTGACCTATTAGTCTCGACAAACATGCGTACAGTGCTCTGGGCACACTCAATCTCCGCACTCCGCCGATACTCACCTGTCCCCTACCTAATGTTTCCCTGTTGATAAATGGCAGTGTCCAGAGGCAGACAAGGAAAGGTAAAAGCAATTTTCCCATGCACATTCTTTTCTAAGGTAAACAGTACATCATGATTAATTTATTTGATTTGTTATACAATAGCAAACCATGGTTGTGGATCTGAATCCCCTTGGTTACAGCGTAAATTGCTAAAGCAGTCCCCCATAAACAAACACTGAATAAAGTCTCTATTTTTGGAATTAAGAACAGGTACTACCCTGCTGTACTACCTCTGGAGTTGTTGAGCATATCAGTAAATATACAGCAAAACTGACAGCGTTTAACCATCATCCGTTATATAAACTCTGAGGGAGTGAAGTTTGAACCCTCTGCGAGAGTTAATCTTGCCACTTTGCCATGTGGCAATCAAACACACAGACCCTCTTTGTTTCGCCTCACTTGTGGTTAAAGGAAAAGGGCGACACCCGACTACATGACAAGCGTTGTCGGGTGTCAGGAAAGTGTGTGGCACAGGTGTAATGACATCTGTACAAACCTGCAGTGCACTCCAGGATCACTGAGCTCGGAGCATGGATCATGTGTCATCTGAAGGCCTGCAGGCCAATGTGAAGGACCCTCAGCTTCTTCCCTACAGCAGATTTATTTTTTTATTTTTTTGTTTTTTTTTTACACTGCTATCCAGAGTACTCCGGGAGCCTTGGCAGCCATCCACTCTGTTGTCTTGGAACACCTGTGCTGTGTGGTGGTGCCTCAGCTAGTTTGTGACTCTCCGTTAAATCTTCCACGAACAGACACATGACAGCCATCGGTGTGTGTAGGTCTCGAGTGAGACCTTGCAGTAATCTGCACCATGCCATTCCCTTAGGGATTACAGTGACAACACCACGGTCGTACATGATACAGGACAGGACCTGGAAATTATTTTGTTGTTTTTGCACCTGCATCCTTTCATTAATATTACCACCTGCATCCTTCATCATTCTGTAATGTCTGAAAAAGTCACAATTGCAACATACACAAATGACAACATTTTGTGAACATATTTGGTTATATTATATTTATCCACATAGAAATATCTGGTCATGCTTTACATTAAAAGCACTTTCATAATGCCTTTGTAATCATATAATGTTTGTTATTAATGTATGTTAAAGCTGTTTAAGGTATGTTAAAGCTGTTTAAGGTATGTTAGGATGTTAAGGTGTACTTACATGATGCTTATGAATGTTCTATGAATGCATTATGAATGTGCACTGAATGTTCGGTAACACTTCCTATGAAGCCCATGCTCATAAGAATCTATGAATAAACCCAGGACACGTTAAAATGCATTCATAATGCATTATAAACATGGCTATAAATATTTATAAAACAGAATAACACATTGTAGCCATGTTTATTATCCATTACAAATACTCTATGAAACTCTCATCTATAATGCAATATAAAGACCTTCATAGTGCATTATAATGGTCAGTATAAGAATTAAGAATGATTTGTGATGCGTTATTAAAGTATTTATAGTGCATTACATATGAGACCTTCGTAGAGCGTTCAGCTATGTTATGCCTTTTTATAAATAGTTGTAGCCATGTTTATAATACTTTATGAATGCATAATAATGCATTTTGTACAACCGAGACATCTGACTGGACAAGAGGTGTTCTGTGAGCGCTGTTATCAGAGTATTACCGCACTCGGACATTTAACATTAGCTGTATCACTCCTCTTTACAGGTGAATCTAAAAACCGACACATGTGCCTCATTCCCACCAACACGGAGCCGGTGCTCAGCCGGTTCTCGCTGCCTTGAGAACTTGCCCATGATTCCACCGGTTTCAAAAATGAAAGTAGGCAGAAATGAGAATAAAGTAAAGGTGCATTCAGTTTTGTTGGATTTATTTTGATGGAGATCCAGCAAGTTCGTGTCAGAATGAATGCTTGTTAGAAGTCTGGTCATAGTTAACCCCTTTCTCCTTATTGCTGAGCATTTAACGTCATGTGTCAGATTTGTGTTTTGATATGACAGCAAGTCATATCCAAGTGTCAGATAAGCCCATAGGTTAAAACAAAAGATACAATTGGCATAACAGATAATGAAGGACAACACCCTGAATTGTTGAATTGTTAACCTAATGCATTTCAGTGTTTCTTAATAATATTCCACAACAATCTGGTGTAAAATGGTTACTTACTTAGATCTAAGGTGGCGGCTATCTCTTGTTCTCTTAGGATAGTTAACCTGAAATTTTTCTGTAATTGTCACAGGTGAAGTATGAAATTGTATACTGTGAGAAATGCCTCGGACAAATTAGAAAGCATTAATGCATCTATACTTTCTCTCGGTGGTCTGTGGAATTCAGGGCAAGCTCAGGAAATGTGTGAGTTCAGGGACATGCTGACCCACTCGTGAGGTTCTACACTTTGGGAGGAGCCCACTAGGTCAGACTGTGCACTTGGAGAGTTCTTAATGCCGACAGCACCATCAGAGCCTAAGGCAAGGTAAAAGGAAAAATCCATCCAGGCCACTTTTAAAGTTGTGCTTTAATACATGCATTGTCGTAACACTGTAGGAACATAAAATTCTGTAAATAATGCAATGTGTATACTGTCCATTCATTTCTAGGAATCTATTTAATTGTATTGTCAGGGTATCAAACCAGTCCAAGCCCAGATCCGGGATCCAGTCCAGACCTTCGTCAAACCCTACCCTGGTCATCCTCATCAATTTACTAAAGCTGACTGTAGTAGTTCCCTGTAAGGCACTCTGAGTTTACTCTGTACTAAGCAGTTTGGCAAATTTTTTATTGTACTGATGTGCCAGTTTCTCAACATTACAACCTGGATCTTCAATATAACTAGCTATTAGTTAAGTTCCTCCCAAACGAGCTTTATGGGCCGAATGGCCTCCTCTCGTTTGTAAATTTCTTATGTTCTTATGTTGTTCTGTCCTGTTTTTTTTTCTAATTGCTCTCCAGTTGACAGCGTTGAGTTTTCAGTTATTTTTGGTTTGTTAAATGAATGACCATGGAATGTTCTGTGCATAGTCTGACTGCTCATAGATTACCTAAACTTTGATAGCAGGTCCAGTAGAGCTTCACACCACTCTGTTTTGCCATAAGAAGATGTCTGCTGAACTGCTCCATGCTTGCTCTCTACTCTAATAATGACTCCTTTAATGTCAACACCTACGATGCTGTCTGAGATCCATAGTCCTCAGTCGGCTCCATCCCTGCCACCCATCTCCAGTCAGGGTGAAGCAAACGCATCATTGCCCTGCTTGAAAGGTATGATGGCAGTGTGGACGAGTGCAATTCCCTGCATCACAGTTAGTGTGTTTGTGGAAGCAGAGAAGGTTCTCATAATTGGAGACCCTATAGTTGTAAATGTAAGCGTTTCTAACAAGAGTAATGCAGCAGTTTTCATAAAATGCCTCCCTGGGGCCAGAGTTTCCAACACTGTGGTGAAAAAGAAACTCACTTTCCAGTAATGAAGAAGCCCCTCTTGGTTGTTCCCATTGTAGCCAATGATATAAAGTTCAATAATTTAAAGTATTATGGAGGAACTTCATTTATTTGTGTGCAAAAAGAAAATATTTTAATCCAGTTGTCGCAGGCCCCTTACTATAACATATAGCCCTTACTATAACATATAGCCCTTATTAATTACTAGAACCTTTTTGGGAACCACCTGGCTTCTATAAATGGGAATTTCTCCATCCTAACAGGAGCTGGAAGATTTATGCTTATCCAGAAACGGCAAACGATTAAAACATTGTTTGATAGGGGGGCATTGTGGGTTTCTATGAGGCCGGGTGGTCTATGATGACGACTTTGTCTCTCGTCAGCCGTTGGATGAGCGATGTGGCTGCTAACTGTACAGTATATTGCCACTTTTATACTATCCAGGTATGTTTTACTGTTGTTCTTGGGTTTGGAAAATGGATGGATGGGACTGTTTTGAATAATTCCTTTCAAGCTTGTATTATTTGAATCTAATGGTCTAAATGAGCCAAACAGCATGTACAATTCCAAATTGGGTCAAATAAGTGTAACCCTAATGACCACATTTGAAGCATAATGCTATACTCCCTCAACCAGACCATCCTCTTGCTGTTGTCCCTGACGTGAATGTTATTTGTTTTGGTTCGAATCAGGGCTCCATACTTGATCCTTGCGTATCCCATGTGTATCCTTTCAGGATCTGGTTGAGTCCCACCACCAAGGCCTGTTCCATCTTTTCTCTATAAAATACTCACCAATACCAAATCTCCTGGCTCCCTCTGAGAGAGGTCTCCAGTTGGCTTGAATTAACTCCCAGACATCTCCCGGTGTTTTGTGCAACAAATCAACTTTGTCAAGTCAACAAATCTCCATCGATGGTCTCCAATACAACCTGTACATTATGGGGCAGAAGTTGTATGAGGCATCTGATTACTACTTCGAAAGGATCCACACTCATTTGTCAATGAGTGCAGGCTGTCATATATATCAAGTCAAGAGGAAGGGCATAAGGCCAGGACAACCCTGTACTTTTTCCTCTTTTTGCCAATTTCAATTTCACAATCTGATTTACTCGCTCAACCATGCCTGCACGTAAAGGGTAGCAAGCACAAAATTGTTTCAAATCAATCTGCAACCAATGGGACAATTGTTCCAATACAAAGGCCACAAATGACAGGAATAACCCATCTAGGAATGATTTCTCAGAGTAGACATTTAGCCACACTTATGCATGACATATGCATGACAGTCAACAATTTCGAGACAATCTTTATAGCCTTAACATGGATGACCCCAATGAAGTCCATTAGTAGATGGTCAAAAAGAGCATCAGGTAGAGAGGTATGATAACAGGATTAGTCTGGACACCCATCCCTAAGTTGTGTCTTATGCGCAAAACAAGCTTTTGGCAGTACTGAGCGGCTAAGGCTGCAAACCTGGGACATGCCACACCTGAGCCACTGTAGCCACCATCCCATCCTTAGAGATATGATCCATCCCACGGATGGCCTTGGCTATCCCTGAATATGCAGACCTAGGGAGTTAAGGACGGTTAATACTGGAGTGTATCCACACTCCATCCAGACCTTGTACGGCCCTGTTCCTCTTCCAACTTTTCAGTTCTCCATCTGTCACTCTTGCTTGAATCAAAACCAAATCATCAAAACCAAATCAATCTCAGCCTGCAGTAACACAGCAGTAGTCACAAAAAAAACACAGCTTCACAAGAAAATCCACTGGAATCTCGGGCAAGGTTCTTTACCCACCATTGGGCAAAATCATTACTCTTTCTAACACATTACCTTTGCTAACATCAGGCTATTTAGCGTGAGCCAGAGGCTTAACTTTCGCAACCCGTTATGGCAGTATTGGAGAGTCCAAATTTTGATGGTGCTGGATGGCCAAAACTAGTCAAGAAGCCTCCATACTACATAAAGGATTTCTGATAGTCCAGAATTCCCAAAGCAGGTGCAGTCATCAGTACCTACATCACATCTGTCAAAGCTTTCTTCCTCTCTTCAGTCCACATCGCAGTCGACCGTAACTCCACAGTCATCCACTAAGGGTTAAGATCTCTGTGTGTAGTCTTGCAGTCTTTGGGTGTCTTGAAAAGTGAGGCACATCAGTTGTAAAGAATCTGAAGTCACAGGAGCTCTTCCTTTCCCTACTTCAAGGATGGTACCCAGTTTATCCATTAGGTATCAGCCTAAGAGGTTTACAGGTTAATGGGGTGTGATCAATAAAGTACAGCAACACAGAACTACACTAGTGTGAGAGTGTTTGTTTCTTCTAAGAGTCCTGGAATCTCAGACACTCCTACAATCTTTAAAGCTCTTCCCATGGTGGGAAGCCCCAACACCTCCTCTTCTCTCTAACTAGATCCGGTGGCTCTGATGTCGACGAGAAAAGTCTGCATCTTTTCATCCACCTCTAAATTAAGCAACAGTTAAGTGTCATCAGCTAGTTGTCAATTTAGGGCAATAAATTGACCCCCTTTGCCGCCCATCCCTACATCATCATCGTATAGCTGTTCATTAGACAGACACGGGGACAGGTGGCAGTGGAAGTGCAGGTAACCAGTTTCCTCCAGGCCCCTGAATGCATGCTAAACCCCCCAATCCTAGTTCCCTTAGGAATCCTCCAACACCTCACCCTCCACTATGGAAATTGGATCGTCCAGCATAATCAACTCCATTACTGTAGTAGGTATGTCTATAGTGCTGCTGATATCTTGATTTTTAATGAAAATTGACTAATATCGATATTTTCACTGATATATTGTGCATCTCTAAGGTTTTGTGATTTTCAGTGGTATTGCTCATCTCTAATCTAATACCATTTCAATCTTGAGAGGGAATACGTAATGCTATCTTTTTGAGATGCTTATCGTATACTTTATTCACCTTCAATCACTTAGAGGATTAACATCTGGGAGGACAATGATAGCCTATAGGCAGGATGTTAAACTCAAAAATAGTTAAAATTAGTAACTTTAAAATGAGTAATTTCTACTCATTTTATTTCAGTTAATTACAGTGTTTGTTGTTTTAATTTCAGTTTTATGTCTTAGTCTTTTACTTTCATTTTAATTTTGATTAGTGAAATGCTTTTTTTTTTAAATTACTTTGTGTCAGTATTCGTTAACAGTTACAACCTTGCTAGGTAATTCTCTTGGTAACACAAGAGTGAAATAAGAAAACAAAGATTTGAAGGATTAAAACAAAGAATGAAATCGAGAGCACAGCTTCAGGCATTTACCTCCCACACAGGAATCCCCTGCACTAATGTTCAGTGCGGTTCCCAAATGTCTGCAAAGACATTTTACAAAGATGTTTTTCTTCATTTCTGGATGAACATATTGAAATTCTGCAGACAATGGTTACGCAACATATCTTCATACTTATCTATCTGTAAATCCATCTAAACAAATGTAATCTCCATTATCAGCAACTCATCTGGCACAAATCTGACAACAACTGTCTTTTTAATCCTTTCATGCAGGAAAAAAAATGATATCTTACAAATGAGACTGATGACATCAAGGCATTGTGCTTTGGCATTGTTCTGTTAACATTGTTTGTATTGTATTAGAGCAAGATTAGGCAGCAATCACACTGAAGTAGCATCTTTTGATTCAGAACATAGGATTTGCATATGATTTGTGAAAATGCCAATAGTGATCGGATGAGTACGAAACAAATTTCTGTTGAAAATGTTAAAAAAAAGACACTGAGTTAATACCCCAAACGGATTAATTCCCCCACAACAGCCATCTCAGCATAAAAGTCAGACACCTCCAAGGAAGACATATATCCTCCCTTTAAGTTCCCCTGTAAGTGGACCCTTCAGCTGATTCTTTACAGTGAAGAATTAGATTTTATACACTCACACACAAACACACACACACACACAAATTTAAGCAAATACATATTTGAGAACAATCCCCTTTCTATTTTTTGTTTAATGAATCTACCATGGTTGACTAAAACGGATGAGCTCAAGGTATTCACGAAATCCCTCACCTCCATAAAAAAGAGCAGCATTGCTAATTAAACACGAACACGTACAAATATCCAAACACGCCAACATATGTATATAAATTTGTTTCTTTTAATAAGATCTCTGGTCCCATGTGAAGTACTTCTCTCTTCCCTTTTCATAAGTGATCTAACCTGACCTCTGAAGTCGTGAAAAACAAACAACAACGGCGACGCAAAGCCATTAAATATAGCTTATTAAAAACAGAGGCAAGCACGTTCTCGGAGTTTAGAGAAATCACTCTTCTGACTCTCAAAGTCACACTCGCTGCTGAGTCTGCAGATGTTCATACCCAAGGAAAGCAAATGTTCGCACAAAAGTTTTCTGGCACTACTCATATACAAAATTATTAGTTCAAATTCAATCGTGTAGCTGTCATAGTCACAAAGCTAAGAATAGCTACAGGTTTTAAACTATGTTTTGTTTGTCCTCTATGAGTTGTCTATCAAACAATAAACAAAAGTGTCAGCCCAGGAATGAGCAGGATGAAATAGCTCTCACAATTTTAGATGTAGATGTGACTTGTGATTAGATATGTCACATTGCACAATTACAAGACAATAGTAACTAGGCAACGATATTCCAAACTAATTATTATTATTAGTAGTGGCATTTCCAATTTTATGAACGGGTGTCATTTTTAATGATTGCTCCCAATCTTCAGTAAGAATTATTATGCTTAGCTAATGTGATATGATTGACTTCTGAATATGCTTTGATTAATAATTAAACTGTTAAAGCTTGACATCTGGCCACTCACGGCTTGAAACATACAGATTCAAATGTCAAAACGCAAATATTTTGATATCATTAAGAAAGTTACTGAGTGCCAAAATTCTGCAATTTTCCGGCCAGGATTTTACTACATGGGAATTCTTTTTTTATTTTTTGGTATACTGTTTCAGGAGCAGAGACATCCTGATTTCAAGGATGGAAATTTATGGAAAAAATTGTGCATTAATTTGAATAAAAATATACACTCACTGGCCACTTTATTAGGCACACCTTCCTAGTACAGTGGTGCCTGCGGTATACGAACAATTTGGGTTACGACCAAAAATTTTGTGGAAAAAATTCATTGGTTCATGTACAAAATTTGGTCAACGAACAGATTCCTCGACCAGATTCCTTTTTTATACTGATGTAGCACCGGCGGAGCGCATGTCCCAGCATGTACCAGCATGTACCAGCATGCCCCACGCGCAATTGTAAATAGAAGGACCACCACAGGCATCCAACAGGCACCAAACTGAAATACACAGAAGGGAAACGCAAGGTTGTCAGATGCCGAACTGCAAGATGCACACGGTGGTAGATTTACAGACGCTAAATGCACGCGAGGATCGGATCGGGTACACACAAAAAACGGGCAAACACATGCGCGACAATAGTAGAACCATTAACATTAACAACAACTATACAATGGTTAAGGACTGTTAATAAAGAGCGTCATTTCCCTGGCAAGCAGGTCTCCATGTCTCTCTCTGCTTCCTCGATGCATCGGTCCGCCTGTCGCCACACTATATTGTGTTTTTACTGTATTATAAAAAACAGAAAATTTATTGACAGATATTATTATTTGGCAGGCTTGTGAACAAATTAATCAAATTTCAATGCTTTCTTATGGGAAAAATTACCTTGGTTTGCGTACAAATTGGTTCACGACCACTTTCCTGGAACGGATTGTGTTCGTGAACCGCAGGCACTGCGGTGTCAGGTTGTACCCAATCTTGCCTTCAGAACTACTTTAATTCTTCGTGACATTGATTCGACAAGATGCTTGAAACATTCCTCAGAGACTTTCATCCATGTTGACGTGATAGCATTACACAGTTGCTGCAGATTTGTCAGCTGCATCTTCATGATGCAAATCTTCCGTTCCACCACATCCTACAAGTGCTTTATTGGATTGAGATCTGATGACTGTGGAGGCCATTTGAATACAGTAAATTCACTGTCATGTTGAAGAAACCAGTCTGAGATTATATGAGCTTTGTTATATGGCTTTAGTCTGCTGGAAGTAGCCTTTAGAAGCTGGGTAAACGGTGCTCATAACGGGATGTATATGGTCAGCAACAATACTCAGGTATGTTGTAGCATTTAAACAATGTTAATTGGTCCTAAGGGATCCAAAATGTGCTAAGAAAATATCAGCCACATTACACCACCACCACCAGCTGGAATTGTTGATACAAGGTAGGATGGACCCATGCTGTCGTATTGTTTGTCCCATAGAAATTGAGATTCATCTTAGCAGGTAACGTTTTTGCAGTCTTCCGTTATCCAATTTTGGTGAGCACGTTGTCACTGTAGCCTCAGCTTCCTATTCTTAATGGACAGGAGTGGCACCTGATGTGGTCTCCTGCAGTGGTAGCCCATCTACCTTAAGGCTAGATGTGTTGTACGTTCAGAGATGCTCTTCTGCATGCCTTGGTTATTTCAGTCGCCATTGCCTTCCTATCAGATTGAACCATTCTGGACTCTCACCTCTGCCAAAAAGAAGGCAATTTTTGGGGGCATTCACTGTAAACCACAGAGAGAGTTGTGTGTGTAAATTCCAGATCAACAGTTTCTCAAATACACATACCAGCTCGTCTGGCACTAAAAACCATACCACATTCAAAGTTGCTTAAAACACCTTTGTCCTCTTTACGATGATTGACATGAAAATATCAGAAAAACTGATCAGACATTTGTTTCAAGAAGCAGGTAAATTGGTATACTTAAAGTATGCATGTGTGTATATACACAAACACATACAACATTCAGGTGTTCTATTCAGACCCACTGCCACAGGTGTATAATATCAAGAACCTAGCCATGCAGACAGGCTAACAAACATTTGTGAATGAGCGGGGTGTTTTGAAGAGCGCAGTGAATTTGTGGTATTGTCATAGGATGTCACCTTTCAATAAGTCAGTTTACAGTATGAAATTTCTTCCTTGCTAGATATTCCATGGTGAACTGTAAATGGTATCACTGCAAAGTAGAAGCGTTTAGGAACAACAGAAACTCAGCCAAGAATTGGCAGACCACGTAAAGTAACAGAGCAGGGTCGCCGAGTGCTGAGAAGCACAGTGTGTATAAGTGGGCAATGCCCTGATGACTCAATAACTGTACAGTTCCAAGCTTCCTCTGGCATAAACCCCAGCACAAAAACTGTGCACTGGGAGCTTCATGGAATGGGCTTCCATGGCCAAGCTGCTGAATGGAAGCCTCACATCAGCAAGCGAGATGCCAGTCGTCAGATAGAGTGGTGTAAAGTGCACCACCACTGGACTCTGGAGCAGTGGAAATTTGTGCTGTGGAGTGCTAAATCAAGCTACTCTGTCTGACAGTCTGATGCATGGATCTGAGTTTAGTCAATGCCAGGTGAATGTTACCTGCCTGACTGCATTGTGCCAACTGTAAAGCTTGATGTAGGAGGGATAATGGTATGGGGTTGTTTTTCAGGGGTTGGGCTAGGTTCCTTAGTTCCAGTGAAGGGAACTCTTAATGCCTCAGCATACCAAGACATTTTGGGCAATTCTATACTTCCAACTTTGTGGGAACAGTTTGGGGAAGGCCCTTTTCTGTTCCAGCATAACTGTGCCCCAGTGCAGAAAGTGAGATCCATAAAGACAAGGTTGGGTGAGTCTGGTGTGAATGAACTTGACTGGCCGACACAGAGCCCTGACCTCAACCCTATCGAACACCTTTGTCATTCACTAGAAAGGAGATTGAGAACCAGACCTTAATGCCCACATCAGTGCTTGACCTCCCAAATGCTCTTCCGCATGATTGGCAAACATCCCCACAGACACACTCCATAAACTTGTGGAAAGCCTTCCCAGAAGAGGGGCAGCTGTTATAGCTACAAGTGGGGGGGGGGCATCTCCATATTGATACCTCTGAATTTAGAATGGAATGTCATGGAAGTTCCTGTAGGTGGTCGTGTAGGTGGACAATGCTTTTGTCCATATAGGGTATACATGGTAATGTGAATATGTGACATCTTGTTGGATGGCTAGAAGAATGCTTTATTTCCTCCAAAGCTTACTTAATTAATTCATTTTTTAGTTAAAAAAGGCAAAGAGGTGTTGATTAGCCATACCAGGTGTGCCAGGAGTTGAGGCAAAACCAGCATGGGTATATGGCACTGTACACTAAAGGTGGCATGGAGGTTCGGTGGGTGGCACTGTAAACTAAAGGTGGCATGGAGGCTTGGTGGGTGGCACTGTACACTAAAGGTGGCATGGAGGCTCGGTGGGTGGCACTGTACACTAAAGGTGGCATGGAGGCTCGGTGGGTGGCACTGTACACTAAAGGTGGCATGGAGGCTTAGTGGGTGGCACTGTTGTTATACATTTCCAGGGCTGGGGCCTTGAATCCTGCCCTACCTGTGTGTACATGTGTGGAGTTTGTTTGTTATGCCGTCTATGCATTTCCCTGATAACGCATAATAAACCAAAATTCTGGAAGGTAAAGCTCTGCGGCCTGATTGATGCAACAGATACTCTTTGCCAAACCAGATCTTAATAAGCAGCAATACAATGAGGTTTAACATTTAACACTGGTGGCACATAATGTTGTGGGGCTATTTTTTTATCTCTTGTACGGGAGGCCTTTATTGCATAAAGAGAATCATTAATTTTTTATTATCAGGTTATTTTAGAGAAACAGGTACTACACATTAACAGTAAAGCAGGTATGAACTGAAGGTTTTGTCAAGGAGGACAATGACACAAAACACAAAATAATGATTAATCAGGAAACACTGGACTGTGTTAAACTGCCCAGCAATGGATCCTGATCTACATTTGACTAAAGGTTTTGCATCAAGAAATGCTGGGACAACATCAGCATTGCCAAACATAGAGAATGCTTCCTATTTAACTGTTTGGGTCATATTTTATTTTTCTGCAGCGAAAAAAAAAAACAGATGTATTAAAACATAATGCCTGTTTTTTTTTTTTTGTTGTAATCCGTTCAATTATAACTTGACAAAAATAATTTACAATTATTTCTGAAGATTACATTATATACTGAAAGCACAAAGGTGGCAATAATATTATCCAGAGTAGTGCTGTGTGATGCCTTGCATTTTTTAGATAGAATAGTGTGGTTTTACTATTAGCTCTTTCCTTGAGCTTCAAATAGAAGATGCAAGACTTTATTTTGACAAAAATATGTATAAATGTATATATTCATCATATATATGTGATTTTAAGATGTCTGATATATGAGTTACGGACAGCACTTTACCCTGGACCCCATGCTCTCATTTCCATGTGCTGCTCTAACCCCAATATTATTTCAAGTCAATTTCCCATTTTGCCAGGAGCAGCGGAGAATAGGGCTGAAGTTGAAAAATGTGACATGACCACGATTATTATTATTATTACCTGCAATGAAGAGAACTGTGCATTTGAAACCCCTGAGAGATACGTCCTTTATCACTCCAAGCTTAAAGAGAAAAATATAAAGGAATAAAATATAACAACCTAGAACTTAAACGATTCAAAGTATTTACTTTAGTGTTCCTGCACATCCTATGTTTTATACAGATTTTTGTCATTGTATATTGTGGGGTGCCGATTGACCATAATGTTGCAACAAATGATGAGGCAATTGACCGAAAGATGGTGTTTACTACATTCATACCATGCACTCCTAACAACGCACATACACACACACACACACACACACAGGTTTGTAATCATATCTTTGTGGGGACTCTCCATTTGTTTCTATTGGGAAAACTCTAATCCAAACATGACCGACCATAATCAAAATTACAGACTTTTATTACACTGTAGAAGGGGGTGATGCAGGTCTTTGTGAGTCACCAGCAGACCTCGCTGAACTCCTGTGCCCTGACGTTTCTCCCCTGATCACTGTGCACCTCCTCAGGGGCCCCAAACTGGCAGAGGAGCTCCTCAAGGAGCTTCACCACTGTAGTAATGTGTAGTGGTGATGCTGCCCAGCTCCACACCACCACCATCTCTCGTGATTCAGTGGCCATGCCTTCCCTGCTGATGGTGTGGCTCAGGGAGCATGGTATGTGCTGGAGGAGAGAGCACTTTTGGGGGCTGAACTGCAAACCTGCTACGAGCTGAAATTGGAGTATGTAGAGAAAAGCTCTCATAGGATGGCAAGTCCATACGGTAGCATTTACTGCACCTTCATAATGCCTTTATAATGCATTAATAGAACATTCAGTGCACCTTCATAACGCATTCATAATACATTCATAGAACATTCATAAGCAACATGTAAATATATCGCAACATGTAAATATATCATAACATCCTAACATACCTTAAGAGCTTTAATACATATTAATAACAAACATTATATGAATAGATAATTACAGTATAATACACTGCCTGGCCAAAAAAAATGCTTGAATTTAAATCAGCAGATACTTAAAAACCAATGATAGCATCTTTATTAAATCTTAGCAACGTTATACAGCAATAAGGTTAAGTCAGCTGAATACCTGAATCTACTGAATGGCCAGGCTATTCCATCAATGGATTTTTTCTTACCTAAAGGCATGGGCATATTCCAGGATTATAATGCCAAGATTCATAGGACTCGAACTGTCAAAGAGTGGTTTAGGGAGCGCAAGGAATCAATTTCACAGGTGAATTGGGCTTGACCTTGACGTTACAGAGTGGTTCAGCTTGCCTGTTATCAATACAAGGCCTTGACGAGAAATTAATGCAAATATGGATGAAAAAAAATGTTGAGATGTTGCATAAGCACATGGAAACGATGCATTAACGAACGTGCAGCACCATCAAAGTTAAAGGCGGCCCGACAAATTATTAAACTGTGTGACGGTGTAAGTTTTGCACACAGAGAGCCAGGGAGATGAACCAAACTGGAGATGAGAAGCTGCAGTGCTGTCCATGGAGTCAGCATACCACCCATAATATGGTATGGTAAGATCTGCAGATGTCCACGACCATTGCTGTGAAACAGAGAGTGTAGGGTGCTGTACAAACTAAGGGTGGAATTCAAGGGCAAGTGTCAAAAGTCAAAAAGTGACCATATGATGAAGAAGAGCAAGGGGGAGAAAAGTAAGAAGAAAGGCTTTCAGTTTGTCAAGTATTGATTTGTCCAGTGAAATAAACTCTGAGTATTGACAGGACTGGAATCCAACTTTAAAGAGACTCCATAATTAAATTGGTCAATGCTAAGCTGTTTTCAATCAATCCCTGATAACAGTTAATTACAGTTCTCGCTGTTATTTATTTATTTTTTCAAAGAAAAATAGATACAGACAGATCTACATGGATCTCACACTAATTTGAGAAAAACATAAAGGCCTGAAATATAGCATATGAGAATTGGGATAAGGGCTTCTTTTATCATGACAGGATTTCCAGAAAGAAGTTTTTAAAGCAAAAATGTGTTTACCTAAGAACTTTAAGTTTAATTTTGGACACAGCTTTCAGAGAGAGGAAACAATTGGACTTTTATAAAAACTGTTACTTGTGGATTTTAAGTTCACATATTGAGGAAATTTTAGCATATAATATTCACTTAACTAAGACAAAAGCTGGAGGCAACAAGGCATATTAAAATCCATCCAGCCATATTACAACCATTTATCCCTCGCAGGTATCATAGGGCAAAGGCAGGAAAACACCCTGGATGAGATACAACTCAATACTGCAGCAAAACACAGAAACCCTTTAATAACCGTAAACACTGGGCACTTTACAGATAGAAGCTCTCCTGTAAGATAGACAAGATGCATCTGCAAGGACATACAAACCACTCATAGAAACACATGCACACATGCTTGGGGGGGGGGGGGGGGGGGTCAGACATTAGTGTAACCCCAGTTTCATTACTTTGTGTAAGTGTTCTGGCATTACAAACTCCTTGCCATAAACAGCCCATAGAAAATTGTATATTATTAATTGCAGTTGAGACACTGTACACCTTCATATTGTGCTGCAATATAATCTTTATTCATTATTAACTGTGCGCCTCAGTTCATTATATGCAGTGATGTATCTCCGCAAAACTAGTCAATGCCCAGTCTGGAGCACCATTAGCGGCTCCCAGCTTTGCCTGGTATCATCAATGCTTGTCCCACATACTCTGTGGCTGAATCCCACAGAGGTCTGATATTCCAGTCACACAAACTTTTGGCCCTCAGCGAGCCTTTGGATGGAAATGTGCAGCATCGCAGGACACCCGGTGCTGTACTAATGGATTTACTCAAGATGCCATAGACATTTATTACCACGTGTAATTGAACTTGATGATTATTGTTGTTGTGTAATGCGATTTTAATGTGCTGGAATGGTTATGTATATGGCCTAATGACTTGCCTCCAAGGGTAGGATGTGAAAATCAGATTCAGATATCCCATTTCCACTTGACATATAAATACAGAGGTTTAATTAAAGCTTTTGTTTAGCAGTCCTTTTTCCAAATAATTGTAAGTTGTCCTTGCTAGCTGGCTAAGCAAAATGTTGGACTGTTAAATGATTTCCATCAGCGGCCTGTCCCAAAGTTTTCTTTAACATCACACTTTTACAACATTCCCAATAGTCTGCAAAATTAAAACAGTAAGCCTGGTCCATCGTTTTTTTTTAGGTGTATTCTGAATTAATTAAACAAAGCCAAAAATTAAGTGTGCAAATACTTTTACAAAAATGTATATAAGCTATTAATTATTCATGCATTCATGCATATAGGACTACAGAGATCCTACCCAAACTGTATAAGGCACAATGTGAAATGCATCTTCTTCGGACAGTCTTAAGATTGTGGGAGGCAGCAGGAGTAACGAGAGGAAACACGCAGGACATTGGGAGGACATGCAGGCTCTACGCAGACCCCTATACTCTATGCAGTACAGTGTTACTCACTGAAATACCAGGTATTATTGTATTAAGATTGTTTATTTTCAGTTTTTAATATGTGTAGGTTTAATAACAATAAAATATAAACCAAGAATAATACTAGTTGAATAACTCATTATTGAAATGTTCATGAAGCAGGGATTCTCTGTTTTAAGAGTCAGTGCAGGTTTGGCACATGGTGTCACGATTGCTGGTCCCAAGTCCCAAGAGGGGTCTGGGTGCAGTGCCCTCAGGTGAAGTTCTTAACCCAAATTCTACCAGCAGTATATCTATATATCTCTATAAATGGGTTTATTTCTTTGTAAAAATGTTCAGTAAGCAGTTAAGTGCATGTCAGAGTTGACAGGAGAGTAATAGTTTTGATTTCAAACTGTCTATTTTAAATATCATGAGATATCTGTAGCACCCTCTCTAGACGTGACATAGAGTACCATGAATAAATACTGTATAGTGATGCACTGTGCCCAGGTAGCTATTTGTGAGCTCATTATCACTGTTATTCTGTCTTCTTTATGCATATCTACATGACTGTTGGGCTTCCCATTACATATCCATTAAACCAACCTTTCATGAGCCTTCCCTGTCAAAATGTGTGTAAATTGGCTTCAGTGGGACCATCACTTATTATTATAGTTCAGAATTATCGACCTTCCCTTTCTGCATGCAATAGTCTAACAAAAAGGAGTAAAAAAAATGATTTCTCCAGTTTGGTTTCTGAATGATGGCGTGATTGGATCTGCTATGTAAACACACACACAAACACACACACACACACACACACACGCAGACAGACACAGACAGACACAAATGTTTGAATTCATATATTTGTAAGGAAAAACCCTGATCCCTCCAATGACGACTGTAACCCCTCTACCCAACCTTAACCAAACAAAATTCAAATGTTTTGCCGTCTTTACTTTTTTAATCGCAGTCACGGGTTTTTTTATAAAATTGAGGTTCCCCTTGCGATGATGGAAAAAAATGTCCCCACAATGTCAAAATAGCAGGTTTTCATCACATCGGGGCCATTTGGGTAATGTAATACCAATGTTATTTAACATGACCACACATAAACGCACGTTTGTATCCATTTATTTCATCCCAAGAATGAGAACCATAACCCTTACCCAGCCCATAAGAAAAACCAAAAGGTTTGGCCTTTTTAATTTTTTTTTTCATTGCAGTGAATTTAATTTATTTTATTTATTTATTATGTGTGTGCGTAATATTATAAATGCTAGAAACAGGAGAAGTTACAGTGTCGCAATCCCGAGATGTGTGGCCCCACATCTGAAATCGACATTAACGGTAACTTAACGGTTACTTAACATTAACGGTAAAAAAAGAGTGTGGAGAATTCCTGATGTAGAACCGCTCCAGCGAACTCCCGTGTCTGTTCAGGGAAGCTTCACACACCGCTGACATTGTTTGCCAGGCTTTTCAAGCAGGAAAGAGGCAGCGTAAAACGATACTCAGGATTCTTTCAAATGATGTAAACCTGGCAGATGTCTTGCGCTCTATTCATTTATCTATCTTTAAAATCCGACGACTTTGCAGTCTCAGCATATTTACAGGAAGCCATTACTATTACTGGAAACCAGTTAGGCTTTGCTCATGCGGATGCAATTGTTTTGGTAAGGAAATGATTGCTACATAAGGATGCGATAGTGTATGAGAACAGTAAATGGTTGAAAATTCGGGAACTATTGTGAACTATGGGAACTATGAAACCTTGTGGTGTCATACCTGATTCTTTCACACTATTTTTGTCTGTATTCTTCCCAAGGCGAAATTTCCCTTGCTGGAACCAAGAAGCGAGAATGTCAGCGAGTTCAAGAAGTAAGGACATTTCCAGGGATGCTACCCTCCCTAGCTTGGCCTTCTGATTCTGCAATCTGTTGAAAATCCCTTTCTCAAGTAGAAAGGCTCACCTGCTATAAATACAGTGATCAGCACTATGCCTGGGGGGGGGGGGGGGGGGGGGAGAGAAAGGCAATCATGTGTGATGCACAGATCCAGCAATCTGATGGCTCTTCATAAAAAATCTAGGCCCAGAGCACACCTGAAAGTATCTGATGCATAATTTTCCCATGTAAAACAGCTGTATCGGATTTCCTGGAAAAAAGAGACGTATATGGATAGAATCTGTGCATGGGATAGGCGCTGGACCCCCGCGACCCTGAATAGGACAAGTAGTTACAGAAAATGAATGGATGGATGGGATGGATTTGCGTTTTTCTGTTTTTTTTTATGCAGTAAAGTATTATTTACTGAACATCTATTCAATGACGTATTTGTGTCTTGTATATTTTTATTATTACAAAAAATAAGTGAATGTTTAGATTAAACATTGATAATATTGGCAACAGCTCAAATACCATCCATCCATCTTCCAAACCGCTTATCCGAGTGGGTCGCGGGGGGTCCGGAGCCTATCCCGGAAGCAATGGGCATGAGGCAGGGAACAACCCAGGATGGGGAGCCAGCCCATCGCAGGGCACACTCACACACCAGTCACTCACACCTACAGGCAATTTAGCAAATCCAATTAGCCTCAGCATGTCTTTGGACTGTGGGGGGAAACCGGAGTACCCGGTGGAAACCCCACGACGACATGGGGAGAACATGCAAACTCCACACACGTGACCCAGGCGGAGACTCGAACCCGGGTCCCAGAGGTGTGAGGCAACAGTGCTAACCGCTGCACCACCATGCCGCCCCTCAGCTCAAATACCACATACTGTAAATATTAAGTTGTTGACATGTCATACTGTTGTCAAGTAAACTAATTACCAGACCACATAGGTATTGATACATAGCAATATAAGTCAAAGCCCTAAAATTCTGAGTCTACTTGCTGAATACTTGGGTCCATGACCAGGGCTAACAGCCGGGTCTTTTGCACTATGACAAGGAGTACTGGCTTAATGTGGAGGGCAGCTAGAGCTGCATCTCAAAATAGGATTTCATTATTTCTCTTTTGATAAGATAATACAGATAACTAAACCACGACACGATTCCCTGCAGTTTATATGTTAAAATCCTTTATTTATTAAGACACAGAACAGGTCAGGAATCGTGATCACTGTGCTGTTTTATAAATGTCCTTTTCTTTCTGTGCCACAAAAATGGAGTGTTCTAGAAGACCACTTGATAGGACAATTCCTGCCTGAGTACCATCATCCACAATGTCCAAGATATGGGAAGGAATTATAGTTATTTATTTTTCTCATTCTGCATGGCGGTTGTAGAATATCAAAGGGGGGATGGAGAAAAATACAAAAAATGTTGACCCTTAAGATCCAGAAGTGTCTGAATTCAGAGAATGACATCAAATGAGCTTTTCTTACATGTGTTCAATAGTATAATTACAATTATTATAGTAATTAGCCTATGGAACATATAACAAGCTGAAACGGAAGCTTCTGTCAAAGTAATAGAACAAAAGACATAAAACAAAAGAGCTGTCCAGCGGACATACCGTATAGGCTAAGACCGCATTTGTTTTATGCCTTAATTAGTTTGGTGAAAAAATAAATGCTAACGACCGCACGCTCCCATCTGACACACACACGCGAAGGGTACTTCTTCTGGGAGGTCTACATGAATGTGATCACAGATGCATTTTCAGACTGTTGGCCTCATGCAGGTGTCTATTGTAACACCAGTGGGTGGCGGCAGGGAAGATGCAAGATCACTGAGGTTCATTAATAAGAGTAATGATATAAAACAAAGAAAAACACCAGGCTTTGCCCTTAACAGCAAGAAACAACACAAAGACGAGAGGGAAAAATCCTACACTTGGTGATGGAACACTGTTCAGCTAGCATGGGTGTGGAACGACGCCAACAGCCTGGAGATGGAGATAGGTTGGTGTGCAGGAATTGGGGGCAGTGCAGCGAACATGCAGGAGGTGGGCTCAGGCAGAACAGATCTAGGGGAGACACCTATAGACAGGAGCTGAGCTCGGATGGAACGAGGCCGGGGGAGATGCTGAGAGGCAGGGGTTAGGCTTGGACGGGATGGAGCCAGCAAGGGCCTCTAAAGAGAACGGCAGAGCATGCAGCATCAAGCATCAAGTACAGGGGAAGATGCTGACTAAGTAGGCAGCAATACCGGGGAATGACATGAGGGTAATGACAGGAGACGAGCTAAAGTATAAACACAACCTGCAAGACTTAACTAAATGAGAAGGGAAAGCATGGAAGATTAACACAAAGCCTTAGCTAGTACTCCGGTGACCGGGGGCGCCGGTACGCGAGCGTAGAAGTGACATCTACGGACAACACAGACATACATATCAGCTAACTGTGTACAACAAAACTACTGAGCTCAACTTGTGGAGGAAGGCCTTTTATATACCAGGAAAAAGGCTTAAGAGTAAATTGGTGAAAGTAGTGTATTTTTAGAAAGTTGATTGCTGTTGAAATCCATTACTTGCTTGACTGTAAATTGTAAAATGATGACATGTGATTGAGTAGTTTTTATAAATCACTGTAGGTACAATACTGATTAACTACAGTCTGTGGAAGCAGAACAGGACGTATGATTCTTTGACTCTTCCAACCATGAGAAGTGCCTCTTGCCAGCTACTGCCCAATATACTCCTTTCCTTGGTTACATAAGTGGCCCACCGAGTCCACAGGGTGCAAATGACATGTGGATTCCTTCACCCCAACCTAATCGCCTAGGCATGGAGGTGTGAATACAGCTGACCAAAAGTCACGTCCCCCGGTTTATGATTGAATCTTTGATGCAAGTTGTATATAGAGCATTCAACCTGTGTCCACTCCAGAGGGCTCCAAGGCATGTTCATGAATGATTTAATCATCTCCTCATTAGAACTGATTTTTATCATCATCATCATCATCAGCATCATATTATTATTATTATTATTATTATTATTATTATTATTATTGCTACTACTATTATAAATATTAATAATCATAATCAAAATCATCCCCGCGACCCAGTAGGATAAGCGGTTTGGAAAATGTATGGATTGTTAATCAAAATCATAATAATATGATGTAAAATGTACTGGGCCCTCAATATATAACCCCGTTTCCAAAAAAGTTGGGAGTCTTTGTGAAATGTAGATAAAAACAGAATGCAATGCTTTACAAACCATATAAAGCCATTTTTACCTGAAAATAGAACAAAGACAACAAATCAAACGTTGAAACTGAAAACTTGATGCTGGCAACATGTTTTAAAAAAATTGAGAGAGCGGTAACAAAACCCCTGGCTGAATATCTCACAACTAATTAGGTTAATTGGCAACAGGTCAGTAACATGACTGGGTATAAAAAGAGACTCCCAGAGTGGTAGAGTTTCTGTGGACTGAAGATGGGGATTCACCACTCTGGGAAAGACTGCGTGGGCAAATAATGCAATGATTTAAGAATAATGTTTTTCAACAAATTTGGTAATTTCATCCTCTACGGTATATAATTCCATTAACAGATTCAGAGAATCCAGAGAAATCCTTATACACAAGGCTAAAAAGCAATATTGAACATCGGTAATCTTCAGGTCCTCAGCGGCAGCGGCCAAACAGACACAATTCTATGGTGGAAATCACTGCATGGGCTCAGGAACACTTCTGAAGATCACTGTCTGTGAACACAGTTCGTTGCTGCATTAAAGAATCCAAGATAAAACTCTACCATGCAAAAAAGATACCATATCTAAACATGATCTACAAACGCCACCGACTTCACTGCCCCCCAGCTCATTTAAGATGGCTTGGAACACAATTTCCTGTGGTCTGATGTATCTAAATTTAAGATTCTTTTTGGAAATCATGGATGCTGCGTCCTCTGGGATAAAGAGGAGAGGGACCACCCAGCTTGTTATCAGCGGATGGTTCAGTATCCGTGATGGTGTGGGGGTGCATTAGTGCCCATGGCTTGGGTAGCTTGGAAGGGACCATTAATACTGAATGATATACAGTATACAGGTTTTGGAGCAACATATGCTGTCATCTACAGTAGGCAACGTCTTCTTCAAAGAAGCCCTTGTATACCTCAGCACGACAATGCCAAACCACAAGAGTATGGCTCTGTAGTAGGAGCTAGACTAACCTCTCTGCAGTTCAGACCTGTCACTCAATGAAAACATTTGCCGCATTATGAAACAGAAAATATGACAAAGGAGACCCGAACTGTTGAGCAGTTGAAATCCTATATCGGGCAAGAACTGGACAACATTCCACTTTCAAAATTCCAGCAACTGGTCTCCTCAGTTTCCAAACGTTTACAGAATGTTGCTAAAAGAAGAGGTGATGCAACACAGAGGTAAACACACCCCTGTCCCAATTTTTTTAAAATGTGTTGCTGGCATCAAATTCAAACCGAGCGTATATGTGTCATAAAACAATAGAATTTCTCAGTTTCAACATTTGATATGTTGTCTTTGTTCTATTTTCAATTAAATACGGGTTTATGAGATTTGTAAATCATTGCATTCTGTTTTATTTACATGTCACACAGTGCCCCAATGTTTTTGGAAACGGGTTTATAAATAAAGTAAAAATATGCTATTTATCTTGTAAAAGACAGGACGAAGATTTTATCCATCTTCCAAACAAAAATGGACTTCTTGCATTTTAATGTTTTTGCATGGAAGAAGTGAAGAATGCTTTTCTTTAGATATTTAAATAAATAATAACTGAGAACAGAACTGCCAAATAGAATATGAATCTATGAAAACATTTATTAAATGTAATAATAATTATTGCTGTTGTTGTTTTTACACAAGAGAAGTCTCATAATGTGTCATAACATATGTGATACTTCTTATCCACTTTGCATTGCTTCTAATCCTGCTGTTCCATTCTAATTCGCCAGCGATGCATGCTATTTTTTATTTGTTTCTTTTCATTACTTGATTGTAATGAGCTTTATTGCCGCTATTTATTAGAATAGTTAAAAGTCAACGTAGTCTTTCTCTACCCAGGTAATTTACTGCTGTGTAGTAGCATGAAATTCCCATATTTAAATATGCATTTCAAACAAGTAACAATGAAAGAGAAATGACTGAATACAGTATCTACTTAATGTCAGCATTCCCTTTGTAAGCCGGTACCCGGCTTCACTTGAAAAATACCTTTTCATGAATCACTATAGTGTAGACCTTGACATAATGAATCTGGAGAGGTTTTTTTTTCTGTGAATATTCCTGGTTAAGGACCAGTCACAGTATCTTAGGCATTGATGTAGGCTGAAATCAACTGCTATTCATTGTCATATAACCTGAGACTCTGCCGTGTCTAAAATTAATGCTTGTTTGTTATGTTTTATGGTTATCCTGTTGCTCCTGGTTATTTCAAATGATTAATTGTTAATCTTTCCTTTTTCAGTTTCAATGTTCTTTTTTCACCATCCATCCATCCATCCATCTATCCATATTTAGTAACTGGTACTGTATACCAGTTTGCATAATGATAACCTGATCCATAGTGCATCCATAGCTACTGAATATAATTTTTGGTGTATCATTCATTTCTATTTAATACACCATGAATATCCACCACAGATATACTAGATGATCAATTTGAAGACAATTATTAAATTTTAGCAATGTAACGGGACATCACTCAAAACCATGGGTTTGGTTTCAACAACGGTAGTAACCAAATCACCACCCAACTCCCTGCTTCCTAAACACACATACAAAATATCTATTCATTGAATATCAAAAGATATTAATTGAGAATTGCAAACCTGGAAAATAGATTTGCCAAAAATCTAATGAGGAAATGGGTTTAGCTGAATTAGGTGAATGTTATTCCAAAACTAACGCCAAAAGAAAATGAATTGAATAATAAAATAGTGATACCATTGGTCAGTAATGTAATTATATGTGTTTTAAATACGAAATAATATTAATAATACATTAATAAATGATACCATAAACATCTCCTATGGGTCTTATGAGTCTCACAAGGTCTGTCTAGTAACCGCTTCAGCTGAATGTGCCAAGCTCGTTAACTTGTCAATTATCTAGACAATTCGGGAGTAATGATGGCCAAAACCATTGATGGCCAATGGATTATAGCCACCTATATGCCTGCGCCATGCTGTGCCATGACAATTATAAAACATTGGTTTACACCCGATATTGATGTGAAATCATTCTGGATCCACAGCCTTTGAAACATTGTAAACCTTGGACATACTGTACTAAGGCATAAACACTGTCATTGTTGTGACTAGTAACTTCGGAATGAAAATGTGTCCCCTCCTCATTATGTGTTTGAAATTCTATTAAAATCTTTGATCACAAAAAATGATAAATATTCAACAATAAATTACGTGGGAAAAGTAAAAACACTTTGGAGGTGTTTACATAAAATGTTTTGAGCAAAATGGATGTTGAATGTAAAACTGAATGATGCCTCCTTGTCACCATGCACTTAGCACACTGTGTAATCACAAAAGATTAACCACTGAAACAGTGACACATACAAAAATGGTACTAAACATAATCCTCTGAAATTTTCACAGTGTGTTGTGTGATTTGTTGATAGACAAATCAAACAATATTGGGAATCACTCACTACACTCTTGTCTTGAGTAGCTGCACATATGGTAGATCTCAATACTTTTAGTTTCCTTCTCTCATCTCCTCCGTGAACTTTAAAGAGGACAACATAAAACTAGCGAGACAGACAAGGAAGGAAACAAAACACTATTGGGACGCACCCTTGATTTCACACAACAAATGTCAGCAAAGTAAATGATTTGCCTCTGCACTGCATTCTACTTTGAATGTGACAAAATTTGGAGATCACTAAAAATATTGGTAGTGACAATCTGATACCCCCACGATATTGGTAGTGACATATTCCAAACATCCATACCCAAAAATATGTCTTTGATAGTGCAACGTAAACAAATAGTACTATCACAACCATGCAGTCAAAAAATTGCTTATATTTAGTTTCATTTTGCCCCAGCTGTCACCGTTCGGTATATCCGCAGATCAGTCTTCAATATCTGCAGAGACTGCATTGTATTTGTTATCATCCTGAAACCCCTATTTTTGAGAGGTGGCAGTGTGCAATGAAATTCAACATTCTTTTTGCTAGATAAATTCTGCTAGGCAAAACTGCATCATGGGAAGCTACCCAACTGCCATGCATGTTGCTCTGTGGATTGGGACTCAGAAGGCTGCTGGTTCAATTCTCGTGGGTGGTAATTCCACCATTGGGCCCTTGAGAAAGACCCTTAACCCCGGAGGCTCCAACCGCTGCCTGACCCTACTTTCCCCTCCATGCCACGTTCATGTGATGGATACAAGGATGCTTTTCCAGCTGTAATGTCTATGGTCCCACATATATACTGAGCTCTTATTGGCCGCTTTTGTTCATTCTCCTGTCAAACTCCTCCAAAACCATTTGTACTATGTTTAGATGAGGCCAGGTCATGTGATGCGACACTGTCATTCTGTCATATATATATATATATATATATATATATATATATGCACAATCAGTATGTATGCCAGAGTTTATATATATAGTTTTTGTTTAATTAATATGCACATGTACTACTCACAGGAGACTGAGGTTACCCATTATTAACTGGCTATTAACCCCATTTTACCAACCATTTAAAGGAGAGCAACGCAGGTTCGATTGATTTTATCTCCTTTTTTTTTGTAACTTTCCATCATTGTCAGCCTTGTTGAGCGGACTGCATTAAAAGTGGCAGTCATATGCTGCCAATCAATCATTTCGTTTTCGTTTGTGACACCAGCAGATGAGATTCCATATAAAACGGTTTGGAGCTTCTCCACCTTGGACACTGAAGTCGGCTGCTTCACATTCCGAGAATTTCCTGTGTTTGTGGCTCCATCGTCTTTGGAATTATAACGTTAAAAATGTAGTATATGCACTTTTAGGTTTACATTTTTTTTCTATTGTATTTTTTTTTATTGAATGCACATGTGAGAATGACTGGGGGATTGAGATGCATCACTAACACTAGGTGTTATCCATTAGTACCTTGTAAAATCCATGATGTGCTGCCTCACCAGATGTATTGATATGTCTCTTTGGTGTAGCGGCTCTCAGAATCGTAATAAACACAGCTCAGTGGGTCTTTTTGGTGACGCTGCTACCGGACACCTCCCAGGCCTGCAGTTCAAATTCTGCCTCTAGAGTGATATGATCATCCCCGCATTACTGAGTTTTCTGCTGCAGTCCGAAGCCAAGCTATTAGGCTACTCAGTGTCCCTGATTTGCTTCTGGGGTGTGTGAGTGTATGTTTGAGCATGAAAGAGATAACACTGTAATGCTTGCGATAGGAGGAGAGTTAAATGAGCTTATTGCGTGTTTAGTTAAACAGCTTCACAAGACAATTACCTTACAACGTCTGACAGTCTGTATGCTGGTGTACCTGCTGTGGCCTTGTTATATTATTATGAATTGCTTGTGCCACCTACATTTTGAGAAAAGTAAAAAAATAAACTATTGACTGCATTTATAGGATTTTAAATACTAAATAATACACTTAGGCTTTAGGGTATTTTGCAGGAGTTATGGTTAAGTTTTGGATTCGGTAAGGATTAGTGTAAAACAATATTAATTCAATATTGATTGTATATAAAGCCATTAGAGAGAAGATGGCACCAATTGCACTAAAACTAAAGTTGTAAAAAAAATTACTCAGAAGAAGCCAATTTTAACTTGCTGGTGTGGAAAAAAGAAGGAAAGAAACTACAGGCTTCTTGGCTGATTACAGCAAAAAGTGAGACAACTTTGGAACTTTGATTTGTGGCTGACACTGACATCCATTGGCACATCACTACATGTCCATCACTGTCATCCCCGATGTTTAATTCTGTTGGCATGGAACCTTCCATCTGACTTTCAGCACAGAGAAACAACGGGGTCAAGAAGATACTTTGCCCTTTCTGCTCGCACCATTTACAATCTGCCTCCCTTTTATCAGTTCTAGTACCCAGACAGGGTAGCTGTCTGTTGATTAAAGTGGGAGGGATTCTGGAAAAGTTTAGAATAACCTCTTGTTCTTGGGGGACAGTATATAAACTGGAAATCCAAAAAGTGATAAATAAAAAGATACCATGTAAGATCTCAGGAAGTTAATAGCACATGAGAATTGGTGGAGGTCAGTGAACTGTTTTAGGAGTTTCCTATCTTTCAGGATATGGGAGGAAACCACAATCACACTGTGAAGAAATTAAAACACTAACATTTTAGATGCTGAGTGCCGAGCAGGGACTGGCAAAAGGCAAGAGTAAAGTATTCGATTAATGATTATGGAAAACTCGCAAGTGCATTTTTAATTCTAAGACGCTGACATAGACAGGAAGGTTGGATTGTCTCTGAATGCCACATCGGTAAATCTCACAAACCTGTCACATGAAACTGTCTGCACTTCCTGACCTATAAGTTACGTAGAGATGTCACTGTTGCAGAAATGAGTGTTCGAGAAGCTGACTGCATTTAACCCCAACTGGGGGACCCTCGCGGCCCCGTGCTCAGCACTCGCTTTATCACCATGCTGGGGATTACAGGCGCACAAAGACAGCAGACAAAGGCTCAGGTTTCCCTTTCAAATGACACGAGGACGGCACCCAATGTGAATCGAGGGGAGAGGCTGCAGCGTGAACAAAGGCTGTCGCGCTTTGGAAAGGGCAAAGTAGACAAGGGCTGGGAGGCGAGGTGCTCCTTTAATTAAAAGGATTATATCAAGGTGTGTCCTCTCACAATGGCATGAGGAGCCATCTCTGATCCAGAGATGGAGTACAGTAATGAAATTCATCAGTGCACGGAGAAGGGTGAGCAACCCCGAGCCAGCAATAAAGGTGTATGACGCATAAAGACATGCAGGGACAGCTTGACAAAGGACACCATCTTTATTTCATCATCCTTCTACTGATTAAAATATTCATCTTTATTTTCATATATCAAAGAGTAGATAAAATATCATTAGCATTTTTCTCTTGTGTGTTCTGCGGCTTTTTATTGTTTTATTTGAAGTCTGACATGTTCTGCAATTTAGGAAAGCATGAGTAAATAAGTATAATTATAAGTAACAGGAGATACAAAAAGCATGATAATTGTAGCACGGTGGCTAAGTGGGTAGCAGTGTTACCTCAAAGGAAAATTATTACATTAGTATTTTACAATGTTTCTTCATTTTCATTACAATCATTACATTCCTTCCATTTCCTTAAAGCGATGCAATAGATTGGAAATATTTTATTCCACAGATACTGGAGAATACATATGGTTTGGCACCCATCCACCACTGCCAGCACAGATGCTTTGCTTGTTAAGATGTGAGCTCAAAAACTGTAAGATGGATCTTTTTCAACCTTTGAAAATATATTGTATGGGGGAACTAGTAATTATTGAGTGGGTGATCAACTAGAAACAGGTCACCCCAAAAGCAGCGCCACATAGTGATAGTTCAAAAAAACGACAGTTTTGACACTTGAAAATGTTAAGACTACAACTCCAAAAGTATTTGATGGATCTTTTTCAAACTTTGCAGAGACATTCAATGTCAAATGAAACTGATTAAATTTTGAGACCGGTCACCCCGATATTGAAGCAACACCTCTTAGTGGCAGCAGAAAGTATTTCCTGGATCCTATTAATGCTTCACAAAAACATTATAAGAATAAAGATCTAAACAATATAATGATATTTGAATACATGGACATAAAATATACACAAAAAATATGGATTGTGCAATAAATGATTAAGTGTAGTTTTGGACCTAAATGTCACAAAAAGGACTATGAATCGATAAAGATAAAAAATAAAGAGAATCAAATTAATAATTATGAATGGAAAGGAAACCTATTAATACATCCCATAGTCATCCAAGTAGACAAGTCTTGGTCAGTTTTCCAAGCCATTTCCCATCCGCCATCTGTCTGTCCCAGCCTAGCTCCCTATCCCAATTCCGTCAGTCCCTTAGCAATGCTGTTGCTAAGGACACACCATCCAGGTCAAAGCCTTTGTGACATCGTTACGGGGAATGGACCACATATAACGTACCACATTATGGGCTTTGGGATGTCCTTGTAAAACACTGCATGCATGAAAGCAAATGAATACTACAGAATCACATAACATAGTGGCTCCATTCATATTAGCTTCAAAAAACAGGTTAGTTTCATTACTGGAAGTGAGTTTATGTGATGCAATGAACGGATCATGGAATGGTATGGGAATTTTCTTGAGCTAATTTAAAAACAACTGATAACCCCTAATTAGATTTTGAAATTTATTTTCCCCATTTAAATTGCTTATTAGTGTTTATATGGAGCATCTTAGATTACTCCATATATCTCTCCATCCATCTTGGAACTGCTTATCCTTGTCAGAATTGCAGGGGGACCTAGAGCCCATCCAAGGCAGCACAGGGCACAAGGATGGGGCATACCCTGGATGGCATGCTAGTCCCGTAAAGCAATTCTTATGTTTTCTTTTGTATAAAGTAGCACAGAGCCTATGACAACAATCATTTCTTCCTTCCCAAGTGAAATTTCAGATGTTTCAGCTTGTCAGTAACCTGACTCTTAAATAGTAATTTTTAATTTTTTGTATCTCCTGCCACTTGTTATTACAATTATTTAAGCATTTATTTGCTTGTTCAAATTAGATGTGCATGGTTTTTTAATTAGGTTCTAATATTCTAAATCCAAATTCCTATGAAATGTTACAATGGAGAGGAACGACATTTGTAATACAATGTATCCAAGAATCCTGTATAAATGCAGTAGTACTCTGTTAAATCGGCATTTCTCTTTGGCAGGCATGTAACATATTAATATTAATAATTTTATGAAACCAGGTACATTGCTTAATTGCTATATGTATCAAAATACATGTTTGACATTAATGAATTCTAAGAAAGCCTTCATCTGACGTTGGCAAACTTTTAAAAATGTATGAAATCTGAAAGATCAGATTTGTAAGTCACATTTCAACAGTAACAATATGAGTAAGGAAACATTGTTTTTTGTGTCAGGCAACATTAGCTCCTGTAGATATAATCAAAGCACAGAAGGACTAATATGGTTTTGTTAATTTGAGATGTTTTAAAATTATAAATCATATATTACATTGTATATTTATATATACATACATATTACATTTATATACATTTTGTAAATTGAGACTAAACAAGAGAAATGTAAAAGGCAGTAAAACACATCAAATGCCAAGTGCAAATCCAAAATTTTAACAGCTGGGGGTGCCTGAAATTTGTGTGGAGCGACGTATCAACTACCTACACTGTACTTTGCTGTACTGCACTCTGGATCAATCACTATGAATCAGACCAAGAACGCACAGAGAGCATCTACATCAAGGACCTCCCTATGATTAACGCTGGTCAAAGCCTCCAGCACTGGACCCACAGAGGGTGTGTTGAAAGGCCCTGGTTCAAATGACTTGTCTCATTAGCACTGACATGATTAAGTTGTTTGGCTGTAATCTTTAGCCAGCAATGCAGACAATTGCTAGGGAAGTGAAACGGTGCCAGTCAGGTGCTGATTACACTCTGGGTTATCATCACGGCTGCTTGAAACACACAATACCTCACACTTTATGACCTGTTTCTGTTTTATGTTATTTTTATACATGGGACTCCATTCAAAGGGGGATGGGCTCTATTATCTTTTGGGTCAAAATCCAAATTCAAATTCTACTGCTCTTCAGCATAATGTAACAGAGTTACTATTTAGTAGGAATTTTCACTTACTCTCCTCTTTGTGTTTTACAAGTATGACATCCTCATCCAGAACCACCTTTAACAATTTTAACAAAATTGTTCAAATTTTGGCCTTCACGTCAAACATCAGTGTCTGACCTCACAAATGTTCTTCTGGGTGAATGGGCAAAAATTCCCACAGACACACTCCAAAATCCTTCCCAGAAGAGTGGCAACTATTATAGCTGCAAAGAGAGGACCAACTCCATATTGATGCCTATGGATTTCGATTTGGATGTCAAAAGTTTTTGTTCAGTAGGGGAAATGGCTAGATTTCCCAATACTTTTGTCCATATAGTGTACTTAACAAATGTCCACTAACATTTATAATTTTAAATTATATAACAGAAATTTACTTGTACATTTTTTCAAATTATAAAGTGAAGCAATTTTTAAATAAAGCTTTTTAATATAACCTGAATGGTTTCCCCACTTCTCTCTCTCTCTCACACAGAGGTACCGTATATAAAATATGGTCACTTGGATACTCCTTGATAAAGGTCTCACCGCTCTCTGTGCACTAGCTACATTCCTGTTATCATAATGTGCTGAACATTTGGTTCTGGAGTGAGGCGAAGCACCACACTGCTGCTGGCCGAGATTAACACTTATCTCGCATTGCCGCTAGACTGTCCGCTTTGCGGTGGCTGGCTTCCAGGGTGAGACTGCCATCAAAATTCAAACTTTGTTGGGCTTGTAATACCAAAGGTCACTCATACCGTATCTGTGACATCAGAGGGAATTGTGCATCACAGAGTTTGGCTGGATCAAAAATGCATTAAGAATAACAGTTAAGGAAAGAAAAAGTTATTTTTTCATGAAAGAAGCACAGTAAAATAGTTAGCTCCAGAACTACCTGTATACATGCAGTGCCCAGGTTATGAACGAAATCTGTTTCCTCTCTTTCTTGAAGTCCAATTTGTAGAGTTGGAAAAATAATAATTAAATACATAGTAACAATAATAGAGTAATAATTTTACATATGGTCCTGTCCCTCAAGTCAATGAACCGCTAAAGCCATGCAATATTTTCACGAACGTCACAAAGTTTTGCAAGCATTAGTTATTACAAACCATCGTCTTTAACCAAAATTGTTAATATAATAGACTTCATTGCAGTGCATTTGTAATTAAGAGTGGTCTGTACAGGGCGACCTGTATTACTTATTTAGGTGATTATTGAATGCAAGAACAATAAAACAAAAAAACAAACATAAAAACAAGTTAATATGCATCTATTCTACCACACAGTCTCCAAATTTTGATTACGACACAATTAATCATACACTCTTACTACGAAAATATAAATACATATAAATTATGTCTTAGTTGAAGATCATTTCTATGTGTACCTCTCAGATGAATGGCCTGAAAATCATAAGGGATAAAGTAGGATTCCTCACGGAGCATCCTAGCAGATGCACCCTCCTTATTATGAATAGTAATCACTTAAATAATTAATTGCACTACAGGGGCTTGGTATTAACAGGTTAATTTAATTGTCTCGCTTTATGGAGTTTGTTGTCATACGCTCTGGGACACTGTTGGTGTTATAGCAGGAAATGAGGTTAAATAGAAAACAAAAACATCATTAGACACGTGAGACCCCATGTGTTCTCTGGAGATGCTACATTCACTTTGAAGAGGAAGGATTCCAATAGCAAAGTTTGTATCTGTATATAGTCACATTCCAAAAATAGGACATGTGATAATGCATGGAATGAGCAAAAGAAATCACTACATTTCCCTATTTCATGCCAGTAAAGTTACGATAAATAATATTTAATGCAATGTTATAGCACTATATAGAAAGATAATTGCCTGACGTATAATCTGGATTCAGGAAAGGCCAAGGAACAAAGAGCCTTAATTTCTGACACGCAAAGGGTATAGAAAGAAAAGAGGGACTGCCAGAAGAAGTTCACTATGTACAAAAATGTTGTACGACTATGTTGAAATTACAGATTTTCTATAACGTTTTCTCAGGGAAAAAATGTGCACTGCAGTCTCGTAGCCAGAAATACACTTAGTTGAAGGCTCACTCTCTGGAGAGTTCTGGGGTCAATAGAAAATTTGTTTAAGCTCATTTTGAGAGGCGTTTACTGTATACCTGTTATCGTACTGCATGGCTACATGCCTGGTGTACCATATTGCCTTCCTATTTAACCTAATGCACATATTTGCCTTCCTTGCAAGCTGAAGACCTAATTAGAGAAGCTAGATCGGAATAAGACAACTATGGACTCAGGATGTGTTGACAAATCCACACCTATAGCAGAAATTGAAGAAGATTTGGAGCCATAATGAGCATAAAAGTCAAGGAAGCAGAGAGTATAAAACAGGACTGCATTTAAATGCGAGGAAAACAAAGATTATGGAGACTGGATCAGCTGTTAAGTTTAGTGCTTATAGTTATGACTGGAAGAGTATTGATATATTTGGTGTTGAACACTTTTAATTTAAGAATACCACAGACTGCATTTTGCAAATAAAGTCTTTCACTTGAAGCACATGCAACTGTCTCCTTTTGGGCATATTATTGAAACACACTACACTGAAAAATATCATAATGCTATATGTAAATGAATGGTGGTATGTAAGCTGCAGTAACTCAAATCTAACAAGTTATCCAGCCAAGCAAGAAATCAGGGTTTGTGATACAAGCTTCTGACCTGAATGTTCTGAAGTGATGCTGCAGTATGATTGCCATTAGTTGAAAACCAGCACATCAACAGTAGCAAAATTTTCCTTATTTTATGGTTCTGAGTTCTACTGGGTTTCATTCCTTGGTAAATCATTTTATAAGCAGATGCAATTAGTATTTCAATATGTTAATTGCCCAGAAACACTTCAGATGGAAATTGAATTATTATCAATTATCATCATTTTATCTTATTACTCAGTATTGTGGAAATGAAAAGGCCCCAAACATCACCATTTCCTAAGGCATTGCATAATTAAATGAAATGTGCATGCAGGCGAGCATGCAAGCAAATATATGCATTGATAAATAAACAGTACAACACTAAAAATAAAGAAAACAGATAGATCATTTCATTTAACAATCAATAGTTGCAATGGAAGTATTAGGCCACAACCTGATGTAATGCTTGTATATTGTATCCATCTCCCAGTCGCTTTTCCTAGTCAGTGTGGCAGGAGGGCACGTATGGGATGCCAGTCCATCACAGGGCACATGCCCTGACAGGCACAATGATGCACTGTGGGTAATTTAGAGATTTCATAGGTCTAATTGCATTTTTCTGGACAGTGGGAGGAAACGCACACAACATTGGTATCTTATTGGACTTTATGGATTTGTTTTTTTTATTTATCTATATGGATGGACCGTGTGTCTGCCTGGGGGGTCGCTAGCCGGGATCCTGAGGTGTTTCATCATGGGATGGGTCCCCAACCTCACCTAACCTCTCTATCTATCTATCTATCTATCTATCTATCTATCTATCTATCTATCTATCTATCTATCTATCTATCTATCTCACACCCATTGTTTTATTTTATGTATTTTATCCAATGTAACAGTTCTGTTTACAGTAGCCCCATCCTAATATTGTAACATTGTTAGCCAAACAAAGATGAATGAAACTTTTCTCAACGATAAGGGGAATAGTTACTCAGAAACTCTTCTAAAACGTTGCCTGCACATCTTCATCTTATCCACGCCACCTGTAAGCACATTCACCCTGTCAAGTATTTCACTGAAAAACTGACTACACAGTCAGACACTCCCCCCTGGAAATGCAACCTTTCACTTGGGAAGGCAAGTGGTAGGTATTAGCTCTCTCATCCACGAATTTGTATTCTTCTCATCATTTGAAGAAGAAGGCGCATCTGTCAAGAGGAGGCAGGCTGAGAAAATAGCAGTTGATGACTATATAAAAGAAGAGTACCGCCTTTGTAGGCAGTAGGCAGGAGAGGGACAGGGAACGTCAGCAACTTTCTGAAGACAGCAAGGGTAACCAGTAACAGTGGAAGACTTATCCTAAAGATCACCAGTATGAAATACAATTTTGGATAAAGATGGAATAGTCATTTATACATTTCAAAATGTCTCCTGGGAAAATAAGGATTTATTTTGTTGTCAATGAATAGGGATAATATTCATAGATGAGGCTAAATATTATGACCAATCCCATGTGACGCAAATAATGTTGATCTTATAAGAACAGTGTGTCGAGGTCTAGGATATTAAGTGGAACATTTGGCACTTGTAGTAAACATGTTGAATGCAGAAGAAAGGAGCAGGAATAAAGATGTACATCTACTTTCTTGCCATTCATGACACAGTAGCCCTTCTGTTAGTATTAGCCTTCGTTCACATCCTGCATTGACGAGTCCTGGCCAGCCAACATCATGGTTTTTCCCTTCTCAGGCTACTCACAGTAAGTAGTCACCACCGCATAAGCCAAGCTGCTTTGGAAGTACTCTGACACAGACCATTTTTACTTAATAGTCAACATTATTCGCTTAATGTGGGGGTGGTCATAATGTTTTAGCTCATATACCTGTATGTATGTATGTTTGCGAGTGCATATTGAGTGTGTGTGTCTGTGTGTAGAGAGATAGATAGATAGATAGAGAGCAACAATCAATATTCAAAACAGGATATTTGATTTAATATATGTTACTGTTTCATATACAGAAAGTACATGGGTTGTATTTCAGCACTTTTCTAATTGTAAGGAAGTTACAAGTAAACGGTTTTTTAAAACAGAGACCAAATGCCATCATTGAGTTCCTCAAGGTCCTTAAGGTGCCGGTCACTCCTGAAAGAGTTATTCCCCCCACCCAGTGACAGGTGAATGTTTTGTCCTGACAGGTGAGGGGCTCTGCACAGGCACGGAGACCCCATGCTGTAAAACTCTTTGAAAGTCGAGCAACTTTTGAGGTTTAGTTCAGCCTTTTAAAAGGGCCGCTCCCCGAGTGAGTGTGCTTGAGGAGGTATGAAATGATTTTCATTCCTCTTTTTCATTTGCCCAATGGTTCTGAGCCAGGCTCGTCAGCTGAGATATGTGTCCCACCATTACAGGGCTAATCCATCCATGACAGCGTTCAATTTTCTCTGGGAATTTGCTGGCGAATTTGTCCCCTCGAAATATGTGGCCCATCTGAATTAGAGTATGCTGAAGCGAGCTCCCTCTTCCACAGCAGCGACTGTCTTTTAAGGTAAGTTCAGCTAGAATGAAACTTCAATTTAAAGGGAAAAAAGGTTCCCTCTTTGCATCTCAGTATTCATTTTTTTTCTCTCCCAAAGTTCCCCCTTAGATTTCTCTCTCAGTTACTCAGTGTCCCTACAAGTTGAGAGTGTAAATCAAATCATGAGATGAGGAAGCGGCTCCCTCCGGAGATACATATGACAGCTACAGGTACGTGTTCCGTTGATATTTTATTCTGTTGTGGAATAGTGGATTTCTGGCCTTTAGCTAAAGAATAATGCAAATGCAAGGCCAACCCATACACAATAACATTGTTAATATGGGTCTGATATTTTTAGATGATTCAGATGATGAATTATTAAGCTCGATGCACCATACATTTAGCATGCTGCTTACAGACCAATATACAGAATGCAGTATTTTCCATTTTACTTACAAAGTCTCTAATAGTGTGATTTGAAACAGCCTTGGAAATACGCAACATACTGTCTGAAGTTTTTTTGTGTTGGTTTTCTGCAATCACGAATTTTTAGAGATAATTAACATAACAATATCATGCTCAGTGATGCATTAGCTTTTCCTGTGGATGACTGACAATTTGAAAATCCAATCCATGATCCTACCAACAAAAGCTCCTGGGTGTCAGTATCTTCTCTGCCAGCACATGCAGAGGGGGGGGGTAGCTACTGTACAGTGGGCCAAGCCACTGCCCCTTTGCCCTCCTTAGCTACGTTGCCCCTTTTGACTAAATAAATGACTCAATAGTAACATGGCGTTCAGCACGTCGGTAGTTAGACTGACAGTCGTGGAAATGTGCTGCTTACTTTACCATACGTCTCTCATATAGTAAGGGAGACGGGGGTGCCCGTGTCACTCACGAGGGTGCACCAGTGTGTGCTTCAGTTTTTCACGTTGAAAGTTATTGCTCTACGTCAAGATCATTTGTTCGATAAACTAACAGATTGTTTTGTTTTCTGTAGTGGGTAGATGTCACCAAAACATTAAATTATATCACACTGTAGCCTTTTTGAGATATTGTTCTGTTGGTAGATGTTGCTAAAGGAAAAATGATCTGGCACATGCACAGACAAAGAAATATTCATTACAAAGAATGAAGATTTTCCCATTCAATGCCAAAATATATGGCGGACAAAAGAATACATGTCATTCCAAAATTTTACCATGTACAAAATGGAACAACAGATTTTATTGCACCGTGTCAACTATTGCTTAGTTTTATTTTTTAGAGTGCAGTGTTAAAAGGTTTTGGGTTATAATTCTTTTTTTTTTCTTCTGTCGTTTTTTTCTCCTCCTTTGTCCCCTTAGGGTCTCCGTATAAAAGTAATCAAGATTTTTTTTTTTTTTTGAAAATAGATGCATATTTTTCGATTGTGTTTGTGTGAGTGAATGGTGTGTGAATGTGCCTTATGTTTGATTGGCTCCCCATCCAAGGTTGTTCCCTGTTCCCCTCCAGGATAGGCTCCAGACCTCCTGTGACCATAAATAAGACGAACGGTTTCAAAAAATGGATGGATGGATGGGTGGATGGATGGATAGTTGGGTATGTTTGGAATGTAAAACTAATGTTCACTTGCTTGACATACAGTAGGGTGGTGCAGTGGTTCTCACTGTTGCCTTACAATTCTGGCAGCAGGGTTTGAGTCTCCACCATAGACCCCCGTGGCCCTGAATAGGATAACTGGTTACAGAAAATTAATGGATGGATGTACAGGACCAGTCAAAAATTTGAACAGGGCATGCTGAATACAATGGACAGTGTTTCATCACCTGACTTAAACACAGTAGATTTTGAGCAGACAGTGAAGGTAAAGGGGCTAATGAAAGCATATGTGGGACCTCCTTCAGATTAGAGGGAAAAGAATCCCAGGAGGCCACCTCATGAAACTCGTGTAGAGGCAAAATTAGGGTCAGCCAGTCCTTAGAGTAATTGGGGTTAAGGGCCTTTCTCAATGGTTCAATGGTGGGATTACTTTGTTGACCCTGGGATTTGAACTGGAAACCTTCTGAGTCCCAAACCACAGTGCTGCACCTACCCACGCCCCCCAACACATTTTTTTTATACTTTTTTGCATAGTCCGTAATTATATTTATGTTATTTTAGAGTTTTGATGTCTTCATAACAATTTTGAAATGTAGAGAATAATGCAAATTGACTTTTCTATGGGTTGGTGTGTTCAAACTGTTTTACTGGTATTCGTATCAGTTAAGGATTTAATTCCCATTGTCTGGTAGCTACCATTGCCATGTCTACGGTGGTGTCTAACATTTTTTTGGGGGGAGAGGTGTCCTTTTTCTATGCTTGAGCCAATGTCCCTCAAAATATCTCTGCACAGCTCAGCTCACAATATATACTTTAATAACTTTACTTGAACTGGATTTCTCTCTCATACAGTACATTTTATCAGTGCATGGCTTAATGTTATGGATCATTTGGTGTTTAACTTCTTCAGTCTCAGTGTTATGCTGACTGCATATGAATCTTCAGCGAGGTACCAAAGTGGTTTTGCAACCGCCATTTTCTTATATTTATGCCTGTCTAATCTTCCAATATATGCAGAAACATCGCCAGTGATGTAAAATGGGCCCATTATGGGATCTTTTAAAATCAGATAACCTCAGCCAGGTAAAGCAGTTGAAGCAGATCAAGCCTGTGTAGCACTGCCATCCACAAATTATTTCTTTTGATCCTCATTAATTTTGAATCCCTTTCAGTATCAATCAATTCAGAAATCTGTGATGTGCAGGACTGAGAAGTTTGTGCAGATAGACTGGTATGCAGATGATTCCCACCTGACCCTGGCAGGCTCACGGTATGGTCCCCAGCCCTGCCCAGGGTAATGATTTGCCATGTAGTTGCTATTCTTTCGTCCAAGTGTTTTTTCATTTCTTCTTCCCAATTAAGACTTATCTGCCAGTGGCTTTAAAGTGTCAAACGCATTAATAAAATGCTAAATCATTTATCATGTGAGAAAATAAATAAATTAATAAATAAGTGTGTGTGTGTGTGTGTGGATTATGTTTACAGTATATTACATTGTAATAAAAACCTATTATTTTCGCATTGTGGGGTCCATTTTTCAGGTCCCCACAAAAATCTGTAAATGCAGTAAAAAAAAAACTAAAAATGCCGAAAGTATCATATTTTGTTTGGTTACTTATGGTTAAGGTTAGAGGTGGGTAGGGGTTAAGGTCATCATGCTGTGATTACAGATTTCCCCATAGAAATGAATGGAAGTCCCCATAAAGGTATAATAACAGGCCTGTGTGTGTGTCTGTGTGTGTGTCTGTGTGTGCGCGTTTGTCAATTTTAGGGCCAGATGCTCATATCAAAAGTGCTTATATAAAAACTGCTCCAGGTCACAAGAGGAAGTATATGTGGGACCCATTAAGGGATTTCATCGATTTCTTTTCATTGGTATTTATATTTACAATTTCATCAAATGTATAATGCATTGCTGTTGGTAGAGTCATATTAAGTCAATTCCACTGACACATCAAAAAGCTCTGGATGACCTAACTGTAGTCTTGCCTCTTTGTAGTTCGCATTAGTTTTACACCTGGATAGAGCAAAATTCAAAATCTGCAAGTCAGAAAGGTCTAAGAAGTTCATCACTGATGACTGCAGCCCACACAATCTCTCCACCATCACCTTGTTGGTGCTTGAAGAGGGTATCCATCCACTGGGGCTATACATCTGCTCCATCACAAATCACTTTCCATGTCATCTGTCCAGAAAACCTTTGTAAAAATCAGTCTTGAGACATGTGTGTGCCCATTTGTGATGTTTTAGCTTGTGTTCCTTATTGAATTGTGGTCATATTTCAGCCTTTGTGACCTCGACAATGTCATGCCAGATACTGCACCTAGTACTTGGAGAGAATCTGTTCAGATTTCAGTTTTGAAAAATGATGGCACTTAGTGCTAAAGTGTTCCTGGAAGTCTTTCCTTTAATTTGACACAAACCTTTGGCAGTTTATTAGTCGTCTTCTCTGAGTCCTCACAATGGGTGGTCACTTCTTAAGGACCTTCTCACGTAAAGGGACAGTGATGAAGAAGTTGTTCTTTGCGATGTTACGACTCGGTTAAGAACAAATAAACAAAAAAAAATTCAGTATGGAATTCTCTAAATTATCTTCGGGAGTATACTCACTTCTGCAGATTTTATAATCCCCTGTTTGTCTGATTCCACTGCTCAACTCTAGGACAACATTTTCTCCTATGATCTTTCACACATCCTCCATTGTGTAGATCATTCCATCGATGTCATGAGACCCTTATGTTGCATATCCAGAAGATTATTATCTATTATTCCATATTTGTCAGGATTACTGGGCATATATTGTATGAACTAGAACCTCCTCCAGAATGGCAGAAGCTGCTTCTCTACAGTGAGACAGGCACTGGGGGATGAACTTTGTTCTGCAGTTGACAAGAAACCAGCTCCACATATAGGTAATTGATTCTATATGGTCTGTCTGCTGACACAAAGCACCAGTCCTCTTGTCAAACCACAGAAAGCTTCGAATATCCTTTTATCTCCTGACCCTCATTGTGGCCGTATATATCCAAGGTCTTGTCCACCCCTGCAAGAAGGGTCCAACCAATTAATGCCATGAATTCCTCTTTGGTGATGCTTCTCAACTCTTTCCCTTTTGATGGTTCTGCTCTCTGCCCCGTCAAAGAGGTGCATTTCATCACCTCCTCAATGATGCTGGCAGTAATAAACATATCAAAGGCATCATCTGGCAAACCAGTTTTTGATCCCGGTGCAGGACCAGTGTAGTTCATCACTATATTACAGATTCTGGCTCTGCCTTTAGAGGTCAGAGCCTCCTTGTAGTAAAACCCCTTTCTACTCAATTTGTTAGCATGTGTCTGAGAAGAAAAAAGAAGAGTCTACTAAGTTAGCATTGGAGTCCTCTTCATTTGTGAGAACTGATCTCCCAGGCACACCAACAATTCCTTCTTGATCCTGCCTCACACAGTCTGGATCATCAGCTTCAGAGATTTCAGACTCCATTACTCAGAGACTTTGGTCCACAAATCTGCTGCAGATTTGTGGGTTGCACTTTCATGATGTGAATCTCTTGTTCCACCACTGTATTGAGGAGCAATGTGTGGCTCAATGGGCTAAGCCTCTGTGCCCATGATCAGCTCACTGGTTAAAGTCAGACCTCGCCATGCCTGCAGCTCCTTGAGAAAGGCCCTTAAACCCCCAGCTCCCTGGGCACCTCAATGCCTGGCTGCCCTTCATGGCCAGCTTGCTCTCACCTACAGAGAGCAAGATGGGAGAGGCAAAAAGATTTCCCCACAGGAATCAATAAAGTATCGATAATAATTATTATTTTTATTACCTCATATGTGCTCTTTTGCTGGGTTTCTCCACCACTGGGCGACGGCCCAGTAAATCTAAAAATTCAAAAGGCCATTGGTCCATAAAGAGCCCCCAGCACCATGCATGATTTGGTCAGTAAATATAGTAGGGTTGAACAATTTATTGATTTCAAGTGGAAATCTGAATCAGTTTGAAACAACGCAATTAGCAAATCGCAAAGGCTGTGATTTAGGATATGCATTATACAGCACGTCTGGACCCAGGGCTCAAAACTGTCTTGCTGTCCTCCTTGTCTGACAGTCATTCTCACCAATCAGAAGTGCCGTGCTCCTCACGTGCCAGTCATGCTGACCAATCAGAAGTAGCTGAAAGAGACTGTGGATACGCCTCCAAATATCAAACATGTGAAACCCAGAAAGGTTACACTTGTGGTGGGAAAAAATATTGATTCCGCTGCTGAGCTATAAGTCAATTACCTAGCTATTTCATGGTCAGAGATTGTTTACAGAAAGGTGCTATTATTAGGGGCCGGAGCAGTGCTAGTCGCAGGATCTCTGTAGTTTTTTTTCTTACTGGAATTGTTTTATTTTTACAATTTTTACATCTGGTTTCTACATCCTCAGATGTAAGGGGTGGAAAGGACTGAAAGCTGGCCACCACACTGGCCACCCCCACCGTAATTGCAATTTTATGGTTAAATCAGACTTTGATAAAAGTTTAAAAAACTCCTTTGATAACATAACTGCTTCTCTGTGTCCCTGATGATATGCTGATAAAGGACAAACTCGTAGCGTAGTTCTGCTGAGCTAAACACGTGCTCTCAGAACAGTAGCAATGCAGAAATATGGGGATCCCGTACGTAACTGTACGCTTGGTACCTTAACTGCAAGATATTAAATCTGTATTTGATAATTCCACGACTACCTGAACTATAAACAACGTAGAGTTATAGTGTTTAAGTACCTTAGATATTCCTTTATTTTCTAAATGCCATGTGTTCATATTTAGATTTATGTGGCAGCCCAAAATAACCAAAGGCCCCACAATTTTCGGTTTGACTGAGGAGTCAAAAACAGCCTTTAAACTGGAAATAAATAATGATTTGACATTTATTGTGATAATTAGCAATATCTACTGATACGAAAATTATCTCAATAACATTTTTGGCTATATCGTCAAGGTCTATGTATTTGCCAGGTTGTTCCCAACTCAGGGAAGGAGATCGACACTGAAGGCTGCGGGAGGCTCAGCATTTTCGGGACTGTTTTCGTTAAAGTTTTTGAGTTATAGATAAAACAAACCTTTCATTTTTCATGTAAATTATCTGAACAATTCCCCATATGTTATCTGTGTCTGAATGTGAATTTTGTTTCTGTGTCAAAGAAATTACATCTTTTTAAACATGAATATTAGTACTTGGTTATTATCTAACGTGGTCCAATAGGCCTTGAGAACATGTAGTTATAAATACTGTAGGTGGCCCTTAATGTTGAAAAGGTTGAGACCCATGGTTCTGTTGGATTAAGATTTGGTGATTGTGGTGTCATGAACAAGAAACCAGCCTGAGATGATATGAGCTTTGTGACATGGTATGTTATCCTGCTGGAAATAGTCGTTCAAAACTGGATATGCTATGATCATGAAAGAATGGACCCGTACAGCAATAATACTCAGGTAGGTTGAGGCTTCCAAACAATGCTCAGTTGGTACTAATGCACCCAAAGTTTGCCAAAGAAATATCTGCCAAACCACTACACTACCACTAGCAGCCTGTGTCGTTAATACAAGACAGGATGGATCCATTCTTTAATATCTTCACAATGTGTGTTTTCAATCAATATTGTTTGTCAAGCAAATATGACAGGTGACTTTATCCAATATACAAGCAACAGACGACGATAGATACATAAAAATAGCCAGGGAGTTATACACAAAAAGGTACATTGGGACTGAAATGGATAATAATTTGAATCTGTCAGTCATCATGGTTTCAAAAAATGTGTTATTTTATTTATTATGCATGACTTAGCATCCAGAATATGTCTATTGATAGTTTATATATTACTGGGCATTTGTGTGTGTGTGTGCATGTGTGTGTGTCAGAGTGTTCCTGAGTCCAGTTTCTTAATAAAATGTCTATGAGCTTTCTCAGTTTTATGAGCACCTGGGAATCCATTATTCATTCTGTGGGTGTATCAGCTTTCCAGCCATTGTTAGAGCCCTGGCCAGCTATACCAGCAATGTAGGAGTTTTTAACACACTTCTAATCCAACTTAAAAAAATTATTTAATTCCATGAACGAATCATTTACAAAACAGACTTGAGAGTAACATCCATAGGACATGCAAACGAAAACACTTTTTTTCCTTTTTTTCTCCTTTCTTTCAACACACCACACCTTTGTAGTGACTTACGTTTGTTCACAACTATAGACAAAATGTAATAGTACTTATACAAAACACATATTTAATTTTAAACTATTCCCATTAAAAATGAAATATAGTTATTAATCCATAAAAACCGAAAATCCATATTTTGGCTACAACATTCTTTACAATTTTTTTTTTATTCTGTCACCATACCAATTTAGCATATACTCCATTACATAACTTAAGTTACTTCTAATCTTAATTTTAAATTATCTGATAGCATAATGAAAATATTTCCAGAGAGAATGTTTGTTCGGCAAAAAAATTAATTAAAATATTAAAATATTATAAATTGCCGCATTTCCGCGTATTCAAATCGCATTTGCATGGTAATTTGATGAAGAACGCAGCAGTGAGTCCAGATACCTCCCCATCAGTGCCATAAAAGGTAGGGGGGGGGGGGGGGGACGAGGTGGCTATGGGTAAGACAGAGGCGATCGAGATGGGGCACAGGCAAGATGGAGGCTGACTATGGGGCCAAATACTATGGGCAGGAGCAGGAACGACTGCTTGCAGTGAGTGGGATGAAGCCGAGTGGCCAGGAGGTGAGCGGGGAGAAGTCAGGCGGCCGGGAGGCAAGTGATGCACAGCTAAATGAAACAAGCACAACCGTAATGTCCAGAGGTGTACCAGGAGGAATGATCACCACAGCTACAAGGATGGGTCTAGGCGGGACCGGGACTAAGATGACCTCTATGAGTTCGCCGGGGATCTCAGCAGAGTTGGCTGTGGAGGCTGCGATGCACGAATTTCCTGGGCTGGGAGCCTTGGGTGTGGGTTGCGGCAGCAGGCTCTTCTGGGCCAGGTGTCGGCGGAGGAGTGACGGAGATCTCACCAGTGTCAGATGCTGCGGGTACGGGCTAAGCCCAGGTCGGAAGTCTTGCATGTATGACTCTCATCAGCTCCTCAGTGGTGAGCAGGACTTGTTCTGCCTGATCCCTCTCCCACGCCTTGGATCCCAGGGCAAACTCCAGCAGTAAATCCTCCAACTGAGCGAGGCTGTCTACCAGCTCTGGATCTCCGATGCATCTCATATCTTCAAGCAGGGCCTGACACCTACTCCAAAGGGTAGCCCAGCTGGGAGTTGGGGACATCCTCAGAATCGCCACAGGGGCCTCTGGTCGAGGTAGGTGGTCGGGTGTCATAGTGGGGACGGCTCTCGCGTGGGTTCCACCCACTTCGTCTGTTGCTGCTTCCTGCGAACAGGAGGCAGGTAACAAGGAACTTGCTGGCATATGCACTAATCGTTTGTCCCTTTCGGAGTGCCGGGTTTCTGGGGGAAGCGGTATGGGCCTCTCTTCCTTGCCGCCTAAGGAAGCCCAGAACAACACCCACTCTGGGGGGGGGGGGCATCTGCCAGCCTCCCTAGAATCTTCCATCTCCTCCTCCTCGAGCTCCTCCAGGTCACTGTTGCTCATGGGGTTGAGAAGAAGTATCTTTATGAACTACCTGGATGTGTAGACCAAAGGATCATATGGGAGCTGAAGGCTGGTGATCAGGGAGAGTGAACATGTGGAGATGCAGACGATGCTATATCCTCTGGGTTAGCTGCTGGGCAGCTTATGGAATTCTATCATTCTATCACAGCATGGGGAGGCACTGAGAACACGGGAGAAGGGTACTGGGCAAACAAACAGGGTTTATTAACAAAAACAAACAAAACCACAGGATAGTGGTGGATCAAAAAGGAAGAGGCTAAGGCGCACTAAACCAAGACATCGCAACAGCAACGATGGAACTGGCATTCACAGGACATGGAGGCACTTAAATACAGGGGTATCTAGGGAGTGTAACGAGAGGCACGTGGAATGCATCACATGAGGGCTGGAATAAGAGGTAAGATGAACGAACAATAGGCAGGGAGGAAACATGAAGGTCAGGCAGGGCAATCAAGATTTGCATATTGATGCACCACTGTAAAAAAATTACAGGAAAGCTTTAAGTTTTATTAATAACAATCTTCCTTTATTAGTCCCCGTCGGGGGATTGGTTTTATGCCTCCCTCAACTTGCTCGTTGTAGAGTAAGTTGTCCACGAAGGGCAGTCACCTGTTGGGGCACCCAGGGAGCTGGGGGTTAAGGACCTTGCTCAAGGACCTGCAGACATGTTAAGGCTGGGTTTCAACTGGCAACCTTGTCATTACAGACACACAGGCTCAGCCCACTGAGCCACACGTTCCCAGTATTATTATTATGTCGAATTTAGGGGTACGGAATTTTCTGAGGCAGAAATATTGAATCAAGCAAAAAAAAAAGTTATCCGTTATAATGCAACTGAAACACAAGAATAATTCTGTCTGCTCTATTTTTGCTTGACTTGTCACATTCTAATGTTAGGAGGCAATGACGTCTGTAAGCTGGCATTGATGGTAACCAAAAAGGAGGTTTTATTTTTGGTGAGTACAGATCAGCATATGACAATAATGACTGACCTATGCAGGCGGGTGAGGGCAGGCACATACTGTATACACCCAGATAATGAGGAGTACATGAGGGGCAGGTGTGGACCATAATAATTAATTCATTACAAGGGATGAGAATCGCAAACAAGAGGGCACAAGGTGGCCAGCAGTGACATCTGTTGGCTAAACAGGAACAGGACAGGGTGATGGAGATGGATCAATGCCCCGCTACATCTCTCTCTTTTCCCTGCACTTCTGCTTCCAACTTGGAGCCAGTGTTTGTGGTCAATCGATTAGAAAGTTTATCACTGTAAGTCCCATGCCAGGAATGTCTAAGGAGTTGAGCCTACAAACAGGTTCAGGAAGTTCCTCTAAGGAACTACAGTCAGGTTAAGTGCCTATGGAGGGAAAGAGATGGACGTTCCTGGTTAATGAAAAAGTTCCGGTGGCGGGATGGGGCTGTAAGGAAAAGGGGAATGATCAACTTAGGTTCAGAGCTGGGGGGAGAGGGCTCTGAATATTTAGTTATTATACATTATTATACTCCTAAATTGCAAAACCATTTTTTAAATTTATAGTATTCATTTAAGCTTAGCTGAAACTCATACTTGAAATACCAATTTCCGTTCATTATTTAGTGAAAATCATAACTCTCTGTGTAACTATCCCATAAGAACAAAATGGCATAGTTGAGATTCAAAGTGCTTGCTCAAGAAAACAATATCAGTTGGGTTTAGCAAGTTTGTGTCCTGAATGTTCAACAGCAAACTAGCTGCTAAGCACATTTGCTAGATAGCTAATGAGGTTCCTACTCTATATAATCTAGCTATACAAGAATATTATAATTTCCCCCCTTAAAAAGAGTTTCTAAACCCCCGCTTCAGCACCAGTACCTTGGAGTTCATGCCAGAGAACAAGAAGGTCATCTTCCTTTGACTGTGAATTGGGGGATGGGCTTTGACCATTGTCTGTACTTATGCAATGAACTCCAGTTCAGAGAATCCCTCTGGGGACTCCACTGACTCGAGGACATGGGTAATGACAGTGTAACCTGGAAGGGTATGATTAGGAGAACAGCCTGCCGGATATGAACCCAAGTGATGCTCTGTTGTTGGACTTGTGCTAATCACAGTTTGTTGATAGCAAACACCATGTTTGAGCAAAAGGCTGCTCATAAGTGCACCTCACACCAGAGCACCCTAGGCCAGAGCAAGAGGATTGATTTTGTAATCGTATCATCACATCTGTGGCTATGTCTTGGACTGGTGAGTGAGGAAAGGAGCTCACTGTCAACTTATCAAAAACTGGTGGTGAGTTGGATCAGAAGGTAGGGGTAAATCCCAGACAGACCTGGTAGATCCAATCATGCGCAGAGGGGTGTGCTGGGAGCAGCTAGCAAAAGCCCCGGTTTGGGTGATCTCACACCTCCAGCAGTACTTCTCTTGCATTCTAAAGGAGGCTAGACACTAAGCAGTTCCATGCCTCTATTGCTGAGGTGGTTGCTTGGAAAGCCTCCTTGGAAGAAGCTGATAGGTACCGGCAGGCTCAGTGGAATGTGGCTTTGGTAGTTGTGGAAGCAAAAACTCAGGTATAAAAGGACTTTGGTGAACCTCAAAGAGATTCTTGCAACCCATCAGATGATTCAGCTCGGGGAAACAGCACTTTGTCCATGGTATTTACAGTAGGAATATAGTGCTGTTGACTTCAACTGGGAATATAGTCAGGCAGTAGAAGAAGTACTTCAAGGAGCACCAGAATCTCAGTAATACACCTTCCTTTCAAGAAGTAGAGTAGGACTGGGAGATGGACTTACCCATCACTAGGGATTAGGTCACTGAAGTAAAAAAAAAACTGCTGGAGGTGGATGAGATGCACCCTGTGTTCCAAAAGGATGTTAATGTTGTCTTGATTACATGCCTCTTCAATATTGCATGGAGGTTAGGGGCAGTTCCTTTGGATTCGCAGACTGGGGTGATGAACCCAGTCTTTAAGAAATGTCACTGGAGGGTAAATTCCAACTACAAAGGGTTCACTCTCCTCAGCCTCCTAGGGTCTATGCCAGGGTACAGGAGAGAGGGGGACTTTCCATTGGTCGAAACTTTGTTCCAGTAGGAGCAATACAAATTCCATCCTGGTCATGGAACACTGGACTAACTCTTTACCTTCGCAAGGATACTGGCGGTCCTGTGGGGGGTGCTTTCGGAGTATTGGATGCTGGGTTTGTTGTTGAACTGAGGAATTACTGTTATGTTTGAGTAAGGGGATTGCTGCTATAAAAAACTTAAATGAACTAACACAACAATCTATAAATTGAAATCATAATGCCAAACATCTTTTCATTCTTTTTATATTGATGTGTCACCCATTGCATTGAGACAGGACAGTATACTAGGGATGGTAAGATTCACCGAGTCACATTTGTGCATCAGGTGTTCTGCCCTTTTTTTCTACTTAGGAAAATCTGCTTCCAAGCGCTACAGCTCATACATAAGTCAACATTACGGCGTACTCTCCAAACGCCACGTCTCCAAAGTCAGAGAGTATTTCCTACTCTTGCATGTTTAGCAGCGGAGGTCTGACTGTTAGTCTTAACATGGTTTATCTTAAAAGTTATTTAAAGCCGGTTGATATTTGTGTTTATTACATACCTTGGAAAAAAATCGAGGTGATTGTCCTTACAGTGCAAAAAAATGAAGAGACCTATATGCTCAATATTTTTAAGGAAATCTGCAGTTTTAGAGTGGAAGTGACTCTCTAATGCCAGAGACGACCGTTAACTTAGGAGAATTTCTCATGAATCGGAGGATGACATCAAGTGACCTTCAGAAGGGAAACATTAAATGCAGGTGTGAAGTGCACTGCTAGGATAGTTCATCTCAGGCTCCTAGAAGCAGAACTGAAGTCCCATAAAGCAAGGAAGAAGCCCTTCATTAAAGAGAAACAGGGAAGAGCCAGGCTGAAGTTTGGGAAAAATGTATATATTATAATTTTTTTTTTAATTCACAGAGGAACACCCATAAACTGAGAAATGAGTGAAAGGAAAACTTGCGCTGTGGTCTCTTAATTTTTTCCACAGCCGTGTATCATTTGTATTGTAACTGACTCAGAATTCCGTAAATATGGGACCAAATTTTACAATTAAAATTCATGGTACATGTGTATTTGTTTTGCTTTTTGAGTCTAGTTTAAATTGTGATCTTTGTTTTAGTTAAAGTTGAAATATTTTAATGAAGCAGATATGTAAATCTTATTAGTTGTTGCTTTACTTGGAACTTTGTTAGATTTAAAAGCATTACAGTGTGCATTACAGGTCTACGTGTCCACATTTTATGAGTCAAAAAAGGAGAGTTGTGTTTACAGGTGAAAGAAAGTTATTATTCCATAATTATACTGCCACGGTAGAATTTCAATTTTGCAAAGCAGCAATTTGACGTCTGACGATATTTGAAATGGTACTCCAATGCAATATAATTCAATTCAGTAACAGCCTACATGATCAATATTTTCAATACAGTGAAAGAAGCTGATTTTAATAGAATTGATTTGAATTTAAAAAGACAACAATAAATGTTACATTTTGACAACAGAGTATTTATTTGAATAAAAAAAAAAGACTCAATTAATGTTAAATTCTTCATTTTAATAACAGAATATTTTTGGAGGAAAAAGAAGTGCATTGTAGTTTAAGTGTCAAAAGCACAAATGTCTGCACAAGAAACATCTTCTTGTATTTATATGTCAACAACAAAAACAATTTTGCCTTCTGGGTGTGTCATCTGAGAGTTTCTATGATCCTACAGCAAGCTCTAGAAATACTCCCGTTTTTAATTGTTCATGGCCAACTCATGAATAACCAAAACTGCGAATATCAAGTTTGCAAATGTGAAGGATTTATACATGTACTGAATTTATAAATTGGGATGAATTGATTAGTAAGTGTTTTGCTTTTGGTGTTTATCACACAAGACTTAATGACTTACACAGAAAAAGGGCAATTGCTCTTACACACTGAATTATAAACACAAATGCAGTCAGGGAGCACATTAAGATTCATATGTTGGATTGAAGTATAAGGTACAGAGTATTTTACAAATTGACATTTGACCAAATACTATACACAGCCACAAATTACACAATAATTACGGTTCATGTATATCCAGGTAATTCTGGAACCACTAAATAATTTTGACTCTGTGTTATACAGTATGTGTGTTCAGTAAAACTGTGTCCACTGCTTTCAGGCAGTTACTGAGGAAGCTAGATATTAGGTCAGATTTGTGTTCAATGTAACCCTCCGCCAACAGTCTCTCTCTCCACCCTTGTTACGTCCATCACTCATTGTGTGTGTCAGATCTTAAACCAATGTCATAGCATTATTGTTCTGGTTACACACATAGTATGCATACTATATATGCATACTGTATATGTATGTGTGTATGTTTTTAAAAGCATACTTAAAGGGGCGGTGCTTATTATTATTATTATGAAGGAGCAGTAGAATTCCTACTGTAGTATCCCTTTGCAATCAAATAAGCTGCAGCCACTGGCAGCTGGGTGTTATAAATACAGCATTCTAATGTTAACTTTATGATGTTGCCCGTGTGAGCCTATCACCCACTCGGGGCCACTTTGCCTCCCACCCGCCTCCCCCTCTCGGCCTCCTTTTCCCCTCTCCCTCTCCTTTCCTCTCAGCTGTGGATTTACGGCCTGGCCCTGGAAGGATGGCAGTAGTAAATTTTCCTCCTCTGCTGAATAATTCATAGAAGGGACTATGACACATAAATAACAGATGAGGCCTCTGGTTTAAGAGATAAAAGCTGGAAAAGTGTCAGGCTAATTGACCATGATGGAAGTGTAATGGTGAAATATTTGATTGTGTTTTTGTGAGAAAGCTAAAGTGTGTGTGTCTGTGTGTGTGTGTGTCTATGTGTTAATGCGGGAATGAATTTCAGCATCTGGTATAAGAATGAACTCTCAAATGTTTGTCCTTCTGTAGTCTCCTTAGCAATCCTTAACTGGTAAATGGAATATTCATTTTCAGAAATATTGAGACCTAACCCGCCCTTTTGAAAAACATTTAAAAAGGAATGTGTACATTTTCTATATCTTCATACGTAGATCTGAAGTCTTGCAGCCTGCATTTTTCACCAAATATTATCTGGCCAATTTGTATGCAGCAAATTATATTTGATTATTAAGTATATGCTTCATAAACATTTTCATGAGGCTAACAACTTGTCTGCATTTTTAAGCATTACAGTGTAATAACAGTATGCTAAGATTGTGTTCATTTCATTCAGTTTGCCCACCATTGACCTCTAAACTGCTTGTAGAACACAACTGCGATGAGCGATACCTGCAACATTTATGCATTCCTATCTCTATTTAACAATCTCCCTTAAAAACATCAGGAACAGCATGTCCACTAAGATAAAAAAAGAAAAGAAAGGAAAAAGATTCACCATCGATTTGGTTTCAGGAGCCACACTCTGACCTTTAACAATGATAAGACGATGAAGGTCGATCCAGTTCTGGATGGTCTGTCTTTGACATGGACCCATGGTCTGAGAGTCTCCTAGGATCAAGTGAAACTGAGCTATGAATTGATGAAATGATGACTGTCAGGCTGACCTTTTCTGCAATGCATCTTGGGTCAAAAGTCAGAATATTTTCCTCTTTGAATTGTTCTCAATACGTCACTGTCTTGTTTATAGTAAGTGACAGGAGACGGCTGAATACTAAATCGTATTAAATCACTTATTGCTCAAGTCCTCTGTAGTGACTGGTTTTACCATTTGGCACCACCTACAGTACAATATCCTTTTATATTTACCACTATTAGCTTAGCTTGTCACTGAACCTTGGAATTGTTTGCTTTGTATTAGGAAGATTTCTATAGTGATAAATTTATTTGTTTATTTATTTATCTATTTATTTATTTTGGGGGGGGGGGGGCTCATGTTCTTGCTCCCCAGTGATCATTCCCCGTATACAAAAAACACAAACGGACGTCATAAATGCAATAATATATGTCAGTCAGAAAAATAAATGATTACCGGGACTTCTTCAGAACATTTTCAAAACCTATATCTCTGACATCTTGAATCTGTTGAAGGGGATGTAGTTACTGAATTTCATATCTGTTAATTTCACCTGGAGACATCTACATGTTACATGATTTTCATGACATCTACATGTTACGAATGTTTTATTATGACATACTGTTTGTAGTATCAAGGATTCAGCACCTGACATGTCAAATTTACTATAACATGTTTTAATATATGTAAAATCTCCTGTGACAGCTAATAATGGAACTGATTTTGACAACGACAAAATAGTCATTTATATGCAGTGCTCAGATCAGCTTCACTGTAAATTCCACCCATTTATACCAGTAGTGAATGTTTTATGAAATACTCATGTTCAGTATTCATGCCAGATCCCGTCAGGCAATATTTTTGGCACAATTTTTACTGTTACAATAAAATCATCTGAAAAAACACTGAAACAATTTTCAAACAATATATTGTGCTGCCATTCCTGTAGATTAGTGAAATACAAATGTTGCAACCTTCTTTTCCATGGTCTGTAATATTGCCAAAAAACATGTGTTGTAATTCCAGGATTACTGCTCCTGTTAAGTCATCAAGTTATCTGCTGTTGTAGAAAAAAATAAGTTTTTTATTCAGTCTGGGTGACATAGTTCGTTAGTGTGTAGAACTGTAGCCTTATGTTCTGTTGTTTTCCTGTCCCGTGGCTCTGTGCGTGTGAAATTTTCATGGTTGCCGTCTGTTTGTGGGATTGACTCCTGCAGCCCAAAAACATGCAGATAGGTAAACTGATGTTTCTGAATTGCGAGCTTATGCATGCATGGACTGATATTTGCAGCATTGTTCAAAGTCGTAAGCTAGTTGACAAATAAAATTATGATACACCATTCTTATGTTAGTGTTCAACTGTGGTTTTAAATCTGTCAAATTGTGTTAGCTTAGCATTCCTAAACCTCTGCTCACAGCACAGTATTTGCAGTTATCATCCAACATACTCATGAATTTATTGAACTCGACCACTAGGACACCTTGCTGGCTAATCAATATCCCATGAAGTTAATTAATGAATTGAGTAAATTAAATAAGTGAGCTGGTTGCGAAATTTAATATGTAATTGGAATGGTTGGAGTGCCCTAAAGGAAAGGTTTGGAACTGAGGCTGTGATCTTCGATTGAAAAGCTTTCCTATTTGGCTTTTGCAATGCTTCCAACATATCTGTGGATGTGCGTGCATGTGTGAGTATAGTTGCTATATCAAACTATAGTTATTATTGAAGCAGCATGTGCTACCCTGGCAGCAATTGTGTGTGTGTGTGTGTGTGTGTGTGTGTGTGCATGTGTGCATAAATAAAATTCTGAGTCTAATGTACAAGGTAACAAACTGGCATGAAGGCATATCAGAGACAAAGCAGGGACTGCACGACTACGCGTCTTCTTATTAATTTAGTCACGCTCATAATCAGCATAACATCTGCAAACCGCCCGCCCCTCCGTGATGGTGGTTTAATTCTCTTTAATTACAGCAATTACCCTATGAGAGAACCCTACATGTAATCTAGGTACTGTACAAGGTAGTAAAGAAGACCATTATATTAAACGGTGTGTGCATTTCTGTGTGTTTGTGTGTTATATTTTGTTATTGTGCAGTGTGTAGTCAAGTATAGTGAAGTAAATTCATATTCTTACATTCCAAAAACTTTTTTGGTAATATTTATGGGACAATTTTTGACACTTATGTAGCTCCGCATATTTTATTAGCTGATTTCATTAAATACATTTTATTTCCAATATTACAGATAAGCACAATGATCAACACTTTATTTTGCTAATGCTGAGTGTGAATTTTTAACCATAGGTTTTTCATTCATTCCTTGGTTTTTATTGGGTCAGTTTTATCACTGCTTCTCACATTTCCAGTATTTCAAGTATGCATGTCATAATTTGATAAACATAAGGCACTTTTTTTTGCATTTTTGGCTTGCAGTGCAGGTGGCCACTGGACATGCCTGCGGAGATGCGACGCAGCTGAGGACCCCACTTGACGAGGAAGCAGCAGGATCAAATGAAACCAGCCGCCAAAGTTGTGAATTGTGGGGCAGCTCAGACCTTCCGAATCAGCCAGCATGAAAAATGGAGAAGAAAATCAATATTTTAGTGGCGTGGTCAGTCAGGCCGCAGAAAATGACAGTAAACATCATGAAAAGATATAAGAACAGGGAATGAGGAGAAAATAGAAAAAGATAAGAGAAAAACAGTAAAGTAAATGACATCTGCAGCTATCTTCTCAGAGGCCCAGTCATGCGTGGGAGTTAAACCTTCTTTTTCTATTACGTCCCGAGTTAAATTTCAATTATCTCAATTGGGAAATAAGTTCTCAATCTCTGCGGCCGTTTTGATGAGGAAAGACTTTGAGACAGTATTCAGATACTGTTTTTGTAAGCTAATCTGTAACTGCAAGATAATCTGCATTCCCTCTTCTCAATGAAAATGTGAAAACTGTATTAGTCTACTGCAAAAAAAAAAAAATCACCAGATTCTAGAAATGTCTTCAGGGAAACTTATTTCTTTCAAAAACATTTTTCTTGAGGGACATTTCCAAGAAAATACAGTTAAAAGCATTCCTTTGTATTCCTGTATGCAGTATAAAGGTTCGTGATGTAGTGTGAGCACATTGTTTTTGCCTGTTGTTCCAATTGGTTGAGTATGATTACTGATAGTAAAATGGAATTTCTGTACTATCAAATTTGGTGTTAACATCAATATTCTTTTTCCAATTCAAATTTTAACCTGAAAGATATATATAAATAAAAATGCATGGTGGTGCAGTGGTTAGCACTGTTGCCTCACACCTCTGGGACTCGGGTTCGAGTCTCTGCATGGGTCACATGTGTGTGGAGTTTGCATGTTCTCCCCATGTCGTCGTGGGGTTTCCTCCGGGTACTCCGGTTTCCCCCCACAGTCCAAAGACATGCTGAGGCTAATTGGAGTTGCTAAATTGCCCGTAGGTATGCATGTGTGAGTGAATGGTGTGTGAGTGTGCCCTGCGATGGGCTGGCCCCCCATCCTGGGTTGTTCCCTGCCTCGTGCCCATTGCTTCCGGGATAGGCTCTGGACCCCCCGCGACCCAGTAGGATAAAGCGGTTTGGAAAATGGATGGATGGATATAATTGACTGAATGTTTAGACTAAAATATACCTCCTCAGTTGTACATTCTGTACATGCTCTACACTTCTGCATTTTATTGTAAATTATTACGGTACTTTCTTTTAAAAATGCTGTTCTTGAAGTTCTGGTCAGATGCAGTTCATTGGCATTGTACTCTAATGACAAAGCCTTATCTGACCTGAATCTGATTTTGTGTATATATATATATATATATATACACAGAAATTAAGAAATGGTTTTCAGTTGAATGAGTACACATAATATTCAATGATATTCATTCTTATGCTTTCTCATTGTTGTGACCGTGGTATGAGTATTAACAGTGGGTTTGACTATGATTGAGAGGGTGATTTTAAGTTTGGTTGTTAGTAGAGGGAGATAGAATATCTTCTTTAAGCCTTAGGATAGAGCTTTTATGAGACTTTCATTGCAGATGCTATATCAACCTGTCCATTATTCCTGAAGCTATACTGTACAGTTGTCTTTTTTCTGCACTCTCCTTTTTGCCCTCTTTTGCCCTGTGCAGTTTATTTCCACAATGCCGTTTAAGGCAAAAGTAATAAACAAGGCACATTAAAGCACTCTCAGTGTGTCTTGAAATGATTTTTACATAGGCACTTCTCTCCAGGATCCGCAGCACATAAAGCAGGTCTATCTAAACAGGCTTTATTTGTGCCCAGTCTGTCCCAAATCTCTCTTAATGAGAGCTGGAGGTTCCACAGAGGTCAGCCTCAAGAGCCATTTTAAATGCACATCAGTGAGTCAGCTGAGAAATTAATTCCAATGCCAGCCAGCTTCTGCATTGCTTTTTACCATCCATAATGTCCTCACAGCTATTCTCTCAGTTTTTAAGTAGATGTTTACAGCACTAATCATCTTATTCATAAATAGATACACAAGTATTTACCATTTTAGAATTGAGAGTATAAAGGAAATAAAGTGCTGAGTTACATAACACAAATCATATACTCTTAAGGATCCTATACAATACAATAATATATCATGCCGAGTAAGAATTATGAAACATGATAAATTGCAGTCTGATAATGTGCTGCATAAGAATGAAGGCCACAAAGTGTTGATATAATCTTCATCCTTTGCATTATGTTTTGAAAACGAATGAATGAATGGATGAATGAATGGATGGATGAATTAATGGATGGATGAATGAATGTATGGATGAATGAATGGATGAACGAATGAATGGCTGAACGAATGGATGGACGAACGAATGGATGAACGAATGGATGGATGAACAAATGGATGGATGGATGACTGGATGGATGAACGGATGGATGAACGAATGGATGGATGAATGGATGGATGGATGGATGGATGGATGAATGGATGGATGGATGGATGGATGCATGAATACATGAGAAGTTTTGATTTTCGGACTGCAGGGGATTTTCCTCTGAGTGAGGAGATCATCTGCATACTAAGAGGCAGATATCAGTGGGAGGCACTGAGAGAAAGTGAAAAGCATGATAGTTTCCTGAGCTTCTTCTCGGTGCTGGTTGCACACCATTGTCTTTCATAAGTTCACATTCTGTCATTATGACATGGAAAAGCCGATCAGTGAGGCCGATCTGCCAGCTCCCGGAGCTCCCTGCACACTTTACAGGGGAAGAAAACTATATATATATATATATACACATACACACTGCAGAATGAGAGAAAGATAGGAAATGAAAGCTTTGGGCGGGAACGCTGACATAGGCAAAGTAGGCTTGTCAAACTGTCCAGCAAGACCACTTCCAGAATTTAAGCAGCATCCTTCTAGGATTATTCGTCCAGCCCCACTGTATGGAAGAATCCCCTAGACAGCCCCCCCAGCTTGAGCCGTGACAGCACTTGCCTCCCTGACCCTTACTGTGGTGTGCAGTGTTTCAGTCAGAGATGGGCGGATACCGCAGACAGGCCGAGAGGAAGCAGCAAGAGGGGGCACGACTATAAAGCTAAATTATTGCCAATCAGATTTTATTCACAGCTGAGCTGCTGGACAAATTGTGGCTTGTGCTGTTTGCTGTGGGTCAGGAGAGTCAGTGGTTTCATTTTAATAAGTCACGTGGGAAGACGACGTCACGCGGCTCACAGCACGGCCTGCTGCGTCTCAGGATCCTGGTAGGTCCGGTACGAGCCATGACAGGATCACACAAATCAGCAGCATTGCTCAAATCAAAAGGACGGGCAACTCATGCAACTCTGACGTTAGGGACAAACACATGAATGCCTCATGTTTCAGCAGTAGATCATTATTCACGACTCCAGTGAGGCTGATATCCAGATCCAAAATGGTTTACTACAGGTAAAAAAAACGTATTATGCAAATTAACCGATCAAATAATTAACAAAACAATTGTACTTAATAGCAGAGAACTTATTATACATGCTATTAACACTAGAAAGACTTTGAAAAGAAAATACATATGGTATTTTACTATTGTTTTTTATTATTCCGCCGTTAAATTTATCAAACCTTCTGAAATGGCGAAAGGTTGATGTTGTGCTTTGAGTTGTGTCTGTATTCTTTTTGAATGTTCAGCGTATTTACTAAAAAATAAATGCACAGTGCATAACAAAAATGGATTTAATAAAGAAAGCATCGACTGAATGAACAGTAACAGCCAAACAAATAAACCTTCTTTGCCGGACTCCCGTTAACTACCAGTTTTCAGCTATAATGTTGAAGGTGTTCTTTAGTAACTTATATTACAGAAGCACTTTAAATATGTCCCATAATCATTTGATTTGCTTACAAATCTTATCATTTGTCTCGCTGTGGATGGTTAGGGTGCGTAAGCGTGCATGTAAGTGTAAGTATGAATGTAAAAGCAACCATCCATGCTAAGATCCTGAATGTACTGCATGTCCGAGTAACCATGCAAATCTCGACTTCATTCTGCTAATGTTTCCTTATCAATTTTAGCTGAATCCCATATATGGTTTGATTTGGACGGATGGGTGCTGAAGTGGTGCAGACCTCGTTGATCCTTTCAGTAACATACAAAACCTCAGTCTCTTCCACCTAAGTCACCTGTAGTAATACTGTAATTGCAATGCTGTATGAATAAATTGAAAATGAATTAAACAATCCTTCTGGGTATTGCCCCATTATTAATATTACTAATTCACAGAGAAGAGGTCTGGTGTGAAACCTTTCAGAATCATCTGCCAGTTGACTCGGGATTAATTAAGATCCAGTCCTACACTTTACACTGCAACTCATTTAATGCATGAGCCTTCTTTTCTTCCTTTGGAGAAGCTGCGCTCCTGGGTGGCGTTTTGAACATATTTCCACGCAGGTCAAATGCTTTGTGGGACCTTCTCCTGCAAGTGATGCTGGGCTTTAAGCTGTGGTAATGATATAGTCTTCTGGGTACTGTACTGTGCGTCTTTAGACCATCAGCCCAGATGATTAAAAATGGTGAGTGGAGGTTTTACATAACAGCAAACACAATGCAATAAGTTTATGAATTCGCAATAATGACATTATTATTATTATTAGATTATATTTTACAGTATATACATTTATTAATTTATATGGATTTCAGCAACACATTTACTTTATCTTTATAAAATTATATATAGTCTCCTAAAGTTTCTAAATCCCTGGCAAATACCGCAGCTATTTTTTCTAGTTTGTTTTTAAAAAGATATCATTTGTATAGTTAGTAAAAATATATTTTTCTCTTTCTAGTGTAATCTATAAAAATATAGCCAAATAAAGTTTCCAAATCCCTGACAAATACCGCAACATCTGTCTGTTTTATTCTAGTTTGCTTTTAAAAAGATATCATTAGTATAGTTAGTAATCTTTAGATCTTTTTTTATCTTTGTTAAAGCTCCAGTCTTTCTAGGCTTCAAAAAATAATTCAAAGAAACAATGTTTTCATTTGCAGTTGCGGAGGTCTGCTGGGAAAAAAAAAAAAAAGATTCGTTTTCGCGAGAAGCGTTGGTCAATTTATGGAGAAGGCCAAGCACCAGTGACCTTAGATCGCTTCCTGTTTGATAACTTCCCTTGTCTCGGGAAGCAGCTTCTGCTGTGTCTCCGCACGAATCCTGAAGGAAGTGAATTAGTGCTGCAGGCCATCGTCAGGCGGCAGAGGAATTCCATTAGAATGCACAGCGGCGTCGAGCATTTCCTCTTTTACATTTCAATAATAATGATAAAGGTCAAAAAGTTAATAAAAGAATGCGGCTGCCTCACGGGGGTGATTGATAACCCGGGCGCCGTCCCGGTCTACACACCGGGCTAAACACCTCTAAAAATGCACGAGCACACGGGCCCTCGGTGCTTTGCCGTGTCCCACTTCCCAACATATATCATCTTAATGAAAATGAGATGCAAATGCACTAATTAAAGCGTGGATCCACTCCAAGGGCTTTTCGGGTGTCTGTGTATACACCCCGGCACATCCCTGAGTGCCTGCTTAATCACTATTAGGAACCAAACTCCGGGCAATTTTACAAGCGTTGTAAAAATTATTATTAGTGTTATCTTTACCTTAAAGGCTGCGCTGCTTCCAGTGTTAATTGCTGAAGCTGAGATGCGGTCTTTGAAAGTCCACTGCTTGGTAACCCTAGGACACTTTGGGCTGGAGTGAGGAAGCTGTAAAGCTGCGATGGGGAGATGATGGAGGAACAGAAAGCTTTTGATTAGACAGCATCCTTCCAAGAGAAGGCAGATTGGTGGTGGGAGGTGGTGGGGGGGGGGGGTGGAGATTAAAGACTCTCTGCAGTAATGAAGCAGATATGACAGAGATTCAATCAATGCAGGACCCTAATCTCGACTGCGTGTCAGTGGCAGGGTAAACAACAAGGTGACTGGGGTAAAGTAGACATTTTCTGTCTTAGTCCTGGAAGGGTGAACTGATTTTATTTACAGTGAGACAAACATCCACTACAGTCATACGAAAGAATAAGGTCATGTTGAAAATAACAAAAAAAAATTCATTCACAGAAAGGTACATTTCATGTATATCACAATATATCTGAATTGTTGCTGCAGTTTCATATATGATTGTGACTAAGAATGACAATAGATAAAATGAAGTGAAGGAGAGATAATAGTAAGACGAGGATATCAAATAGAAATTGTGTTCAGTGGGTTATATGGTACATGTCACTTCAAATAATGATTCAGTTCTCTGTTGCCAGGTTATCTGGGAAAAAACGAATTACATACCATTCTTTCTTCAAGAACAATTAACATATTGCAGATTTGTAAACCTGATAAAGTAATGGTTCAAGCAGGTTCCCACAATACTAAATTACACATTCACAATAGATACAATTCAGCTTAATCAGGACTAAGACAGGCGGCTCCTTGCTATTAATTTTCAATTTCAGGGCTGTTTTTTTTTTTTTTTTTTTTTTTTTTTTACAAAAAAGGGAGGTCGGGTGTAATTAGGAATAGCAATATAAAATATATTTGGCAAACAAATAAAACCTTAGTATAATACCATAATAGTCACATAATATGCATTATAAAGTAAGGTAACCAAAACAGTTACCAGTGAGAGGATTACATTGTACCTTATACTGTCACTGTTTTTTTTATACACCGACTATAAAGGCTGTAACTCTAACTATAAAATATATCAAAACCTCACAAATAGTTTGAGCCCTTGTACTGGGGAGTGTGCACTATTATGAACATGTGACCAGCATTCATACAAAAATGTGCTGTTACTTGTGACATCAATGGACTGACCCCACTGCATTAAGACCAATGAAATGGTCTGAAATTAAAACCCGCACCGACTTCAGCAAGGGAGTGGTGCAGTGAGAGGCTCTGAGTATGAGGGTGGGCTGCATGCACTGAGGAGGGACTGAGTATGTGCAGTGGGGTGCATGTGGGGCAGTGAGAATACTCTGAACGCATGTGGTGGGGCCCACGCAATGAGGGCACTCTGAGTGCATATGGAGGTGCCCATGTGGTGCAGTGAGCGTGCTCTGAGCACACGCAGTGAGGTCCATGCAGAAGCAGCTGGAGCTTTAGCAAATGGAGAGGCCTTTCACTGCAGTTATCAATTGCTGCAATTCAGGGGACCAACCACACGCTTCCTCAATGTGCCATGTGCCTATTGGGGCAGTGAACAAAGGCAGGTAGGGCTCAATGAGAGCAATCAGCACCAGCAGGGAACACACACACACACACACACACACAGGCAGGGTGTGCACCCACTTTCACACACATTCACACGCTCTCTCCGTCCCTCATCACTGTGAAATAGCTTGACATTGCTTTGTCTTTTTGAATATGGGGTACAAAAACCACCTTTAATAATTAGATTTCTTGAAATAATTATTCCATGTAATGAAAATGACCCAAAGGACCTTGGGCTGTGCTGGATGGAGATGATTTTTTGATTGCACTCATTCACAGCATTAATTACATTCTGATTTGCTGATGCCTCAAAGTCTACATCCACCTCCCCACCCTGTGCTTTTTTTCCACCTCAATTCCCCATTATTGGGCCAGGATGACGAGCAGTTTAACTTCGAGAGTATGTGCCTTTTCCCCATTCATGTACTTTTGAAACTACCAAATCTAACAAATGTATTCAGAGTTCCCTGCAAATATTTCCTTGAAATATGGTCACAAATGTCTGATTTTCAATGGAGTGATCGGTACGTTTTGCACGGGCTGTTGTTATGTTAGTTTTGATAAATACTACCCAAAAATCATTCAGGTAGGACAAGGCGATGAAAATAAAACAGAGAATGCTCAGCTATTTGGCGTTTCCAAGATAAAAGTGCCTAAATTCGGCACGATTTGCCACCTGAAGATCAGACAGCAAGTGAAGGAAATTGGAAGTCAATGTGGAGCTCTCTCTCCCTGTCTCTCCCTAAATGTCCTTGTGGAGGGTCACACTCCAACTTCTGCTTCCCAGCATGGGAATCCAGAATTTTTTTTTTTTTTTTTTTTGACAATCTCTGGTTATTTAGTCCTGGTGAATAATTCATAAGCTCACAAGGCATAGGAATAAAGTAGCTCTTAACATGGGCTCCCAATGCTCCCAGGCATTTCAAGTCAGGGGTCCAGGTGAGAAGAAGACGCTGGTTGGAGGTAACTTTCATGCTCTGGTGGGCAAACATTTTCCAGGTCACATTTTCAATTACTCTGAGAGCCAGTGGTGTGCTGTGAGCAAGCTTCCTGGAGGGCCCAGTCACTGCCCATTATAAACAATCTTCACTCTGAGAAAAAGCGGGAATGAAAAAACAGGCTGACAGAGGTGTGAGATGAAACGCCGGAAGGAGACCTGTCATAGTGGAAATCCAAGAGTCAAAGAGAGGACACTATGCTTTGCTGCTATAATATCTATACCGGTGATATTTCAACCGTACAGGTTTCTGCCAGTTATGTAATGCTAATTTACAAAATCATGGCGATATTTTGGCAGGGCTGATTGTTAAATTTCGATACTTTGGCTGCTCCTCAATAACACTGACAGTTTACAAAATATATGATAAATACGTAAGGGGATTCTTCTGTATTAACCGACGCAGGGTTTTGCAAAATGAATTTCTCTTTGTGAGTCATTTGTGGCTAGTTAGAGACGGAAAGGAAGGCAGAGAATCCATCGAGGGATGCAGCGAGGGTGGCACGTGAGAATTCAGCTCACCTCGCCAAACCACTGAATGGATAGTTGGTGCAATTCAGTGGCCAGGACTCAGTGGAGACAAATTAATCTTCAGCGCTACTGCTGGGAAGCTATGCCCAATTCCAGTTATAATGGGTACCAAGGGAGAAGACAAGTCTCCAAGAAGAGCAGAAAATAAGGCGAAGACTGCCTGTCACAAATCAGAGGGATCAAGCACGCTGTGACCCAGCTCCGGGCGGGAGTCGGCACTGTGCCTGGGTGGCCAGAGACCCAGCGGGTCCCTGCTGGCTGTCGACTGCCTGTGATAACAGGGTTCATTCGCATGCTGCAGACCAAGATTCATTTAGCTATCCATAAAACACCAAAACAGCACAAATATACAAGATTTCATTCTATCTGCTCCCCTTGTGACATACCACGTTATGTTGCAGTCTTCTGAGATAACGTAACCATTATTGTGATGTGGGAGGAAATCCTTCAGTCGCATGCCATTTAGAAGAAATGTCAAGACTTTCTGTTCCACCGCTCCAGTTCAATAGTAGTAATGATTATAATGGTGAATGTTTATTTGTTTCAAAGTTTATTTAAAAGATATTGCCTTAAATTGCTAGATTATGAGCAAATATTCTATAGCTAATTACTTGTCCAGAAACCAGGGCAAGTAAAAGTGAAATGCATAATTAAACAAGATATGAGACTCTGATAGCAGATGAAGCAAAAAAAAATAAATAAAAAAATTTCAATACCCTACCCTAAACAGTGTATTATAATCATTAGTCTTACTAGACTAGATAAATATGTTTAATTTTTACGGAACAAATTCATCTGTTCCATATAGGCCAGATTCAAATGCTTCAAATAATTCAAATGTTATGAATTATTAAAGAGGCATTTCCGTTAGTGTAGTCTTTAAATTTAAGTTTAAATAATGTCTGTATATAGTGGATGTATATTTAGAACCAGCCTATAAAAAGATATTACAGTAAAGTGGATCAGAAGCACGTTTTAAAATGGACCATCTGGCTGAATGGTTTCTATAGCTCTGAGCAGTAAATAAATAAATAATAAATATAAATGACCAAAGTCACACTATCTGTAGAATAATGGATCCATACCAACTAATATCCCAAATATCTCACAGCTTTCAGTCTTGTGGAGTTTAGTTGCTAGTACTCTCATCTATCTATTATGATATGTGTGTTTTATTAATTTTTATAGAAGTTCATGGAGAGATAAGAAAGATGTATTAAATGTTCTACAAAGCTGTTTTAACTGTTTACTTTTTCACACATGTGTTAAAATGCTCTTAAAAATCCGGTCTAACTTAAGTATGAATTTCATTCAATTGTTTATTATTGGTTTATATAAACTTAGGCTGGCAAAGTAGCTCGGTGTTGCCTGACATCAGCAGGCCTCTGCTCAGAGATGAGGAGACCTAAACACCTGATCTAAGTAGAACAGAATCTCACTCCAGCCAGCTGACCAGAGTTGGCAACCATGCATATACAGGCGAGAGCAACCTTGTGGGTCATGCATCAGCCCTGAAGCTGGTGGTTTGGGGCCATGCACAGGGGCTCACGGACATCCAACTGGGCCTCAGGCCGGGCCTCAAACCAGTGACCTTCTGATCACAAGCACAGGTCCTTAGTCTACTGAGTCTCAAACCACCTGGTTGTTTAGTACATGTGGTACATACTTGCAAAAAAAGAAAAGCCAAGTGACAAGTGAGTGATGTTTGAGAAAGGAGTTCTGCAGCACTACACTGTGGCTCTGTGATGCTCTGCTTCCCATGAGGGCCACCATTGTTGTCTCACTGACCAGTAGGCTCTGCAATCTTATTTGTTTCCCCCCTGCTCAGCCAGTGGGGGTGGGGTTTATAGAGAGTCTGGAAAGAATGAGATAACGCTTCAGAAAAAAAAAGAGTCTCTCAAAGGGCTGATCACGCCTGCTTATTCAGAGCAGGTACAGAAGTCTGGGAATGAGCCTGGAAGGATAGAGTGGCCTGTATTCCAGGCCAAACCGCTGGCCTCCACAGACCACCTGAATGGAGTTTGAAAGAAGGCAGAACGGGAATACGGGCCTCTTTTAGAGTTTGGGCAAACTGTCTTCCCTATGGGTCACAATCTTTGTCTCTCCACTGATTCCCTACATCTGCTTCTCTCTTATTTATCAATCGACATACAACTTTATATCTCAATTTAATATTTCGAATATTTATCGTTTCGTAATTGGACCTTTCATACACAGGCACCATGTTGTACTCTACACTACACTATATATGCTAAATTATTCATCCTTTCCTTTATTACACAAACTGATGTGGCGCTGTCCCAGAGATGTGACCAGTCTGTAATCGCTCTACCCCGAACAATGGAGAGCCGACATTCGCTGAGCAACAGGTCACCTCAGGGGCTTAATGGCCACAGCCAACTGGAAGACAAGCAAACACCACTGCGTCAGTCAGCAGACAATCCTTCCGTGGCTGAGAGACTCTCCAACCCCCCTAACAGCCTAGAAGCTTCTGGGTGACAAAGCATGTTCAAGAGCCTATTGCTCTACCACTGATGGGCTGATGGACCTCCAGCGCCGTACAAAACAAACTCTGCGTGAGGTGCATGAATGTCTGACAGCATGCTGGGGTCCTTTGACAACCATGACAGCCTTGCAAGACTATTGGAGAGCCAGCGGCCAAGAGGTAAATACAGGTAAGATCTCTGTACTTAGCCATAAATGATAATTATTAATGTAAGCAAATAATCACATCAACAATCTTATCTGCAATATGTTGTTGCTGACAAATCACATTCAAAAATCCAGTCGTATACGAGCCTTGGACTGCAGATTAACAAACAAACAGATACACTTCACACGCAACACTAATAGCATTCAAGTATTTCCATCAGGTCCATGTCCCATAATGTACTCAGTACTAGGTGAGGATATACAGTTAATTATGCATTATGCTCCTTCTCAGCTGCCAAACCCATTGCCTCAGTGGTGAATATTCTTCATTGGTCTGGCAGTGACTCCTGCACGTTAAGAGAACAGGCCTAAACAACCAGCTCTCTCTCTCACACACCAGGGTTCTGGACGCCAGTCCTTTTCCAGGCACCAAAACATTGCCCCCCACCCAATCCTGAGTAGGAGGGAGACACTCAATGTACATGCCCAGCCAGGGCCTCACACTTATGTTCATGTTTCACCGTATCCCCCAAGTGTGTGGGAGACAAGAGGTTCAGCACAAGCCTCTGCTTGGCCCCAATATGGCTGAAAATCTGCACTGCCTTATGGAAAACCATAAATGTCACATGAGCAACCAACTGCACACGGCCATCTTTGCTCGGTGGCAGAATCCTCCCTGACAAATAATCACAGCGGAATGTCTTGTGGAGGTGGGCGCATTGAAATCAGTGGAGGGATTCTTAGGAAGGTGTTTTCAGAGAGATTTGGGGCTGCCCAATCCCTGCCTGAGCACGTACCCGGACAGCCAGAAAACAACAAGAGCAGCTCCTGTTGTATACCTGAGCCTCTTCTCATGAGGGTAATTACACTGGCCTGCGTCCTGCCTCCCCCCTCCTCCCGCCGCACGGTGACAGAATACCGCGCCTTGCGTCTCTCATCGCTGACTTATAGCCCAAAAACTCCCCATGCCAGGAAACAAAGAGAGGCTTTCATATTTCCTCCTGCCTTTTATCCTTTTTAGCGCCGCGCAAACCGCTCGGCCCTTTCAAATCCCTCACAAGGTGATGGCAGAATGATTTAAATGAGACAAAGCATCGATAATCTTCTGAAATGTCACATTCACCTCCACCGCAGAGCACACACACACCTGTCTCTGGAGGGGGTGGGACAGGTGTCTCAGTGTAGGTAGGGCATTTGGAAAGAAACAAGTGTTAATTAGAAATGCAAATGGAGGCATCGCCGCTCTGTAGTGGCATCATGGGAGCTGCGTGACTGTCAGCTGCGTGACTGTCAGCTGCGTGACTGTCATCACTCTGCACGCGTGCGGCAAAGAAGCCGACAACCGGCGGCATGATATATTCTCTAGAAAAGCAACAGTGCTTTTATCCGTTTAAGTAAAAAAAACTAAAGTTTTGAAAAGTGACTTCGGGATATTTGTAGCATTTACATTTTAATATGCAATTGTGCTGTGTGTGTATATATAAATATATACACACACACAGTTTACACACACACACACACACACACACACACACACACACACGTGTGTGCTTTTTAGTTTATTTAACTCCCAAATATTTACATGTATTCCATGAAAATAAATGAGGAATATTAAGTACCGTAGTTCGCCGTAATTAAGCAGTGTGGAGGCTCCTTTGGGATTTGAATCCCACCATTGGCTGTTTCTCTGCTGCTCGAATGTTTGATTTCTCACCAGCCCAAAGACAGTGGTTTAGGTTAACTGAGACGTTTTTGGGATAAGCTTTACATTCACCCCATATTGGAGAAGCGCTTATGGAAAATGGGGGGGGGGGGGGGGGGTGGATGGGTACTTTGGCAGATTCGGGGGGCCCAGTATGCTACAGAGCCCCTTGAATATGTAAAATTCTAAGTAAAATTGGGTGGAGGAAGCCTAAGGTAATAGATGTAATAAACTGCATACGTTTATTAATGTAGCTTCCAAACGGCAGCACAAACATCCACACAGCTGCAGTCACACTTTATAGTAAATGACCTGTATGTTCTGTAAACCTGTAATGATTGGTAAATAATACTAGTTGAAGAATGCTGATATTTTACTATACTAAGCATGATAGTATAGTATCATACTGTGTACAGCTGCAATGATGGCATATGTCACTAATGTAAGAATGCACACAACTGCCATTATTGATAAACATTACCAATATAAAGATAAAGCTTGTCATGAAAGATTGAAAGCCTGCGTTACAGGAGCAAAAATAAATAAATAATAAGCGACATATTTTCCATCCATAATTTCCAACCATTTCTGATGTTGCCTACAAGGCCAAGTGCTGCCTCCACATTTTTTAAACACAATTAATCGGATGCCTAATTTTATTACTGCATTGATTTAAAAAAGTTTATTTTTTTCTTTTGGGAATGAGATAAAAAAAAAGGATAGCAGGATCATTTGTTCTGAGCTTAAGAACAAAATAAACTTTAGAACGATGTTCAAAAAAACCTGAATAGTAAAAGGTTGGTTCTTAGATGTTTAGTGTGTGGTATCATGGTAAGATGAATATATGACTTCGTAATATTAATTTTTGGATCTTTAATGAAGTTCATTGGAACGAAGACACACAATAGACGCCTAATTCGTTATTCCTAGTTTTTTATTTTTTGCTGTTTACAAAGGTAATCCTAAGAAATGTCAATTAAATCGTGAGTTAATTATTAATGATAGGGAGAGAGTAAGCAATCAGGTCGGGCATAGTTTCTGTGGTAAAAGCGAAAATTAATTCAAGGCTTAAAGTTTTCATGTCACTTATCCGAATCTACCCAAGGAAATCATTGGGTATCAGTGATCCTGAAGGGGAAAATTTTAATAACATCTGTTATTGGTGTCAGAAATACCAGGGCTAAAGAGGACTCATCAAAAAAACGTCTGGAAAAAAATCTAATTAGAAAAAAATATGCTTTAGTGCCTTTAGCATGTGGATTAACCAGATGTTGTTATGCAATCTGCACTCGTCATAAACTATAATCTGACTTCTATGGGAGGGATATTTAAATGTATATTAAAGCTGCAGGGCTTATCTTATGAAGGATGGCAATCTGTTCCTTCTCCCCCACTCCACGACTCCTACTTTGGTTACCGGCATTCATTTGAGAAGGTCATAGAGACAGGAAGCCACTTAGAAATCTGTCAGTCAAAGATACTTTCCCTTCGCTGGTACCATTCTACCGTCCACTCTCCTATTGCCGAGGTGCCTACGAATTAAACCCTTGGCACAAAGTGGTCTATTCTTCCATCAGGTGTGTAACTCAAAAAAGCGCTTAAGAAGTTACACGCTTTTGAGTTATGCATTCTGCTCTCATCAGTACAGACAGCCCATCACACTTAACCCAGATAAGAAGTAACTTCCGTGCAAGAAATATAATTAACTCATCAAGTTAGAAAGAGGGGTTACCCCAAACGATTTTGGCAACAAGCAAAATGTGGAACATAGACTTCTTAATTTACGTTGTGAACACAATTGAAATCCACAGAAGCCCTTTTATACTGAAAAAGAAAGCATGGAGGTAGCCCACTACACTTATATTTGGTCATTCTCGGAAGCATGAGAATTCTGACAAAAAAATGAACGCTACAGTGAAATACAGCGTTTGATCCCTGCAACGGCAGGGATTGTCAACCCCACAGTGCATATCTGGCCTAATCGCATATAAACCCCAGACTTTAGTTGATTGGAGAATACACGTAAGTGAAAAAAGCATGCAGCTAAATGCGCTTCGGAGATTCAACCACATAGAAATTTCGATTCCACTCAACAGAGTTCTATTTCAGGACCTTTTAGCCTTGAATATGTATAACTTGACCCACAATGAGAAACTGAGCTTTAATACAAACAACAAACGCGATGATTTCACAGCAGATTTAACTGGAATAAAACCATGAATGTTTGGTATGAATTACTAATACTGTAGTGTATGCTTTAAAAGGTTTTTTTATTTTATTTCTAAAACGTTTTTATTAATTTTATTTTTTAATAAAGGTCAATATCGAGACATGCCCCATCATGTAAAAATATGTCTTTTACTGAATTCAGTTGAATGAGAAAGCGATCAGGACAGCATTTCACTAGTGAGAAACATATGGGAGCTTGCAGGCAAAGTCACTGTAACACGGTCAATTTCTCTCAGTTAATTTGGCCTGATTGCAAAACATAACAGCATAATTTGAGAAGAGGAGATTCAGTTTACCTACTGGAGAGGGAATACCAATTTAATTTACGTCAGACAGGTTTTTAAAATGCTGTTCTAAGTGATCATTATTCAAAAATCACCAGCAGACATATTGCTTTTAAAGACAGATCTCTTTTAATAGTACTTTGCAGGAAGATACTTTTTTAGGGTGGTAAAGCGAAGTTAAATCCATCCATTGAGAAAATTATGAATCATTCAGCACAGTACCAGATTACAGTACAAGTCAAAAGTATGGACACACCTACCCATAGAAAGGTTTACTTGTATTAATCTCTACATCCATGGTTCTCAACGGTTTCAACATTAAGGTCCACGTATTTATCAGTCCGTGTTGTCAAAGCCTGCTGGGCCACATTACAGACTACATGGGTACACATTACATGGGTTATGCTGAAAAGCCGGGTCCGTGCCAGGAACCCAACTAGTTTAAATGAACTAGAAATTCTGCAAAGAAGAGTGGTCAGATATTCAGCCAGAATTATGCCAGAGGCTTGCTAATGGCTACCAAAAGATTCTGGTTGATACCTGTTGTACTTGTGTATGTAAACTTGTGACCACAACTAAAATGTGTTTTTGTAAAGAAAGCGCCATCTCATGGTAACACCCTGCAAGTGAATAGATGGGCGGGTTTAGACGAGAATTTAGGCACACCCCCAGAAGGAGGGGGGCTACTCCCTTTGGCTGGCTTTTGGCAGGCAGCCGGCTGGGAGGGGAAAATTGAAGTGGCTGCATCTGTAGATGACGTTTAATAACCAAGTATCGGTGTTCATGTTTCAGAAAATGGAATTTCTTTTGGGACAGAAACAAAATTCACATTCAGACACAGAAACTAACATATGGGGTAGTGTTCAGACAATTCACATGAAAAACCAAATCATTTCATTTATCTAAAGCTCTAACAAGAACAGTCCCAAAAATGCTGAGTGAGCCTCCAGCAGCCATCAGTCTTGATCTCCTTTCCTGTGTTGGGTGCAACCCTGCAAATACATAGATGTGGGTGATATAGCCAAAAATGTTATCGTTATAACATTTTTCGCATCTGTAGATATTGATAATTATCACGATAAATGTCAAATCAATATTTCTTTCTAGTTTAAAGGCTGACTTTTACTCCTGAGTTCAGCGGTGGAGACAGAACATTTTTAGTGGGGTGGCCAGGGTGGTACCAGAAGTCATTTTGAGGAGGCACACAAATTTAGATACAAATATAAGGCATCTGTAGAAACAGTTATGTTATAAAAGGAGATTTTTTTTTAAATCAAAGTCTCATTTAACCACTTATATGTAAATACAAGGGTGCTGCCCAATGGGGTGGCCAGGATTCACCCGCTAACCCCTAGATCCACATATGAGGAAACCAGGTAATTGTAGTTATAAACTATCCTTTGCAATTTATTAATCGTGTTTGTTCAAATTGTGCTTCCCATTTGAAATCGATAAATCGTTCAGCCCTATTATATTTACTGCACAAATTACACACGGACAGTTCACATGGCCAATGGCTTCTCACGATTTTAGATTTGTGTCCCACACAATTCCGTTTGCAGCCTGTCAGTAGGGCGAAGCCCAATGGTTGAGAAAGCCAGCTCTGCATTTTGGAATAATTAGGATAACAAAATTATAAAGCACCAAAATCACAAAAATGGTAAAATACTATATGAAAGAAAAGCAACATTACAAGGAGTGACAGTTAAATAATATCAGGTAGAATAAGGCTCAGAATCGCTGTCTTAATCTAGTTTATAATATAAATTCTCATTCACTGCAGCCACATCTTTACTCAAAATCTCAAAGCATTATAGTCTTATAGTCTTTTGATTCCTGAAAAGTGCCATATAAATTAAATGTATAATTTTATGCATGAGTCTCCGGACGATGGGAGGCAGGACATATCCAGGGAAAACATGCACAGGGAAACAGAGTGAGCTGGCATCTGAATCTGAACCGAACACATAATGATAGATACTGTAGGTAATATCCAGTGGGTCACCATGTTCACCCTATGACCAAAAGCAGCCCCCCCCCACCCCAAGCTGCCAGCATATCGTTTAAAAAATGTAAACTTAAGGAAATTTTCAGCCAAACTTCAAGTCATGACATATTTGAGATCCAGAAAGCAAATTACGAATTTATGGATGATTTCACTTAACATTGAACTTAGCTTCATACAGTATAGTAAATGAGAAATAAAATGCCATTCATTTATTATTGTTATAATTTTTTCATTGTTTGCTACGACTGCTAAATTGTTTTAACTTTTGTACACACACACACTGTAGATGCAAGACTATTTTAGTGTGCTGGAAATGCAATAGTTAGAGTTCTTTGAGATTGGCAAGTAAAGATGTGGTTGTACTGAATGAGAATTTATACTATAAAATAGATTAAGACAGCAATTCAGAGCCTAATTCTACCTGAAATAATTTACATATCTCTACTTGCATTGTTGCTTTTCTTTCAGTTGGGTATTTTACCATTTTTGTGCTTTTATACAGTATTTTTTGATTTGCAAGCAGATTACATTTGGACCAAATACTGCATAAGAAATTAAGGTTTTAGGTGCATTTTTTATGTTCTGTCTTGGATACTGGCTAAGTAAGTATTACAGCTGTTATTGCGTGCTATCTCACTTGTGAGAAAAGGATTTCAGTTAATCCATAATGAGGACTATCACAGAATTTCAATAAGAATAACCAAGAAGATCGAGTATTTTTTATTGCTCAAAGCAACATGCGATCATTGCACAGAATCTAGAAAGTTATGAATATCTTGTATTTTATTATAGTCCAGAGTGTTCAGTAAGCCCATAGAAGCTATTTTCAGAATCACTCTAAGCTTTAGCCTTATATTACTTATATTTACCTCAGTTATTGCATTAGAGAAAGTATCTGCGGCAACAGTGAACTGGTCCCAAAACCATATATATTCCCTGTCCGGTAAATACAATGCAAGATTTGAAATAAATCATTTTAAAAAGAGAAAGATACACCTATAGGTGATGAACTGAATTGGCCTCCAGTACTGTCCTCCAGCGCTGTGCTGACTCTTACTACTACTCTGTCTTTATGAAGGCTGCAAACCCCATTTTTTTGGCACTCCAGGTTCTTCCCGCTGTACGAAACATGCCGTCAGGCTTGCTGGCATGTTTATGTGCACTGCAATAGACTGTATTCCCATCCAGGGTGTGCCCTATGCCTTCTGGGAAAGTGTCCAGGACTCCCTACAAATCTGTATAGCATAAGTTTTTGGAAGTCGAGTGCATAGGTGCATGTTCGTGGAACTTGTGTTCAGTGTTAAGAGTGTAAAACTCATTATTGTCCTACACCACAGATAGGCTCCACTTCTATAACCAAAATTACAGAAATGCGACCAGATCGCAGCATAAACTTGGGTCTTTCATTTGTTAAATGATACATTATTATTGCTTTCCTTTTTTTTTTTTTGTCGTTTTCTTAGCTCGCAACTTTTTTGAAGACAGCAGTTGTATTGTGTTTCAGAGGCAGACTATTTGCATAACCAATCAACAAAGAAAGAATTTCAAGTTCCATCCCAAATACCTAAAGTAGCAAGAAAAGTAGCCCAGCTGCTTTGGTACTATAGGTACTGGAACCTTTGGTACTGGTACTTAACTGGACGTTAATGTAAAAATGAAAGTAATGAAAGTACCGTACCAAATCTACAGTACCCGGTGCAGTGAAAATGTGCCCCTTAGTGCCTGGGAACCCTTTATTTTCAAGGAGTCAAGTCCTCATGAAAGAGCATAAACAAAACACATGTTGCTGCATAACATGAACTCTATCATAGCACTATCCCAGATGACTGCCCCCCCCTCCAAGAAAAAACGAATTACCAGCAACACACAGAAGTTGGAGCAAACCATAGAGAAGAACGTGTTGAGAACAGCCTCTCGCTGGTGCCCCTTTGAAGACTTTGCCGCTCATTGGCAACAGCTCAGGCTGATGGATCGACACGAGGCTTTATCAGCCAAACCCACTATCAGCGCCCTCACAGTTATCAATTCCTGAAGCAATTAAGGACTCAACCAGGTGCTTTGCACGCTGGATCCATACTGATAACACTAATCTGCCTCTGGTCTCATTAAGTAGGAAATCATCGAAACAGAAGGCTTTGCTGCTCTGTGCTGTTTATGCCTGTAAGACTGTGTGCGATTGCATGCGTGCATGGGAGTGTGCATGTGTGTGAAAAGGGAAACGCTTGGGGCTCAATTCTGATTTATTGTCCATTAATACTACATTTCTTGTTAGAGAAAGGCTGTCAGGTCTGAGTGGGGGAGGGGGGCACAGATTTTTAATAACCGCCAAAAGGTGTACAAGCTCCTTCTATGGCAGATTATCTTGCAAATACAAAGCTTTTTACGGGCGATACATACAATGCTGATGCAATTACGCCATTCCTGCTATTCCGTTTCCAGAAAACGAAATGAACAGTGCCATCCAATTTCAAAATTGCCTCATACATCACAACAGATAATCTATATAATTTGTTAATTTAATTGGAAATATGAATCCCTCTGTTGGTGGTATTAGTAGGTTCTTAATGCTCAGCTCCCTGATTGATGCAGAATGATTCTATGTAAATGTGGAGGGTCACTCGTGTCACTTTTAAATATCATTTTCTCCTGAGGCACAGCGCCGGACTAGCATGGGTGACAAGCGCAATTAAAACTCCCCAAGTGTCACCCAGTACAGGATAAACCAAAATTGGTTACTGTTTTTATTGGAATATCCGTCTCATTAAAAACCTAAACTTTTCTTCTGTCAGGCTTTCACCAGTATTTATGATGCAGTGTCCATACTGTTTGTGTTATTCATACTTTAATGAATGTATTTGGAAATTAGGTTATTATAATGTAATGGCATTTATCCTGGATAATACTTGATTTGAGGAATCCTATTGAAAACGTAACAGGCTTACTTTGTGGTCCATTCATGCTTGGCACGTGTAATTATCAATCAATGAATGCCTGACCTTTTGCTACTTTTAAAATGGAATCACAGATGCGAGTTTTGTGTATCGAATAATGAGGTAATGTGAACTTTTCAGTGTATTAGGAAATACCCACATCAGAAATAGAAAGTTTAGTACAGTCTTGCAGCTTTATTTTAATCTCATTAATATTGATAAAAAAAGATCTTCATTGTCTAGTGTGTTGACTGAATAACTTACAACTGACAATAAATGCAGCAGCATGAACTCTGTATGTACTGTATACATATTAATTCTTTATTGCCTTTATTGTAAATTATTTCTCCATGTTACATTTGCATTATTATATCTAGAACTTCTGTTGTATGATACTTCGGGATACAACAGTAAACATTTATATGTCAAATCATTTTGAAAAGGGAAGACTGGCAATGCCAGATTTTCAGTCATTTTCAATCAGTTTTTTTTGCATTTATTGTCAATGTGCTAGACCTGGGGGGTGGCATGGTGGTGCAGTGGTTAGCACTGCTGCCTCACTCCTCTGGGACCCAGGTTCGAGTCTCCGCCTGGGTCACATGTGTGTGGAGTTTGCATGTTCTCCCCATGTCGTCGTGGGGTTTCCTCCGGGTACTCCAGTTTCCCCCCACAATCCAAAAACATGCTGAGGCTAATTGGAGTTGCTAAATTGCCCGTAGGTGTGCATGCATGAGTGAATGGTGTGTGAGTGTGCCCTGCGATGGGCTGGCCCCCCCATCCTGGGTTGTTCCCTGCCTCATGCCCATTTCTTCTGGGATAGGCTCCAAACCCCCCGCGACCCAGTAGGATAAGCGCTTTGGAAAATGGATGGGTGCTAGACCTGCTTTTTTTGACTTGTTACAAATAAGAAGTACTCATATTTTTAATGCTGACTTATTGTGCTGATAAAATTAATTGAGGATAAAAAGACAGGCTAGGGATCTATGCCCATGTCCAGAAAGTTGTGGGTTCAGATCCCATGGTCAGCAGACTAATCGCGTCACTGTTGGTTCCTTTCTCCAGTTTCCCCGAGGACACTGCCTGACCCTGTTCTGATCCTCACTTACATGTCATTTTGAACAAAGAGTTTTTTAAATAAGTAAATGTAAAGGATTTCACACAAGAATCTACCCAAAAGTTCACCACAATGAACTTTAAAGACTACTTCATGCTTCTTTGCCAGTCAGCCAAACAAAACATTATTTGTAATAAGGTTAGAAACAACCTTAGGTTTAGTATCCTCAGTATTTCATTGTTACCCTAACCAGGCATTCACAGAAATCCCTATATCTGGTTTTATTATTTGTCAACCTGCTTGATTTACTTACTTAGTTATTTTTAAATATGAGACATATAATCAGCTCAAGACAATTGTTCATCGGTATTGATCATGAATTCTCTATTAAGTCTCAAATCTTCACACATAAAGTGCAATATGAAATGGAGATTCTATTTTAAGCTGAGTATGCTCTGTATCTGGGGCAGGGAAACTTTCATGAAAGCTAACATCTGTGCATTTGAAGTAATTTTTGTGCTTTTCACCTTTTGTTTTCCTTTTCCCGGGGGAATTGCACACCAGTTTAAATGCACACATGCAGCTTACTGTGGGGTTGAATGGTTAAAAGGGGATTTCTACTTTCAAAAAATGATAAGGCTTTGGGCTTACACTCAAAGAACAATCTGGCTTTCGGAATTCAGCAGATGATGTGGAAATTATATGTACGCTACTGTCCCTCAGCAATCTCCAGTTGTTATCTAAAAAAAAAGCTTAAAAATACAAAACCATCCAGAGATAAAGGGGGCTGCAGCAGAGGAAGGCGAAAAGGAGTATTTTTTCAAAAAGCCTCTATGTGCAACTGCTATGGGCTGCTGTTCTTGTTATTAAATGCAGAGTCACAAAGAGTAGATTTGTGAGTATTTCAAAACTTGACTTCGGAGTTTTAAAGTTCAGCTTTTAAACTTTGTTAGTTTTATTTTTAAATTTCAGTAGGGCCACATAAACCCTTATAGTTAGACCAAAACACATGCAATAAACAATAGTCGATTCTTTTAGAAATTATGGATATATGACTACGAGTGGGAAGGACTAGAAGGACCTGGGATGTTAACTGTAGGGAGGTAGCTTGAGGTGAGTGTTACCTTCACACATAGTATGTGCTTTGAAACCAACCTGTTCAATAGCAGGTGGATCCATTCCTATTCTGGCAGGATTTCACTTGGGTATGGGGATGGTCAAATGGCCCAGAGACAAGAGCATCGCCTCTAAGAGACTGATTTGCAAAATGGAGAACTGCTTGGGTGTGCCAAGCAGTACAAAGTACTTAGCCTTTCTTCAAGAAAGTGGGGCCGGTGCTTGAAATCACTCCCTTTTGACTCTTTGGTCTTACTGGTTGACTTGAATGCATACTTGGGGGAACAGTGGAGATGTCTGGAGAAGCCTGATTGAGAAGAATGGCCTTCTGGATCTAGACCGAAATGTTGACGCGTTTTGGATATGCAGGTGAAGAGGGGCGGTAACATTATTGAAGTTGTCATTTATAATGCATTTTAGATACCTTGGTAATTCATTGTAATGGTCATTATAAGAATTAATAAAGCATTGCAGCTTCTTCTATTGACAGTCATAAGGCATTATTGTTTTGGTTATAATACTTTATAAGCGCCAATGAAGCTGCTATCAATACTGCACTATAAATACCTTCATACCACATTATAAGACCCAGTATAAGAATTAAGGATGCTTTGAACTGCATTATGTAATGCATTATAGATGACAGCTTCATGAAGCATCCACCCATCTATTTTATGAAACCGCTTATCCAATTCTGGGTCGCCAGGGGTCCGGAGCCTATCCCACAGGTTATGATGGGGGAAAACCCTGGATGGGGCGCCAACTCATCGCAGGGCACACTCATATACCAGTCACTCAAACATGCACACCTACAGGCAATTTGGCAACTTCAATTAGCCTCGGTATATTTTTGGACTTTGGGGGGAAACCTGAATACCCCGAGGAAACCTCATGATGACACAGACATGAAAACTCCACATACATTTTCTGAGACTCAAACCCAAGTCCCAGAGGTGTGAGGCAACAGTGCTAACCACCACATGACCGTGGCAGCCCCATAAAGCACTCATAATGCATAATTATGCCTTTTTATAAACACAAATACTTATAGCGATGTTTATAATGTCTTAAAAACGCATTATAATGTGTTATGAATGTGTTCATAGATTCTTAGACACGGCATTCATAAAAAGTGTTACCTTATGGATCATTTCAGCTGAAATTGCCGCAGGGCTGAATAAATATACACAGATATGTTGAAAGTACTGGATGTTGTTGGACTGACGTAGCCAAGCCTCTTCAAGGTGTGCAAAGTACTTCTGCTCAGGGAAACTGGTGTGGTTGCTCTTTTATTATGGGAGACCAGACCATGTATTCCAGCTGTAGGGAATCACACTTCGCAGCCTTACTATGCCAGATTACTGGAATGGAGTTTCTGTCCGGTGGTTGAACTTCATTTCAGGAGGTGCAGATCAGGTTCTACCAAAAACAAACAAAAAAAAAATAATAAAAAATTGAACAATGGACCTGTTGGAAGGACTGCATCTTCCAGCTAGCTTGGGAACATCCAGGGATCCCCTAGAATGAGTTATAATCTGTGGCCTCGGTACAGAAGGTCTGATCTCTCTGTTCAAAACGGGCTCAAAGCATGCCCCAAAGCAAGCCAGGGGTGCCATCTGGTGGGCTCAGGGGGTGCAGCAGATGGTTCATAGAGCATCGTTTTGCCCTTCACTACCTATTAGCATGAGTAGAATTTTCTTAATAACACTCCTGAAATGTGCAATATTTTCATATTTATTGTGAAACTGAATCACAAGAAGAGGAATACTTATAACATTTATTTTATATAAAAACATAATTTTTGCCATTTTTACCATTTATTTTTACATTGTTTACATTTTTATTCTTTAAACTCCTTTTATATTCAGTTTCATAGCCTATTTACTTATTCATATTCTGTTTATTCTGTTTCTTTCATATTCTATTCATCGAATTATTTCCTGTATTTGTATCCACCCTGACTTTTTTCTTTCTCGCACCAGCAAGGTTAATCCTCCAGTTTCATTATACTTTGTGTAATGACAATAAAGGAATTCATTCATTAATTCATGACTGGTGTGGCTGGCCACCACCACAAGCCTCATCAGCAAAAGTTTGGTGATGATTTTCTTTCTTAAAAAATCCCAATAAACACTTCTTTCAAAAGGTAATACAGTGTAATACTTACGGCACACATGCATGCCATATCTAAAAAAAGAGATTAAAGAAACCTGAGTAAATATTGTATATTTTGCATTTACACTGGAAAAGCCACACTAAGCCCACATAATTGAAATAGGCCAACAGAGTATTCAAGCATTTACAAACAAATATTCATGAATAATTAAAACTGTATGACTTCCCTGGCACTGACCTGATTTTCCAAGGAAAAAAACCAGTGACCTACAGAACGATGTTATGGTATTTCAACACAAAACCATTATAGGCAAGATCAAGTACTATCAATTCACAACCACTTTTGTTATCTCCTTGCAACTGGTGTTTACTTATAAATCGGTGTGGGCTGGCTAAGTGGATATACAGTACTATTCACTATAGACAGGGATGGAATTCAGGGGGGAGGGTAGAGGGGTAAACAACCCTGGACCCCGCACTCTAGGGAGCTTCCTGCATATCTTGTTTTAACAAAACACAAACCATTTACATAACAGTTTTGTTTTAGATTGTATAATCTATATGTATACCTATATAATATAAATAAATAAAATAATATGTAATGTAACCCTCTGAAAGATTGCATGGAGACTTCTTTATTTCTTTTATGCATCTGTTTTCTTTGCTTTATTAAGTTTCTCTGTAATTTTGGGTTACCCCACAAATAAAGGGTTAAATTTGGTTTTGCTTGGAGTGAGCGGATTGGTCCCTGGTCATGTGAGCAGGGGGAGGAAAAAACGGCGGAAAAAAGAAGGACTGGGGTGAGCAGCATTTTTTGTGTTTTGAAAATACCTATTTCTTTGTGATCACTGGGGTTGGGGTATATATTGCTTTGGTTGATTCATTATATCTTTTCTGTTTTAATTAAAACTTCGGAATGTTTGCATTCATTCATTTGTTGATTGTGTTTCTTAGAGTGTTCTGGATGGTGGGGAGGGCTATATAAACGCCAAGCTGGTGTGGGACGTACCCAGGGCCCCTTTACTAATTGTAGTGTATGGGGAAAGGGTGCTACAAATATATGCATTAAAAATATATAAAATAACATAATAATTTGGCTGGCAAATCCGCCAGTGTCATACCCCCCTCCCCCTACAATCGGATTTTACGGACTCCTGCCCCCACCCTGCTCCATAAATATTACCACTGGCACCTTTTTTCTGTTTTGATTAGCAAAATACTAAATGTTACATTGTTTTTAATTCCCTCTTGTCTCCCTTCCGGGACCAAAAATTCCTGGCTACGTATAATCTGGAATTATAGCAGTATAGTCTAAGAAAAGAGTCAATAATATGATTAATTTCCGGCAAATAGAAACAGTACATACTATATAAAAAATGTATACACACAAACAATAGAAATGCAGAAACATTTAAGAGCAAATAAAAGAAGGTTTCCCCATACTCAGTCATAGCCCACTGCTGAAAAGACGCCACCATGTTTCTGTAGGGCGGTTTACACCCCTGGTTTAGGGTGTGCCTCCCTTATCATGTTTCTGTAGGGTGGTTTACACCCCTGGTTTAGGTTGTGCCTCCCTGATCATGTTTCTGCAGGGCGGTTTACACCCCTGGTTTAGGGTGTGCCTCCCTGATCATGTTTCTGCAGGGCGGTTTACACCCCTGGTTTAGGGTGTGCCTCCCTGATCATGTTTCTGTAGGGCGGTTTACACCCCTGGTTTAGGGTGTGCCTCCCTGATCATGTTTCTGTAGGGTGGTTTACACCCCTGGTTTAAGGTGTGCCTCCCTGGTGTAGCTTGAGGTGAGGTCAGCTCATTTTGTTGTGTCATATACAGTATATCGTTTGATTTAAATTTCTGTAGCCTCAATGCCAGAAATGAAAATTGCCCCCAAACATGTAAAGGGGCTATTTCATGTCAAACGGAGATGTCAGAACAATCTAATAAAGGATGTAAGGTGACATACCCAGTTAATAATCGAGGGAAGCTATACATTTGATCTGCTTTTAAGAGCATATCCTAGCGAGCGCAGGGAACAAAGGTTGGGAACATTCTAGATGGGATGATGATCCATCGCAGAACTTAATCGCAATGATGATTAATTTGCTAGTCTATTTATAAAGGTCTCAGTTTTTTACCTACTTGCCATGGACGTTTTTCTGTATCCTTACCTCTAGGAAATGGAGAGAAGGCATTAAAAGTCGGTATAGTACACCTTTTACTCTGCCTGAAGACCTGGTGATGTCCAGTGTAAACTTGAGAGAGGACATTTATGCTGCCCGCCATCAGATCCACAGCCTGTAGACTCTTCATACCCCCCCATATGACAGCTGAGACTGACCATGTGGAACAGTCGGTCATGTCAAAGCATTTCAGATTTCAACAAGGACCATTTCATCTTTGTCCCAGGCAGAGAGACTGGAAATTTAATATTTTGCCTCCATCTTTGTCCATTTAACCAGAACAAAATGATTCATTTATAGCTGAACTTGATGAGATACTTTATTGAGCTAAAGGAAGGAATTTGGGAAAATCCATCCAACCATTTTCCATACATCCATAGCCAGGATCCACTGGAAACTCCCTGGATGAGATACCAGTTATACACTATTGCCAAATAAGAGAAAGTAATTAATGAAAGTAATATTTTTGGGGAGAGAAAAACCATGAAAACTGTGCCCACACAGAGGGCAGAAACCAAACATTCTGTAATGGGGGGGGGGGGGGTAAGGACTGGGGAAACAGGAGCAGGGATCAGAGAAGATAGGAAGACGCAGGAAGATCCAACGTCACAACACAATGTTATTGACCAGACTCATGAAAGGCACAGGAACATGGACTTAAATACACAGAACTAATGAAACACAACTAGGAAATTGTCTTTAAGATGACCGTAATTTGCAACCATTTATACTGAGAGGTAAAGGAAACAACTGAGAAAAGCTATTAATCAAGAATTCTGTTGAGACTAGCAGAAGAACGTTATAGAAACCAGGAAGCGTGTGATTGGTCAGTGAGAGTGTAGAATGTCATATTTTGAGTGGATACACTGCAGCAGAAAGTTCATACACTGATGAGTTGAATTTCAAAGACCTCTCTGAAGAATGAGAGTAGGTAAAAGTATAGAAGCTCAAAGTTGGCACAAATGGCCAGGCATGGGTGAAGGGAGGCCAGGATGCAGATACCAGGACGAGATTTTTATTGAGCAATATATGGGTAGACTAAGACAAGTGAGGTAACACGGAAGACACAGACACTACCACCAGCAATGAAAATGCTAGCAACACCAAACATGACAAATTCTTGACTCGTCAGCTAGGGCCCAAACTCTACCATAAGAGGGAACACACAGGGGCAAAACATGATGACAGTTAGGGCAGGAAAATTGGTCATTTCTGTACTCGACAGGGTAACACAATAGGTAGGTTGGACAGTATTGCCCTCTTAGAGCTCAGTACATGCATAGTATACCGCCATTTGGCAGGAAATCCCTTTGAGGCGGTATGGATCATTCGAGCCTTATGTCTGCTAGGGGTCCCTGGTTTACTGGCCTGCAGAAGCTGTGGGAAAGGACGAAAACAGCACAGGAGATGAGTCATAAGACAGGACTGGACCAAAGACAGGGCTTGGAGACTAGATTGATGATAGGGCTTGGAGATGGAATGAGAATCCAGTCTCCACTGCCTGGCAGGCATCCCTCTCACGGCAATGAAAACTGGCCAGCAAATTGTTACCACCTGCCTGGCGTCCCCACATTACTGGCATGCACAGGCCTCTAGGTTTCTGACTAGAACAGTAGCCTTGCCCACAAGACCAAACTGGGAGCAGGAATGGACTGGAAAGAGGACTAACATGCCTCTTCAACATTGCCATCTTGGCGGACATGCCTCTTCAACATTGTGTGGACGTTGAGGACAGTGCTTTTGAATTGATAGTTGGACTGGTGGTTCCAATCTTTAAGAAAGGGGACCGGAGGATAGTTTCCTGCTTTAGGGGATCACACTCCTCAGCCTTCCTGGGAATGTCTATGACAATGGGTAAACCCATTAGTTGAACCTCAGATCCAGGAGGAATAATGCAGATTCCGTCTTGGTTGCAGAACACTTGAGTACATCTCTTCACAAGGATACTGGAGGGTTCTGGAAAGTTTGCCAAACTAGTCTACATGTCTTTCGTGGATTTGGAAAAGGTACACAACCATGTTCCTCGGGGGGTCGTGTGGGGGGAGCTCCAGGAGGGTAGGGTACGGGGTCTGTTGTTGTGGGCCATCAGAACCATGTACAAATGTGAGAGCTTGGTTTGCATTGCCAACAGTAAACCAACCTTATTGCCAGTGGGGTGTTGGATTCCCCCAGGGCTGCCCCGTTTCACCGATTCAGGTCATAACTTTTATGGAAAAAAATTCTAGGTGTAGCATAGGGGTGGAGGGGTTCTGGCTTGGGGGCCTCGGGATCGCATCTTTGCTTTTTGCAGATGATGCCGTCATTGGGCTGTGACCTGCAGCATGCACTGGGGTGACTTGCAGCTGAGTGTGAGGCGGCCAGGATGTGGATCAGCACCTCCAAATCTGAGGTCATGGTTCTTGACCTAGAGAAGGGTGGATTGCCCTCTTCTGGTGGGGGATGAGTTGCTGCCTCAAGCAGAGGAGTTTAAGTATTTTGCAGTCTAGCTCACAAGTGAGGGAAGAAGGGAGTAGGAGATTGACAGACAGATTAGTGCAGTGTCAGCATTAATACAGACACTATACCATTCTGTTGTGGCAAAGAGGGAGCTGAGCTGAAAGGTAAGGCTCTCAATTTACCAGTCGATTGATGTTCCTACCCTCACCTATGGTCTTGAGCTCTTGGTAGTGACCAAAACAATGACATTGAGGATAGAAGTGGCCAAAATGAGTTTCCTCTGCAGGGTGGTGAGCTCAGCTTTAGAGAGGGTGACGAGATCAGACATTCAGTAGTGGTTCAAAGGTTGGTTTTGATCCAACCAAAAAGAGGCCCCGGGGCAGACCCAAGACATGCTGGAGAGATTGTATCTCATGGCTGCCTAGGGAACCCCTTGGTATTCCCCTGGTGTAGATGGAGGAGGTGGCTGGTGAGAGAAAGGTCTGGGCATCCCTGCTTAGACTGCTGCCCCTGTGATCCGATCCTGGATAAGCAACAGAAAATGGATGAATTGATGGTTAGATGGATGGATTATGTAAGGGTTGATGTGGTACTGTCAGTAAGGATATGCTGTATACTGTAACACCGTTAATTACACTGTTAAGATAAAGAACAATGTAGGTACAGCGTGAGTGAGGTCTACGTACATTTAGCAAAACCCTTTGTTATTTCAGAAATAACAATCGAACCTTAAGTAGTACTTTGTTGGCTCCTCCCTAGTCTCCGCCTGACAAAATCCCAGACTGTTGATAACAGGAACATTGATCCCATGTATTTCTATTGGGAAATATCAGTCAAATCATTGCCTTGGCACACACATGAAAATGAGCAATTTAATACATAAGCTATCAGGAAACGTAACAGCACATAGACGGAATACCAAATTAAAATTACCAGTCGCTAATGTACAGATTAGCTGAAAATGCAATTAGGCTCCATTGGAAAAAGAAACCATGGACAGCCATCAAAGAAAACAGAAGCATCAGTTCTCTAAGGAGCAGATCAAACAACTCATGGAGGAGGTGGCAGCCCGCAAGGCTGTCCTCTACTCTAAAGCCAGAGGAAGCCTCTCCGACAAAGAGAAAAAAAATTAGAGGAGCTGCAAGGATGATCACCTGCAGTGGCCAGTACCCATTGCCGAGGAGTATCCCGATCATCAGACCACTGGTCCTCCCCCCTTGGTGAAGATGGAAGAGGAACTTAAATGGGACCCCTCGGGAATCACCTTGACTCCTCCCCCCTACGACACAAATTGCTAATTCCAGGGAATGAATTAGAAACTCGAGAGCATGAATTAGAAACTCGAGCACATGAATTAGTAACTGAAGACCATGAATTAGTAAACCAAGCTTGCAAGTTAGTAATTTGTGTACTTCAGTTACCAATTTGATTAGTTCTAGGGATCTCGAGCGTTCGAATTACTAATACGAGAGCACAAATTACTATGAGAATATTTTTCTACAATGACACCAAAGCGACTCCAAACAGGAGTGTTTACGTCAAAAAAAAAAAAAAAAAAAGAATTAGAAGGGACAATAATGTTTCAATGTATGTATGTATTTTGATCCAGTCATGAATACCTTTAAGAATGAAATTTGAAGACAATGTGAGTTTTACATGCTCCCTATTCCCAATGGTGGAGTCAAATTCACCATTAAAAGATACATTTGCAGTGTGTCATGTGATGGGTGATAAAAAGCAACAGAATTATCATTAAAAGATTTGTCATTTTCTTCCTTTTCTAACGTTATCAAGCAGAAATACAGTATAAAAAAAATAAAAATAACACATTATAAATTTTAAATTTATCACACGTGTTTACGTAGTAACTATGCCCTAATATGTATCCATACTGTATGTCCACAGTGCTCAAAGAAAGTCTTGGGATGCTTGCTTAATTCAGTAAAAATATTGCAAGTTTATTGGTTTTATAATGAAATTATTACTTTATTCTTTTGTTTAAAAATGTATATATCACATATACAACAATCAATATGATTAAGCAAAAGATTCACTTCAAGTATAAATAAATTGAATCCCAATGTGTAGTTCTAAAAGAGTGTCAGGCCAATAGAAGCATGACTTAGACTGCTGCTGGGGTGACTTAGACACAGTAGCAAGAACAGGTAACAATGATGGAACTCGAGACTACAAACCTGAGAAGCATTTAAAATACAAAGGAAATGATAGTTTAACAGGATACAGCTGCAGGTGATTGACATGAGGGCAAATTAGTCCTGGAATTTTGCAATCCTGCCAATGGGATAAAAGAGAAATCTCACCAGTCTGCCTAGCAAAACTTTTTTTAGTTTAGTTTTTCCCTCTAAGGACAAAGTTTTTGCCTTAGACATATAAAAAAAAACACCCGTAGAAACCTTGAACTTTTCAAATATATAAAGAAAGAAAAGACGTGAAAACTCCCTTCTACACTGACTGAGGAGCTTCAGCCTTTTATATGTGACGAGAGACTATTTTCGCTGAGGAAATGCGATAAAAATACAATTCTTCAATTCATAGATAACAACAGAAATGCGGTAACTTTGTAAACTACAAAATGCACTTGTTTTCTAATGTCGATCGACATTGTAAAAACGTTTAACCAAAAAGAAAAATGTATACAAACTGCTTCTACCTAGGCTGTTCTTTAGCATTTTTCAGTACCTTTATGGGACTTTTTTTTACAAATATAAGACTACAAAACAATTGTTTTAGTTAACTAATTAAGTTTCTCAAAATACACTATATTGCCAAAAGTATTGGGATGGCCCTCCAAATAATTGAATTCAGGTGTTCCAATCACTTCAATTTCCACAGGTGTATAAAATCAAGTACCTTGGCATGCAGACTGTTTCTACAAGCGTTTGAGAAAGAATGGGTCACTCTCCAGAGTTCAGTGAAGTCATGCATGGTACCATGATGGGATGCCCCCATCGTTTAGTCTGTTTGTGAAATTTCCTCGCTACTAAATATTCCACAGTCAACTGTTAGTGATATTGTAAAGTGGAAGCCATTGAGAACAACAGCAAGTCAGCCAAATAAAATCACAGAGCAGGGACAACGCATGCTGAGGCGCACAGTGAGGGACAGAAGTCTCCCACTGTCTGTCGAGTCAATAGCTATAGACCTCTAAACTTTGTGTGGCCTTCAGATTAGCTCAAAAACACTGCGTGGAGAACTTCATGGACTGGGTTTCCATGGCTAAGCATCTACATCCAAGCCTTACATCATGAACTGCAAAGCAAAGCGTCAGATGCAGTGGTGTAAAGCACGCCGCCACTGGACTCTAGAGCAGTGCAGACGTGTTCTTTGGAGTGACGAATCACTTCTGTTAGACAATCTGATGGACAAGTCTGGGTTTTCCGGGTTTGGTGGAGGAAGGATTATGGTGTGGGGTTGAAAATGGCTGAAGCCATTTTGGACAATTTCATGCTCCCAACTTTGTGGGAACAGTTTGGGGACGGCCCCTTCCTGTTCCAACATCACTGCGCACCAGTGCATAAAGCAAGGTCCATAAGGACATGGATGAGCGAGTCTAGTGTGGAGGAACTTGACTGGCCTGCACAGAGCCCTGACCTCAACCCGACAGAACACCTTTGGGATGAATTAGAGCAGAGACTGCGAGCCAGACCTTGTCATCCAACATCAATGCCTGACCTCAGAAATGCTCTTCTGGAGGAATGGTCAAAAATTCCGATAAACATTGTGAACAGCCTCCCCAGAAGGTTTGAAACTGTTATAGCTACAAAGGGTGGGCCAACTCCATGTTAAAGCCTGTGTATTAATGGGGTGTCAAAGTTCATGTGTATGTAAAGGCACTTATCCTAATACTTTTGACAATATCGTGTACTGTATATGTCATAAAATAGTTTAAAATAGTAGGACTTGTACTTGCTGAAAATAAGATTTTATGTAAAATATTAACTTTTGTGCTAAAACACTTGAATAACACTTATAATTCACATAAATGATGCAACTTCCATGTTTGTGGATTCAAAAGCAGAATTGAAAAAATAAAAGCTCGCCCTAACTTTAAATAGAATCGTTTTGTGATTTACATTTTATAGTGTCAACTGCTAAATGAAATTACTTTTGTAACATTACTATCATGTATCTAGAGCACAGCACTGCTGTTTGCTAATTGCTGTACTTTTTGTCTTATAATGATAACCAGTGACCAATATCTGATAGTAAATTTTACTACATATTTTAACTTGAAGATTTGCACCAAGCACCTTTTCCTTGGACTAATGGTCATGGGGAAAAAGTAAGTTGACAACAAGCACACTGGACGTGTCACATGATATACTTGCATCTAGCCAAAAGTGGTGATAGGCTATATTTAAAAGTCTGTAAGCCTGGTGATGCATGTTCTTAGTGACAGAAAATAAATAAAACGATATTGTACAGTATTAAATACATCTGAAAGATTGTATTTTATGTATTTTGTTATAAAGTATAAATTTTTTTGGTCAAGAATTTTGTAATTTGTAATTAAATACATATTTAAAATACATTTGTTTGAAATGCTACCCATCTCTATCTACAAATTTATCAGCGTCACAGGAAAACCCACAAATGAAATACCTACTATGGCTCTTTAAATATTTACATATTTACAATCAGAAAACGAGCTCTATTACTGGAAACTCTTGCTGCATCATAACTTACCACTTTTAGCCTGGGAAGTTTATCAAAAAAAGAGCTGTGTGAACTGAGATATTGAAACTCGCTATAAGAAGAAAAGCCTCCTAGTTCTCCGAGGGTTGAATTATGTGGTAATATACTGTTTACTTTGCACTCCAGAGCGTCCCATAAAGGTTCAATAATATTTAGATCTGCTGATTGGGGAGGCCATGGACACCATTTGACTTCATCCTGGTGTTCAAAAATTTAGTGTGTTCTGTAATAAGGAAACATCATGCGGTAAGAGCGTTTGCACCACAGGGCATACCTGCTGCTGTAAAATAGCCTTATATTCCTTAGCTGTTATGCAGCCTCGCAGAGCAGTCATTGAACCTTACGAGACTGCTGCCCTTATCCACAGACGTTGTGGGTTGCTGGATTTCTCCAGACATAAATCCGTCCATATGCAGGGAAAAGTGGAAAAATGGCTCATCCAACCATATTACATATTTTCATTGCTCAGGGGTCCAGGTTTTGATCTCGTTGAAGCGGGTTATGCGTCTGTGCATTGGCCATGGATACGCTGGGTTTTGAACTGAAGCCCTGCTATAAATTCTGGCTTTGTGAAGGGCGCCATGTTTTCCGCTGAGACTGTACCACATAGATGTTGTTTCAGTTCTGTGGTCACGTTTTGAAGCCATACTTCTATAGTGTTTACTGACTATCCTGTTAAAAAAAAGCCAGTCTGTCTGTGAATTTTGTCCTGTAACTGCTGTTCCTCTTTAGCACTGCATTGTATGTTATTCATTTATTTAGCTTTAATTTCTTTCCAAAAGCAACGTTCAAGAGTATATCCATATATATATAAGCCTTTATAGTTTTGTAGGCTGTTCTTAAATATTTTTGTAGTTTTTTACTTCTGCAGTTCAAGAAACTGTTGGAGTTGCCTCATGTGGCTTTGAAACGTATCTGTACAACTTTGTAAGCGAGAGAGTTTCTAAATACATAGCAAAATACCCCAAAATATGCTCAATATTGACAGAAACATCAGAGTTTTGTGAGAGAAGAGGAAGTAAAGCCCTGGAGGTAGATTCAGATTCATCCTTAAAAAGTGTATTGATGCAACTATTAATACATTTGAGTGGGAGGCAGGCGTGAACACGATGGGTGGGGGGGGGGCTCTAAAGATGGTTTGAAAGACTCACTAGAGGCAAACGGCACCACGAGGGAAAGACAACATCACTTATTATTTTTCCCTCGTCTCCACCATTGACAAGCTGCCAGGTATGACAGAGCCATGGCTGACACACTTCACACACCATATAGGAGATTATTTCCCTCCAAGGACAATTTCCTCTATGAACCCAACATATATTTTTGTCTCTCCCCCCCCCCCCCACAAATCCCTATCACCACTGCTGGAAAAACAATTACAATTCTGATCCTACAGAAAGCCTTCAATGCTACTCCTAATCGCATGTTTTAGGAGAATTAGAGAAACCTGTTGATCAATAATAATTAAAACATTTCCATGTCTAAGAGGTTTGGAGGATCACTTAGATGTTGGTTTAGAAAATTCCACATTTTATGTCTTGCTTTGATAAGTTTTTAAAAATGGTCCACTGCATTCTGTTTATTACCTAATTACATCATTTTCACTTTGATCTTACGCTTTGATCTTTCTGGTTGTGAGACCAAGCCATATTCAGTCCTTGTAGTGTCGCTGTATCCATCTTCCATCTTCCAAGATTGAAGATCTGAATGACGCCCTTCTGATCCTAACCTGATCCTAACCTATATAGGAAATATTGCATCTTTTCTAGCATATCATGGGCTGGTAAAATTTTGCATGTTACACTTCTCTATATTCGGTATGTTTTAATGTTGAAGTCACGTAATTGTCCTATTTGTCAATATGTAATAGTGTGATTTTTTTTGGACTTTTTCTGCATATTCTACTATTTTATCTTTTGGAAATGGCTATATTTTGCCATCCACCATTATGCTCTCACATTATGCAGGTAATGTCTTCTGAAATAAAAATTAGCTGAAAATTAAATTAAGCCCAAAACTTATTCAGAGTGATAGAGAAACTGTGGAATAAATGAGCGGCTGGAAATCTCACACCAATAAAAACAGAGCTTGAGTAACTCCAGCAAAAGGTGCCTAATTGCCATCATCTTTTGTCATAAGGCAGATGGGGAAAAATATATATTGTTAATGATAATTGGGGCGCTAATGGAATTTCCTGGACACAGAATAAACACTACATTGTTAGTGTTGACAAGAAAACATCAGCGGCAGCAATTAGGGACCGCTGTGTTGTTTTGCACTTTAGGCAGCAAAGGGAGGTAGAAGGATCTTTTATGGAGTTTGTGGCAGGTTTAGGAGGCTAATTTCTCACAGTCTGCCCCCCTGAGCGGTCTTTATATCTGCTTCACACCATTTAGCCACTCATCTCCATGTGTGGTGGAATATACACGATGGTGGCGACGATCTCTTGCCATTTCCCGGCTGCAGGCGTCCTTGATCCATGGCAGACCTTGTTTACTACCCCCTGCTTGCCAGTTAGCATGTGTGTCATAAGTCAGGTTGTTTACTTGCTGTTGCTTCATTGTTTGCTGCTTTGGCAATTGAAACAAAACAATGATTTCACATTTTATACTATATAAAATCGTATTCTTAAACTATTAAAAAACAATGAGGAGTCTTAATGGGAAGTTAGCACACTTGTTTAATGGGTGCCACGATTGAAATTACACTATTACCTAAAACCCAGATGGTTAACCGGAGTGAAAATGATGCCAGCAAGCCACATCTGTGCTGGGAGGTCAACCAGAATGACTGTCCTTGAGACGGAAACAAAGGTAAACTTTCTTCTTCGAGTGTTTGCCTCTGACTATACAGAGGCATAGTAATTTTTATTGTGAGTGGAGGGAAAACAAGACAATATATAAGAAGTGTTTTCGTCCAGATTGTGATCAGTTTGCAACTTCCCATGTTGCTCAGCTGTTGAGAGCTTTCCCTTAATGGATGAACTAAGGATTGATGAGATGTGCAGTTTATTACCTATCTGAGCCTAATATCTCAGTGCATATGCTGCGAATCCTCAAACGACTGCAAGCTGTTAAGGAAAATCATAGCTGCTACCTTCATGCAAGCTTATCATCACCATTGCAATCACTCCAAGGTTTCCTGCTGTTTTATGGCATATCTTTAATGGGAAAGTACAAATGAATCCCATAGCTTGGGAATAACTGTATGGCCCTCATGCTTACATTAATGCTTGCATGAAACTAAGCAGTCGAATGATTGCAAATGTACAACTCTGGGGAAAATGAACATTTCAACAACGAGAGCCACGAAACAAAACTACTAAAATACGGTTGTTTGGCTTTATCCTACCCTATAGGTGTTTTATTTTAGTTTTTATTTAATTTTATAAGGCGCACACACACGTGAAAAGCTCATGAACATTTATTCCTTAAATTCAAATCTGCGTAGTAAGATATTGCAGGAGAGTGTCTACTGAAAGATCATGCTAACCATGAGACCTCTGACAGGCTTGCAGGGCTACAGGTGCTAAGGCAGGAGCAACAGTGGAAGCTCATTGGCAGACTTACTAAGCAAGGCAAATTGGCATGAGGGCACAATAACACCAATGGGAGTGGACAATTATGCATGTGATCTACTAAAAATGCACAAATTTATGAAAACAAAGTCAGTTAATTTTAACAATGACCGACACAAATCGACAAACCTGTTTCTAAAAGCTGAGACACTGTGTAAAATGTGAATAAAAAACTGAATGTAACGATTTGCAAGTCATATAAACCGTAAATTAACTGAAAATAAAACAAAGACAACATAACAAATTTTGAAACTGAGAAATTTGTTTCATGACAAATATGTGCTCAATTTGAATTTGATGCAACTTTTCAAAATAGTTGGGACATGTTTAGTACGGTGTTGCATTACCTCTTCTTTTAACAACACTGTAAATGTCCGAGAACTGAGAACAGTTTCTGGAGTTTTGAAAGTGAAATATTGTTCCATTCTTGCCTGATATAGGATTTCAACTGCTCAACAGTTCGGGTCTCCTTTGTCATATATTCTGTTTCATGATGCGGCAAATGTTTTCATTGGGTAAGAGGTCCAGACTGCAGACTGGCCAGTCTCCCACCTGGACTCTTCTACTATGGAGCCAAATTGCTTTAATATGTACAGAATGCAGTTTGGCATTTATCTTGCAAAAATATACAAGGCATTCGCTGAAAAAGACAGCCTGGGTGGCAGCATATGTTGCATTAATGGTGCCTTCAAAGATGTGCAAGGTACCCAAGCCATGGGCACTAATACAGCCCCATATCCTCACGGATGCTGGCTTTTGAACTCTCTGCTGATAAGCTGGATGGTCCCTCTCCTCTTTTAGCCCAGAGGATGCGGTGTTGATTTTCCAAAAAAGAATTAGAATTTTTTTATTCATCAGACCTAAGGACCGTTTGCCATTTTGCCTCAGTCCATCTTAAATGAACTCGGGCCCAGAGAAGTCAGTGACATTTCTGGACCATGTTTAGATACAGTTTCTTCTTTGCTTGATAAATTTTTCTTCCTGCATTTGTGGATGCGGTGACAAAATGTGTTCTCTCTCTCTCACACACACACACACACACACACACACACACACACACACACACACACACACACAATTTATGGAAGTGTTCCTGACCCCATGTAGTGATTTCCACTAAAACATAGTGTCTGTTTTTATTGCAGTGCCACTTGAGGACTTGAAGATCACAGCTATCAAATAACACTTTTTAGCCGTGTCCCTTGTGTACAGAGAGTTCTCCAGATTCTCTGAATCGTCTAATGATATTATATGATAGTATATGATGAAATTAGAAAATGTTTGCAATATCACATTGAGGACCATTGTTCTTACACAGTTGCACTATTTGCTCATGCAGTCTTTCACAGAATGGCGAACCTCTCCCCCATATTCATTGCATAGACACTCTCCTCTTTAGGAGCCTCTTTTTATACCCATCTTACTGATTGCCAATTAACCTAATTAGTTGGGAGATAATGAACCAGGTGTTTTGTTTTAGCAAGACACAACTTTTCCAGTTTTTTATTTCTCCTGTCCCAACTTTTTTTTTTAAATGTGTTGCTGGAATCAAATTCAAATTGAGCATAGATTTGTCATAAAACAATAACATTTGATAGTTGTCTTTCTGTTTTCAATTTCATGTATGTTTATACGATTTGCAAATCACTGCATTCTGTTTTTATTTACATTATACACAGCACCTCAACTTTTGTGAGAAAGCCTTACCAAACAGCATTTTATATTTCAGAAATTTGAGGTAGAATTTGAATGGCTAATTTTAGTCAGCACTGACAAAACACCTCCACTTGCATTGTTCCTAGCATTTCTGAATACTCTGTGGATTATTACTGTGTGGATTTCTCATGAACTAAAGTTTATTGTGGACATTCATTTTGGATTTTGCTGGATTTCCTTTATTGGACAGGTTGCTCGGAACTTACCTGTTGCCTTGTTTTGACTGTGCTGTCTTTCGTCTGCCTGCCTGCCCTATTGCATTCTCCTCTTTGCCCCCTGCCCCCCCACATTTCAGGTTTTTACAGTGGTGTCTGCACCTGTGCTCCATTGCCGGTCGTTCCATGAGTGACATCATTTCATTGTGATATAAAACATGTTGCTGGCGACATGTTGGTTCTTAAATTACACAGTATGTACTGTACAAAAACACTGGGGCACATCTCTCAATCAGTTAAGGTGCATAGTGCGTAAAACTCATGGAACAGTTCAAGGAATGGAATTCCATGACCGAGAAAGCTGCCGGCAAGCCTCACATCACCAAGTGTAATGCCAAGTGTCAGATGGAGTGGTGTAAAGAACAGTGCCACTGGACTCAGGAACAGTGGAAATGTGTTCTGTGGAGTGACGAATCATGCCTCTCTGTCTGGCAGTCTGATGGATGAGTCTGGAGTTGGTAGATGCCGGGAGAACATTACCTGCCTGACTGCATTGTGCCAAATGAAAAGTTTAGTGGAGGAGGGATAATGGTATGGGGTTGTTTTTCAGGGGTTGGACTAGGTTCCTACACTGGAACATACAGGGAATTTCATAACATTCCATTCTAAATCCTTAAACATCGATATGGAATTGCCCCCAATTTTGCATCTATAACAGCTGCCATTCTTCTGGTAACGCCTTCCACAAGATTTCACAGGAGTTTATTTGGGGGATTTTTAATCCATTCCTCCAGAAGAGCATTTGAGGTCAGGCACAGATGTTGGATGTGAGGGCCTGGCTTGCAATATATGTTCTAGTTCATCCCAAAAGTGTTTGATGGGATTGAGGTCAGGGCTCTGTGTGGACCAGTCTAGTTCTTCCACACCAAACTCACCCAACCATGTCTTTACAGACCTTGCTTTGTGCACTGGGACACAGTCATGCTGGACTAGAAAAGGGCCTTCCTTCCCCAAACTGTTCCCCCAAAGTAAGCATGGACCAAACCCAGACATAGAAGCGTGATTTGTCACAGAACACAGAGTCAAGTGGTTGCATGGAACACTGCATTTATTCAGAGTCAGCAGAGCACTGGCTACTTTTACGCACTGTGTGCCTCAGCACTTTAACTGTAACACTAACTTTACACGGTCTGCCACTGTGTGGTTAGGGTTCGTTTGTTCCTAAACGCTCCCACTTTACAAAAATACCACTTACAGTTGACCATGGAATATCTTGCAGGGAAGAAATTTCATGAGTTGACTTATTGCGAAGGTCGTATCCTATGACAGCACCATGCTTGAATTCGCTGAGCTGTTCAGAACAAACCCATTCTTTCACAAATGTTTGTAAATCTGACTGCATGGCTAAGTGCTTGATTTTATAGACCTCTGGCAATGGGTCTGAGTGATAGACCTGAATTCAGTGATTAAGAGATGTGCCCCAATGGTTTTGTCCACATAGTGAATACAGTGGTGCCTGTGGTTCAGGAACGCTGTAGTCTATGAACAATTTGGTTTGTGGCCAAAAACTTTGTGGAAAAAAATGCATTAGTTCGCGTAGAAAATTTGGTCAATGAACAGATTCCTCAACCAGATTCCTTTTTTATAGTAATGTTAGTAAAGTGCGTGATTTCCCTGGCAAGCAGGTCTCCATGTCACTCTCTGATCCTGCGATGCCTCGGTCCACCTTTGGCCACACTGTGTTTCTACTATAAAAAGTTTTTTACTATAAAAACCAGAACATTTATTAACAAATTTATGTGGTATGCTTGTGAACAAGTTAATCGAATTTCAATGCTTTCCTATGGGAAAATTTTCCTTGGTTCACGTACAAATTGGTACCACAAAAAACCACAAACACCATTATGCTTTCTCACACTTTCTCACACAAGTGCTGAGCCCCCTAGAATCACCCCTGATAAAGTTTTTTGACGTGAAGCATGGCATGCAGCCTTGAGAAGCACTAAATAAGACATGCTTTTTTCAACGTTAAATAATGGCGCACTTTGCAGTAAATTGCCTACCACAAACCTTAGTAAATCATGTTGCATAATTCATTTAAAAACTCTCCTGCCCCAATTGTTGAGCTTTGAAAGGGAACTCCTACAAATATATATGCAGTGTGGCCAATCACAAAATTAACTGTCATCATATTTCCACTGCTAACATTTCACTGCACATCTTTAGTAGATCCTGACAGTACTATTTTAATGATAAAAGAGGTTTTGCAAATGCACAAACCATCAGTATATCTGGCTATTAATCCCAATTTTTTCTGCATGTTGCTACACACACTATTTCCTCTCTATGCAGTTCAAAGACATATATTTAGGCTACTTGGCCAGAGTCTGTGCCCTGACTGTGCAAGTATGTGCCCCAGATGTACCCCAGCCTATTGTCCAGTGCTGCCAGTGATTGCCCCTCCCCATCCACCTTCACTGGGATTGGCACACCCAACCACTGCAGTTAAAAAATTAAATGATGATATAATGATAAATTTTCCATTTGTATGCCTACAGCTGTAAAGGAATTCTTTTGTTTTTTGCATATCCCATCTCGCTCTCCTTTGAGACATACACAAGTGAGAGAACCTTGGGCTCACAGCACCCCTGGTGCAACTCTGGGGGTTTAAGGCCTTTGGGGCTGAGAATATTGAGAGGATAAGATGCATGTTTATATATTTAAAATAATTATGCATCCATACAGAAATTATGATGCATGTATGTTGCGACACTGCATTAGAAGGTACAAGGTGGTATTACACAGCGGGTATATAATCATATTGTTTTGTTGTTTAAATAAATTCTGAATATTTCTTACCATTCCCTTTGTCAAAAGAAAACGCACAAAGATTCTCATTTTGTTTTTCACACATTTCCATTAGAATTTTCATAAAGGAGTGTTAGAATCTCGGACTTCGTTATGGCATTTAGAGAAAGATGAATTGTGTGCATTTCCCTGTCTTGCTATAGCTGCATGTTGTACTCTCTCTGTTTCATTGTTGACCACACAGCCTGGCAGCGAAGCTGGATTCCGTCCTTTCTCCATGGAGATGTCTCCAGACATATACAGTGCACTATCTGCCACCACTTCGTCTTTGCCGAGGCCTTATAAATAATGTATACATTTAAGTAATGCCACAGTCAGGATCTTCTTTATTAAAACCTCCAGTGTGCCTTGAGCCCTGTTTATTTACTGAGATGGATCATGGATGTCTGAATTAGTTTCCTTCATTTTGTTTTTCTGCCTTAGCATAGATAAACATGCATATCTCTCCTTTTATGTACTTTTCCTGTGTACTGCAGAAAATATTACACACACTCCTCTGTTTTCTGCAGGGAGCAGAATGTTAATCTGACACGGAAAGCATTTAGAAACAGCAAGAGGTACAGTGTAGTAAACCAATTTGCTGTATGCATGTAATGTTTACTAGGCTACAGTACATATATTATAATATTTATGTCTCAGTATTTGGGATGCCCATTTTGACTAAATGTGTAAATTGTTACTGTTTTGTCACAGCTTAATGCCCGTCAGTGGAAGACTGTGGTCATTCAACATGTGCACATCTCACCCCCCCCCTCCAGTCTGTAAGACTGAGCCTTAATGAAATGTGCTTCCTAGAAAACTTAGGATTAGAGGGACTGTTGTGTTAAGGGAGAGAGAATCATGCCTGTATAAGCAAGCATGCGTGTATTTGTGTGTGCCCATGCATGCATGCATGCGTGTTTTTTCGGCAATCTTGAAAGGGGTATGATAAAAAGTTTTGATTTGTTGAAGGGTATTTTGTAAAGTGTTACCAACAGCACAACATTCTGACTAACTTCCTGTAATAACTACTTCCTACTGTATTTAGCAGATAAGTGGGCAGAGTCTCCAGGTAACACAAATGAGGTTTCTGAATAAAACATTTCCATGTGCATGCCTCCAAAATGAACCTCAATGGAAATTCTAATTGGGCTTCTAACAGACCTGAGAATATAGCTTTGTGGCTTAAACAATGCTATCTCTCTGCTATTGAAAATGCAGAAAAATCTGTTTGAAATTTTCACATTTCGCATTTCCCATTTTACACATTTTATAGGCTGACTGAGCTTTGATTAACTGGATTTTTGTTCAGTCCAATCTGTTAAAAACATATTTTATCATAAAATTTTCAACCCTGTGTTAATGTGTTTTTGTTTTTAATTAAATAAGAGGATAGCTTAATCATGCAAATATTTATTATGTATATACTTTTTTGTTTACTTTTCCATAGTTTAAGGACACTTTTATCAATGTAAAAAGAAGGTCACTTGGTTTGAAGTCATTCCTTTTTCCAGTGCTGTTACAGATGGTGTTATGCTGCAGTTTCAATAGTGCTTCCAGGCTCTTTCACAGGATAATATGGTAATGAGAATGATTTAGTCTTTGTGTTATAGTTTTGTAGGACTACTTGAAAATCATCCATTCGTTTATTCATATGCATCAGTGAAGTTTTTTTTTTTTTTTTTTTTTTTATTGGAAAATCTGATAAAATTTTTCTTTATATTAAAACATCTGATGGGCTGGCCCCCCATCCTGGGTTGTTCCCTGCCTCGTGCCCATTGCTTCAGGGATAGGCTCCGGACCCCCCGCAACCCAGTTGGAAAAGCGGTTTGGAAAATGGATGGATGGATGGATAATAACAGCTTCACCTCATGAACACAGTCGAAATAGTAACACAAAAAGTCCAAAATATGTGACAAAATGCTGCGGTATATTTAGTATGATCATGTTCAGGGAAATTGCTTCAATAAGTGTGAAGACGCATAAAATTATACTCTGCCACTTTTAATATTCCTCTTTAGCAATAAATAAACGAATAGGTGTAAACATTCAGGAAAATTTAAATAATATTCATTACTGTATATAATAGCCCCAGTACTGTATGTTCCTCCCTTACTGAAGAGTGTAAGGTGGGGTGAGAGGTGCTATTGTATATGTCGCTATTCTATGTAAATTTTTCTGGGACCATGTTTTACTCCAGCAACTTGCTAGCAAAGCTCACAGGTCTATATGGCCCAGGACCTGCTAACAGGGAAACGGTGATTAGTACGCAACTTAGTATACTTTTGCTGAATAGGATGAATAAGAGGCCTAACATTTTTCTGTTGGAAGTGTAGTGGAGGCTTCGGAATTTCAATGATGTTAATACTGGGGGATCCGTGCCAGGGCTAATGTCAGTGTTTCGACATACTGTAAAAACATGCCCCCAGTTCGTTAACTGGAATACTGAAGGGCTGGCAGTTTGTGTGTTTGTGTGCTCGATTTTGTCTTTGGGCATCTTAATTTGCATGAAGAAATGGCTGATAGGGAGCGATAGAGAGGGTGTGTGTGTGTGCTGTGCCCCCTCCCCATATATGCGACCCTGTAGCCTTTTCATCCTTGTAGATTTCAGTGCAGTGATCCAACTAAGACTTGGAGCAAACAAACGGATTAAGGCCCAGCCACACAGATAACATTCAGATCAAAGTGCCCTCAGAACTCATGCCGGGCAGGAGAAAATATGTTAAAAAAATCACTATGCCAACCACAGTAACCGTTTTCTCAACACTCAGTCAGGTGAAAATTGTCTCCTTTTTATTCTCCTGTCTCAGTAACTTGCTGTCAATGGCTCTGCAGGAAATACTTTGCTATCAATCTTCACATGGTCTACATAAGCAGCTGGAGGCCAAAACAGAAAAAGAAATCAGGCCACAGTGGGATAACTGCGAAAGATCCTTCCCTCCTTTCCTTTCTTTTCCAGAAAAAGAGAACTTTCTCTCTACACATAATTTTCTCCTTCAGTTCATTGTGTATTCCCTTCATAGAGACTTTGAATCACCCAATTTAAAACCCGATTCATTCGTAAAGCTGTGTATGTCAAGGAAGCAACCCTGGGTAATATCCTTAAAGGGTTAACTTGATCAAATTTATTCAAGGGATGTAAAATTAAAAAAAAATGTCTAGCTCCAAACGCAGCATATTCAATATGCATATCAGTCATTTCTGTCCTTTAATGAATACTAGCACAATGTCAAGCCCACCTCGTGAGCTGGCCAATGGATCAACAAGAATGGGTCACACCTCTGTGCCTCACAAAGTGCAAGGTATTGTTGCACTTGCGTGCTATATACTGAGCGACTCTCTGCTCTCCTGGTCCCAGTCCCGACCTCCTGTCCCCTTCGTCCACTCAATCCGCCTGCCCAGTTCTTGTCCCGCCAGCTCCATCTGCCTGGATCCAGTCCCCAGCTCCATATCTATGGAGACCCGCCGTGCACCTGTTCATCCCGTAGTTGCTCCAGTTTCGCCCACAGACATGGAAAAGCCCAGACCTACCTCAGACCTCTCTGTCTGCTTGTCTGGTGCCCTGATTCTGGTCCAATAAAGCCCCATCTGGGAGACACTCGCAGTCTCTGAAGCACAGTGCTGTAGCGATCGCTCCTCTTCCACCATTTCGCCCTCTTATCTCGATTGCCATGCCGGAGTAGTACGACAGTGCCGTGCTTTTCTCATGCAGTGCGGGTTATACATCAACCACCACTTAGAGATATTCGCGGAGGATCAGAATTGGGTAAAGTTCGTCATCTCCTCACTTACTGGTCAGGAAACTGCACTATGGATGCAGAAGATTGAGCTGCTGGAATCGGCGGCCCCTTTTGAAGAGGCTCAAGACACGCCTCTATGTGCTCTCCAGACCCGAAGAGGAAGCCATGGAGACGTACATCTGGGAAAAACTCACTTCCGGTATAATCTGCCTGTCTACCTCCCCAGTGTCATCAAGCTTCTTCTTTGTGTAGGACGGGGGGCCTTCGACCATGCATTGTCTACCGTGAGCTCAATGCCATCATGAGGAAGTGCCGGGAGCTGCTACCGCTAAACCCCTTAGAGCTGGAGCAGGCCACGAGAGGCATGCATCTTCACTGGACCTCCAGAGCACCTACAACCTGATCTGCATCTGGGCTGGTGACAAATGGAAGAACTCATTCATCACCAGCACATGCCAGTTCAAGTACCTTGTGATGCCCTACGGTTTGGCAAACAGCCCTTCTATCGTTCAGAACTTCATGAGTGGCATCTTCGCGAACATGTTCAACCGCTTCTTTGCCATCAACATCTACATCCTTATCTACTGCCGTTCCCCTGAAAAGCACATGAGCCATGTTTGCCAGGTCCTCCAACAACTCTGGGAAAACCACCTGTTCGTGAAAGAGGAGAAGTTCCACTGACCATTGCTTAAATTCCTGCGGTACCAGATCCATCCCGGGGTCATGGGCATGGATGACGAGAAGGGCAGTCCGGAATTAGCCCCAGCCCCACACTACCAAGGAGCTCCAGTGGTTGCTCGGGTTTCCAAACTTTAACAGGTGTTTCATCTGCAGTTTTAGCTCCATGACCACCTCTCTCACTGCTCCTCTGTGGAATGGTTGCACCTCCCTCCAGTGGACTTCAGAGGCTAACACCATAATCCGCTCCCTCAAGGGCCTCTTCAGCTCGGTGCCAGTGCTGTAATAGCCCAACCTGTTGACCCTTTGTGTTGGAGGTTGATGCCTCTGAGGTCGGAGTGGGATACCCCAGGGTGACTGTCACAGCCCTTCTCCTGGGCTGCCGGTGCTGGTAGCCAGGCTGGAAGGAGCCTGTGGAAGAGTATGTCCTGAAATGTCTCATCTGTGCACATCACAAATTGGACACCCGTCAACCCGCATGGCCTCTTTCTGCCCCTCCTTGTGCCCCAACGGCCCTGGTCCCACCTGGCCCCAGCTCATCTCCAGCCCCAAGCCTAACCTGATCCGTCTGAGCTCTGCCTAGCTTCAGGAGTGTCCAAGCTCCTCTTGCCTCCTGAGGTCCCCTCAAAGCCCTATCTGTCCCCTGAGGTGTCCATTGAGCTCCATCAGTCTACTGAGGTGCTCACTCTCAGAAGCGCCTGTCCTGTTGGCCACTGCTGGCTGTAGTCCACTCCAATGGGGAGGATGCTCCTCTGGTTTGGCCATGGGCCCTGCACCCCTGTCCTGAAGTGGCTTCAGGTATCAACAGCAGTCCAATAGTAGTCGCCTGTGTCTCCATCTCCGGAAGAGGAAGATCAGGGCACGCCATCCGTGGCTGCCATGCCGGCCCCTCAGGGCCCTCCTATCCAACAGGCTCCTCGGACCCTTCCTGTTCCTGGCTTATTCCCTATTCTCGCCCTTCAGGATTCCTTTCTCCCTTAGGTTCAAGATTCAAGATTCCTGACCTGCTGTCCCGGAGGCACCTGAAACACCTCTCACTCCCAGCCCTGCTAGCTCCTTGATTCCTCCTGGTCCCAAGACCCAGGAGGGCTCATGTCCCAGGGCTAACACTCTGTCTCCTGGGGTCCAGAAGCCCACCTAGTTCAGCCCTGTTCACTCCAGCCTTGTGAGAGAGGCGTTAGGGAACAAACTCAAACGTTCATGGTTCTCCCTCTACTAGACCCCACTTCTATTTGTTTGATCTCTGTATTTGCCCCAGTACCCCATCCCAAACTTTTATGGAACTATCACAAGCAAAGCATCCACAACAGTGGTGGACTGGTTCCAAAAACATATACATTCTTCATTTATGTAGGAATACAATTACTCAATTGTGCAAAATTAGTTGCCTATACCTTATTTAATGTGCAGTTCCACTTGTTCACAAGACGGCACTCTAAAAAAGTGTCATAGACATAAAATATGCAAGTAGTTTCCCATATAGCCAAGATAGCTTTGCAAATCATGAGTTCCTTAAGCACAATTTACCATAATTCTATATACTGAGGTTATGTGCTTTAAATATTTAAAGCCTTTTAGATATTGTTGCCTTTCATGATATTCACGTATCATGCCTCAAATGTAATGAAGCATGTTTTGATTTTAAAAATCTTAGGAGCAACTAGTGCTTTCATTTAGCTTCTTATTTAACATTTAGTGTATGCTGTTAAGAGGCTTGGCCCAAACTGTGAGCAGAATAAATGTCATTTTGGCATTTTGAATTAATTCATGTTTGGCCTGCTTCAGCCATCATTCACCCTGATTGAACAGGTGCACTTGTTTTAGTTTATCTACAAAATACTCTTGCTGTTTCCCTGTGGTGTAATATGATAAATCAATGTCCAGGCATGTATTTGTTCATTTGTTTAATCACTCACATATAGCAGTAATTGAATTACAGCATACGCATCGAAAAAAGTGTTTGCCATAAACAAGAAAGCACAGTTGTATGAAAAGCAGGAACAAATTGTATTAGTATATATGTAGAACAGCTTCACTATTAAATATTTATTTCTTTACAGCAGCAAACAATTTGAATGCTTTTAAATATTCATGCAATGTCTAACCAATGGCATGTATTGCAAAGCAATGAATTTAATGTACCATACAATACGTATGAGAGGCTTCATGAAGGATCTTGTAACAGCTGTTAATCTTATAATCTTATGTTGTACATTATATGCATGGTTCCCTTTTTGAGTGTATATCTAAAACACAGTTTCATCTCTGAAATCATGCATGTGCGACACCCTACTATAAGACCATGAAATTCCCACATTATGATAATTAAAGAAAGCATCGGTGTGCCACGCCTGTCAGCCACTGCTTCTAATTCTGTGGGAAGCACGGGGTATAAATTCAGGATGTAACTGTCCTGAAACCGAGACCGAAACCATGATACAAGCTATCTTGCATCATGCTTCCCGAAGACAGAACTACAGTATATCCCCCACGACCCCAACTTACTTTTGCAGTTGCAGCCTTATTGCGGTTAATAAAGTCATTTTTCACAATTAACACTATAATAGCTGTAAATCACAATATTATTATTCTATTTAAAGTTAGGGAAAGCTGTGTGTTTTGTAAATATTACACATTACTTTGGGGTGAAATCATACACGTATCCGTTATGTACTGTTACTATTTAAATGTATTCTGGCTATATGTATTCTGGCAGGTCAACTGTGCCTGGCGGTTTTTAGCTGTGTGGGTGGTGGCTGCTATTGTGGTGAGTGAGTCCAGCCTCATGCTGACTGGGCATCTGACTGAAGTATGCAACTAACCGCTCCCCTTTAGGATTGAAAAGCAGAGCCAAGCCCCTTGTTGCTAGCGTATAGGTCCAGAATAAAAGGGAGACATGAGTCTGGGTACGCTGGCAAGGGAGACTTGGCAAGCACCTTGTGGAGCTGGTTAAAAGCTGTGACACAGGCATGTGTAACATAGGAAGCCACTTACTTTCTCTTTAAGATGGTGTGGTGAATTGTGATGGTTTATAAACAATCATACGACAGCAACCCCAGTGGTCTGTACTATGAAGCAGGGTTACTGGCTTATCGGGGTAACTGTGCATCTTTGTTACAATATGCGGAGTGGATCAACCCTGTACTGCCGCCACCTTCTCTGGGTTGGAGGCCACGCCTTCCCCGCTGATGATGTTGACCAAGAAGTGTGCCCTGTGCTGGCGGAGGGTTCAGCCATAACTTTGCCCGCCGGATCGTGGTGAGCACAATTTCTAGGTGCACTGGATCTGGGGGACATGGGCCAGGACACCTCTGCAGGGTGGCTGGGGCATTGCACAAGCCAAACAGCTTCACAAAGAAGTGCCACAGCCCCTGACAGTGGTAAACACAATCTTGGGGTGGGCTTCTGGGGCAAGTTTGCCCTGCCAGGGTTCTCATAAGATATGGGCAAATATACACACCATAATCAGGAAATACAACTATTAACACAGCAGTACAACAAGGTGCCATTTACAACTGCCCACGAGTATGCCAGGATATGCTGATCCTCGCCAGCACTTCACTGCTGATCCTCGACTGCCCACCTCAATTCTGAAGCAATTCCCAGGGGTCCCAAGGATCGGGCACCATCAGCTCTCAATCTCACGGGTGACAGTGAGGCTCAGCTGCTGGCGGGTGCTTTCATGACAGGTACCGCCCGGATGCCGAAGCTTCCCCTTTTCCCCCTTAGGGAGACTTGCTACCTCTTCCATACGGTCCTCCTGGCCGAGGAACACAATACCCACCAACATCCACAGCCAGGCCGTCATCTTCGGGGATAGCCAGCGCACAGAGCAGCTGGAGTCCACCAACAATGTGGCCTCTTCCTGGCCTTGATCCTTCTTTCTCCCTTGCTTAGTGAGGCCCTGGTGTGCAGCAAGCTGGTCCTGCTGCGGGGCCTCCTGCTCGCAAGGTGGGGTGGCTGTGGTCAGCTGCTCCTGCCCTCGCTGGAAGTGGGCATGCCACTCCTCCAGTGCGCTGAGGTCTGAAGCCAGCCGAGCCTCTGTCCGCTGCCTCTGCTGGTCATGCCCACAGCCAGGGCTTCGCGGTGTGCTGCCCGGGTCTGGTGCACTTTGGAGGAGCAGTATAATGCCTCTCTTGCTTCGCAGCCCTCCGCTCGCTTCTGGGCAAAAGCGTAGCCAGTGCCCCCTCTACCACAGCCCCAGCAGGCGAACTTCTTTGTTTCAGCCACCTTCTTCCCATAACCGCTGCCTCTTCTGCTTTGCCGCCTCACTGCTTCGAGGTCTGCCAGGCGCTGTTCTCCATCATCCAGCATGCCTGCTCCAGCAGCGCCAGTGGGATCGCTTCTGGAATCCCACTTCTGACACCAGTTAAGTGCTGTGCAGACTAAGGCATCATGTTGACGGCAAATAATCAGGGGACCTCCTTGTGGGGTAAAACCAGGCTCTTTTATTAACTCACTGTACAAGGCACTGTAGAAGCACTGGACCCAAACAGAACAGTGGAAACACTAGGTGGTCAGACACTAAACTGTAAGGTACACACATTACTGACCTGTACAATGTTCCTGGGAAGTTGGCAAAAAATACCCACTGAGGAGTCACGAGAGGGCAGCCAGTATATGTTGGCTCTTCAGTGTTGGAATTTCAGATCATCCCCAAATAAAAATCTGTAAATGTGATAAATAAGCAGTTCATATTTTTTTAATAAATTGTGCTAAAGTACCTCAGCTATAGTTATTTTTCACCTTAAAGTTGTGAGAAATCAATTTAAAGCAATATGTCAACGCCAAAGTATTTTGCGAATGTGGGCGAATGTATGGCTACCAGGAACATCGCCTCACATGTGGCAGAGACTGCGGTGGGTCCTTCCTCTCAAAAATCACCACCGCTGACTGAAAGTCTGGACAAGCTGCTAAGCAGCTACTGATTGAAGTTGAAAGTACAGGTAAAAAATGGAGGCTATGTGAGATACAAGTGCTGGAAATCCTAACAAAGAGAATAATGCAAGATTGGTGGAACAGAAAGAAAACTACACTAATCAATGGCATCCAAAAAATATTAACGGACTTGGTATTACCACTGGTGATCACAGGCACAGAGTCTTAACCCACTGAGACACTCACTGTCTGTAATTTTTTACCCCAGTTAAAAAAAACAGTGTTATCATAAAGAAATGGAAAAACAATGGGCTGGACATGGGCAGTTTTTATGTCATATACAAAATGAGGAAGCTCTAAAATATAAAAGAGGATGGGTGGTTCGTGTTTTTCACAGTTCTCTCAGGAGTAAACATAATGTGGTGATTATGTTAGTGAATAAAAATATATATGTTTTGTCGTCTTAAACCAGAGAAAAGATAATGGAGGTAGAATGATTCGTATTCAGGTACTAATAGAGGGATTGCAAATGATACTATGTAACACATATGCTCCTAATAAGCAATACTAACACTTCTGCTACAGGGTAAATAGTATGTTGGGGGAGATGGAAGGCTAAATTATCTCAGCAGGAGATTTTAATCTGGTGATGGACCCTGCATTGGGCAGAGGCAATAGGCCCTTTAAAAACAAGCGTTAGGAAAGCAATTTATAAGGCGAATGAAAATGCGGGACTCAGATATATGGAGGTTAACTAACCGTTCTGCTAGAGAATACACATTCTTTTCCTGCTGCCACAAATTCTATTCAAGAATTTAAAAAAAATAATAAAAATGCAGATTTGTTGTATTGTGATTTGGATGGATTGCAACATTGCATCAATTGTCATTACAGAGCATGCAGCAGAAGAAATGTGCATTAACACAAATTGGGATCTGGAGAGAAGGGGCAGACTGAGACTTGAACAGTTCCCCACTACAATAGCAAATCTTCAAAATGTGCTTAGGAGTGGAGCTTAAGTCATTTTTCAAACTAAACATTGGCAGTACAGAAGATATAGCAATGGTTTGGGAAGCTCTGAAAGCATAAATAAGGGAAGAATTTACAGCAGTTGTAAAGAAGAAGAGAGAGAGTTTGGATAGAATTGAGACATTAGAAAATTAAATGAAAGTTAAAGAAATTCTTCAGACTCCTCTCTGAAGTCTTCAGTGACTTACAATAGTAAGGCACTTTTGTAAACTTGCGTACCTTTTACATGATATGTACAAGAGGAAGGTGGAGTATGTATTATGTCATCTGAAATCAGATTTCTATGGAGGAGCTGAAAAGGGGTAAATTGTTGACTAGAGTACTGAAAGAAAAGAGGTGTGATTCCAGGGGTATGATGATATGATGTCAATAATCAAACAGGGTAATGAATTAGTCCCTTCAGCTTAAGAAGTGAATGAGATTTGGCAGTCCCCAGGTTGAGAACAAATTTGTCTTTAAATCAAATTTGCAAGTCAAAAAAATAATTACGTACTGTATCATTTTATTAATAATACAATAAAATAAATAATACAGTAATACAAGTTACTATATACAGTACTGTACTATACAGTACCTTGAGCTACTAATCCACCGAAACCACTCTATTTTCGCTAGTGTCACAAAGTAGTCTGTACATTTGTTGTTACAAAACATCGTTTTTATTCCAAATTTATAATATAATAGGTTTATGGCAGTCCATTTGTAAGTACAAGTTGTCTGTAACTTGGATGTTTTTAACCTGGGGACTGCCTGTACTATAACAGACTATAAACGTCTAAAACATCCTCAGGAACCATGAAAGAGGAGTTGGAGTTGTTCATATCCAACATTGTAATACCTAGGCTGCAGGCTGATCGGGCAGAAATGTTACATCACTGTGGATGAGATAAGGCAGGGTATATCTCTCACAAAAATGAGAAATTACCTGGATATGATGGGCTCGCAATAGAGTATTACAAAGGATATGTTGACATTGTTGCCCCAGTATTGCTAAAGGTATGTCAAGAAATATGGTTAAAAGGCCAGTTACCTCCAATCTTTAACGATGTTTTAGTATCCTTAGCTCCCAAGGAAGACAAGGACATGGACTCTGCAAAAGTCAAGCCAATAAGTTACCTCAATCTGGATTGCAAGGTCCTGACTAAGATCTTGGCCTAATGTTGCAGCAGGTTTTGCCAAACACTACCCACCCTAACCAAGGGGGGCTTCATGAAGAATAGATCCTCCTCAGATAATGTGAGAACACTGTTCTGTTCCATCGGATGTGGCTGAGTTGGTTATAAAAAGAATCTGTAGCTGCCATTTCCCTAGACACTGAGAAGGCCTTTGATAAGGTGGAATGGGAATTTATTTTCTCGGCTTTGTAACATTTTGGACTTGGTCCTAGTTTTGTTAAATGGGTAAAGCCATTTTATCAGGCAGTGTTTCTCAGCCCGGTCATTGGGGCCCCCCCGACAGTCCGCATTTTACTGGGAGCTTGGAAGAAGCTTAAACTTGGTCCGTCTGAGAATCCCTGAGGACCGGGCTGGAAAACAGGAATACTGTACAAGGAACCCAAGGTGGCGGTGATATCAAACCGTCCTATCATTTTAATCTCAGCAGGGGATCTTGACAGGGCTGTTTATTAAGATCTTTACTGTTTACCATTTGCATAAAAATATTAGCCATTGCAATTGGAAAGAGTATACACTATTGTGATATGTGGGTATCTTGGCTACAGTGACTGACCCAGTGACATCTCTACCAAATTTGCTGGAGACTATATACTCCTTTTCAAAGTTTTCAGGATTCAGAATAAACTGGAATAAGTCAGAGACCAAGCCCCTTTCAAGGTCTTGCTTTCCATATATGTTGGAGAACTTCAAATAGATCCCGGCGGGATTAAAGTATTTTCGCATAAGATTAGGTCAGGTTTTTAGGGAATGCCCTTAAACAATTAAAATCTATTATCGTTTATGATCAAAAATAATTTGGTTTAATGGAAAAAGATTAGTCTCATTTTATGGGGTAAAATGATAGTGCTTCCCCAGTTTAATTATATAGCCACAATGATGCTAATTATAATATCAAACAAATTTTCAAAACGTGTGTGAGAGTATAGTTAAGCTATTTTTATGGGAAGGTAAAAGGCCGGTGATCTGTCTGAAAATTTGACCACGTCCAGCTGGTCACCGCATAATGTGCCTGCCAAGTTTGACAAAAGATCCGTAAAATATTTTCAAAGTTACTGTATTCACAAGACCAGTATTCCAAGCGTCTTGTACGGCTGTTTTTTCCTTCCTTTAATGCCACACAGTGCTGCTGCTTCATTTTGGGCCAATTTAGTTTGCAATTTAAAATCAGGTGTAGTTCTTCATCCGTATAATGTTTTTGCAAAGTAGTAAAAAGATCCATCAACTACTTTTTGACTTATCACATTCAAAAGGTCAACTGCTTTTTGGGCAAGCTGTCTCAAACTCAATTCAATTCCAATTCATCCCCCCATACAATGCCACTGCAAAGTTTGAAAAAGATCCATCAAATGGTGTTTAAGTTGTCATTTTAACATCCAAAGCATCTGCAGCAGTGATGGCGGACTTGGGATAAAACTATATGTATACAATTAACTGAATACAGAACAGCACCCGAATAAAAAAATAAAAATAAAAAAACATTATGTATAAGAAAGCAAAAGCCAACACAATAGCACTCCACTCTCAGACAGAATGTTTAGGCGATGTTTTCACATAACATGTTCCCCTGTTCTGGATGCATGCTGAATTACAGTAATGAGTTCTGTTTCAGATTAATGATATAGCTCTCGTTCTCTGCAGACCAGAGGGCTCACCGCAGGTCATGCAGGGGTAAGGTCATGACATGACACAGGAAATTGGGAATCAATTAAAATGGCCATAGAAATGAAGTCATTTTCAGGGAGTAAATTTCACCACTCATTAATTGCATAGATCGAACATACACTGGTGCTATAATAACAACAGTCTGATGCGTTTAGTATATTAGACTATATTGCATATATACTCTGCTCCTGATTTGTTGATCAACAACAGCAACAAGAAAAACAATAACCAAGCGTGCAACCATAGAGATACTGAAACATTCATGCAACCATGTAGAACATCTTAAGTTTCCAACGGCAGATTACATGGAATAATTTAATTCATTCTGTTTCCCCAGTTCAGTGACAGAGAGTATACCCATTAGCTTTACATGAAGCAAACTGATTCCTACTGTTTAAAAGATGCACAACATTTGACAGAATGATGATAGCATAAACTCAGTTTGAGTCGCATTCATGTATATTCGTGCATATTGATTGCAATATAATGTAATATTCCGAATGTATAGTCAGGCATAACTTCAAGGCTTGACAGGCCCTGTTTTCCCGAATGAAATAAATGGCAATAGTGGGCCACGTAATGACAGGGTATAATTGCAGGATAAATGTATTCCTCTGCTGGCTGTTCTCCCTGTAGTTTCCAGCGCTATGAAGAGTAGCACTCTCCCAACAAAGACACGCTGCTTTTCACAATTACTCTCTCTCCCGCTCTCTTCCATCTATTGTCACAACCTCTGGGCTACACGCAATGGATTCTGGGAAAGCAAGCAGACTTCAAGGTATCTTAAATAATTGATTATGCAGAGCAAGATAATCTGTGGCCCACTTCCCAAGAACAAGAGCCAAGGAATTCACAAAAGAAGACATTTCAGTTCTCTTTTTTTTTTCATTTTGTTTTTCTTCAGCAATAGTGTATGGAGCACGTATGGTTTGCTCTGTGAATGCTGAAATGTACATCTTAATTCTGATTATGATGCATCATTTTAAGGCCTCTTCGCCTGCCCTGCACGGTGCTCATCCCTCTTCTGTAGAACAATGCAGGAAAGAGCATGGAAACGCTGGCTGCCACCTCCAAAAGGAGTGTTGTAAATATGTATATATTATAATATATATAATATACCCTTTCTTCTTTGCAAAACAAGAATTCCACCAAATTACTGGCAACTAACCATGATCTGGGATTGCACCGCAAAATGTTAAAGAGAAATATATGATTTATATATGCGCTTAATAGACAAAAGGCAAATTCATACAATGAGCTGAGGTGCCCTATAGTCATTAAATGAGCAGTCTGAATCCACTGGCCATCGTCTTGTTAATACCATTCTTACATTTTATATCTTTAATTACACTATGCTTCTAAGCATGTCTCACAAACCAATATTTAAAACAAAACCACCTTTGCAAAATTACAGTCACAATCTCTGTTTGTACATTTGTGGTACAGAGAAAATCATTCCAAAGGAAAGCTTTTGTTGAAATCAAATAAAGTAAAAGAACACTGGTTTCATTCTGATTTATGAAGAGGGCATGTAATAATACTTCATGCAGAAAAAGGCAGTTAAAGGGACAAAGGGATAGGGAGTTAGAGTGAGTGAATGAAAGTTGCATTGACACAGTGGTCCTCACAGCACCCAAAGCACATTACAGAAGCAATGGAGAGTCACTTCATCCACCACCACTGTGTAGCACCCACCAGGATGGTACAATGGCAGCCATTCTGCACCAGTATGCTCACCAAACAGTAGCTAAGGTGGTGAAGGAGCAGGAGTGAATTTACCAGTTAGATAGAGGGGATGGTTAGGAGGCCAGGATTGATAAGGCAACAGTGGTCAATTTAACAAGGACATTGGGCTACCTCCCCTACTCTTTCAAGAAGACCAGGGCTCTTTTATGACCTCAGAGAGTCAGGACCTCGGTTTTATATCTCATCTGAAGGATCGCACCATTTTTCCAGCACCGTGTCCCCCTCACTGCACTGGGAAGTTGGGATCCACACAGATCATAGGATGGGCTACCCTGTTGGCCACAGCAGCATCTCTCCAATAGCAACCCAACTTTCCTAGTTGGCTAGGCCAAAACCTGCTTAGCCTCAGGTGCATTACCCAGTCTAAACAGCAGGTGGCGTGGTTGCTGACAAATGCATTTTTTTTTATAGAAGCCACATCATGTGGGTCAAGGGCTTTTTAAGAAAAGCTACATAAAAGCCTACAGGCTAAAATATTTTGTTAATGGAAACCTGTTTAGGTTTAAATACAATGCTGGCTGGTACAAATGTATCCAACATTTATCCCTATTATGTTACTGACATACTATATTATTGGTAGTTTTACATTACGGGCTGCTTCATGCATTTTTAAGACTACAGACACAATTAACAAAATTTCGCTGCACATATACACCTATGTCTAGAAACACTGTTAATTCATAGGTACTGAGGAGAAAATAATGGAACTGTAGATGACTGTAGTAGGATACCACATGGAATATACTAGATACTAATATATTTGACAGAGAATAATACCTCAGATGAGGTATTGTAACATTGAGAATACAGACATTAGGTCTGTATTTGGCAGGACTCTACAAAGCAACACCGATTCCATTCCTTACATTATTGCTATTTCTTGTTGCGACGAGGCCTTAAAGGTTCAGCTTCTTTGATCACTAATTTTAACTTGGTAGGAAAGGTCAGTGTGTTTGTGTTTTTTGGACCACTGCCTTCAAAGCAGATTCTGTCTAAGACATGCATCCCAAAGCTTAGTGAATATAATCACTGCATCTGCCAGCCTAATCCCTCATATCTGATGGCATAAATAAAACCATTGCCATAGTTGAATTTCAAAGCATGATGGGGGGTGTGGGTGGGGGTGGGGGTCGAGCAAAGCATTTAAACCCTTCGCTTCTTAACTAGCACTGTACATCCTAGCATTCAATGAAGAATCCACATTCCCTAGAGATCACTGTACTTCTCCACTGCGGGGTATAGAACACTGTCCTACATTGCATGTGGAAAAGGAATTAAGCACCATTGACTCATTGCGGGAAATTAAATTTTATACTTTCCTGGGAAGGCTCTGTGAGATGGGAATTAGATCGGATAGGAGCCTTCAATGCCTTCATAACTCTATGGACAACTGGGTTTTACTGTTTTAAAGGCACAGCAACAACAAATAATTCTATTCTAGCCAGGTCAGACTGATAGGTATTATACCTTTAGACATAGCACCCTGAGTTTGTGTTCATGTTGTACTTGGAGAATGTGAGTTAATGAGTTGGAATAGCAGTTTCGAGTTAACAAATCCAACAAGGTACTGATTAGTCCTCAAACTGTCAAATTCTCAAAACAAATTGAGCAAAAACAAGTATGACTGTTTTGGACGCTGTTCTGTTCCTGTAAATTACCCCAACCTGCAGCAAACATGCCCCTAATGCTTTATGCATACCCTTTGTCTTCCAGCGGGATATTGGTTTCATTTCCTTTACAGCTGGCATGCTCATCAGTCGGAGGAGTGAATGGTTTTGTTATGCCTTTTGTTCGGTGTTTTTAAATCAGGTGCAGCGGATAAATAAAACATTAATGGTGTGTGAGCAGCCAGTTCCGATGGGAGCTCTGTTATCTTGCATTGCTGTGCTCCCCTTGTTTCCACACTCTGCCCCTCTCTGTCTAAGAAAAGAAGATTTCTGCTAATCCACAAGGGTTTTCAACACATTCTGTTGTAATTACATCCCTCCCCCCACCCTGGGTACCCACTCCACATCTTCCCAGACCCCCTTTCTTCTTTGTCAACATGGCAGTGGTCCATGATACTTCAAGCAAAGGGACTCACCTCTATATAAAACCCCTTCATTACCCAAACAGCACCCCACCCTCTCCCCTGCCACCCGCCTTTCCTGTTCCAATAAAGCTGTAAGTGATAAGAGAGTTTTACTATTCCACCGTTCCTGCTGGTTCCCTGTAGACCCTCCAATTTCACTTGCTATCAGACGGAAAAGCCTCAGAAAAGAAAGTATTCCTCTGCAACGCTGCTTTTTTCTTGTAATGAATGAAGCAACAGAGTGTAACACACATCTCCACGAGTTGCACCCAGCATCGGTCATCCCCCCGCCCCCCCTCGCCCCCCAATCTCTGCTGGGCGGAGAGCGCGAAAGGACGGCAGCTGCCTGATAGCCGCAAACAGAAAAGGCCGCCCACTCCCTCTGAAAGCCCAGACATTGTCTGCAAGGAAAATTGATAATAAAGTGGAAATTCAGACGGGCTTATCGCTCCCGTTCAGTTAAAAGGGCTTTGCCTTTCTTTTTTTCCCCATCGTGTGTATTTGCAATGTCCATTTTCTGCACGAGGATAATAGCTTTTCAACACAAAGATAATACAAACCACATTAGCTGTGCTCTTTCCAAATTAACATTTCAAATTGCCACAGGGGTTAAATTAACAAATAATAGAACTAACATAAAACCCACTATTAGTATTAATTGGCCATTATTGAAAATAATGAATAGGGCTTTTGCTAGGCATGTAGCTAAGAAATATCTTTATCATACACTTAAATATACAATACGTGCACTGGCCACTATATTTGATACCCCAACATAGTACCTCTGTTTCCAGACCCCCCCCCCCTTTGTTTTGGTGAGTTCTGCGTCCTGAGAAACCATTCCGCATGGAACTGAATGCCCTGTTCTTCGTTCTTCCTGCACTTGTGTTCATGCAGTCGGCTTTAACAAATCTCACTCAGTCCATGCAAGCATTGAACAGAATAGGGGCAAGAACACACCCCTGGCGAACTCCAGAATCAACTGGGAAGAATGCAGAGGTTCTCCCTCCACTCACTGTACCAGTGTACAGGCTGACCATGATGTACAGAAGCTTCAGGGAGGTCCCACAAAGTCTCAGGATGTCCCACGGGGCAACTCGATCAACTGAATCGAACGCTTTACGGAAATCAACAAACACTGCAAAGAATCTCTATCTATATCTGCACTTGCGCTCAATGAGAACCCTCAGTGCCAGGATGTTGAGCAAGTAATCACGGATCCTATTAAAGGTGACCCTTGCCAGGACCTTACCTGGCACGGAGAGTAGTGTTATCCCCCTGTAGTTGCCACAATCCAGGCAATCACCCTTCCCTCTCCAAATAGGTACTACACGTCCCGTTTGCCAGTAAGTTGAGATGAATCCCAAATGGAAGCCCATAGTGCCAGGAGGACAGCGTTACCACGTCTGGATAAGTTCCTCGGATACCACAGATCCCTGTGGCCTTCTCTACCCCCAGCTGATTCACCCCTCCGTGCAATCTCAGTGAGACTGGGTGGTTCACAGCAGCCTACAGTCCAGGTGCACCTGCCTTATAATGGCTTTTTCCATTCTGCCGCAAGTTGGCTTGCACCTCCTCCACGAGCCCCCACAGTCACCTCTACCCGCTCTTCTTTGGGGGTGGGGGCAGGGTGCTGAGGCATTCCCAGGCCAGCTGAGAGATAAATAATGATAAGTATTGACAGATATTCATTTCATATGCATTGTACATCAATGGATAACATATATTTTACAAAACACTAATTTGATTTACATTTTACATGGATGAAACACATACATGACTATTGACACATTTAACGTGAATTGTACATGAATGTAGGTCTTAAATATTTGATGGTACATTAATTTCATTTGTACATATTTTACATCAATAAAGGACATAGATGTCTAATGACACATTAACTTAATACGGATTATATATTTATGTTGAGTGTCATATGCAATGTGAAAGAATACATTTCCACTTCCAGGTAGTGGTCTTCATGCATGGAAAAAGGCTTCAGACAAGTTCGGTTAATGTTTGTTTGTTCGTTTCGTGTTAATTTGAATTCCATATTCCAGCTTATATGATTTGTGTAAAGTGCATAAGGATGGACAAAGACAAAATAAGAGAACCACAGTTTCAAGATGTCAGTATAATATGTCAGTATAATATGTCGAAGGAGGCTCTTCAGAACAATGACAGACGAAGTTCACCATGACCAGTAAAAGGTTATTTATAACGTTGCCTTTAGAGGGCAAATATTGATGGGAAACCTCTAGCAGACCTGAAAGTAGCTCCTCACTCAGCCATTATAGCTGAAAAGTAGCTAATCACTCAGCTATTATAAACCTTGAGGTGAAATTAAATAATGTGATCAAAAAGAGCCTAAGCACTGGCCAAAAAAAAAATCTATACAGAAAAACAAGTAAATGACAAACTTTCAGACAAATGACACAATTAGCCGGTTGATACATGCAAAAGCTTAATCGATACAAATACACTCTACTGGCCAATTAACAGAGAAGGGTGCGAAAAATACCAATGAACGTGGCATGACGGAGCATCTGTGGATGAGGATGGGTAAGACCAACAAAAAGGCCTGTGGTATAAAATGGAAAGGTACACGATCAATGTGTGTTGTCAACCATGACTCATGATGCTTCATGAAGCGCAACCAAACTCATTGGGAAAAAAAAAAACGTTCTAAGAGCGATGAAAGAAAAATGCCCTTATCAGAGCAAAATATTTTTCTTGGGATGTGTCCTCAAAAGATACTTTTGACAAAAAAAAGAAACAGAAGAGAGGTCAGGCATGTGATGTTACTTGAACACTGGAGATGATAGGAGACAGAATTTCAACAAAATGTATTGGAGCACATGGAGCAGGATAAACTTGCGAAAACCTTACAGATGTTAGTCAATAGAACTGCTGCATCTTGTTGATATGAAACAGCCTACCTCAGGGCTCTTCAAATCTGGCCCTCAAATCCAAGCCTTGTTTTGTGTTCTTCCAGATAGTTTAGTAATATCGATTCTGATTGGCCAGTGGCTTCACACCTGGCTCACAGGTGAAGGGAAGATGGAAAACAGCTCCACCGTGCTCGGACCTTGAGTACCGTGATTTGAATAGACCTGGCCTACCTGATGGTATGAAAAAGATCCAAACTTCCTTTAAGACCTCTTGTTGAGTTGGTTAATTTGCTACTCCATATTTGTATTTTATGATAAAAATATGAATGATAAATATGGGGCATTATGGATAGCATGATATGCAATATCAATACAAGACCAATGAGTACTGCATGCACTCAGTGAGGTATGAAAACATTCTGTAATCCATAGCTTGGTTCAGCAGTGAATTTCCAACGTTTACATCTAGTGACCTGCTCTATTAATTAGCCTCTCTACCCATGGGTTTCGATTATTCTGCAGCCCATCATAAATAATAATTCTCGCCTGCTTCTTGGCCTGCTGGTGATGCAGTAAAAGGGTTACAGGCTGTGACTGCTCAATGACCCAGAAGCTTATTGCAGTCCTAGAGCAAGATGCAACCATTTAAGGTACAGAAAATTGAGAAACAGTAGGAAAAGATGATGCTGTATTAGTGAAAAATAGGAGTGGAAGAGAAATGCAATGAAGAAAACAAAAAAATGTTTTTAAATGCATTTTCCACTCCAAATAATACATATATTTTTGTTACCATACAAATTGAATTCAGTGTCAGGAATTTTATAATGGAAAAACTTAAAATTTTGCTGTCATTTAGATGATAATCAGGTCTGAGCTTGAAAGACCATTCCATATTAAAAAAATTACAATTTTTCCTGGGTGTGTCACCCATCACAAGGTAGCCAAAAGCCACTTGGATGATCCAGAAAGGAATTAGAAGAATCCATTTTGCACAATAGAGACAAAGTAGTGGCTCTTTGACATTAATGACAAACATAATGTGAAAAAAGCTGTGAGTCAGGCTGCAGCAGTATTATGATATAGACTGCTTTGCAGCCTCACTAGCTAGACAGCTTGCAATTACAATACAATGACATTTCAATCATACCATATAATTATACAGGAGAATGTCAGTGTATTTGTCCTTAAGTTTTTTTTAAATGTGAGTTATAAGGCACAGCAACAGTGTTAAACAACAACTGCAACGCGTTGTTTCCTTTATTAGTGCTTTTCCACTCCCAGTTTCACTACATTTTGATGAATATTTAAATGATCTTTGAACAATCCATTGAAAATCAATTTGAAACTTGTCATTAGTGCCAAAAAATAAAGGAATGATAGCTGTGTCATTTTGTGTAATTTTTTTTCTGCTAAAAGCCATATTTCAACCAAATAGAACATGACCTTTTACAAGTATAGTTTTCTTGTTTTTATCCAAGTCTCTTTTGATCCACCAATTGAAAAATTGCAATTGTACTTTGCACATGAATGATCCAATCAGAAACTCCACTGTGATGAAAGGGGAGGTCTTCCAGAGACGCCAGTTTTCAGCACGCTAGACCATATTAATTCTTTTCACTTGCCAGTGACTTCAAATTCAGTTATTTTGATGCTTCCCTTCTCCCAGAGAACATTCACAATGAAAGATATGTGTTCTCTTCCAAGGAATATGTCTTCCAAAATGGAACGTTTCGATATAACCTCAGGCCAATGGTAAATGTATTCACTGTGTCTTTCCTGCCGCGTATGATAAGGTAGCTGGCACAGGCAGCAAGCACCATACCAAGCTCCTTTGCTGGGAAAATGTTGAACTACCAAAAAATTAGGATTAAAGCACTGGGAGCTCCAAATTGTCAAAGCGAGGAATGTTAACAAAGTGCATGTGTAGGTTATACAAGTGGGTCAAGGAACATGCAGGATTTTTGTGGAGAGAAACTATATACCACAAGTATCGCATTTATAGCTAAACAAGGAAATAGGCTGTACTTGAAATGGTTTAATATATGTATATGTATATGTGTATATATATATATATATATATATATATATATATATATATATATATATATATATTATATGTATGTATATGTATATGTATATGTATATATGTATATGTATATGTATATATGTATATGTATAATATATATATATATATATATATATATATATATATATATATATTATATGTATGTATATGTATATGTATATGTATATATGTATATGTATAATATATATATATGTATTGTATATATGTATATGTGTATATGTATATGTATATGTGTGTATATATATATGTATATGTGTGTGTGTGTGTGTGTGTGTGTGTGTGTATATCACACATACACTCTACCAGTCATTTTTTTCCAGTTTTTTATTGAAATGAAAGCATTGAACAAATAAAAAATTGAAGTTAAAAAAAGAGATCATGGAATCCATGTATAAACCAAAATGTATTTTAAACTTTTAACTCATGAAAGCAGACACCTTTGGCAGATGTATCAGCTGAACACACTTGTGGCATCCTTTCGACAATGGAAAATATTCTTCAGAAAGTTCTTACCAACTGTGTTGCAGACATTCCCATAAATGTGTGGCACTTGTGGGTTGTTTTGCTTTCAATCTTCTGTCCAGTTCGTTCCAAACAAACTGGATGGGGTTTAAGTCTGGAGACTGTGCTGGCCACTCCATGTTTTCAAACTTACCATTTTGTTCTTTTTTTCCTAATATAGTTTTGGCATAACTTGGACTTATGATTTGGGTCATTATCTTGCTGTAGGATGAACCCCTGACCAATATCAGAGGGTACTGCAGAGTACAGTGCATATCAGAGGGTACTGCATGGCGCTGCAGAATGCTGTGGCAGTAGTTTTAGTTCAGGGTGCCTCTCTCTCTGTACAAGTCACTGACCTTGGATCCAGCAAAACTGCCCCAGACCATCACACTTCCTCCTCCATATTTGACAAACTGAGGAATCATCCTTTCTCCTACTCGACGGCATACAAAAATCCTGCGTGATGAACCAAAAATCAAAAATTTTTATTCATCAGTCCATAACACCTTCTTCCCGTCTTCAGTAGTCCATCGGCAGTGTTTTGTGATCCAGGCAAGCCTCTCTTATTCTCATGACTTAGCGATGGCTTTCTTGCTGCAATTCGACCTGTCAAACCTGCAACTCGAAGACTTCTCTTTAAGGTTGAAACTGACACTTGCTTACTATGGCCGCTATTAAGCTGTGCTTAAAACGGTGGTCCTGTGAGCCGCCTATCATGCAAGCTGTTGACTCTCAGACACTTGTCTTCTGATGCTGTTGTGGCTTTGGGTCTGCCAGACCTCTTCCTGTCAGAGTTTTTGAGTGCCTTTTGAAGGTGAAGGAGATTGTACTCACTGACACATTGACTTTCTTCACAATTTCTCTGTAGGACAGACCTCTACTTTTCAGTGTTATGAACTACCTTTTGCAAAACAATACTTTTAAAATAATACTTACAAAGGTACTGTATGGTACCACAGTGTGTTACAAAACTACTGATATGCAGACAGAGGGGGTTATAAATAATCATAGCAAGTTGGGACACCTGTAGGGTTTGGTAGCCCAAACTTTCAAGGCTTGATCAAACTCCATTGCTGCAGAACAGCTTTAGTTTGTTAACCCATTTCTTGTTCACTAAAAAAGACCTTTTTGTATAATTCTGAAATGTACATTATTTTCCAGTTTTGGGTAACCTTTTTTTTTTACCTCTGGCAGTTCACCACTTACATTTGTACCATTGCAAGATATTCATTGGACTTGAACTGCTTGAATTTCAATGAAAAACCTGAAGAATTGGGGTCTTCTAAAACATTTGACTTGTAGTGTATATAAAGAATATTATATAGAATATAATGCTACTAAATGGCATTCTTTTTGTGATGATTAAAGCGCTGAAAAAATGTGTTTGAAAAATTCAACAGTAATATCTCTTACCAGAATTTATAACCCGGCCACTGAAGGTAATCCCATTACAAAGTACGTGGATTATCTTGAGAGACTGGTTCATGATTTTTGCTAAGAGATTTTTGGTACTGATTAATCAGTCCTCTTGTTTTAAAGTTTTTAATCCCATAAAATTTGTATCCGTCGTTTTTTCTTTTCGCGTTCAGTATGTACAGTAACTACATTAACTAATTATAAAATAATGTGTTATTCTTAATCATGTATGACATTGTTTATCTGATCCATGTTTTTTTAGGCTCTTATGATCAGTCTGTATATTTCAGACCGGAAGCTCAATTTGGACAGCGCATGTGCAAAAGCATTTATGTTTATGTAGTTAATGTATGACATTTGATAGTCAGATAACAAGAAAACGATGAAGATCTTTTAATGACCACATGACGTCCCTCACTTTTATTGCTCATTTCAAGACTCAATACAAATGTTTCTTTTAAATAGTGAATTTGACTCCACTGTTGGGAACGGAGAGTATGTAAAATTAGCCTTGGAGTCTTCAGATTTCATCCTTAAGAGTGTATACGGTACTCACAGAAAGCGTTAGGGTGCTTGCTTACTGTATGTTAGTAATAATAGTGCAAATTTATTGATTTTGTAACAAAAGCATTATTTTTTTCTTTCATATTAGAATCAGTAAAACATTCAAGTACTCACAAACTTCATTAACAAGCAGTCTGTTTAATTAGTAACAACTTTGCAGGTGCCGAATGATTTTGTTTTGTGTCCCTTTGGGAGCCAGTGAGTATAATTGCAATTAATAGCAAAATGGCAAGAAAATAACTGAATGAGTCAGTCAAAAAACTGACGCTCAATAAAAGAAAATCTGTGCGAAAAATATGTGCAGATGTGTTAAACATTGCTTATCAATGAACTTTTGTATTGAAACCAATAATTTTTCAACATGGTTGAATTGTTGACTTTAAGTGAGCTTTGTATGAGTTTTCAGTGGTCTGCCATCCCACCATGGGATACAGTCTGCTATGTACCCTGTGCTTCTTGGAACTGCACTCTCGCTGTATAAGTAATACACAGGGACCCTATTTTAACGACGTAAAGCACATTGTCTGAAGTGCATGGCACAGTTTTTGTTAATGTGTGGCCAACCCACTTGTGCCAGTCTGACGGCGAAAAAATAGTCGTGGCACCAGGCTCATGGTCCCAAAGATTGCAAAGTCTCAATTAATTATGGGTGGGTTGACATGGACATGGAAAACCAGTCAGTCTTACAGTATCTCCCATTCCCTTTAAAAGCCAGGTGTGCTTGCACCTTGGCGGATTGCTATTGTAATGGCAGATTTACCAGGTAGTGAAAAAGACAGACAGCGGATCTGCTCTTACACAAAATAAAAGTGCCATCTATGGCAACAGCAGGATCCCACCAAAGCTCCCAGAGCGTTATAATTAATAATGATAATAATAATTACAGTATTCCTCCTATATCTGTGAGTGCAGTGAACCATCCACAAACCCCATATATATCGTAATTTTTTTTCGAACCACAGTAAATCGTAAATAACTCATATCGCAGATATGGAGGTCCCACTGTAATAATTAGCCAGTTTCATTCGTCATCGCTGCAATTAGCTAATTCCAATGACTATTACAACTAATCATTATGACAAATGAATGCATGACTTCATAGTTTTCATATCTATTTAAACTGTGTTGCTTTTTGTCTCGCCTTTCCTCCACTTTGTGAGAGCCAGAGGATGCTGATTTCTGCTCCTATATCAACCAGACACATGAAGGTGGGTGAATTTGACAAACCTTTTTGCTGAAGCCTTGCAGAGAGAGAAAATTTGTATTAAAATTGAGTAGATTTCTGGAACGCTCCCAGTATGGCTTAGAATGCCCCTCTAATTTTCATAGAGTGCATTATCTCTTTGGCTGAATGAAAGATAAAAGAGCCTGTGAAATTCCTAGCATTTCCAGGCTCCCTAACTGGAATCTGTGGTGAACGGCACATCCATACCTCCTCTGAATGGTATCTGCGGGCCTCAGCATCTGTGTTGTTCAAACAAAATGAAATATGAAGAGATAAAATACAGAGCTCTGGAAGTCTACTCTTGGAACCGTCCTCTTTTTTCGTCTTCTTCTTTTTCTTCTTCTTCTTCTTCTCCCTCCCTCTCTGGCTCCCTCTCTCACATTTGCCATTAAGACTAACTGCCATCCCTCTTCTGGAAACTTCCCTGAGCAACATTAATCACCTCTCCAGCTCTCCCGCCTGTCGCTACCCAAGCGGAGTGAATAAGGACGGAAAGTTCAGACAAGAGGAAACATTTTCATTTAATTTATTACTTTTGTTAGAGCGGCAGTGCATAGCCGCCTGAGCCACACACTGCCGTTTATGATGTATAAAATTAAATTACAGTGGAATGTGACAGCGCACAAAGTCTTGCACTTTCCCACGATGCCTCATAATGCCCCACAAAGCCCCACGAAGCCTCACAATGTTCCATAATGCCTCATAGTGGCTCACAGTTCTTCACATTGGCACCACAATGCCTCACAGTGATTCCTAAAGTCCCACAATGTCCCACAATGCCTCAGTGCTTCCTAAAGCCCCACAATATCTCACAATGTCTCACAATGCCCCACAATGCCTCACAATGCCCCACAATGCCTCACAATGCCCCACAATGCCTCACAATGTCCCACAATGCCTCACTATGCTTCCTAAAGCCCCACTATGCTTCCTAAAGCCCCACAATGCTTCCTGTGCTTCCTAAAGATCCACAATGTCCCACAATGCCTCACTATGCCTCACAATGTCTCACAATGCCCCACAATGCCTCACAATGTCCCACAATGCCTCACTATGCTCCACAATGCCCCACAATGCTTCCTAAAGCCCCACAATGCTTCCTGTGCTTCCTAAAGATCCACAATGTCCCACAATGCCTCACTATGCCCCACAATACCTCACAGTACCTCCTAAAGCCCCACAATGTCCCACAATGCCTCACTATGATCCACAATGTCTCACAGTGCTTCCTAAAACCCTACAATGTCCCACAATGCCTAACTATGCCCCACAATGCCTCACAGTGCCTCCTAAAGCCCCACAATGTCCCACAATGCCTCACTATGCCCCACAATGCCTCACAGTGCCTCCTAAAGCCCCACAATGCCTCACTATGCCCCACAATGCCTCACAGTGCCTCCTAAAGCCCCACAATGTCCCACAATGCCTCACTATGATCTACAATGTCCCACAATGCCTCAGTGTTTCCTAAAGCCCCACAATGTCCCACAATGCCTCATTATGCCCCACAATGCCTCACAGTGCTTCCTAACGCCCCACAATGTCCCACAGTGCCTCACTATGCCCCACAATGCTTCCTAAAGCCCCATAATGGCCCACAATGCCTCACTATGATCCACAATGCCTCAGTGTCTCCTAAAGCCCCACAATGTCCCACAATGCCTCATTATGCCCCACAATGCCTCACAGTGCTTCCTAAAGTCCCACAATGTCCCACAATGCCTCACTATGATCCACAATGCCTCACAGTGCTTCCTAAAGTCCTACAATGTCCCACAATGCCTCACTATGATCCACAATGCCTCACAGTGCTTCCTAACGCCCCACAATGCTCCGCAATGCCCCAAAATGCCTCAGTGTCCCACAATGACTCACAATGCCTCACAATGTCCTATTGCTTGGTAGTATTTATACTTCAGCAGTTGTCTAACTTCTTTTGTATTGATTCCTTCTGCATCTAATAGGAGTGTAACAGTACACAAAACTCATGGCCCAGTACAAACCTCGATTTTCAGTTCATGGTTTGGTGTACAGGAGGAATAACAGAATTTGTTTTGAAATTATTTAAAACTGCAAACACAAACACAATTAGGAACAGTTGCAATCCAAAGGCAATGCGTCTGTCGACATATTTGCATAACAATTTTTTTTAGCAAATTGTAATAATAATTATTTAAATTAAAAAAACTAATTTATTATCAAAACAATCATAATCAAGTAAATGGCATGTTCTCTACTACTGAGTGGCTGCATATCTATAGCAACAAACACCACTATAGCTGTCACTATCTGCAGCCTTGCAGAGGCTGTTTCTGCCTTGCCTGTCATACACACGCTTGGGCGATGTCATCTCAAATGAGTTAGCACATCTGCTTGTGTTTTCAGCATCCTATCCAAGTTTGGTGTAATAGAGCCAACAGACAAGATTAAGACTATCAACTACTCTCTCTCCAGTGCTGGTGTACTTTATTGGGAAACCAAAATGCTCCCAATCCGCCAATTATGACTGAGTATAACCAGCATTAGCCATAATTAACTCACGGCAATAATTAGCTAAATGTTTTCAGTAGTGAACATCTGTGGGGGTCAGCCCGTGTCAATACATTCGTTCATTCATTTCAGTGTGCTTACCAAACCTAAAATCATGCACCAAAAGGTATATGATGAATACCTCCCAGTCTCACTCTATGTAGTTAGATACATCAATATATGTGCTGCAATGCCAAGTGCAAACTTTCTCATCCGGTAGGAGTGATAGTATTGACCTCTGTCGTGCCTTTCTGTCAAAAGGGAGGCCCTGAATTTATAGGGATCCGTTTTCATAGCAGGCTTGACAAAAAAATAAATGCATATGAGAACCCTATAGTCTATGGGATGGTGTGTGGCTCAGTGGGTTTGGGCGGCGTGATCAAATGGTCTGGTTGAATTCCCATGTTCGGCAGACCGACTCACTATTAGGCCCCTGAATAAGGCCCTTAGCACTTTGGATAAAAATGTCTGCTAAATAAATAAAAGTAAATTAAACACATATCAAATAAACAATTTTCTTTGGCAGAATGGTGACTCAGTGAGTAGCAGTGTTCTCCACAGTGTGTGCACTGTGATAGACTGGCATCCTGTCCAGGGAATATTCCTGTGCCGTGCCTTATGCTGCATCATGCATCGGATAGGCTTCAAGCACTCTTCATGACCCTGTACTGAATAAGCAGTTGGAAAATGGACACACCGTTTCTAAATGACAAAATCAGTTGTAGCTAGTAAACACATCCCATTAAGTCAAAAAGGAATTCACAGCTATCACTATGAGTATAAAAGAACAATCTTACGTTTTGTTTATTTATTCAGCAGCTGCTTTCATCCAAAACAAAGTACAACTGAGATGCAAGGTCAGCCAGTCCATGGAGCTTTTGGGGTTAAGGGCCTTACTCAGGGGCCCAATGCTGAAATCACTGCTAACTCTGGGATGTGAACTGCTGACCCTTTGTTCTCGAGTCCTAACCCACAGCAATACACCCTGCCCTCCCAAATCTCCAACATTTACGACATCCGCAGCAGAATGACGAGTAGCAACTCCGAAAAGGCTAATGAGGATGAGGATGACCAGGAAGACGATGATGAAGAGCATCAGTGATAAAAATGTGATGAAGATGGCTGAAGAGGCAGAGGGGAACAGTGTCCCGCATGTGAGACCCTCCCGCTGTCCCCCATCTGATTGATGAGCCAACATCCCAATGACTCTCCTTTTGCAGGACACAGCTGCTTCCAGCTTCAGGCAGCTGGATATCCACTGCAACGCATGCCTCTAAATCTGCTGAGTAACCGCAGAGCCCCACATTCACACTCCTTAGTGGGAGAGGGGAGATTTGTAAGGAGGAGGGTGCCGGTGCTGACGCTGCGGGGCTCCCAGGACCTGCCCGTAAATTAACTCATTTTTCATCCTGCCTCCCCTGCCTATGATTGGCACTTTCTCCATGCCAAGCGCAGCCTCTGAAGAGCAGACGGAGCAGCCGAGAGCCCAGGCTGTGCATTGCAGACACACACATGGGCGGATAGGGGGGATAGAGCAGCAGCTATGCAGACACGCAGACATACAGAGGGATAGAGCAGCGGATATGCAGACACCCAGAGGGATAGAGCAGCGGCTATGCAGACACGCAGAGGGAGAGAGCAGCGGATATGCAGACACCCAGAGGGATAGAGCAGCGGATATGCAGACACTCAGAGGGATAGAGCAGCGGCTATGCAGACACCCAGAGGGATAGAGCAGCGGCTATGCAGACACACAGAGGGAGAGAGCAGCAGATATGCAGACACACAGAGGGATAGAACAGCAGATATGCAGACACCCAGAGGGATAGAGCAGCGGCTATGCAGACACCCAGAGGGATAGAGCAGCGGCTATGCAGACACGCAGAGGGAGAGAGCAGCGGATATGCAGACACGCAGAGGGAGAGAGCAGCGGATATGCAGACACGCAGAGGGAGAGAGCAGCGGATATGCAGACACGCAGAGGGAGAGAGCAGCGGATATGCAGACACACAGAGGGAGAGAGCAGCGGATATGCAGACACACAGAGGGATAGCTAGCAGCATAAATGCAGACACACAGAGGGAGAGAGCAGCGGATATGCAGACATACGGAAGGACAGTGCAGCAGCACAAATGCAGACACACAGACATACAGAAGTTTTGAGCAGCAGATATGCAGACATGCATGACCTCAAACGACACTTGGGAACACAGAAACAGAAGGGCAAGTAGGGAAATATGCTGATATGTGTGTTTCTCAATACCAAAATGGCAAAGAATGCTCTTGTGTTCTTGGCAAGAGTGTTCTTACTAACTTGCCCCCTTAGAACAAACTTGCCATGCAATGGGATTATTGATACGTGTCTTCTCTTGTACCCGTTTTACATCATCCTCCATTATCGAAGAGCAGTTCCAATCCTAAGAACAGAAGTACTGAGGACGTTAAAAATCAGATGTGGTTGTTGCCACGCCCCAAATATCAAAGGTGCATTTGTTGCATCCTCACCAAACGTGAAAAAAATCCCATGATCTTGATTAATTAACATGTAAATCACAAAATTACAATTCTATTTAAAGTTAGGGCAAACTGTATATTTTGTATTTCTTACACATTACACCTGTTTTATTGTCTTCCAACTGTGTGTGTCACATGACTATTTTGGTCCAATCATGATCGAGTGATCACATTTAAGGTAAAAGCTAGGCTAATTCATTAGCTCAAGATGGATAATATCCCTGACATTGCAGAGCCTCCAGAGACACTCAAACTGCTGGCTATCCAGTAGAATATAGCATATTATTTTTTTCATTTATTTTTATGTAGTTATTTCAGGTAAATGTCACACGTTTGTATGTTATTGGTGATTACTGGAAGCCTGATTTATTTCCCCCATTTCTCCATATCCCCCCCCCCCCCCCCCCCCCAACCATGGCTGAAAAACCTGGGAAATCATTACACCTATAATATGTATATAATATATAACTAATATCACTGTATGTTCAATTTTATATTTTGAAGGTTGTTCAGTCTAATTAAATGCTACAGCATTCTTCCTTCTACCAAATGTATAGTTCCACCATTACATTGCTTCATTCAATGGTTAATGCTGCACAACGACTGATACAAAAAAAATGCCATTTGTAAATACAGAGGTTAGCAACAGGAGATTAATACGTCATTAGATTAGATCAAACAGCTAAAAAAATGTCCTGTGCAATCTTCCTTCAGTCTGTATAACATGTTTTATATCTTCTTGACTAGGATAGTTGTATTTAGTCAAATGCAATTAATATTTGGACAGCTAACTCTTCAGAGAGATAAAATATGCAACATGCGATATAAACAAACATCTCCTACTGACACATGAACTTAATTGCCCTGCCTGTGGCTGCTTTCTGTGTATCACATCCTGGTAAAATGACAGATTGCTGTGATAAAATAATGTCTTTATGAGAGAGCAGTAACTTGAGTCAGAGTTGTGGGCATTACAGGAAAAATAATGCTAATCTTTAATCTTAAGGTTATAATATGACAATAATTGCCTTGAAATTTATGGTCATACTATATTACTATTTTTAATGCGTGCATTGTGGAGTTTTTTTTTGTTTACAGAGGTGCACAGAAGCATAGAATATACTCTTCTGACACAATTCTTTCTTGTTAATGTTGCATTTGTGTCTGTCTGCTGCTGCATTTCACACATATGTTGTTGTATCTGAAGTATTATTGCACTGGCAAACTGTATTTTTAGGGTTCCAGTTCATAGTGAAGAGTCTGATTTTAAGCCTGAGAAGGCCGAGGAGAGGAGACAGCCTCTCTAGCTCCTGTAGCAGATGGAAACGTCAGAAAGTGACACTCGACTGTGAAGCAGCACCTGGTGGAGATGGGATATGCATCACTACATCTGTGGCCATAAGACAAAAAAGCCAGCCGGAGATCTTCTTCATTAAGATGGAATTGCTGGCAAAAGAACGAGTGCAAACGTTGCCAATCGGACTGCAAGCAAATGCCAAGAAAGTTGGGAGGGATAAATATGGCAAGAAGGCAACAAATGATTGATTTTTCTTATAGACTTTTCCTCAGTTCACTTTATAACCCTACATACTAGTTGTCATTTGGTATCGATATAAAAGTAATGCAAAATTTAACTTAACATCTAATATATACTACTGTACATAGTATAAGAACATATATGATGTAAAAATATGTTATGTAATCTTGTGGGATTAATGCTAGATTTTCATATTTATCCTTTGTAACACACATCAGCCTTAAAAACCAAAAACTGATCAATATTGATGTCATGAATTTGTTCTCATATTTTTATTGATACAGCAGTAAAAAATTGTTTTGTTTGATAAATCCTTAAACCCTCATATTTGGTTCTATTGAAAGCTACATTGCACATGGCGAAGTGGGACTCCATATTTACATTGTGTTCTCATTGTTTGACAGAAAGCACAGCCAGTCTTAAAGGTGGTAAGAATTAAAACTCACAATGCAGGGAGATACTAGGCAGCCTGAAAGACCCAGAACAATATCAGGAGATTCACAGTGCAAAATGTCCTTCCCTTGGCAACAAATTACTGAAATGACCTGTGAATGAAGCAAGCACATTGATATATTATTTAAGTTTTGCCAGATAATACTGATTTTAGCTTTGTCTTGCCATTTTTGTGATAATCTGAGTCAGATTACAGTGGCAGTGCCAGGATTTGTCAGGTAATGTGGGCCCGCAGTTGCAGGAGCGGCTACAGTTCAGAAGAACGAAAATTTCAGGCCTAAAGGCCTGGGGTCCTTCAGTTTTTAGAATATATTTGAATTAGATGACTTGGTCCTGCCTCCCCTAGTTGCTTAGAACCGCCACCTCTACAATCTGATTGGTTATCGCTCTGAACCAATCATTTCCCCTTCTGCCCTCAGAACATTTTTACGTAAGTCCAACTCCCACAAGCCTGATTTATACCTGGTCAGGTGACTTATCATCCAAATAATTACTCTAGTAAAAGCAATTAATAGCTAAGGTGGAGCGAAAGCCAGCAAAGGCTCGAGGATAAGTTCGGTCACACCGGAATACCTTATTTCCAGTCCTTTTAATTGTGCGTGGATGTAGCACACAGGAGGACCAACACGTATGTGAGCCAAATGCACATAAACCAGCTTTAAGGCCTGATGGGTTATTCCCAGTATAACAGTAGACGATTACAGCTTTGCCCAGAGTATCTGGTGTATGCCTTAGGGTCAGGTTCTGGATATAGTGGTCATTTTATCACGTTTTTTCCTCAGAGAATTTCTTGCAGCGTAACGAATGACGCCAGCAGTCCGTAAGTATACAGGAGCTATGGACAGAGGTCTCGCGGTGTACGTAAGAATTACGTGTCCATCCCCCCAGCTCAGCCAGCAGCCCCTTCTTCACTACTCTGCTGGACCACGGCAAGTCAGAAGTCATTACATGAACTATTAACTCGCGCTCAGCCTCATTAAGCATGCAAATTGACGGGGGACGGGAGGCCTGGCGGAATGGCCTGGCGCTAAGAAACAAAAGTAATAAGAGGAATGTGAGCGTGCCGATACCAGCCATAACACCAATGGCCTGACATTTTTGGCTTCACAGGGTCACTAAAGTGACTCTTTTGTATTCTTCTTCCACCTTCCTCGGCGATACATAGCTGAATTCTTCCTCTTGCATTTTGTTTTCTTTCCCTTATGGTTGACTGGAGGCTACACAATCCGTCTTCACAGTCTCTTGCCATTATCAACAGCGCACCGTCACAAATACCACGAGCGGTATCTGCGATAAACACAGACGTTCTTCCACGACAGATCAGCAAAAAAATGCATTTGTTCATGAACAGTCTTCGAATTTTTAACGAATGTGAATATAATTGTAGGAAATCACACAAACACACAAGCAGAGTATACAATTAACACTTATTTACATGCACTGAGAACCTAAAGTATCTTTTAATTAAGAGCCCATATGAGATAGGCAGACATTGCAATCATGTGCCCCCCCCCCTCCCCCCCCCCACCCATCTGTCTATCAAAGGCCTGGACATCTGTGGGAGGGGGGCGAAGCCATCCTGTTTCAGACAGAATATTAAAATGCCACCCGCGGGTAAATTGTCTGGAAATAATTCTGAGCATCCAGCCTAGCTGCTCTGCAGCATACATCAAAGCACACGCTGAACTGCAGCCAGCTGCAGAATATACACACGGTAGATGTCTGTATTGTGTGCACGTGCTTTGTGGGGGCCAAAACCTTCCTAAAAGTGGTTTTACATAAAAAGGAGTCTAATCAGAAGGGATATTTTATTGCCCATGCAGGGACTTAATATATTTTTGTATCTGACATTCCAGACGTGAATGTAAGAACCACGAGTGCCAAAATATGTATTTTAATGTAACTACACCAAGAATATGCCTCATAAAACTGCAGCTCAGACTGACTCAACCAAAATTATATGTACTTGTTATCTCTTAATATGATTTTGCTAAATGGTGGCACAAACCTTGCATCGCAGTGCGAACCACATTTTGTCAGAAACCATTCATGAAATCTTTCACCCGGCCTGATTTGGTGAATGAACTTTTGTTGTTTTTCCATCTTTTGCACACACAGACCAGTGCAAATAAGCGTGGCGATCCGGCAGACCTTGGCCATCTCTTCAAGGCTTTCACACAACTTCCCAATCTCCTGTGCTATGCTACTGTAGTGCTGTTGTTTGTTTGTTTTTAGACCTAAATGATTTAAAGTAGCTTCCTGTTTCCGTCTTTAAAATGATGGGCATGGTTCAAAATGTTCGATGTCCTATTGCTATTTTTAGGAATTAATAAAGGTGAAATTCTGCATGATTTTCGTGTTAAATGTACCAAGGTGTGGCCTTAGAAAGCTAATACAAAGCTGCCACCTTGGACTCGGAAATCTGGATTCAGAAAGCGTTCAAGTGCATATTCCATAGGAGACACTGCCATCCATTGGTGAGAATAGGAATTGCAGTCTTAAAGAGGGCTGTAGTGGGGAGTGTTACTGTGTCTTTGGTAGATATACCAAGACACATATATACATTAGGTGTAAACAACAAAGTCAGGAGGGCTCATGTACTAAGATGCTTTTGCTTTAGCTTCTGCAAGCTAGTATTTAAATAGCATTTGGGATGTAATGGTTTCTCCTGTCTCCATTGATCATCTGGCTGTATTTTCTTTACACTCAAAATGATGAAACTGTGTGAAAATCTACATGGTGTTAATGTTATGGGCCATGATGGACACTTGTTTGATTTTGATTGATTGAACTTTTAAAATTTAATTTGAATATGATGCATGAATCAAAACTGAAGTTATTAACATACAAAAAAATAAACTCATTCTCAGAAAAGACCCTCTCCGCAACATCATAACGCATGTGAAGGATGCTAATTTAGGAATAGAAGCAAGATACATTTTGGAAGTGCTAAGGTTTAAAAAAAAAAGTTGCTGAGAAATGTTTTAGCAATAATAGTGTAGAAGTCTGAGTTTAACATTCAGTAATTTCTGTTTTAGATTTTTACTTATCTATTTTTCTATTGTTTTTTATTTTAATTTTGAGTGTAACATGCCAATGTCTAATTCTATGATTTTTCTCATTTTATTATTTATAATTTACCTTACATCTAAAGCATGCAAATACCAGCATATGAAGTAAGACTTATATTTTGATAAAGTTTTTTCTGCAACCAGCATCAGAATCAGTTCATGACAAATTTCTTCATAATAATTTCTACTCCATAAAAAAAAAAATACCCCACCAAACAGTTTTGTTGCCAGTCCAAAACATGTAAATATCCAAAAAGATTAATATTGAATTGGAATAAAGTTATTGTTACAATTGTGATTGCCGATAAAAATACGAAAGTTACTCCCTGAAATTAGTTGATATGTTCGTTGCCTAAGGCTGGCATATACACCGAGGACAAATTCCAACACTGTAAAATATCACATACTAACAGTATGTTCAGGGCCAAAGACTGACACATACACTGAGCAGAAACACTGTAAAATATCACATACTAACAGTATGTTCAGGGCCTAAGGCTAATACATGTACTGAGCACTTACTGATTTGATACTGCTCATGGATTGTGGTTAGTTTACCAGCAAAAATGGTCTGTTTGACTATGAATCCCAAACCGCACTTCCCACTTAGAGAACAATTTAAAGGCATTGATGGCCCTTCCACCAAGGTAGTGCTGCTAATCAATATGTATTCTTGACTGTTATTAGTATATAAAATGCAATATCACTTTATGAAAGACATTGGAATAATTTCCCACTTTCCAACCTGCTTGCAAATTTCATTTTCCAAAACTTGCCGAGTGTATAATCAGTCGGGGCAAAGCATGGAATTTTTTGTAAAAATGAGGAATTATTCTGCTTTGGAGGGGTCATTCAGCCTTAAATTTGAGGATCTTTTTGCAGGAAATCCTGTCCCTTATTTTCAAATAGCTAGGCTAAATTTAAAAAATGTGGTTGCTATTCCGTACCCTGACCCAAGTGTTGTGGGAGAAGAAATGTTGAACACAGGTTCGGTTTTGGGGTCTGAATCATGGGGGATTCATCTCATCTGGCAAAGTTCCTCATCTGGATCTGTGTGAGGCCTCATTTTCCACATGATTAGCCATCCACCTGCCCTGCCCAGACAACCCCCCCTCCCTCTCCCTCTAGGTCCCAGAATATTCTACGGACTAACTGAGCAATGTATCGGCCTTCTGCAGCCAGCCAAAGATGCCAAATATGGGCCCATTTGACTGGATAAAGAGGATGTTCTACCATGAGACGAATGTCCTGTTGTTGGGTGCCTGGAACCAAAGAAGCCTCTTGGGAGAATTGCTTTGGTCAGAATGACTGACGGAACCCCAAAGCACTGGGATGGAACATGGAGAGAGATTTACTGGAAAACAGGTATCAAAGCCTCTAGACAGGAAGAAACATAAAAATAAAAGGGACCGTATTTGGAGAGAAAAATTATGGAATTTGAAACTTTTGGTGTATCAATTGATTAATTACATAAATTACATTAATTTATATCAGCAGTCATGGATGAAGACAACAGGTGAAATCAACTGGCTCAGGGGAGTTTTATCTATACAAAAAAAGGTGTAATCACCTTGCATAACATTTTATGTTCTAAAACCTTTCATAATCACCCAAATTTCCAAATCCATTTTAGCAACTCGGCATGTTTTTGAACTGTGGGGGGAAACTGGAGTAGCCTGAGGAAACCCCACGACGACATGGGGAGAACGTGCAAACTCCACACACATGTAACCCCGGCAAAGACTCGAACCCGGGTCCCAAAGATGTGAGGCAACAGTGCTAACCACTGCACCACCATGCACACCCCCCAAATTTCCAAATAAAGGCATAATAAGACATAGTGACCAATTTAAATTGTATCATTCATACAGTATATAGTAAAGCTAACTGCAATCAACTGTTTATTAAGACTGTAGCAATTTATAAAAATATCCTATATGCACACCAGAATAAGTAAAATATAAGACAAGAGTGAGCCAGATAATCATCAAGACGGCTCACGATAACATCGGCAAAAGCAGTAAAGGGCATTTGAGGAGAAAAAAAAACTTACCAAGGTCATAAACACAATCTGTAGTATTGTATGCAAAGCTATTTTTATCAGATGATTTCTGCAGAATGGATACTTTATTCAAATTGACAGTAGGGAGTTAATTGTAAATTAATTATCTTCATAAGCTTAGAAATTAAAAATGTCTTAAAGTAATATCTGCTTATTTGAAACTGTCCAGTACACACCACCACCGCCACAAAACTGCATTTAATAGATTCGATGACAATATTTCAATACATCTCTCCATATATCTTCAAACTGCTTATCCTGGTCAAGGTCGATATACAGAGATTGGCGTTCCTTTCAATACAGTACATATTGACTGGTTTACAGTACAGAACCTCGTGTACATTATTGAATTAGGTGTAAAAATATCCAATATATTAATTTAAATGTATGTGTAAAATTCTAATCTTTAGGTTTCCAGCCAGCTGCTAACGAGTACGAAACTGATTAATGTAATCACTTCTTGAATTCCCTAATTAGCCAGATCGGCCTCACTCAGGCGATTAGAATGTCAAGCACAGTAAGTAATGTAGAAAGCAACTATACAGAACATGTGGACTAGATTAGTGTAAATGCTAATGCATGTCATCTAACCACTCTTGCACTACAAGGTCCCATTTTGTACACAGTTTCTCTTCCCCAATTAAAATCCCAGACCGCTCAGTAGTCTATGTGTAATGTGTTTGCATCGCAACTGATGGAAGGACTACTGCAGTTTCAGAATGGAAGTCAGCATTATTTAATCGCTTGTTAGTTGAAAATGAAATCAAATGCTCAGTGGCTTTCAGGGCAGCCATAGAATGTGGAGAAGCAGATGGCCCCCTTTGGCATTACATACCCCTCCTAGTGGGGGTTAGGGTTACTGCAGTCCTCTTCACACATCATTCCCATTATGGATGCCCCCTTTATCCAGAGCATACTGTGACATGAACGAGCAGCTTTTAGACACTTTTGACAATGGAAGTAAGAGTGTATAGACAGGGGGGCTGTTTACATGCTATACTTTAGGGCTGGGCGATATGGCTATTTTTTTTCCAGTCATATCGCTATATAATTTTAGTCATTATTTCATTATGGAAAGGGTCCATTTTTGCTTAAAATTCCCCTAGGATTCCCCATAAAAACATTCAGAACATGAAGAAACGAAGAATTGAATGGATTGTAAACACAAATCTAATGTTAATGAATGTGTGAATCATACAAAAATGAACCGTTTTTTTGTCATAAGACTGTACGGTTTGTTGCTGGGCTTTTTCTCTGACTGCCTCGCTGTTCGATCCGGGGAATAAGGTTTAACATTGTTGGTACAGTTGCTACCAGGGATTGTCAACCTATCCGTAAACATACAAATGAATCTGTTGCAAGACCCATCCGTGTCCACAGGCTACGTTTCTAAATGCCATGTCCAATATTCATTTTGATCGCAATGTCCGTCAGTTTCTCATTTTCTAATCATTTAAATTTTATATGAAAATAAGTGAATATACTGTTTTTCGCCCAGCCCAAAAATACTGAAATATTTAAACCTGAAGACTGAAAAATCAGTTTCAGAGGTCAGTTTAGAAACAATATTTTTGTTTCATTGATTATCGGATTATTTAATGTTAGGCGACTTGCAAAATCTTCATGCAGTGCCTTTCTCAAAACTGGAATGGCAGAACACTGAAGAGGAAGTTCCCGTTGTTAGCCTATCCACAATACTATCTATTTATTTGTTGTATTTCTCCATCTATCAATCTTCCATAACCACTTACCCAGCTATGGTAAGCTTGTACATGAAGCCCTGAACCACAATTTAGAAATTTAGAAATGGCAGTTCACTTAACCACGTCTTTGGACTGCCGAAGGAAATTGAAGTAGACATAGGATACCCACACGACCATAGTAAAACATGAAAAATTCCACACTAATGCATTTGGAGTACATCACACACACACACACACACACACACACACACACACACACACACACACACACACACACACAGCTAGAGACAGGAATTTAATCCAGCTATAGTGCAAACTACTTGCTGCCACACTGTTCCCTTTTATTGATATAAATATTCATCTCTTTTAGTTTTAATAGCTTAGGCTCCAGTACTTAAATACAAAATATGTACCATGCATTCAAACAAAACAGCTGTTTCTAAAAATTTTAAGTCATATTTGTTCACTAAACCTTGGTAAGGCTTCAAATTTCACATAATCATTTCCCTGGTTGTCACAAAACTGGATTTAAACACTCCATCCATCCATCCATCTATTCTCCAGCCTCTTATCCAGTACAGGATAACTGGGGGCCTGGATCTTATCACAGGTAACTCAAGGCACAAAGGAACTGCCAGGATGGGATTCTAGCCAATTATAATGCATATAGACTTGTGCATTTACCCACACAATCAATTCTGACAGGTCATTTTCATTTGTATTTATCTGCCAGCTGATTTTGTGTAGAGCAACAGACAAGTGGGTAGATAATACTTAACGACATACAGCTGTCAAGGAGCCAACTTACTATTTCTCTTGGACTAATCCGTCAACGATCAACCAGAGGCAAGTGCAAGATGGTTGTGTCAAAAATAGCTATACAAACACTGATTGAAAACCTTATGTTTGTATTCAGAATCTATCTCCCAAGATGGCACCTAGTAAGAAACTAAACCAAAGTGCAATATACAAAAATGTACAAAAGTAATTAGTAGTGTCAAGTTAACCAGATCACAATGGAATGGCAGACAATAAGCCAGTAAGGGTCCAAAGGAGGGGATGAGGTTTTCAAAGCACACATTGGTAACCCCACCAATAATGAGTAACAGAGGTCTACTTGTGAGAGAGCCATTTACTAAACAAGGAACTGAGCTGCAAATTTAAAGATGGCAAGTCATCTAACCTTTGCGCTGCAAGAGGAAACCTCTATCACTTGGGGAGACCAGGAGAACTTCACATGCACAGAGCTGGAGTAGAAACCGGCAAAGCTGGAGATTTCAGGTCCAGTTGAGTATAAAGAGTCACAGTCACAGAGGACTCAATTGGTTGGTTGAAACGAAATCCTGGTATGGTTCTGTACTCTCTGGACCTGAAATCTCCACCTCTGGAAACTGAAATCCCAATCCTGTAGACGTAAGGTAACAGTGCTTTTCACTGGGCCAACAGCAAAATCTCATAGTTAAAGGGAGTACTTATAATACTTATAATGTCAGGGTTATAATGAGTAGATTCTTTCAAATTGTATAATATTTTGATTGCAATATGATTCTGGATTATGAGAGCAAGTCAAACTGTGTTCCAGCCCATGTCTTTAAACATCAGTCATATCCAATTATGTTCTGAAGTAAAAACAAACCTGTCAAAGAGACATATTCTTACCATAGTCCTGCTGGAACAAATAATCAAAACAAGAAGTACAGCATCTAAATATTTCATGAGGGACATTGTAAGAACAGCTGTTGTTTGTTTAGTCTGGCAATATATATACCGGGGTACAGTGCACAGCAATTTCTAACTTAGTAATATTTGGTGAAAAAAGAATGTGTGTAGTTGTTTCATTTATTACACATTTGGAAAAGCACGTGATGTTTCGTTGTTAGGGGATTCCTTGAAAAGCCTTTTTATAGAATAGATACGTGTCATATTTAAGTGTAATGCGAAACAATTCATTTTCCTTTAAAAGAAAACATTTCCATTGAATTCATATTATATTCGCAAAGAATGTAGTTAAAAGTGAAATCTTAAACTCTGATTAACCTATTAATATTTATTTTGTTAGAAAGTAAATCCAGTGACCTAGCTCTGGATAAGAGGCTGAAAGCTGGATAGCTGAATAGAAGGTAGAATTAAATGTGAAATTTGCCTCTAATGATACCTAGATTATACACTAAGCACTAACAGCTTCATTTGTGAAGATAACATTATCTTTGCCTTATAGTTTGCTAACGGGACAAAATTGCTCATTGGTGTGAGTTTGTTGATCCCAATTGGTACATCATTGGCCAGGCAGAAAGGCAGAGATGGGGGGGAAGACCTGCAAGCGATTAAGAATATCAATGTGGTTATTCTCTTAGAATAGATACTGATTGGAAACAAATATACACATGCTGAAAACCATCCTAACCAAATGTTTATTTAAATGACTTAATTAAGTAGAAATATTAATGCATTAACATATAAGCAAATGCATTCAATGGTCCAGAGGCACTGGGTTAGAGTAGAAGAAAAAGTGCTATTAGTAGAACCCGAAGCAGGAATTAAGATCTTAGGGTCCAAGGTCATTTTACTGGCCATTCCTGCAGGAGGAGTAAATGAAGGGGTTCCATCTGAGTGCGTCCCGAGATCGCTGAGGCATCTGGCAGGATGTCTGCCTACAGCTACACTTACTGTTGCTTAAAGGCTACTTATGCTTCTTGCCTTTAGATGAATGATGTTCAGTGAGGCAGATGGGGTCCACGGGGACCAAAGAACAAGTAAGAGGCAAAAGGAAAGTGTAGCCATTAATTCCATATTATGGTCCAGAGAAATGATCAACCAAAAAATTTTACAGGTATGAGTCAATGATAAATATAAAACTGGGATAAAATAGTGAAACTGAAACACTGGCCAATAAAGTGTTAGAGATTTCACACCTATACATGCACAGCCTGGTGGCTACTCTTCACTGACCGCACATTCCGTCAGTAAGTGTGAAAGTTTATTTAACAGAGCAATAGTACAGCTGTACATAAAATATTGCAGTCCATACAACATAATGAGAGATATAAAAGAGTTCAAAAGAGGACAAACTGTTAGTGTGCATCTCATTGACGCATCTGTGACCCGGACAGCAAGTCTTTGTGGTGTATTGAGAGCCACAGAAGTCCATGCAGGCACCTCCACATGTATGCATATGGGAAGAAGTATGAACAGGCCTGAGCAGATGATCGGAAGAGTCTAGTTATTAGCTGCCTTTATAACTGAAGGTCACAAAATTTCAGAGCATTCTGCACACGTCCCCCACCATGTTTAACAGTTGACTTTCGCCCAAATGTAAAATCCATCTGGATGTATCAAAAAGGGCAAAGCATCATTCATCTTGGTTCTTACCATTGCTTTGGGCAGAGTTGCCAGGTTCACAGTTTTCCTGCCCAACTGAGCGATTGCAAGAGGCTCCGAATGCTGAGTGAATCACAAGCCACCAAAATTGAGAGACAGACGTACGCAGAAAGCAGGGCTGCCAAATCTCACTCATCTGGCATCACACTCACAGCTTCAGACTCTGACAGAACAATACGTTCGGCAAATCTGTATTATTCCAGGGGGCAGCATGGTGGTGCAGCGGTTAGCGCTGTTGCCTCACACCTCTGGGACCCGGGTTCGAGTCTCCGCCTAGGTTATGTGTTTGTATGTTCTCCCCATGTCGTCGTGGGGTTTCTCTGGGTGCTCCGGTTTCCCCCCATAGTCCAAAGACACGCTGAGGCTAATTGGAGTTACTAAATTGTCCATGGGAGTGCATGTGTGAGTGACTGGTATGTGAGGTTTATAGGGTAATAAAACTGTTACATGCATGTGTGTGCAGACTTGTCTTGAATTAATACTCTCAATTGAGCCAGCTAGCCCAAGTTGGCAAGCTTGAGAAAGTAGAGCGTATCCATCTATGTGACGGAATTGTGCTTAACTGTAGTTTTAAAATGTTGAACATTTGAATGTGACCAGAATGCAAAATACTGGTTTATTTCTTTATTTTTGAGATACTGAATACTGGGATTTCAGATATTGGGCTAGTTTCAGCTTCCGTTGGGTGGATTTTAAGTAGACCTTGGCCTGGAGAATTTTGATCCTGGCAACACAGACTCTGATGCAGATTTCCACTCATCCGGATTTCGCCCGGACAGTCCGGTTTCCCAGTCCTCTGTCCGAACTGCATTTGGGTATCCTCCTTTTTGTCCCTTTGTCCTCCTTATTCCTTACTCCCTCCCCCCCGATAACAAGTAGCGTCACTGTCCTGCACACACATACTATGGAGGCTGATGGTGGCTATGCTTGTAATAATGTTTTTATGAAATAATCTTAAGAACTAGGAGGGTGCATCCTGTGTGTGAAATAACACTCTCCACACCCCCCTCACTCAAGACTTTTGGTGGGTGTCCTTCTTTTGTGACCATTGGTCCAGCTTTTTGGACACAGGTGTCCACCTTTTCATGCTGGTGGTCACCCTCGATAAAATCGATGTCCAAATGGCAGCTTTGAAGTAATGTCCAGCTTTGTGAAGCTCATACTATGGTTTTTATTGACACTGAAAGGCAAAGGTGCTGACTCAGCTCTCTTATTTTTTGTTTGCGCCATTTAGCAAATATCTTGTTAGCCATTTATCCCAGCAAGTACACAACTACTCTTCATTTACCCCTTTAACCGCTGTTCCTCTCTGCCAGTTCAGTCTGTCCATGCTTAGCACGCACAGTTATGCTTTTTGTTCTTCTTGACATAACAAATAATGGTGCAGTTTTTGAGACGCTTCTTTGCAGCTCCATTAGTTGACTCATGAGGCTTTGAAAACTGATTGTCTTATATATGTCTTTTATAGGTGACATTCAACCTAATACACCATGCCTCTGTAGCTGAATTTGTAATTGAGGTGAGCCAGATGTGTGGTTATCTCAGTACCAAAAAGTTTCATCTTAACAAAACACAAATGGTAAGACATATAAAATATAACAGGTAAGGGCTGTGTTGACTAAAGTGCATGGAATCCACAAAGCTCTGCAAGCAAACACTGTAACAAATATCGGAACATCTATTAGTTTACTGTTCCTGAAGACTTTTTTTTGCATTATTTTATTTTTGCTAATAACATAATCGTCAGATTGCCTTTTTTTTTTCATTCAACAACTGAATAGCAATATTCATCATCAAATTAAAGCTCATTAATGCTTTGGGGGAGCAGCAGCTTAGTGGACAACACTATTACCTCTGCACCAGAATCGTGGGTTCGCTCTCTGACGCTGTGCACCGGGAACTTTTTATGCTTCTGTCCAGTATAACGTGGGTTTTCTCTCACAGTCCAAAAACGTGAGGTTAGTTGTCTCTTTAAATTCGCACCTTTTTTGGCATGGAATTACCACTACGTACCTTCAACTAGATAAGCAGTTTGGGGAAATGCGTGCATTATAATTCTCTTTTCAACAATTAATTATTGAGATATTTTGCTCTTAAAAGACTGGAATCAAAAAATTCCATATGATCTTACAAAAAAAAAATTCCAGATCTTTCATACGAGTGTGTGTGAGTGAATAGGAAAATGAAATGAAATATAAACACATGAAACACAACAAGCATGAAGCCCAACAGACGGAAATACAGCTTCTGTGGCACTGGCCATATGTTAGCAAGGTGATGTTCCATGAAATCCAGCCCACTTGTGACACATGCCGCCTCGGAGTGTCCAGCACCTGCACTGGGTCTTCGCGTGTCCATCTGGGCTGCATCACAAGCATCTGTGACATAAAGGGGAACAGAAATTAAAAATAGACTCAAATATTCACTTGGATTTTTCATTGCCTTCCTCAGCTTCATTAAGATTTTACATGTGAAATGTCTTTGTGTGTCTGGGGAAATAAATCGATTATTTTATTTGTGAATTTTTAGTTCTGGTTGCCAGCATTGTTAAATTCTAAACAAGACCATAATACACATTATTATTATTGTTGCTCTTATTATTATTATTATTATTATTTAAGTTGTTCTTGAGCTGATTGAGCTGAGCAAATTTACAAGTGGGGTATACAGTATAATCATTACAGATCATGGTAAAACATGAAATATAAGTCCATGGAACAGCTGTCATGAGTCAATATGAATTTTCATGGTAAATTTAATAACTTTCATATCAAATTTACTTTAGCTGGGATTTATAAATGAATAAATGACAAGTTTGCTGCAGGGGTGCAACATCACGTAACGATGCAAAGGATAAAGGCACATGCAAGTGTTTTACTGCCTTTCTCCAAGGAAGAAATCTGGCTTGACTGATCGTACATCTTTTTGAATTCCAAGTCAGTGAGATAGGCTGCATGAATTAATAATCATATACTATAGGTTATTCATAATGATGTTCGCTTTTCCTTAATAATTTTTTTATAATGTTTCATTTTTGTTAACTTAATGCTTAGATTGGCTTTTTTCCTTAATGATGATCAGTGCCTAGATCATTGCTTGAGTCCTTTCTGCCCAAAAGTTCGTTGGTGGATCGTGGTTTTCCTCTCCTGGGACCACTGTCAATAGGTAGACACCTCGGCTGATCACGAGCACCACACTCGCCTTTCAGAGATGCTCTGACCCACTCGTCTGGCCATAATGATCTGGCTCGTCAATGGCACTCCGATCGTTACCCCTGTCCGTTTCTTCTCCATTCAACATTTTGACTATGAGTACTGGATGTTGACTTGCCGTCCAATATATTCCACACCTTGACATGCACGTTTTTGCTAGATAGTCAACATTATTTGCTCCACGTGAGGATGGTTATAATTTCTTAACTCGTCGGTGTATATGTTTTTGTGTGTGTTTCAAAATAGAGTTGTAAGCGATATTCAAAGATTTAACTTTGTTGCACTTACTCCCTGTAGAATGAAAATAAAGGGATTCAATTCTAACATGTCACCCAGTTATGATGCGGGAAAAGATTTTGTCATCAGATGCGTCCCAGTTACATGTTTGGCATATATGGAACACTACCGATACCTTACACAAAACCCTATATCAACAACATTGTGCTGTACTGGCATTATGCTGTGGGGTTTCCCAAAGGGAAGCTGTCATTTCCACTCTCAGAGAGTGACATACTCCTTTGTTTATCTAGTTTGTCATTACACCAGTGGGTACTTGTCACCAGGACACACTGAAGATTTAATAAAATACCAGCTGGATTTCATATAGTCATAAGATGCATTTGTGCATTTTATACAAAAAAAAAAAGTGTGGGCAAAATAAACAAAAGGATCTCTGGATTTTTTTAAAAAACAGAAAAAATAAAATAATTCATGCCCATCCAAACATAAATACTAAGTAAGCTTCTGTTTGATACCTGGAGGCAGTTAGGCCAACGCTGAACACCCCAAGGACCTAGTAAAATTGCCCGAGAAGAACGCAAATAAACAGTCATTGTCTAACAGATTTTTTTTTGTGCACCGTTTAAGTTTAGAAATGGCGAATATGGAGAGAGCAAAGCAGCATTCAGAGTCCAGCACTGCTGCCACAGAGAGATTTGCAGGCAAACGGAAACAGAAGAACCGCGGGAGAAAAGTCTTTTGTCCCTGTCCTTCCATTAATCTGAGGAAAGTAAAGAAATGCCAAGGGGATTAAATGTGTTACTCGAAAAGCTTTTTCTTTCTAGTGCTCTGACTGCAAATTAAAAGATGGGGGGGGGAGAGAAAAGTGGGGAAAAAACACGTTAATTGCTTGCCAATCGATAATTCTATAATTACTTTGTGACAAATGACTCGCTTGCAGGCAGGAAAAGTTGGGGTGGGAGGGGGGTGAGGGCAGTTTTGGGGGGGGTGTGTTGGCTGGGATCAGAAAAGGAAATATTTGCTTTTGAACCTACAAACCCCCGCTTCCCCCAAGCCTTGTGACAGGGAATTTGTGTCAGGTTTAAACAAGGGGCCAAACCCCAGGAGGGCCTTCATCGGCAGAGCTGCAAGCATGTGGAAAAACACACACGCAAAAAGACTGTCTGGCTCTCCAGTGGTGTATTCTGGGGGAATTAGCACCACTTAGTGTAAACATGGGACATGGTTAATGGGGGAGTTAAAAACCACAGCCTGAGACAAACTTTAAAGTAGATAGAGGCAGCTGTACTGTGCATGAAATATTACTTATTTTTGGTAGCTATGTAAGGCAGCCATTTTGTTTTCATGCATGGGTTAAAAGTATAAAAGTGTGAGATTTTATTATTAAGATAATGCCTTATATAATTGGATCACAAGCAAATGAGAGTACATAGATTAGTTAACTAATGCTACCACTTGCTTACTCAATAAATATCTTACACATGGGCATATATGTGCAGTCCGATAATTCATGTAATAAAAATTGTTTAATAAAAAGTAGCTTCTCACACTAACATATAATCCTGTGATCTTCTAGCTGTTTAACATGAATAGACATTCGGTGTCAGTAACAGAAATCAACAATCAAACAAGTAAAAGGTGAGGCACAAAAAATGAGGTTTAAATGTATAAACATGAAAATCCAGAAATATCCAGGGTTACAGAGGAATAGCTGTAATACTGCAGCTAAAGAGGAGGTGAGATAGGATGTAACAATACACAGGAAAATATCCTGATTGGATCTTTTTTTGCAGGAACATACAATGATTTCATTTTAGAATCAGTGCAATACAGTATGTGGATGATGGGACCTTGTTAGAACTCTGGAGTTTAACAAACATAAAAACAAACACAAAACAGTTATTTTACGTTGAACAAAGTAGGAAACAAGCTAGAAAACCAAGACAAGCTTCAGAGTCAGTACTAGTTTCAGTCGATCTCGGGCTGATTGCTGTTTTTATTAATAGTGCTGCAAATGAGTAAAAGTGATTGAAGAGACTCAAGGTTGGACTTTGTCGTGCCTCCAACTAGCCCTCATTGTCCTCGTGTCCCCCTCCTCCTCAGACCCCCATCCTCCCACTGTGTCCATGCTGCTGGTCTTGTAGGAATTATCTAAGAAACAGGCTGAGTTGAAAGTGTGTATTTCTTGTTCCAGTATTAACTGGAAAAATGTGAAGATTCTTTTTGAAGATATATATACTACAGAGGCATCCAAAATAAAATTAAGAGTATGAACATTTTATTGTACCATATTTTTTAAGACAACTATGCAAGTATATCTCAAGCCATATGTTTTTGATTGAATAATAAAGATCATCATCTAGACACTGCACATATTCATAGTCTTCAGAGTGATTCTTTATTGCCTTTTGTGAAGTACATTAGAGTGTATTTAAACATACCTACCTCTCACATGCCCATATTCTATGTTTTCTTATCCTTTTCATATTTTCCGAGCTGAACCTTAACTTACCGCATGTCGGCTATTCTTATATCTGACTGTAAATGATTACATGGGAACGAAGATGACAGAGTGACTCCAGAAAATTATTTAATGGCAGGTATACCTCACTGGTTCCAGTTCATTTGGACACACTTTGGCAGAACCGTGAATGACAGAGGGTATATTTAATTACACCCCGAGAGAACAACTATGATCCAGAAGCAACTGAGTGATAAAGGACATCTGTGGCAGACGTAAGCAGGGGGACCTGCGCCGGCCACCAAGCAGGCCATATTCACCACCTTGGAGGCTCAGAGAGCTCTGCACACTGTGCGGCACCCCTGCCAAAGAGGCCTGGGGACTGGCTGCCAGGAAACATCGCCAGGGCCGTCAAGACAGCAACTCATCATCGTGCAGAGGATCACTGCCGGCATGGAGTCCTGCAGTCCCAGGCGGGACCTGGACTTCTCTCGCTTCTGCCGACTTCATAGCCTTCCCTTTATATTCCTGCCCACCCAAGAGGTAGAAGAACTACTTCGGTACCACTGTGATTCATACGGATGGCACATGGATTATGACAGTAATGGCAAAAGATTTATCTGTCCTACACACACTGCCAAGTAACACTGCAGAGCAGGCTTGGAATTTCAGGCAGGCCTAGTGTATACAGTAGCCTCAACCATACCAGGACCAACCAACAGAGCGCGATTATGTATAACATGGCTACGTCCCAGCTTAGGTCATCTTCTTTATGTTTGTTGGGTTGCTATAAGACTAAAGTCATCCCTTCCCAGAAGCAGATGACATCTGAAGTTAAGCATCTTCAGCACCAGCAACTCCACATGGACCGTTGGCAGAATGCCAGAAGGTAATGCAGAGGAACTGGTGGAGCTGAACGTGGAGCCTGTTGCCGAGGGCAACTTCATCATCTGCTGGCAGAAGTTTAGCAGGCCATCACAGCTGTCTGCTAAGAGAAAGATTAACTCCTGAAGAGTTATTTTAGTTTTGCTTTCATCCCACAAAACAATCCAGTATCAAAGCATCTAGCCACAATACTAAAACCAAGTAAATATTCTCTTCTCTAAGCTAAATTTTCTATAAGTAATCCATGTAATGAAGTTTGAGTTTGGCTTGTCTGACTTTTTACTTAAACATATATAAATGTTACCCTGGGTTTCACCTGTTCGATGAAAAAAATTTAAAATGTTGCTGAAATTACAAATGCAGTGATGTTGTTTTACTGAAAGAAAATAAAAATGCATAGATTTATCAGTCCACTATCAGGCACAAGTGTTAATCCAGTCATGAAAGTATTAATTAAGATTCCCAAATGTTGTTACCTCCTGATGCATAACCAATTCCCAGCTTTCCTCTTTTCATACTCCATAGCTTAAACTCGCATTGTCTGTTTTTCGTCCTACATGAAGGGATGGCCTGTCAAGAAGAAAATAAAAATTGTATGCTTAACATTTTATCTGGAGATTAATGTTCTCACTAGTAAGCCTAGAAAGTCGTTAATCCAGTCAGCCCCCCTTCTGCATCCAAATCATTTCTTACTCTTTTGGAGAACAGCAAGTGCTCCATTGTTTGGCAAACTTAGGATAAAGCCTGACGCAATACTGTGAAATAGCATTTAGGTCTACAATCTTTCTTGTACCATAATTGCTGCATTTTGTAACCGTAGTATCACTTGGATATATATTGAAACAAATGAAGTTGAAGCTTAAATTTGAAATTATTTCTTTTTGTAAATCAGAGTTCGTTTAAAGGCAAAAAGTGCTCAAGTTGCATTGTAGCAGATGTTTTCGTGGATGTACTTTATGTTGTGGCGTCAGTGTGTCAGCCAACTTTAATAATCCTGACTATGATGATGTAATGTTTCTTTGTCTGCAAACAAACCCAACCTTCCTGACCAGGTCTGGTGCCCGACCCATTGTTCATTATACACAGCTATGTAACCAACACAATTATTGTTTCAAACTTTTCTTGTGTTTGACCCCACTTTGGTATCACCAACATGTTTGTTTATTTCAGGATTATGGCCATGTATTTGTTCGCTCTTATTTACATTGCTCCCGAGGAAATGTTCTACTGAGCTTAACATTTTTTAAGTCACCCAAGATAGGAATCAATATCGCATGCCATACTCCATCGCCGAGTCCATTAAAGTACTTGAGATTGGCAAATAATAAAAATAAAATGATTTAAAAAAAATAGACACAATGTGGACAGAAACCTAAACCCAAAAACTGCAGTATATAGAACTGGTCCTAGTTTAAAACAAAAGATTAATCAACTATTGAGTAACCAAATCCCGATTTTTATCAACTATTTAATTTGGCTTGAAATCGGGAGTAAAATGTATATGAATCACCTGTACTGCTAGTCTGTCATTCTTATAACTTTTATATATCTATATAGTCACACATACTGTACATATACACATATAGCTGAATTCAGTGTCATTAATTTGCCCACTAAACATCAGTTAAATTTTCAAACAAGTGTGAGAACAGCACAAAGTGCAAACAGTGGATTTAATTAGTGTCTTAATTTCTATGGTTCTCTAGACCATATTGGCAACTAAAAATCAGTTTATTACAAATTGTTACATGAGCACTAGTAAAACCCTTAAGTTATGTTGAACAGTATAGACAGCATACAAATAATGGCACACTGTGGATTTCAGTGGGGCAAATTGGTGATAAGGTTTCTGTCACATACAGAAAGACAAATGGGAGAACTTTTATCTGGCCTCATTTTAAGGTTATTGAAATGTCTGAATTTCAACTAATTCTTGAACTTAAAGACCTAAAATGTCTTGGAACATGAAAAATGCAGAATTCGAGATAAGCAACATGACCTTAACAATCGCTACAGGGCTGGATATCTGCATGGTAACCTATTGGTGCTGTTAAACACAGTTCTTTTCTTAAAAAAAGGACATATATTGTCCTTTAAGAAGAAGGAGATGAGATGTGAATAATTGATGACTCAAATGGAAAGAGATATAATACTCTTGCAAGTTCTGACTCTCATTAACAGGAAGAAGGTCTGCAAATGAATCAGAGGTGCTTATTTATTTTGAATGAATGCGGTGAGGTTTCAGGACAGGCCTGGTGACGTGAGGTGTCCAGAGATCTCCGTGTTTCGAAGAGGCAATGCCGTTTTGGCTGCTGATTCAGAAGAAGACAGGAGATTGATGACATGGGTCACCCAGGTCAAATCACCTGTCAGCCTGCCTTTGGCATTGAATCTGTTTTGTTTTATGCTGCTATTAACCTTGAAACACCTGGATTTATTTCCTTGTCCCAGAAGGTCTTGACCTTTGCCCGGCACCAATTTACTAACCCGTGTCTTTGAACACACTATAGAATTAAGCATTTCCTTTTTTTTTGTTTCTATCAAAGGTATGTAAGGTATGTAAGAGTCTTAGAAATGCGTATTGATTCTGGGGCTCTAGTCTTGCACCTTGTCATGCTCGCTTATTCGGATGTCTTGCTGCAGTGCTTAAATGAAAGAACATTATAATGAGTAGTGAATGGAGGTAATGATAGTTTCAGTAATAATCCAGCAAGCCAAAGGCCGAGTTTTGAAATAAACTGTTGTATTTCCAGAGCCTATATTGAATACATTTAGAAAAAAACCACATTGCCATAACTAATGTATTTGTCATTGACACATTCTGTTTTAAGCATAGTCAAAAATCTGAAATCAGTCCCTACTTATAAAGATGTTATAGATATTGCACAAATCAATATTAATTATTTAATTTTGATAAAAAAAACATATTTATTAATAAAAATACTGAAATTATTATTTTTAATATTTACGGTATAAACAAAAACCGATAAAATAACAAAATGGATTAATTCCCAGTGTTATTCATTGTTAAAAGAGTTTTTTCCCTCTTCATCTCATCCAGTATATCAATTCATATATCAAATAGCAAAATACTAGCTGATTTACCTGCACAAAATCTGTAAATAAGAAACATTTTGCAAAGAAATACTTGCCTTGGGATTTACAGCACATAGTAAATCGACAATATAAGTTAATCATTAAAAGTGAAATGAAATGCAGGATGGGTGGAGAGTACAGAACTATGTAGTATAATTTCTTGCTGAATCAGTATCTTATAAACCTCATTAGACGTCTTTCTATTTTGCAAAGCAGTTAATTACAGCATTTACATTTTTAAAGTGCTGAGTATGATTCTGGTGGCTGCAATGCTGGGTGATCTTAATCCAGATCTGGAATAAGCATTTATTATAGTGCTGAATTTTACTCAAATAAGCTTGAGGAATGGTCCAAGTTATTCATACCATGAGATAAACACAGGCAACTTTATGCAGTAAAGAAATCTTCTAAAATACAGAACCAGTCAAACATTTGGATGCACCCATCCTTAGAAAGGTTTATTTTTTTACTATTCTCTGCATATTAGAATAATTATAAAGACATCAAAACTATAAAATATCATATATGGAATTATGCACTGGCCAAAAAGATAAATTAACAAAAAACAAGTAACTTGTTGAGTGGTAGGGCGGGGGCAAGTGATATAAAATATATTTCATCATCACACCTCATTACCGCTTCAGAACTATAAAACTGTTGCTTTTACACCAAATTAAAGGAATAGTTGCAAATGGACTAGCAGCATTTGCAGCTTCATTTGTACTCCGATCTCAGGAGGTGTCGACCACGAAGGCTAAGTGGCAACATTCTTAAAGAATCGTGCGTGTTTTTTAATCCGAAAGATCAATCATTTACAAATTTAATGTGACAGCAGACTTAAAAACATAAAAAAAAACGTTTTAAATGCTCGGAATACAAGTTGATATACACATCCAATCTACTTTATTTTTCCTCGCATCATATTTTTAAAACATGCGATAGTCTATCACCACCAACAAGAAAAAATATAACGGCAAAAGAGCAACAATACAATTTTCGAGAGCTGCAGTAATGTCATTTGATTTGTTTCACGTCAGTATGCATTATGTATATGCGTATCTGACATGGCAGTTTACGCACACGTCAGTTGCCGGCAGTTACGTATAAAGCAATCATACTGTAGGTAATCATCGATGTACACATCAGGCGCACTGACAAATGCGGAAGCTATAATTGTCGACATGCGCAGTTATTGACATTTCCAGCACTTATAGCCATCAATGTGCCTGAATCACATTTACCAACACAGTTGGTGAGGGGGTGAGTCCATGCAGTGTGTGGGTCTGAAGACAAGAGGCACGACATGGTGAGTAAGTGTCAGTTACAGTGCCAGGCAGATCCCCCCCCCCCAAGCCAAGGGGCCCCCCAAAGCAGATGGAGGGTGGGCAGGGGGCACCACGTGCTGCTTGGCAGGCGGAGGGCACTGGCGCCAAGCAGCTGCCAGGCTCTCTCCTGATTGCTGCAATATGGCACCTCGAACTGCACTGTTACCAGCAGTGAGGTGGCCTGTCCTTCTGAAAAATGCAGCTAAGATCTACACCTGAGCCACACCTCTATTTTAAACTCACTTTGATTGCTTATTCCTCTAACTTACTTTCACTAACAACTTTTCTGGTGAAATTTAAGAGTTTCTTACAAAAACAAAGTCTACTGGCAACAAACTGCAGAACAGTGCCTATAATGTAAAGGCAATTAAGATCTGGTGCACAGCGAGAAGTTTCAATAAGCTCTTTATAAGGTTCCAAGTAAGTAGATGCATTTATGGTTCAAGGTAGCACAAGCTTATAAATACCTTGGCTTACTAAATGTTTAGGAATTAGCAGGGGAATCTTCTATGGGCAGTAAGATCATCTGTTTCTGTCTACTGTATATGCATCGCAATACACCAACAGATGCATCGCAATACACCAACAGGCATGCGTCAGGATCAAGCTGCTTTAGTGGCTACCAGCATGAGCAGTGCATTGTCTTCATGAGCTAATCCCCCATCATAAATCAGCATGTGTCTCCCCCAAGCACGCCGGTCATGGGGGGGGGGGGGGGTTCACATTATGCACTGAAGATGGCTCCCAGGCCTGGTGACAGTCCCCATCACAGCAGGAATGAGGCAGAAAAACTCACACCATCACTTTGCAGTAACCTGGGCCACAACGATATTGTGTACAGATTGAAAATCGCCTATGTTCAGAAATGATGCTGATTTTATACATATTACACATATTTAACACATATTACAGATTTTAAGGTGGTGCAGAGTTATTTTTCATGTACATTGCACACCCAGACCACACAAAATTCACATGCAAATACAAATATATACAAAACCATTATTAGACAAATTAACCTTCAAAGGTGAGAGCACACAGGACATCCAGTACATGCGTAGCTCTTTCTTCAGCAATACTATAATTGGGCCATCATTGGGACATTAACCTGCAGTGTCTTGGTAAAAGTCCTGGTTCTAAATAAATATATAGTGAGACTTAATACAGTAAGACTTTTTCTATCAAGGTGGTGAATGGAGCCATGAATATGGGACAAATTGAACTTTTATGGGTTCTTATGGGGAAGAGGAATGAGCACAAGACAGTGAGCTTCAACAAAAGGAACATAGGCAGGTAAATCAGCTGGGGTTTGCTGTGTTAGTCTCATTCCTGAAGGCTTTTTTTTCACCCCCGGCTGGCTATGAGTTTGGTGTTTGTATGTCCTCCTCACACGTATGCAGGTACTCTAGTGTCCTGTAATAGCCCAAGATGAGTGGCGTCTTCTTCTTGGGCTATTAAAAGAACTCACCACTACCTTCTCCTTCCCAGAAAGCACCTGTAACTATCAATGAGCTTTTCTCTTCTTTTGCAGTCATGAGTTCTTGAGATTAGACAGATGTTACCGTTACCGAAAGTGACACCGTGCATCACATCTGCCACATCACATCACACTGCAGTTTGTAAGTGTGTCAGGTTTGTGTTTTGTATTGGTATAATTATACAAAAATTCCTTCATAGCTTATTCAATTTAATTATTTGGTTAATCTGATGGTGAAACTACATTTCCCACTATGCCGCTCTATCTTCTCCTATATTCTCTGCCTGCATCATTTCCTCTCACCTTTGTTTAGTTCGTGGGAAGAGGCAAGAGCGTGGGTGCGAGTTCTCTTAATAATCCATTGTTAAATAAAGCATACTGGATGTAAGAAATTAAGATAATGAACACAATGTACATTTCATATGCATTTGTGTTGTAAGTGAACGGGAGAGTTGAGCTGTTTGGGAAATTGAAATGTAATTAGTTGTTTTGTTGAACTCCATCAGCTAATAAGCGGACTACACTGAGTGTCCGATAGCAGCAGTAAAGCGGCCCTTCTCTCCTCCTGCACTCTCACACCATCAGTAACCTTCAACACAACGCAAAGAGAGCTGTATAGATATTCTTGCTTTTGTTAATCGGTCTCATCACATGGCGCATGGCAGTAAGACCGGTTACATAAGCTGCACTGTCTTGGTTGTGGTTTGACTGCCGAAAATATCCAACCAACAATTAATTTAAATAACGATAATGTTTTTGCTGCTATTTAATTTCATCGTTGAATCACCAGCCCATTGGGACACTCATTACAACACTGTACTTTGAGTGGCAATATATTCTTGCACATCTTGATACCCACAATGCAATAATTAATTTGAAAAATCCAGCACTATTGATGGACCATGCACTCTGACAGATTGTCTGTGCTATCATTATTTGCTTGTTTCTGCTGCTGTTGTTACTTCAGTAATGTTCTGAGCATCCGACGGACTGAAGTATTGATCTTCCTTAGGGTTGAATTTGCTTGTCTCCATGTTTTGGTTTAAAAATCTCATTTCCTTTGTAAGTGTCCCTTCTGTTGTGTTATGGATTTAGCACCACCCACATCTGTTTCTCTTCCGTTCCCCCTCCTGTGCAACTCCACATTTAGAGTTAATAACCATTTTAACAAATGGGAAAATGATTTGCCAATGGCACGTGTCTCATTCATATCCATTGAGCATGTTATGTTTTCAAACCGGAGGTCAGCAATGTAAAACGCCTCTAATTCCTCTCTTAGACAACCAGTGTGATTGCAGACCACTGACTATAATGCCCAGCCTGTAATTGCAGAGTTAACAATTCACCTTGTGGCAGCTAATTATGAAAAGTCTCCATAATGAGACAAATCTGTAATGTCTCCAATAATAAAAATAGTACTAATAAAGTTGATTTGACAGCCTGTACTCACAGGGGTGCCATTGTACTTTCCTATTCATTCTGCCAGGGCATGCCCCGCATACTGAACTCTCAATAAAATTCTCGCCGTCGGCGGCCGTGCCCTCTTGTAACACAAGTGATTGTGAGGCAATTTGAAAATGATTTGGCCCAGAAAGAAGTATTTCACTGAAATAAAAAATTGATCATCATTGATTTCCTGTGTCCGCAAGCTTGCTCCCCTTTCCTTTGTCTGTGCATCGTGATGATGCTTACGCTCCCACTTTGATGTGTGTGCATCCCATCTGACCGTGGGAAACAAAATCTATACAATATATGAATGGGAAAAAAATGAAAGAGTGCATTCTGGGGAAACAGAAAGAGCTTTTAACCTCCAGAGCCAATTTTTCCCACCATTTCATAACATTCACATCAAGGTGAAACAACTAATATAGATTTGATGTTAATGTGAAAGCTGTGAATATCAGGTCATAAAGTCACCTTGGCAGATGATACAATTGCAGAACAACTCCTCTGTATAATTTCTTGCATTGGAGCCTCTTTGGGGTATTTGCTACCCCAACCAAGGGCTTGACCACACCTTGAACTTGGCAGTCCAGAGCCGTCCGAGCAGTTCCTCCTGGAGGCCAGTAAATCACCACCTCCAAAAGGCTTGGGATAATATGGCTTTGATCAATCAAGCGGTCGATTCGATGTCGCACCAGCAAACACCACACGGGATGAAAGAGCGTAATCTCCTGAATTGAATGAGCTATGCTGCACAACGGCCTCACAAATGTCTTTCAAATTTCATGATTGAAGGCAAAGGAAAAAAAAAGTGCTCTCTCTCTCTCTCTCTCGCTTTGTGTTTAGAATTTGCTATCTGCTAGAGAAAATAACTCTTCTGTTTTATCCTTCGTCCTCAGTTTTCAGTGTCAATTTGTAATTTTCTTAAAATTTATCATAAGAGTTTTTTTAGATCGATTTCACAATCCACATAGCTGGATATTTAAATTTATGACGTTAACGTTCCTCATGGGTATTTGCGGGGGATTTTTACCGTTTTAGTCAAGTTCAGTGATGTAACCATCGTATCATTGTGTCATTTAATATAATTTTGATACTCCGAGAGGATCAAGGGTCCTTTGCAAAGCCTGGCCATTCAAGGTGAGCTGCCAAAGTAGACTTTCATTTTACCTGGACAAAGACAGGAGGTCTCCGCTGTACAAAGGCAATTTTGCGCTTTTATGGCATCTGATGCCCTTTGCAGCGCCAAGCTTCTTCAAGCCGCACATGAAAAGATGAAGCATATTCACTCACCAGGGAATGAGGCAAACCCAGTTGCCTCTCCTGATCATGTCTGCATGGACTACTCTCTCTCTCACTAACTCTCTTGTTTCTTTCCCTCCTTTTCGCCTTTCTCAGAGAACACATTGCAAAGCCCAACAAACCAGAACCAAGCATGATGCCCCAGGGGTCCCTACCCGCTTGTTAAATAAAGGAACTGACTAGCTGATTGATAGACCCTCGTTGGCATGGACCCTCCTGTGTTTCATAGTTCACTGCTTTAAATAAGAATCCTTTGCTTGGCGTCCTGGCTAGGAATTTGTTAACTATGGTATTTGATGGATGGTGCCAATTTTCCACCCAATACAGACCAGCCACACATATGCACACAGCAGCACACACATATCCCTTCCTCAGGTAAAACCCAGCCCCCATGTGATGAAACGCAAGATGAATCTGAAACAACATGATTCCTCTCCCCAGGATTTCCCATAAGAGGTCAAAGGGAAAAAGGCCAGCACCCTTAGCTAGATTTGTATTGAATTTCAACTTTATTGAAGGTCTCAACGGCTTCACCGATCTTTGCTCTCCCACCCACTGACCAGGCTACATGAGGTTTAGCACATGCCATCTTAGCCCTGGTAGTCACGGCAATTTTTTAACCAGGATGCGTGATTCAGGGACACGAAACCCTAAGCTCAGGCGTGATGGGAGAAGTGGAGAGGAGGAGAGAAAATCGGGCCTGAGGGCACATGGGGAGGGGGGTGCTTAACAGGTGCAAGATCACAGTCCGTGGGATGTCAGGTTCATTTGCAACACAGCCAGAACTGATGTATTCCTTTCAGTGGGAGCGTGACCAAGCCAGATGTGAGTTGTTCCAGTAGGAATATAAAAGGTGGGATATGTGTGTGTATTTGTTCTGAACAACTCAGGGTCCTTTTTTTTAACCTGCTTTTTTATGATTAACAAAGGAATACTCTGTACTGTACATGCATAAAGTTACTTGACAGGAATCTTTTCCCCATAAAAAACCTCTGCTGCAGGTTGAATCAGTAGAGCCGTACAATTGCTTTGTTTTCCAAAAAAACAAACAATGCTAACATTATTTTGCGTAAAAATTTTGAAAAAGACAGGATCTGCATAACATCATTTAAATAATGGAACCGTTCACCAAACACCATGGTGTGCATTGTCAAATATCACAAACCTTTACAAAATATACAATAATTTTTGTATTTGTGTTTCGGTACAACATAAAAATACTGAGTGGTGCTAGAGCATAAGATACGATGCTTTTGTAAAATGATTAGTTAATTTCATGTGTATCCTGCTGGTAACTGATTCATATGAAGGTTCAAAGGCCTAAAAGTTAAGGAGGACACACGTTTGACTTCACAGACACTCAGAATGACATAAAGATGTTCATTTTGCACACTTCAAAGGTTTTAATTGCAAAAATGAATGGTTCTGTGCAGGCTATTCTTGAATGACTTTCAAAAACATGTTATGGGAGAGAGTAATTGTTCTTTCGATGGACTGCTCTCCTCTATTGACTCAATGATCTTTGAAATCCCATTTGACATAAGTCATTATTTTCATTAATGCAGTGACCCATCGGGTACAAGAAAAAAATACTGTACACTATTGAGTCCAGCAACACTTGGGTTTCTGCTGGTATGTATTGAATTGCCCAGTTCAACGATCCCACCAATACTAACCCCTTCAATTAGACAGATTTAATATCTCCCCATGGAAGTGCATTGGGCACTGTGAGATATAATCAATGGTACAAGCATGATGTGCATTACTTATAAATATCCTACTTTTCTCTGGCACAGGTATACCAGTAAAAACTTTAACCAGTTGGATTTTCAGCCATATGTATGTGTAGTTACTGGACGAAAGAAATGTTTTACACACACAGTCCATCCCAAAAAATGGGCCTGTTTTACACATAAGGAAGAGTTGTATAAGAATGGATGAATAAGCTGATGATGATGATGATTGTGCTTTTTAATTTATCATTTCAGTAAGTTATTTTCAGATTATGCTTTGAAGTACATAAAAATGGCTGAAAATAAATCACCAGTCTTATAACCACTTACCCAGTACACAATCATGGAAAGTCTTACATCTGCCTGAGAAGGTTATAGGGACACCCAGATGGGAAACCAGTCCGTCAGAATGTGCAATGGGCAATTTAAATATCCCAGTACGACTGAACTTAAGGGTTTTGATTATTCAAAGGTGAGTTCAAATAAAAAGGTACATTTCATTTATTTAAAGATAGAAAATATGACATGTGATGTTCTGGCTTGTGCTACATGTACAGTAGTTAATTCCCATTTATGAATAGCACCAAGACAGAATGCATTTTGTGACTCTCTCTGTGTTGTGCACCATTGTTAATTACTGTATCTAGCTAACAACTGTTAAATGGCCACCTCTGCTCTATGGAGTCTGCATGTTATCTCTGTGTCATCCTGCAGTCTAAAAGATACACAGTTGTCCTAACTGTCTTCTCTAAATTGCATGTATGTGTGCTACATTGGACTAGCATGCTGTCCAGGGGATATCCGGCCCTGTGCTCTGTACTGTCTGGGATATGCCCCTGACCCTGACCATGATAAGTGGCTGGAAGATGGATAGATTGATTTACAGATGCAGTGCTGTTGATTCTAATTCCGAATCAATGTTCTAATCGATCTGGAACTGAATATGTCTGGCTTAAATGAAGGCCTAACTGTTTTCAGACCTTAAAGGGATTACGTAATACACTGAAAGCATGGACAAATTTTTTGCACTAATGTTGCTTTATTTTTCAGTCATTTTAATTCCGCAGATCAAAGCAAGTGTGCAGTTAAACATGCAGTGGTTGCAATGGGTAGCTAAAATACACACACACCCACACACACACACACACACACACACACACAAACACATACACACACATTTGATTTCATGTCTTTTTTTGGGAGTGTCCATTTACTTCTACGGGACAAACCCTAATTACAACAATGACAACCGTAACCTTGATCGAGCCCTGACCTTTACCATGCATAACCTATTAAAATACAAGACTTTTGGCATTTTTAATTTTTTTATTGCAGTCATAGATTTTTATGAAATTGAGTTTATTCATCCTTATGGGACCTGACAAAACTGACAATAGCATACAGTGGTACCTTGGAACATGAATTTAATTCATTCCAGGAGGCTGGTCGCGTTGCGATTTGGTCGAGGTCCAAGTCGAATTTCCCCAAAAGACTTAATGTAAATTAATTTAATCTATTTTAGATAGGTTTAAATAGGAAATCTACCGACCTAATGAGTAAAAGCATTAACGATCAATATAGAACTAATACGCACATGAAAGAAGCACACATACAAAAGCAATAAACATGAAAAAAATGACAATTTACAGCACTTTACCTACATAGAGGTGGCATACTGGAAGTGGCACGTAGAGAGGAGGAAAGATGGAGGGGTGATCGCTTTGAAGTGGAGACACGTCTCGATCCATACAAGTTTTAGCAGGTCTGTTTTGTTCTGTCATGTTCCGAGTTTTCGGTCAAGTTGCAGTTAGTTTTTTCTCAACCGAACTGGTAGAGACTCGACCCATACAAGTTTTAGCAGGACTGGTTGAGTTCCAAGATTTTTTGGCGTGGTACAAGTAAAAAAAAATCAACAAACCAGTTTGATGTCCAAGTTGGTTGAGTTACAGTAAGAGGCATTTAAGTTCCAAGCTTCTACTATATATGGAATTATGCATAGACCAAGAAGGTATTAAGAAAATTGCTCTGTGAGTTGGGATTCAGAAGGTTGCTGGTTCAAATCTTGTGCTCAGCAGAGTGATCCCTCTATTGGACCCTTGAGCGAGGTCCTTAACCTTAATTGCTCCAGGGACTGACAGACCCGACTTTCTCCTCTATTGCAGTTTTATGATTTGACCTCCTGGGATGTTTTTCCCAGTTGTCCCAAAGAAGGTCCCACATTGACCGATTTTCTTTCAATCTCTGGTCAAATTCTTCAAAAATCATCCGTACTAATATTTAGGTCAGGTGGCCCTAGTCATGTGATGCAACACTAGCACTCGTGTGTCCAATTTCCACTCTACTTTGACTGGTACTGTGTCTATATGTATATACATGCACACATACGTATGTCAGGGTCAGCATCCGTCCAGCCCTGCCCTTTGCGTCTCCTCCCTGTTTGGCCAGCAGGTGTCGCTGGCTATCCTGTTCTCCTCCCTCTCTCTTGCCTTTCAGCCCCACTGTGTCTAATCCCTAATGTGTTTTGCTTTGTTCCTGAACTGCTGCTTAGCTCAGTGGGCTGAGTGTCTGGTTTTAAGACTGCAACCCTCTGGCTAGGGTTTGAGGCTGGCCAGGAACAGTCTTACCTGTTCATTCGTATGTATTACTTTTGTTCCCCAGTGTTTCTCGTTTTCTGTTCTGCTTTCCTGGTTATAGATTTGCGCTGCTTGTTTCCTGTTCACTTCTGGTCTTGTTTATATTATTTGGTTTTGTTAATTATCCTGCTCTATTCCCAGAGTGTTGGTTAGTGTTTTGTAGTTTTACTGTTTGCAGTATTCCCTTGTTCTGTGCTTGTTTGTTTTTTTTCCACCTGTCTCTCATTGTTCTGCTCCTTTTGTGATTGTTTTTTTTTTTTTGGTTACGAATTACACCTGTTCTTTGTTTGCCCAGGTGTTCCTCTGTATTTAAGTGTCTACCTGTGTTCAGTTCCTTAGTGAGTCATTCAGTTGTGCGATGTCCCCTTGCCCATTCTTGACCCTTTTGTTAGTGTGATTTGTTTTGTTTTAATAAACCCTCGTTGTCTTGGAGTCACCTCATGGATCATCGTCATATGTGTGTGTGTGTGTGTGTGTGTGTGTGTGTGTGTGTATACATATATACTGTATACATGCGCCCTTCTGATAAGTGGGTACCCTAATGCACTCTGAAGCTCCCAGGCTACAGGAAGGTGCTCCAAGGTGATGGGTCTCTATGTGGATTTCTATTGCTGAGCTACACGCTGAACATGTATGATTACCAGGCTAGAACACATGTCACACTTTGACCTTTCTGCAGGGTCTCGGTCGCCTGTAGCAACCTGCAAATAAACTGATAGCTAAGCTATTGTTGATAGGTAGATGTCACTGAATAAAATTTTTTTTTGCAGATTTTATTTTCCATTTGATTCAGCTCTTACCTTCTTCACCTTTTGCCATTTTCACTCTGATATGCAGGATTTGTTCTGCATATCAGCAGCATTCAATATGTGGGTGTCTGAAGTGAAGGACATTCTTATTTCTTGCATCCCATGAAGCATCTGTCCTCCTCTGCATCCTGCGCTTCCTCGGAAGGGCTCTGTAAATTGAATTGAATAAAACCCTGGATGGATAACCAGTTACTAAAATGGATTAGACCAGTGAAAATCTTAATGAAATTACCAGTAATTAAGGCTGCGCCTAATACACATTCTTGAATCAATCCAACACAGTGCCACTCCTCTGAATTCAGAGTAATCCACTGGTTTTTTGCAAGAATCTAGAATGAAATTCCAGTATAATTGTGTCCCATTTCATTAGCTGTGTTACTTTAGAGTTGCAGTTTTTTTGTGAAGCAGAAAGATGTCGTCTTTCTCTGGGAGCAAGGTGTCCAGGTTGTGGGTATCTGCCTTGCAGGCATACAAACCAGGGAGGAGAGGCTGAAGGGGCCTACCAGACACTGATAACAACTGGCAGTGCTGCTGTGCAGATGGGCACACAGGTGGCCACTGCTGGGGTGCTGGAGTCGGGGGAGAGCTGCCCCGTGTTTGTTTCCACTTCTTGTAGAACTAGGTTTGGGGTTATTTGTTTGTCTGTTAGAATTTTATAAGATCTGTTCTGCCTTCCCGTTCAGGCTCCTACTCTGCGATGTCAATGTACTGACTCTGCAGCCTATTAATGGTACAACATGAACCAACACTGCCCTCTAGTGGGTACCGTGCCATGTTTTTCTGCACTTTTTGTTTCGTAGTATCAACATTATACTCTTTTCTTTTGAGTAATGCTAACCTTTACCATAAAGTAAAGGTTATTATTGAGTATTTGGAAAATATTGAGTATTTAAAAAAATGATTCCTGTAGTATTTGCTGATCAATATGCCCATTTATAAACCATTTATAAATCAAATATGCATCACTTCAAATAATATTTCTCAAATGCACAACAGGGGGTTAAATGGAGATCAGCATTGTTACCTATTAATAACTTTAAAAAGCTTAACCTGCTAATAATGTAATACAGTGTTTCATTCCAACATTAAATATTCAGTAAAACAAAAGAATTAATACCCGTGTTGTTAGAAAGTAGCTTTATATTCCAAAGTTTTATCTCAAACTCAGTCACTGTATACTGACACCTTATTTACAGTTTAATAAGGATTATCTAGGAGCTTATTAGGAGCTTTTCACCTGTTGATGCATCTTTTATATTCTGTTCTAAAATAGAGTGGTACTTTTCTCATTTTATCTTCCCTATTCTCCAAAAAAATATATGTATCATTGAAAACCAGCAAACCTACAAATAGCATTGATTTTCTGGAACAAGTACAGACAGTGTTTACAGTAAATTGATGTGTGTGCATTATATTTATATTACATTGTGGGGATCAAATATCCCCCCACAATGTGATAAAAACCTGATATTGGTCCCCATTTTTCAGATCCTCACAAAGATCAATGAATGCAATCAAAAAACTAAAAATGTCAGAAGTCTTTGTTTGGTTACTTCTGGTTAAGGTTAGGGCTGGGTAGAGGTTAAGGTTGTCATGCTAAGATTAAAGTTTCCCCATTGAAATGAATGGACAGTCCTGACAAAGATATAATTAGAAGCCAGTGTGTGTGTGTGTGTGTGTGCGTGTGTGTGTGTGTGTTGTGCGCAAGCTGAAAGTCTAGATCAATCTGAGAGATGAGAGAGAGGGCTCATGAACAAAGGCACATTTTGTGACTATGGTTGCAATAAATCTCTTATCAGAAGAGTCAATTTTAGTTGCAACTGACCACTGTTCTCTCTACTTAAAAGTTGGTTTTCTCTTCAAGGTTTTCAGTTTCAGTGCGTGTCTGTCCGATTTGCTATGATTAGTTGATGTTTTGTTATGATTCTGATACATGATGTAGGCCTGAGTTTTGTGATTCTGCCTTGGATAAATGGTTTATTGAATTGGTACCGTCAGTGAATCTTGTGCCAGGCTCCAGTACTGTTTTCACCATTATGACTCTATGAATGTAACCGTTGCACACTTTATGCCAGATTCACACAAAAAAAAACTCACCTCCTAGGGAGCCTGCAGGGATATTCAGAGGGGATGGAACTGAAGCGAATATGAGTTAAAATGGCAGGATGTGTTTGTACGGTGTTAAGGAAGGGAAGCCTCAGAGAGCAAAAAATGAGGCAGGTGAGAGGATTAGGTATTAGAAGGAAAATAAATGGGGGTATCGGGAAAAGATAGAAGCTTAGAAATTTAGATGCTAGTGATTAAATACAATTGTAATGATGCCATTTTGTAGCTGTTGTGCGTGCTGGGGTTATGGACAGGGTGAAGGTTCACATTATATCAGTCCCCATTTTGAGGGATGAAGGATTCACAACACATTTCACTGGAGCTGCATCAAAGCGGAATGCACCTAAAACAGAGGAGCGTTTCTGTTTTGTTACGTAGTGTGCACTAAATCTTTAGTTACGTTACATTATACACATTTACTCTCTCCAGCAGTCCTATGCAGTAAGAGATAATACCAATACTGGCTTATTCTTTGCATGTTTTTTTGCTCAAGCAGAGAAAAAGTTAAAAAGCTGTCGTCAGCTTAGGGGTGGCACACTGGTTAGATCTGTTGCCTCACACCTCTGGGACCAGGGTTCGAGTTTCTGCCCCTGCTCTATGTACGTGGAGATTGTTCTCCCCCTACAGTATAAGAACATGCTAAGGTAAACTGCAGTTGCCAAAGTGTCAAGAGGAATCAATGATGTGTTTGTCCCGTGATGCGTTGGAGCTGCAAGTCCTACTGTATATAAAATATATATATTATAGTTATATTTTATCACCTAAAATTTTTAATTAAGTAAGGCAAAAAGTTTAGTGGAAACCTTTTAGAAGATCTAATCTCCATCAGACATTTTATCGCACTTCAGATAAACTTTGCTCGTCCTGAGAAGAGTCATGGGTTAAACTCACAACCTCCTACGGGAAACAAGGCAAACTAAAATTAGATTAAGCTTAGCTGTTGATGTAATATGACACGGTTATACTTTCTGACTACAGTCTAAAAATAATTCCAGAGATAGCACAGAACCTGAAAATAATTACAGAGGCTACTAGTATGGGCTTCGTAAATCATTAATTCATCTTAAATACATAGGTCAAGTAAATAAAAACAGGATTGTACTCCCTTGTGTGACAGAATTTAATCATTTCAGTGTATAGTAACATTCAAAATACAATGTAAAGCTAGGTGGCAAACATTATGCTTTTGACAACCATGAATGGCATATGAAACACATTACAGTATGTGTCAAAAGGCAGCTACAGCCGTACCAGAATCATAAGCTTATTTACTGAAAGAAAAAATATATAAAAAGGTGATACTGCAGTAAACAGCTAAAATAACCACAAAGGCAGCATTTCAAATACTTGCTTTCAAATGTATTTAGTTCTGCAATATGTGCTACCATGCATGTCAGGCATGCACAATTTTGTCATGACAACTGCTTTGTCTACCAGAACTGAGTAATTCCTTGTTTAAAGTACATTCACAATGTTAAACCACCCCATGGACAGGTGCCTGGAAGGCCGCAAGATCCAGCAGTGCTTACTGTGGCTGCAAAGGCAAAAAGGCTCAAGAGGAAAGCACAAGACAGTCAAATGTTTTAAACAGTACCTTAGTACCTTACTGTACACAATTAATCTCCTGAAAGAAATGTAGCTCATGCAATTTCTCCATATTTGCTTCGACCAACCTTGTATTTACAGTGGTGCAGCTTTATCTGTTAACTTTTTGGTTTGATGCCCAACAAAAGCACTGTCTGATCCTAAACCTGTGAAACACGGCACTTGGCTGTTGTTAATAAGGAATGAATAGCTATGCTGGTGACATCTTGGCTTTGTGTAGAACCACATACTTCCATCTGCCAAGGAGACAGATAATTACAAGAGCATATTTGGGTAAATATCTGCTGTATTACTAATTATAAGTCTACTTTGTTTTAATCTTTGCTTAAAATGAAATATCTCAGATGGAATAACTTGGAGAAACTGAAATTAAATATGCATAATTGTTGTAATTAATTATATCAGTACATGATTTATGCATTTTAATATTCTCGGATAACTTCCCATATTAAAAAAAAAATAATAATAAAACGTATCAAGCTCAGAGTTGAAATTTGCCCTCTAAGCCGAAGTGCTAAAAATAAGTACTGCAGTTACGAATTAGCAACGTCCAGAACACAGAGGGCTCTAGTTTGACGATCTAATGCAAAGCGCAAAGCGGAACTAACAGTCATGGCGTGTCTAAATCAATGTCGCTTTTTGACAGCGGAAAAAACAGACTTTGCGTCTGCACAGGGCGGAACATGTTTGCCACAACTTTCTTAATTATTAAGAGGCATGTTTTGGGCGTAACATGCAATGGACCAACAGGAAAATTGCGTCACCTCAACCTTAAAAGGTAGCGGTGCATGATCTACTGCGGATTGCTGTTACAGTCGCGCGTCGCCCGGTAACCAAGATCACTTTTCGATCTTGCGCGCGGTGAAATGACGGTGGAGCACGTCTTCTACGGGAACATTACTGTTCTTTCTTCCAACAGAAAAGCAGGCTTGGGATGAGTAGAAGTGAGTGCGTCCTCGTTTTCTGGCATCACCAGATCATCCACGCGGTGCTGAGAGCGGTATAACGATGTCTGAAGACGGGGAAGCTGGTTGCTAAACGAGAGCAGCGGCTGGGAACGGGGACTTAATTATGCTTGTGTCTTTTATTTGAATCTTGAGTCTGCAGTTGGCAAAATATAAATTAAAGTACGATCTTTGTTCAAACAAAACAACCTACAATTTTTAAGGTGTTTTAAAATGCCCAAAAATATAGGCAACGGGGCTGTTATCTGTTCTCACAATTTGTATTCCTTACCAGCCCATCCAAAGAAGAAAAAAGAATAAACCGTTTAAATTTGTGCTATCCACAATTTGGAGGAATTTGGACTCCTCTGACAATGGAGAATTCTAGATGGAAACTGCCTTACACACACAGGTTTACCATTTCCGTGTTACAAAGTTACCAGCTGCCAAGGGACTCAGCTGAAAGTAGAACAATACCAATATCTAAGACACTGCATTAAACACAGCTTTCTTATCATCGCATATTATTAACGGTTTTATTCAAAATACTAAATTTGTTGTCGGTCATACACTTGATGCAGACATGATTTATATATATATATATATATAGTGTGATATAATACTGATTTAGTGTAACATAAAAGATGTGCTATATATTCAACTTACAAAACAAACGGATCATTCACTTTTGGACATGAATCTACATTTTAGAGATCATTTATGACTCATTATTGTGCAATGCTGAGTTTTTTTTTTTTTTACTTCTTCAAACATTCACTTGCTTTTCCCTGAGTCCGTTTAAATAGCTAATCTTAATACAGAACAGAAAGCTGCATTTAATAAAATTATAAGTACAAACTGTACTTTTTTATAACAAGCAATAACAAATTAATAACTTTTAATGATAGATCCTACATAAACTATGAAGTCATGTTTAACCTAGCTTCCTATGCTGGTTTTCCTAATTTCTCATTGTTAATACTTGTGCAGAATCTGAATTCCCCCCGAACAGAACTTTGCTCAGATCACAGTAACTGTATGACATAAAGGAAGCTATGTAGTTAAATATTAAACAAAGTAACTGATACTGTTATTTTACAGTTGTAAGGATAAACCTAGTACCGGCACCAGAAAGTATTAATGCATTTCTTACTTGCCAGCTGTTTACACAATATGCACCATCTAGGTATTTTGATGTCAAATTACCATATTGTTATACATACCAGACACAAGTACATTAATACAAGGTCCAATCAGAACAAACTGACAAATATTTAACACATTCCTTGCAAAAGAAAATAGTAAATTCTATTTTCCACTACTCTAAATAACCCTTTTAAAAATCATTGTTATATCTTATTTAATGTAACTCAAGATTTTTCTGTCTCATGAAATGCAAACAACTCTGATAACTGTCTTTGAAACACAAGTCATGGCAGCAATATTACATTCAGTCAGACATCCCACCTTTACATTTCAAGGCACATGTGTAAGCACGTACAAAAGCCCGTTACTTTGTGTACATCTATGGCACAGTATGAGATGAATTAATACGATGAATAGCTTCTCCTGGCCCTGACCAGGATAAGTAGTTAGTAGATGGATGGATAGCTTTTCCAAAGGAACCAGGCCAGTTTGACCACTGTACTTTTCTACGCAATGGCATCGTGGGGAAGCAGCATCAGGCAATCCTAAAGACCAGAACAAATTCATCAGGAAGGCCTGCTCCTTCACTGGACTGAATCTACTCTCACTGGAGCAGTGATAGAGAAGAGGATAGTGGCAAAATTGGAAATCGTCATAAACGATGCTGATCTCCTTCTCCGTGGGGTCTTGCAGCACCTTCAGCTACCAAATCATTTCACCACAGTATGCTAAGAAGCATTACTGAGGATCCTTCCTGCCTGCTGCTATCAGGCTGGACAATGCCAACCCAACGTCCAGCCATAACGCATCAGACAAGTAACTGTTTTTAGTTGCGTATATCATCCACTAATTTTTTTTTTATTGCTTATTTCATTATTATTCAATTTTCTGTTTGCATAATCTTAAAATCTGTTTGCGCTATATTTTTGTCTGCACATACTTGAGTACCTACTGCTGTATGCACAAGGATTACTCCCTAGGATCAATTAGGATTATCTTATCTATCTTATCCTTCCATCTTATAACCACGTGGTCAGGGCTGCAGAGAAGCCCCAAGCTTATCCCAGATAGCACAGGGCACAATGCTGGAGTGCGCCAAGGACACAATGCAAATGGTTACACGATTTCTTTTAATGCGCCACTTCATACATGCTGGATCAATTAACTATCTATATCCGCGCGGTTCCCTGCAAAAACACCAAGTATGTATGCCAGTATCCCCAAAAACAACCGCACTGTCGATTACACCCACACAAAATATGCAATCTCATCCAGGTCAACGGGGTAGTCAGTGAGGTGAACAGGATCTTTATTGTCAAAGAGCTCACCTTTATAGCTACGCCATCGGCCTGTAGGAAGGTAAATATCTCTCTCCTGCTTTCCAGGCTCTAGCACCGGAGCTACCATGAGATCATCCCCTATAAGAAACTGGGAGTCAATTTTGTAAGCTGTCTCATCATTTGTAGCTATCCACCACAAAGGACGTATGATGGGGTCCCCCGTGGCCAGCACCTCCCCAGCTAATTCCAGTACACGAGGTGCAACTATGGACTCATGCAGGGCAGTAAAGCGTCGTGCAATCTCGATGACATCTGCATCGTATTCCCAGGGTGGGATGGAGAATTGCATGGAGGGCATGAATGCGGACAGCTCCAGCCAGCGGATATACAATTCCCGATCCGGCAGCTTCCCTGACCCTTCGGTGTAGTTGGGGTACACATTGCCCCCAATCATGTCTGGCAGGATGAATTGATACCCCAGTATGCTGATGGTCAACACAGTGGGAATGAGGGACTTAAGGCCCAGTTCATAGCCCCATACAGAGTCCCGATCAATAAGGCGGAAGAAGCAGGAGATATTTTGGGACTGATAGCCAACGCGAAGCTCAGCTCTATCATTGAACGGGATAGCCATCTCGGAATAGCGGCGGGTAAAGGTACTAGGGTCATTCAATGGCACGTAGGTACTGAACTGACTCGGCAGATAGCTGGTCTCACCGGCATCAAACTTGAAGGAGGTCACCCCATATTTGGACCTCAGGGCACGGAGGTGGGAGCCGAACCATTCGCGAGCAGCCGGGTTGGTGAAGTCCAGGATGGAGCCCACACCATTCCACCAACGCACCAATGCAGGCAGCTGGCCTGTGGGCTCCCGCACAAAGAGCCCCTTCTCCACACCCACACGAAAGTTGGGCGAGTCATAATTGATGAAGGGGTGAATCCAAAGGCTGACATGAAATCCGTCCGCTTTCAGCTTCTGGAACATGTCTGAGGCATTGGGGAACTTGACGGGATCAAAATCAAATTCACCATAGCCACTAGTGTAGCAGTCGTCCAACTGTAGCTGGCTGCAGGTGAAGTTATATTTCTTAATGTTAGCCGCATAGCTAACCAGCTTCTCCTGCTCAATGTCTTTCTTGTGCAGGGCCCATGTGGACCAAATGGGGTACCTAAACATGTCCATAGAGGGTACCTTGTTGGGCTTGTTGAAGTATCTCCGGACCATGTACTTATGAATGGAAGTAACATCTGAACCAACACACACCCTGTAGCTCAACTCTGCAAAAGGTGGCTGGCCAGGAGTGGGTTTGTATGGGCTGTCCTGGTACCGAGCCTGGAAATACAAAACCTTCTCTGTGTCATTCCAGCCCAGATGAAAGGGCACTGAATCATTGATTTTGATGGCTGAGGCTTTGGAGGACAACCAGTAACGCTCCAGAATCCCACCAAAGCTATGGCGGCTGGAGTAGACGTCGCTGGTGACAAATGGTGTTGGTGTCTGCTGGCCCGTTATGGAGATGGGCCAGTGCTGGATGCTGGTCTCGGCGCCGCCGTACCAGTGAGAGCCATTATAGGACATGGCATGCTCCACAGGGTTCTCAGAGGCCAGCTCCTCCCAACGAACACGGTAGCACATCACTGGGTCCTTGGGCCGGACTGTCTGAATAAAGAAGTTCAGACTGCCAGTGCTGGACCGAGTGCAGCTCAGAATTTCACCCTCCTTTGAGCAAGAGTCCAGGTCCAGATTTCCCGACCTGTTATTACCATTTAAAATAAGAAAGGATACGAATATTAACTTCATTATTAAACTGTATTATTATTGTATTTATATTGCATACTAAAACAATTATAATGTAAAATTTAAAAAAAATACAAAAATATGTATATGTTACTGCAGTTAAGGAGGTGCCTAAGTACTGAAATAATGAATAGTCAGTACTGTGATACAGCAATTCCAAGTTTTAAATGTCGAATCTTGCCTCCAATGTGTATGGAGTTTTCCTGTTCTCCCTTTGTAAAGCACATTCCCACTGGTTACTCCATTTTCCCCTCATAGTTGAAAGACATACTTTAGATGACATGACGTATCTAAAGTATATGAAGCATCTTTGTGCATGTAGATAGGCTGTGATAGACTGGCATCCCATTCTGAGTTCACCACAAATTGAAAGCCCTGTGCTGTTTGGGATTTAACTCCAGGTCCCACCTTGACCCGGACTAAAATAAAGGGTGAAGACGGTGGACGGACAATTGAATGACAGATTGATTAGGAAACTGGTGTTAAGAAACAGATCAAAAACAGACAATAAAAGTAATCTTATTATGTCACATGTTCATATGTAATTTCTCCATATTTCAAACAGCAATTTACATTTAAATGTATATATTTTGCAGATGCTTCTGTTCAAGATCATGTACAATTGAGGCAGATAATACTCATTGTTTTACTAGAATGGAATGTGCATATTAGATTCTCTCAGGCATGGTCATCAGGTACCTATATTAAATACTTTGATACTCAAAATTATATTAACAATAAATACTTTGTCATGCCTCAGTATTCTGCTGAAACGGAAGAGCCTATTTTTAACTTTGCAATACTCCAAACAATTTAAGGTTAATACAGAACACCTTTCTCTTTCGTTAAAGAAAACACATCTCATTAATATTTTAGCCGTATTGGAGATAGTGGTTGCAAATAAATGTCCATACAGCACAAAAAAAAATGCTGCCATCCAACCACCCGAACCCAAGGTGATTACTGTGCATGCATGACATAATATCAATATATCACATCACCCAGGCCAATTATGGAGGTTCCTATCCATCTTCTACCTGCGTTTCCTGGTCAGGGAGGTGGGGAGCGGGAAGCCTGCTCCATAAAGGAGAGTAGGGCAAGGTTCATAACAGGGTGCAAGAACAGTCATACATTACAGACAATTCAGAGATGCCGACTAGCCTTAGTGAATGTCTTTAGACCGCACAAGGAAACCAGTCTACCCAGAGGAACCTTGGAAACATGCTGGAGAATACTGGGAGAACATGCCTACTCCACACACATATTAATGAATCGAATGGCCAACCCTGTATGTGTGAGGTAGTAATACCCACTCAGGCACCTAGCCATGTGTGAAATGTGAAAATTACATTTATCTGATTAAATGATTTTGAAGAAAAACTGCAGTAACACGGTTTGACAGCTTTGGCTCGTAGGTCTAGGTATCAATGGAAGAATCCAGACCTGAAAGCCATGCGGAAGACAATGGCTCCTGTCTGGTTTCGAATGAGGAATCCATCCCTGTTCAGGTCCAGGAGTTCCGTCTTGAGCATGCCAGCCTTAGCCAGGGAGGCAATGTAGTAGCACCAAGCAGCAACAGCTGCAATAATGAGAATTAGTCCCAGAGCACCCGCTCCGAGTAGGGGGCGCCTGTCCCGAGTCAGATTCTGCTTAACGGGTGCGGTGCCGGCTACAGCGCTCATAGGACCGCCTGGTACCATCTGATACATGGTGAAGGTGGCGTCTTTGAAAAATGCTGGTAAAAAAATAAATAAATAAAAAATGCTGAGATTTCCTGTTACAGCAAACAGTTTGCCTTTGTCGAGAGGGAGTGCATCATCGAGACATTTGAATAAACTAGCGTTCTTCATGGGTTCCCCCCAAGGGGGGTCTGAAGGTGTAGCCAGAGCCTGTCATCTTCTTTTCCTCCATTTCTTTTCCAGTTTCTATTCTTAAAAGGCACAGCCTGCGTGAGTAAAAGGAACATTTTAAAATGCTTTCAAAATGAGCTTCCGAACTCAACCATTATATGACCAGAAACAGCAGCAATGAAGTCCTAAGATCCAAACAGCCAGGAAAACATTTGTCTGGATAATTTCTGACAAGGACAAAGTTATTTTTATATAAATGAATTTGAGTTTCTCTGTAATTCAACAGATCACAAAGTAATCTCAGGCATTGTTTAGTATGCACATAGGTGACATTTCCAGATTAGGCACCATTCCATGGTCAAGCAACTAATTTGTTCCCCCGACACTTACCCAACACTGCCAAAAAGGACAGGCACACATACAAAACATCCTGCCTGTGGGTCCTATTAATGGCTACTGCAATGGTGAGTGACCTTGTGTTTTTCCAGAGTAGGGCATGCAGTCAAGATGTGGACTAAACTGTGAATAACCCAAAGTAGACCACGGAGAGCCTGGCATGAGCTCGCATTTTAGCTAGAGAACTCAGGCTTGCTGCTGTCAGGAATGGAAGTAGGTTAAAGGCATGCAGTAAACACACGGGGCCAACTCTTCACTGCTGATGTGAACCCCCAGCCTGCCTGGTACAGAAGCAATAAGCCTGCTTCTTGTGAACTGCCAAGGCTCTCTGTCCACCCAGGCATGGTACAGATTTTGGCTGATCACACTTTTGTTTAAATCCCCCTTCCCAAAAATACTGTATTATTTTTATGATTATTTCATAATATAAAGCTTGAGATATTTAGTACACAAAAAATTATTTGAAATTACCACTTAATAATGACATATGACTTGCTTAATTGTGATATTAAGCGGAACCTTTTAGTGAACTGCTACCTCAGCAGAAAGAGAACTTGAAAAGCGATTAACCACATAGAGGACAAATCGCTCAAAAGAACATTTTGCATTTTTCTGCTTTTAATGGATCAATCCAAATACGTATAAAAACTCGCAAAGTAAGTTACTCAAGCTCAATAGCGGGGAAACGCCAAAAGGAACGTCTTGAAAACATTTCACTGTCAAGTTGATAGCATAATCCGTTGAATGGTATATTATCTATTTAACAGAATCAGCCGCCTGGCCCACTGTGCCTTTGCAGGCTTACATGAACTCCTAAGTGAAATGCTGTCAAATGCAGCAAGTCGGCAAGCAATTTCACATTATGTTCAAGTTGTCAGTACTACGGACGGAAGTAGAATGTGTGCAGCTGTGATACAGTAAGAACTAGACACCAACTTAAAAATAACCAAATTCAAAATCACTGTCATTGTCACAGCTAGCTAAAACATACGCGTTAATAATTGCGATTTTGCAAAATCACTGCAGAAAATAAATGTATATAGCATTTATATAAAGCATGTAACGAACCAAACGATAACACTATACTTACCAGCAAAACCGACAGCCCAGCAAGGTGAAGATCTACCAAACGGTCCCTTCGTTGCAGGGTGACGCAAAGTCACGTGATCGAATGGCGAGTCACTATTTGTAAACCGCGAGGTCAGTCAAAGAGGACAAAGGGTGGAGTTTACGGAGCCTTCTGGGATTTTTAGTTTATAAGCAAACTGAAAGGACTTCGGAATGCGGATTTTGGTGTAACCACACTTTTATTCAATTATCAAACATAATGTTCAAAAACCAATCATATTTCTGTAACATTCATAAACTATATACTATGTATCCAATGCCAAGTTTGAGTCTACATTCAACTGTACTGTAATACACAAGTAAAGCGCAAAAGACGTGTATATTAACTTTATGTTAAAATAATTCAATTCAAGTTCTCAGAAACAAACTCTGGGTGAATGATGTAATGTCCAGCTTGGTATGGCTTGACCACCTGGAAGCAGCTGTAACCACCACTGTAAGTAACAAAAGAATTGTAGATCAGGTTGTATTGAAAACGTATTATTGTATAAGGCCACATGCTTTTTCTGTTTATATATAATTTGTGGTTTTAACTGAAAATGGTTGAAAATTTACAGTTGATACGTGAATATATATATATATATATATATATATATATATATATATATATATATATATATATATATATATATTCAGCACCGCTTTGGGACAGGACTTCTTGAAATACCCTTGTGATTTGAGTTCCCCACGGGAAATGTTGTCATCATTCATAAACTTGTAGACTGTTCCTCTTCGAAAATCATTTCCAGAGATGCCTCTGTGAGACACACACACACATGCATGTTTATATTCATATTTTTGTGCGGATAATCCATTCATTTCTATGGGAAAAACCCTAACCCTCACTATGACGACCTTAACCCCCACCCAGTCCTTACCTTGACCATTACTAACCAAACAAAATACAAGACAGTTGGCCTTTTTAGTTTTTTGCAGTCACAGATTTTTATACAATTGAGTTAGCCCAAAAAGGTGCCACCCCCTCTCTCTCTCTCTCACACACACACACACACACACACACACACATATAAACTTGGTTTGAAGACTAGAAGATGGGTAGAAGTACACCGCTTTGGTACATACATCAACAAAGGTTAAAATTTGGTGAAAAAAGCAGGCGCTGAGAGCAATAATAATTACAACACAAGTCAAAACAAACTCCAGATGTACCTCTGCTTATTTTGCAGATTGGTGCAGATTTGTTCCTTGTTGAGTGTGGGGGACTGAACATGAAACTGATGTTTGAACAGTCTACCAGAAGGGGGCAGAAAGTACTCTCTGGCTGAGTTCACAACTTGTTTGTGAGTGGGCTCCACATTTCCAAGACGGAAGTTTACAATGGATGTGTTCTCTCCCCCTGTTAACAAAATCAGAATTAAGACATTTGATGCTCCTGCTAAGAGCAGTAAGATTACACCTTGTAAAAGAACCGTAGTTTTTAAAATTGTGAGTGTTACTGTGGTTATATACTGTAAATCCCGATTTGGAGCACATCTTACCTTGACATTGCATGGATTTGTGTTGCACTGGAGGAAAGAAATGGGTACAGTAACCCAGAGATACTGGTACTGGAACTGGAACAATATTGGTAGCAAGACACCTGGTCAGCATTCGAGGCAGAAGAAAATCCTGACAAATAGGAATTGGAGACACAAAATAAAATTCTGAAACTCGGTTAAATACCTTTGACTCCAAACATTATGACCTCCCCTATGTGATATGAATAATGCTGACACCCAACACCCTGTTGGCGGTATGTGCTCATTATGTGCTGTATGTGCTGATTGTGTGCACCCTGGTAGCGTCACCATTGAGGAGATGCTGTGAGCAGTTACCTAGCCATACCGATTTGGTCTTTGTCAAAGTTACTCAGATCTTTATCCTTTATCCTATTTATACTCAGATCTGCCCATTTCTTCTGCATTCAACATGCCGATTACGAGTGCTGAATGTTAAGCTGCCGTTTAATATATCCCACACCATGACACGCACCATTTTTACAAGACAGTAAACATTATTCGCTTCAGGTCGGGGTGGTCATAATGTGTTGAGTCATTAGTGTATATTGGCCAAAGTGTAATAAAGCAGTATTTTACAGTTGTGTAATCAGTGGAAATAAAAATCATTCTAATACGTAATTCCCCCTTTTAGAGAATGACATTTCAGCTTTTATCTTAAATATGAATTTTAAAAGCATTAGCTGGGGTATGCATCTGAGAAAGGACAACAACAGCAATAATAATGACAAATCAAACTGAAGAATAAAGTTGATCATTTAAAAGAAGAATAAAATCATGAGAGCATGGAAGAACCTCTGTCCTGCTCACCGGTCGGGGATGGGGCTTGTTTCTGCGGTTGGGAGAGGAGGGTCTTGCCTGGGTTGGTTTTGTCGGGCCTGGTGATCGGAACTCCTGTGAGTAGGTGCTGATGTTGACTCCGATGCTCATCGCTAAGTCTTGCACGATTCCAGTCTGACTGTCTGTGCACTTCACACCTCCTCTTCAACCCCCCTTCCTGCCTCCCGAAGCAGTACTTCTTTATCAGTCTTGAGTGTGTTCGAATTCTTCTTCTCTTAATTCTTCTTGTTCTTAACTAAAAACAAATGGCTTCAAAATCTTCTTTGCATTTTCACATGAGAGATTTTACAAAGGAATATATGGCCTTATGATGTTAGCTGCCAAGAAGGCTAAGTGTGGCTTTTGGTAAACCGAGATATAGACTGAATGCAGGTGGTGGAGGCTTTGGAATGTCAGGCATCACACGAGTCTTGGTTAGCAGCACGAAACCTCAGGTGCCTGTAACCTCAATGATCATCCGTCCACAAATTCTACTATTTCACATCTGATTGGCAGCATCGAATTAGTTCGCTCATATTCCTACGGCTTGTTTCATTGAGAGGGCCAGCACATTTCTGACAATGAATAATTCAACTTCAAGCAGAGAGATAAGGCTGACAGATTATGTCATCGATCTCAGCTGGGTTTGGCTGGGTGATTGTCCTCTGAGTGACATGCAAAAGGTAGCCAACTAAAATCCAATCGGTCCCTGGTTATAGATACTCAGTGTGCAGGGTCCATGGAGGAGACAGCCGCTTTGGTTGTACTGAGAGGCGGCTCATCTTTCAGCTTTCTGGGATAAGGTTTGAAACACTCTCTGGTGTAAAGTTTGAGTCACTTTCTGAGGCAACTCTCTCAAGTCTCACGCATTGACCATGAGACACGCATTTCAGCCCATACACATGCCACACCTTGCATTTCTCACGCTGAGAAGTAAGGAGTAATGTCTACCAAGGTGTCCCTTCATATAGAATTAATGGACGATGCCCAGGCATATGGAGGGGAGTTTTCTGCCGAGTTCATAGCTGTCCCAGGTTATACAGAATTATTAACCACCTACCAGCCAATCAGAAAATAGCATTTGTTGTTTCAGGGTAAATTCCAAAATAGGTTACATGTGGTCCTGCTGCAAACAGGTTATTATGTGAATGCACACACGCACGGAGTGCTGACAAGGTGGAAGTGGAAGAGCAAGATCCGATGAATGCGGTAGGCAAGGCTCTCGGGTCTCACGCACGGCCTGGGAGACACACGCTCCACCCCTGTCAGATGTAATCTCACTCCAAACTTTTGTTCTGGAATAAGGTTTGAACCTCTTCAAGGACAATTATGTCAATGTTGGTCCACTTATACTAACATTCACTGAACGTTAGTATAAGAAGGCTTATGATTGGAATAGTGGCTGAGAAAACAGCAAGATATAGTGTGAAAAACACTAAGAATAATTCACGGAGAGGTAATATTATATACTATTTAAAATAAAGAGATTCTTTTTTTTCAATACAGGACACATTTCCATGCCATTAGAAATGGAGGAAAAATTCTACATGTTAAATCCAACCTGCTCATTAAAGTATATTTTCAGATTTATTCATTATTATTTCTGAGCATCTAAATGATTCATTATTAATCATTCATGTCTGTCATGTCTGTCGATTCACATACACCCAATTTATGTGCTTATATAAAATACCATGCAAACTGTTGAAATAAATGCATAATGAACTTTGTGTTTTAATTGTAAAAGAGAAGCTAATTAAGAAGCATTGAAAACCCAGTCCATGTGATTACTGAGTGTACTTTTAAATAGGCCTGCACGATATCACATTGTGATACAATCACAAATATATATGGTGCATGCACAACAATCACCAGGACTGCAGATGACAGCTGTAAACATTTAATTTTACGCACACAAAGTGCTTACAATACAAAAGAAGCAACTGAAAGGTGACCCACAAACACGAACACCCCAGTGACCCCACCCTGTAACTTGAAAATAGTAGATCTTCTTCCAACTGCTGTACAGAATAAAAGAGCAATGACATATACATCTTCTTGAGAATTCCTGTCCAACTGGCTATAAAAACTAATAACTTATTTGTGTATTTGTAGCCCTTCTAAACTTTTTTAGAAACCATTGCTGGGATAAATAAGTTTAGGTTAGTAGCTTTATCTCAAAGATATAACCGCTTTGTTCTTTATTTCTAATGAGTTGTCAATCATGGATCAACAGCAGTAATTCTGTTGGTACTAGGGTTGTAAGAGCATTCAGTGTTTTATGAAACGTTTTGGTATGCCCTGCACGGTCCGATACGCACGTGTGAACCGCAGTATTATGATATGCCTGTTATTTTCCTGTACATTCTGGCATGAATCTGCTGGTTTCCTTTTCTGTGCCGCTGCTAGTATTAAACTGATAGTGGCTGTTAGAGTATTTAATTTAAAAATAGCTGTTAACTTCATTAAAATGATTCTGCCACTCGTTTCAATACACTTTTCTGCCCTCTTTATATGGGTCTGCTGCATCAAAAACATTCTGCGCTCTCTTGACATTTTGAGATTGTAATATTGATTATCTATCTACACATATTTGCTGCGATTGCCTGTGGCTGATTTTTAACAGTGATATGCTTCACTTCATATATATCGTTGTGATACAAAAATATTTTTCCTTACAAAGATAAGATTTGGAATACCAAATCTTTTCTTCCAAAAATTCATTTAGTATCGCTGTACAGATACTGTACATCCTGCATTCCTTTCCCCTTGTTCTCTCCATTGTGTGGGTCTAACGAGCCACACCTGTTACTCATTTAACCCTTCCTCTTATTACAGCCCAAGTGTGGATCACCCCAGGTGCCTCTCGTCTGCTCTCTCGTCAGTGATGTACATAGTGCCTCCCTGTCCTGAGCTCCCCAGTACGGTCATTAACATTGCTGCCTGCATGCGGTCCTTTTCCTTCTCCTTACCTGTCGTTTTTGTTGAATAAAGCCTCTTTTGTTTTAGATTACTGTATATATAGTTCATTGTCTAATTAAAGGGTTATGTGTTTAATGTCTTCTTAAATATAAAAATACCGAAACCACACTCTTATGATATGAAAACTCATAATCACATATACAAAACTGTGGGAAAACTATACAATTACACCCCTATTTGGTACACATCTCAGCCACTTAAAACATCCCAGATCATACAGGCACCAGTGAAGAAACAGAGTGTTGTGGAGAGTCTGAGGGGGCCAGCAGCTAACACAACCACATTTTAGAGACATTAATCCTTCTGCTACCCTGACTGAATACCTGGATGTTCTAGAACACCAAGAGTGGCATTGACCTGTGTCTGAGATTCTCAAGAAGAGGAAGAGATACAGCTGAACTAGAAATGGGGGAAGTCTGGTGCAGGTTAGAAAGGTCACCGGTTCAAATCTCATGGGTGACAGAGTGATGTCACCATTGGGCCCTTGAGCAAGGACCTTAACCCTACTTGCTCCAGGGATTGGCTGACCCTGCTTTTACGATTGTATGTTGCCTTGGATTAAAGCATCTGCTCAATAAATACATGCAAAATTAATGTAAATGTACATGTATATAGGCTAGGTAAACATATTCATTAAAGAGATTCATTTCCCGGAAGGATACTGACAAGGTCACAATGTACATCTCAGCAGAAGTAGATAAATTAGAAATTAGACATTATCCGTTTGTGTGTGAACTACCTTAAACTCACTCATGGTTCCTGACCAGTATGCTTGTAATGCTGAAACCTCAGGCACTGAGGACCCATGCATACACAGCTACATGGTGGCTTATGCTAGCTTACACCTATGCTCCCCTTTTGAGTCGGGTTCCTCCCAAGGATTCTTCCTACTAGGTAGTATTTCCTTGCCACTGTCGCCTCTGGCTTGCTCACTGGGGACTTCAGGCAGGGATCATGTAAAGCACTTGAAGACAATGCATTATTGTGAAAATGCACTAGACAAATTGAATAGAATGGATGGGTGAATAGTCAGCAATTGCACATGGGGACAATTCTTCACACTGGTCATGTCCATTAATGAAAATTATATGACAAATAAGTGATTGCAAAAATATTCACCCCCTTCAACTTAGTATTTAGTCGATGCACCTTTGGTCACAGTCACAGAGTCTGTGTGGACAGGCCTCAATCAGGCTTGCACATCTAGACACTGGAATTTTACTCCATTCCTTGCAAATCTGCTCAAGCTCTGTCAAGGTGCATGGGGATTGGGCGTGAACAGCCCTTTTCAAGTCAGCGAATCAGATTGTCCTCCAGGATTGCTGTATACTGTAAGTTGCTGCATTCCGTTTACCTTCTACCTTTACAAGCCTTCCAGGATCTGCTGCCCCGAAGCATCGCCATAGCATGATGCTGCAGCACCGTGCTTCATGGTGGGTATGGGGTCTTCGTGGTGATGTGCAGTGTTTGGTGTATTCAAATTAACAATATTAATGTGTGAATTTTAAGACAAAATGGAGGCCATTCTCATTTGACATGTCACTTGTGTTTAATTCATTGATATGTAGTACTACACAGACCAATAATGTTAAATACTGGTATGGAAATGTTCAAATAATAATAATAATAATAATATAACAATGATAAAAAAATCTCCCTATGTTAAAAAGCATACATTTCTTTTCATAAATAAATTAAAACAACAATGGCAATAAATACAAGTTCTGTAAAATGAATCAATTAAGGCATACTCTAATTTAGCAAACTTATTCAGAGCTGTGAGCAAATGTGCTTTTGAGATCTCAATAAAAATGATACGTTAATTGGTGTTTATCCCTTTAGGGTTTTTTTTTTTTTTTTTAAACAGAGCAAAGTCATCGTGTTGAGTGAAATCCTAGGTAAGCAAAATTTATTACACTGTAAACTGACCCAAAGAAAGGAATCCCAGCCATCAAGAAAGAACAGTACAGAATGTGCTTGTATACTCTTATCAGTCAAAGAAATCAGACATAATATAGATCTGCCAGAGAGAGGGAACTGTAAGGGGAAAATAACACAATCGTTTACGCTCAGTTCTCTCAAGTCCTGTCCTATATATTCTATCAACATACAAAGTTACAAAGCAGAGATTTAAAAGAACATGTATTGGATATAATTCACTGTGAATGGAACTTTCAAAATAGGTTCATTTTCTCCCCAATTACATGCATTAGAAAGTCAATGTATGCCACTTAGATCAAGAAAATGACGGCGTTTAGATAGTAATAGACTTAGGGAATATGAATTTTGAACATTTTCCATATATCATCATTAATGGCAAAGAGATGAACAGCAGTTGTGTTTGAAGACAACCACTAGAAAACATACTGCTTTAATACAACACACCCTATGCGAAAAGCTGAGCAGCTCTGTTACAGTAATTATCTCAGCTGAAACCGGGAAGTTACAGTATAACTCGGGGGCAAAATCCCGGTGGCTCCAAAGAGTAATCTTCCAATCCTATAAAATGCCCTGGCAGGGTGGGAAGGAAGCAGGTTTAAAGGGAAAGGACCTATATTGCAAACTGATCGATCATTCATTGAGTTTTAGGCACAGGTCAACCAGCAAGAAGAGATTTCCATCTGATGCATAAAATTCCACTTGCTGGAATGTTCCTCAATTAATGTTAATTGGCATGTAAAGATGCTAGGATGTACATGTGTGTATTTTCAGTGAGAATCCAGACAGAAGATACTGGGAGTCATGAAAAATGATCAGCTTCACAGGGTTTAGAAGCAAGTGGCTGTCAGGCTCTTGCCCATGGAAAAGTTAAAACTAATGAAAACAAAACTCCCAAATTCTTGGTTTAAACAGTATAACATTATGACTCTCTGCATTACAACACAGATCTTAACAGACCATCTGTCAGGCAAACTGGATTAACACCTCTAACGAAATGAACAAACATCTACAAAAATATGAAAAGTAACAGATCTGAACATGTTTTACTACTTGACCTTTTGAAATGCTGCAACCGAGGCGCAGTAAAACCATATCTCAACAATATTTTTTACATACTGAAAATCTTGTGTCTTTTAGAATTGCCACATTGTAGAACATTCCAAATAATAACATATCAAAACAAACATTATCAGTCAAATTAATACTGAAACGTAAGCTGCACAGCTACATACAGCAAGGTAAAATAAAAAAATATCACATTCAACTCTCCCAAGTAAGCAAACTGTAATTTCACACCTCATTAAGTCATCTCCCTCCATTTACAGATTTAGATTATGTTCTTACTATTCCCCTGAATACCTTCTGATAGCCTGATAATAGTGTCCACTTTTGGGAAAACCCAGAAGAGATCTTTGACTAAATGAATATAAAACGTCCTTCCACTGATTCCGTTTGCAGTTTGTCTGAGCCGAATGCAGTGGCTTTTAAAAGACAGAAATAATGAGTAAGCAGAATTTTTAAACATGCTAGTTTTGAGGTCTACAGCTCCTGTCCCATCTGGATTAATTAGTAATAGATTTAGTCTAATAAATGTGACAATAATTTTAAAAATGGTTTCATACAAGAGCCTGGAAAAAGCATTTTTTCCACACCGTAAAACCTATTGCCATAATGGGAAGAGGGAAAAGTAAACGAACATGTCACAGATGGCGGAGTGAGTCAAAAGGAGATAAACATTAAAAAAAAAAAACCAGAGAATGAGAGGATGTTGTAAAACCTTACAGTGTCTTGAAGGCCCACCAATGTCTGCATAGCTCATTAGTACACCTGCCTGAAACGTCTGATATCTGTGGATTCACTTTCAAAAGCACACTGTTCCTGTGTGTTTATGTTCAAAATACACTGCAATGAAACAGAACTGATGCAGTGTTAATGCACCAGAACAAGCAAACAATTAAATTAAACTGTGTTGGATTCCAAGCATATGTCGTCTTCTGCTCAGTATGGGTGTTTAGTAATGGTAGAACATTAAAAGTTAATAGAATGCTAAACTGCAGTTTGAAAGCAGACAATTTTGCCCAGGGGAAGAGGCAGTACACCAGAGTGCCTGTAGGCCTCAGGGGAGCAAATTAGCTAAACAGATGACTTTTCAGAACAGCCCTGGGCACCTGAGCAATGAAAAGTCTACATTCTAAGCAGCTATCTTGCCATTGTTTGGCTTACGGGCATTTGTAGGTCCCTGTTTGGGTACCAGTTTATGGAAAACATTAAGGTGATGTCAGTCATTTACAGTCACAAACTCAACGCTAAAGTGCTTCAGAAATGTTGTTATTCCAACAACATAAAGTTTCACCAAAAAAACAAAACCAATCACTGATATTTACAGAACTGGTGAGTACAATGTGTTCCGTAAACGACACTGTAGCATGCAATGTATGGAACTTAACAGAAATTACAGGAAGTCCTTGCTCTGCATCCTTAATACTTTTACCGTCAGTTACCTTTTATATTTGAGATGCCAAATTCATTCTTCTAATGTGTTGTGTCCCAAAGTGTTTCTCTAAATGACGGAGTGAGATGGGGAAACTCGAAGGGCACCATGAATGCATCTGCGAAATAGCCTTCCACTGCTGAGAAAGGACGTCCAGGATGCCACAGTCTCTTCACCTCAAAACTATTACTCACAGCTGACAAAAATACACTAAGCAAAGGACGTTTAAATAAAAAATAGAATGCAAACAATAAAAGTGTCTGTCAGACTGTAGACGAGTGCAATTTCCAAGCATTTGCTACAGTACTACCTTTAGTGTCAAAAAAAATTTGCATTCACAGTACTACCCAGAAATCCCCAGGGGGATATGAAGACCCCACTATCTTTCTGAATCTTTTACAGACACTCTATGCTCTACTGTCGCATCCAGGATTTTTCTAAACCACTCACTGCACCATCTTCCCAGTGAGGTACACTCACTGCACCATCTTCCCAGTGAGGTACACTCACTGCACCATCTTCCCAGTATCAGGGGAAGAGAATGAACCCAAATCCAATCAGTGTTGTGAACCCATCACCAAATCAGTAGCTGCTCTGGGATGCAAAAAAAAAAAGTAATTTAGTTTCATCTTTTGCCATAAGCAGTCAGAACTGTGTTTTTCACAAGTTCCCAAACTGCTGGACGGAGATAAGAACATGTCCTACCATAGGAGGAAGCAACGGCTGTTTGTCTACCTTTCTGATTTTTTATGTTTCTCCATTTCACTGAACTATATTCCTTTCTTATTATTATTTAACGTTTAACTCTGACTCTGCTGCAGTTCTACTGGCAAACTCACTGCAGACGGAGGTGTAGTGGGCAGGGATAATGCAGGTTACTGGATCTGACAGGCAGCAGAGGAGGATCCCTGGCAACACACGCAGGTGGGGTTAACGGATTTGGGCGGGATCAGGTCCAAGTCCTCATCGTCAGGGATCTCGTCTAGCCGGTAGCCGTCCTTCAGGAGCTGTATATTCAGGTCCTGGTTGATCTGCTGCAGGGAAGCACAGCAAACACAATTGTTATCGTGGTCGTTATGTGGTCGACGACGTTTGCATAATTTATACATGAGCAAAAAGCCCCGACAGCTACATTTAGTTAATTGATATTAATGACATTTCAGTGCTAATAGCGCTGCTAGTCCATGCAGTAGCAGCCGCAGCACTGTGAGCATTAGTCACATTAGTACTGGTAATGGTAGTGTCAGGTATAATATTAACGAGTAGTAACACAGAGTGATGGTAGTATTATTCACAATATTAGTAACAGTACTAGTATCAGTGCTAGTAATACCCGTAGCACTGGTACTAGTAATAGTAGTAATAAGTAAAAGAATAAATAAAAGTAATATTTTTAGCTGACAGCAGCAATGTTACAAAAATTAATTTTAAAAAAATCTGCATTGAACCTCTAGACATTATCAAGGGGACAGAAAATGGATGGATGGATGGAATGTGGTCTTGGTGAAAACATGTAAAGGTAAAACGTGTAAAATGACACATGGCACTAGACAGATGAGGTGCTTTTGTGTTAAAGCCGTGGCAGTTAGCTTGGATGAGTGTGGTGATGTCACAGTGCGGTTAGCTGCAGCGTACAGATTCACTGCCCCCCAGGTGTCTCACCTCAGCCGAAGAGTATCCTGAAGAAGAGTATCTGGACACATCAAAGTCATCATCACTGAAGAAAATCAAAGGCAGACAAGCCAGTCAACAGGGTCCCAGCTCCCCACAGCAGATAGAAGATAATTAGAATTAAATCTAATCTACTACACCAGAACTCTATCACTATCTTTCATTTCTGGACTGTCTGTTAGATGAGTACTTTCTTTGGATTCTTAACATATGTTCGTGTAAAATAATGTGATAATGCATCACGTGTGTCATGTACCCTGGATTTGAATGAAATGAGGCCTTATAAAATGGTCTCATCATGGGTTACTATGGGTTAAACTGTACAGGTTTGTTTAAACCAACTGAAACCAAGAATAATCTTTTAACCATTTGCGATGAACAGCATACATTTTCTGCTTTGCGCTCTGCCTCCCAATCTGCATCTTTGCAACTTACGTGACACTATAATACCACTATAATACAATGCAGCCTTTTATCCAAATATCTTCCCTGAAATTCAGTTCAGATTTCAATCAGGACCTCAATGGGGTTAGACAAGAAGAGGATTATTGGGTGGATGTCAATTTGGACCAAAAAGCTGTGCTGCACTAAAGAATGGCTACAGGATCTTTTCTGAAATGGCATCAGGAGAATAAGTTATAGTTTAACACTCCACTAGCTCTACTTTCTTCAACTTGAATCCTCTTATCCAAAAAGACAAAGTGTTTCTTGCAGGAAAGTAAAAAAAAAAATTGCATCTTAGACCCTGTAACTCCTGTCTACTCACTCAGGTTCACATTACCTGTCTGTGTCCAAAGCTACCAAAGGCTTTTCATCTGGGCTCTGATCTAGTGAGGAGTATCCTTTATTCGGGACAACCAGCCTGCAATATGAGAGAGAAGGGTTGGCATATGAGAGAAAGCATGGAAAGAGAACCTTTATTTGGAACTCAGGAAAACAATGTAAAGAAAGTTCTGAATACTTCTATTTGACCATAAAAACAGCTTAAACATTTGAAGAATGTCATTCTCTCTAACAGACAGACAGATCTTGATGAGGCACTGATTAATGAATAAATATACCCTAATAAATAGGCACAAATAATAATAATATCCCCACCATCCCCCATAAAGGAACAAAGCAGACAGGGATGCACCTGCACCTATACCTGCAACTGCACCTGCACCTGCACCTATACCTGCACCTACACCTGTACCTGCACCTGTACCTGCACCTGTACCTGCACCTACCCTTCAGGAAATTAAACATTTTCAACAAAATTTTACATGAAAATGGATTCCATTTTATACAGTTTACTTGAAGTAGTACTATTAAATAGTGTAGATGTCAAAAAAGCACACTGGCCAATGAAATCCCCTATTTAAGATCAATGTGCCCATATCAAAATGGAAATGATTATTGCTATATACTTCACTAATCTCACAATGACTATGTGTAAACGAGCTACTCATGTACAAAGAAAGTGGTGGAGGGAGTTTGAGTAGACGAAGGGCTTAGGTGAATTAGATTTGAATAATTACCTTATAAACACACAGCAACCATTTTTTTACTTCAATTAGTGTTTCTTTAACTCACCTATTAATAGAACTTGTTTTGGAAGTAAATTCCTTATAAAGTTAATTCAGAGTTTTGGGAACCAAAGCATTGCTGTTCTAGCCATTCAACAAGATATGAGAGACATTCTTGGAGGGTAAAAGAAGTTCCTGTGCTTTTTATTATATTCCTGTTTATTTGTATAAATTGCAATGCTAAAACAGCCATGAGTTGCCTTTCAAGTACAAATGGTGGCACAGTGTTTAGCAGTGTTTCACACTTACCTATCGTCAGACTTTTCTACCAAAAAGGTTTGATTTGCATATTATATGATGATACATCTCATTTGCATTGACCATTTTTGGTTATTTGTGTGCTGCAACTGGGCAGGATTTCAGGCTCTTGCACATATGCAGATTTACAAGATGGTTCCAACATTATTGAGGGGAAATGTGCGTATGCCAGGTTTTAGAAATCCAAATAGTTTTTTTTTTCTTGACATAGCATAATGATGCAATTTAGGCAAAGTTTGATAAATGAGGTCCCTGGTCACAGCTTTCCTATATGCATTATAGCCTCCCATTTAAAACACAATTTCTGCATTATGAAACAGAATATCAGCATAACGATAAGTTTAAAAGCTCTAATACATTTTTGCGTGCATGCCCTTACAGCTTAGCCCCTAGGCTCACCTCGTACGGGACATGACATTGTTCTTCTTCGGCTGCTGATTAACTGGACTTCCCACGTTCCCGTTCTTCACTGAGCTCTTCCTGACCAGCTCCCTCTGCTTTTCTGCCAATCCCAAGACAGACATGCTGTTAAACCCCGATAGGCAGACATGATTAAACCCTGCCGCAAACAGAGACGAGGTAATTAACATTCTCCAGACAGGTGTGGCACTAAACCCCAGAAACATCACACTTGACCCAAATCCTTTAATTACCCATCACTGGAAGGCAAACAGTACACTTCACTGAATAAAATTACAGTATAATAATAATCTCCCCCCCCAGTTTTAGACCCAACCTGGGTTATTCTGTTCCTTGTGCCCATAGCCTACAGGACAGGCTCTGGCCCCCACAATGCTGCATAGGATAAGCGGGTACAGAAAATGGATAATGCTTGGTCCTCAGGCTTGTGGTTTCAAAGTGGAAAAACAGCAGCAGCAATTGTATTCTGCTTAGCGGGGGGGCGGCTAATTCAGTCAACATGCAGAAAGAACAGATTTATCAGTGACGGGTTTCCCGGTTTTTCATTTCTAAATGGTACCAGCCAGAGATCTCAGAAGTAACACGACTTTCCTTGCTTTTCCTCATTAGTGCCTTTCACTTTGTCATCGCACCATCCATGGTGAAACGGATTGTTCAGTTTCATGTGCCGGTTACTGTTATGGATAATTCAATGGAAAGAGCGCCCAATTATCCTAGGTGTGTATAGAACGAACTGTTCAATCCCAATTCATATATAAACCCACCAGCAGACCAGCATGGTAATAATATATATATATAAATATATATATAAATATATATATATATTATATTATATATATATAAATAAATAAATATATATAAATATATATATAGTATAAGTGACATAGTTTATGCATGTTTGTGAAGGACCAGCATCCCTGTCATCTGCTGTATGCTGGGAGGGACAGACTCTAGGCTCATCACAACCCTGAACTGCGCATGTGTTTGCAAGAGGCCTTGATGCATTATTAACTGCATGACGCTGCGTCCTACTGCTTGACACTGCGTCTGACTGCATGACGCTGCATCCGACAAATTGCATCTTTATATATTTACTATATATACATGGGATTAGCCACAATCAACAAGAACAGTATTTTTAACTGTAGGATCTTTCAATTAGAGGTTGATTCTCCACAGCAATTAAGATAAAAAGGATTGCTTCACTTTTTTTTTTTTACCTAAGCATGTTTTCCCATCGACTTAAATCTGGCGTTTAAGGACACTTAGGTGATGCACGTACTTTGGGCACAGAAACACCAAAATATGGGCATATCGCATGTAAATGAGCATCCTGCCACTGACTTAAGTGCACTTAACTGCATTTTTCACTATGTGCTCTGGGGGGCTGTATTAAGTCACATGTGAATAATTCATATAATTATATACATGCAATGCAACAGTATATTGAAATATATTATTATATACAAAGTATATTGGCATTAGGCAGGATTCAAGGGACACCGGGCTTCTCGATTTGCCTAGTAGGCGAATCAACTTGGCTAAACAACTGATGAAAAAATATAGATTGAGTAGTAATCTGTCCTCGCAATCCAAAGCCGCAGTGCACGTACTTGCACTATTGCGAGAGACTGGGACAGACAGAGATGCACACGTTTTGATGGGCTTCAAACTCCCCTTGAAATATTATATCGACAAAAGTACTGGGGCACCTGGCCATTAAATCCACAGGCATCAGTATGGGGTTGGTCACCCCTTTGTAGCTATAACAGCTGACACCACTTTGGAGTGTGTCTGTGGGATTTTTTGCCCATTCCTCCAGAAGAGCATTTGTGAGGCCAGGCCCTGATGTTGGATGTGAAGGCCTGGCTCACAATCTCCGTTGTAGTTCATTGCAAAGGTGTTCGATGGGTTTGAGGTCAGGATTCTGTGTGGGCCAGTCAAGTTCATTCACAACAAACTCACCCAACCTTGTCTTTATGGACCTTGCTTTGTGCACTGGGGCACAGTCATGCTGGAACAGAAAAGTTGGAAGCATAGAATTGTCCAAAATGTCTTGGTGTGCTGAGGCATTAAGAGTTCCCTTCACTGGAACTAGGGAGCCTAACCCAACCCCTGAAAAACAACCTCATACCATTATCCCTCCTACATCAAACTTTACAGCTGGCACAATGCAATCATACAGGTAACGTTTTCTTATAATTCACTCGTTTATCAGACTGCCAGACAGAGAAGCGTGATTCGTCACTCCACAGAACATACTTCAGAGTGCAGTGGCGACAGGTTTATGCCAGAGGAAATTTGGAACTCTGCAGATACTAAGTCAACAGAGCACTGGCGAATTTTATGCACTATGTGCCCCAGCACTTGTTGACCCCACTCTGTCAATTTATGTGGTCTGCCAGTTGTGGCTGAGTTTCTCTTGTTCCTAAATGCTTCCACATTGCAAAAATACCGCAGACAGTTGATCGTGAAATACAGATGAAATTTCACGACTTGACATATTGCAGAGGTGGCATCCTACCCAATGTACTATGTACTATGCTGGAATTCACAGAGCTCTTCAGAACGACCAGTTCTGACTGACTGCATGCTTAGGTGCTTGACTTTATATACCTGTGGCAATGGGTCTGAATGAAATGTGAAATTAACTTCGGAATTAAATGCTAAATATGTTAGCAGCTTAAAGTTTACACATAGAACACAAAGACTGGCAGGGCAATCATCTAGTCAAAGTGCCATGAGACACACAGGCCACAAGAAACAAACAAAACTCACCGATTTTCACCTGTAACGGAGACGGCTTATAATTGATGGCCACTGATTCCCCTTCCCTTGTGTCTGAATCGCCCTCGGAAACAGAAGAAGCTGCAGGGTCCTGCAAAATAAACGAAAAACAAACGAATGCACAGTGGTAACTGCAGCAGTTAAGGGACATTTAGTTTGTGACACTGAAAATTCCTTCCAATTAATCATAGGAATGAATGCTGGTAAATTCTGAATGGCACACTAGCTGGGGGTTTGAATCTCGCCTCCTCGGCGTGTGTGTAGACTTTTCATGCTCCCTCTGTATCACGTTTTTCATCCATGTACTCTGCTTTCCTCCAAAAGTCCAAAGACATCAAATTAGGCTAAATGGCACTGCCAGTAATGCATGACTGTGACTGTCTGTGTCCTGTGATGGACTGGCATCGTGTCCAGGACGTACTCCAGCATGGATGAACGATTTACTCTAAATATTTCTCCAAAGTAACTACATATTTTTTTATTATTCAGTTAAATATTTAATAAAGCAGTCCAGCTTTGTTATTGCATTTGCTGGAGGTTAACAGGCATTTCTCCACCCAGAGAGAGACAATAAAGATGGTTTGATGACAGCTCCTGTCCTGTGCTCCCCTTTTTTTGCCCAGAGGAGTGTGTACAGCGCTGTGCCAAGGAGACATTCCGCTCACTACAGCCTGAACTTGATTTCCTTTCACACTGCAGGCTCGTTTTCACAGCACCCCCCTCCCCTGTGCTGTAGCCGAGACCAAACACCTTGACTCAGCATTCTGTTACTTAGCTCCGGGGGATAATTGTCTTTATATTGTTACGTCATTTCGAAAACAGACCAGTTTGGATGGGCCTGATTCAGCAAGCCGCAGAAGCCTGGATTGCACAGGGCTTTGCTTGAATTAAAACAGAACCATCATTAACTTTTCCAATGTGATAATGTTTTCAAATTATGCTCTCATTCCTGATTTGACGTAATAAAATTGCTACAAAAAAATGCTGAGCTGGTGCTTCAAAGCAGAACTCCTACATGAATCATTCATCTTTTGGAAAGGGGAGTGAAATAACGGCATTTTGCTGTACATGCACTTAGACATTGTTTACATTGCTACTTTAACATTTCTAGTCAAACTAGACTATGGCTAACCCACATAGCTCTTAAAATATAACCTTAGAAGTGTCTTGTTCATGAACTGCTACGACATCTAATGGATAAACGAAAACATGTTCACACTCTTAATCAAGTTTCCCCAATCCCCTCATAATCTCTCATTTATCGATGATCATCAATGATCAATCATGACCTGTCACGATTAGCAACCTGCTATAATGAGTGATCAGTCAGAACAAGCAATGAACCATAATTAAAAGCTTGCCAGGTCAATGAACAGACTCAATGAACAAAAATAAAACAAAACTATGGTGTGACTATTACTCAACTGTATCAACTGCTGTGTAGAGTAGACTTGTACACTAGCGATGTGTATCTCTATCACTGAGGCCGACGTGATACACCACTCGATGCATTGCCAAAGATCCAATACATTAAATATACGGTAAATATGAAGCATCTACTAATGTGATATGATATGATTCACCCCTATTGTGATGCAGTATGATTCAACAAAATATTATTCAATACAATACGATGCAATGCAAAAGAGTATGATGCTAAGCAATCCAGTACGGCGAAGATAGTTTGGTTTTATCTCTTTGGTTCTTCTTAAAAAGACAGAAAGTCATACATTTACGTCTCTATTACTATAACTCAACATACACTTTTAAATCTGATTTTACCGACGAAAAGATGTTAGAAATGATGCATCCCAAGTTCATCCCAAATTGTATCCAGTGTAATTATACTGTATACCACTTGTTACTATGCATAACTAATCATATAATCACTACATTTCCTGATTGGGATCATTAAAACCCTTACTTTTGTCCATCCATCTGTCCATCCATCCATCCATCCATCCAATGTTTATTCTTGGTATTCCAGGCAGTTTCAGACATGAGGTACTCATATGATTTGTATATAATTTGTGTACAAATTTACAAATTTTTTCTAACACATTAATTTGTCTCAGTGTAGTAATTTTGCTAAGAAATACTCAGTTGTACTCCGCACTAGCAACATCATTACTCATCTGTGAAAAAACTCAGATTGTCAAAATTTATCTTCAGCCGCACATGTTTTCAGACAGCAGTGGGAGGCTGATTATTTGTATTTTTTTGCAGCGGTCCTTGAGTGGAGTGTTATCCGGGGAAAAGGGCCTTTATTTCATTTCCCAACACTGCCTCAGAGCGGAGAATACATGCATCTTCAGCATGGAGGAGTGTGACACTGGCTGTTTTACACAAAACACCAGCAGAGCAAGAGCAAGCTCTCTCAAGCTTAATGGTAAACTCCATAAGTTCAGTGGTCCAAGCAATCTATGGGGCTCATTCTGAGCCCAGCTATTATGTCTTGATAATATTATGCGACACCAAATGGATGCCAAACAGCATGGAAACCGTTAATTAGTAAATAGCACCTCCATTTTATCAGCAGGAAAGTTTGTCAAATTCCCCGCCACTGCAAAACGTGAAAGAGCCCGCCCTTCGCAGACTCTTTGACAACAGCCATGTGATGTGTGACTTTCCCTCTCCCTTTCCCCTTCTTTCAAGCCTGCACGTCTACATTTCACGCCTCCACCTTATTAGCATCCACTTGTGGGTGGGTCGCCCAGAAAGCCAGCATGTGCAGATTTGGCTTTGAAGTGTTTCAACTCAAGAGCGAATAGTCACACTGTGCCGGTACGTTCTGAATGTCACTCTGGACTTGATGTGCTCGTCTGAAATATTAGCTTGGCTCAAAGAACATAGCCTGGAGTCTGACAAACAATGGGGGACATAAGATAATAAAAAAATGACTGATATAGGCTAGGGCGGCATGGTGGTGCAGTGGTTAGCACTGTCGCCTCACACCTCTGGGACCCGGGTTCGAGTCTCCGCCTGGGTCACATGTGTGCGGAGTTTGCATGTTCTCCCCGTGTCGTCGTGGGGTTTCCTCCGGGTACTCCGGTTTCCCCCCACAGTCCAAAAACATGCTGAGGCTAATTGGAGTTGCTGAATTGCCCGTAGGTGTGCATGTGTGAGTGAATGGTGTGTGAGTGTGCCCTGTGATGGGCTGGCCCCCCATCCTGGGTTGTTCCCTGCCTCGTGCCCATTGATTCCGGGATAGGCTCCGGACCCCCCGCGACCCAATAGGATAAGCGGTTTGGAAAATGGATGGGTGGATGATATAGGCTATTACAGATATTCCCGTATAGCTCTTACGCTTTACAGGGTTTTTATGCTGGTTGTTGCACAGAAATAGAGGAAGCAGAGATGTACAGAAACAACAGATTTTTGACAAAAACTAAAACTATTGCTCTGACCAGGTCGCAATTAATGTTTGTGTCACTAGTCCACATCTATTATTTTTTTTTTTTTTCCCATCTGTAATGTAATAGGTCAATCGGAAAAAGCCCAATACTAACAAGCTGAAAGGAGTTATATTGCCTCATACTGTAGCGAAGTCAGACGTACTTCAGTCAATACATCGATTCTCCTCCCATGCATGTACACTGAGACGAGACAGCAGTCTGATTAAATGGTGCAGTCAAGCTATAAGCAGAGCTCGACTTACTGTAGCTGTGCATGTAAATGTACTGAGTGTGATGCATTTTGACAAACTGAACAAAAACAAGTGAACTGATCATATAATTTGTCTTCCACTGTGTGTAAATATTTTGTATTCCATAGAGACGATATTGAGCAAAAGTAAGACTTTTGTTGGCACTACTTTGTGTCTGCTGGTTAAACTCACGGCAACACAAACCAACTTCTTCAACAGATTATATTGGCAGATTTCCATTTGGCTATACTTTATTTTGGATACATTTTGCATCTCCATTTTTGTTTTATAAATATCACAAAATTTATTACAAAAATGTCAAATATTCAATTGTGATTTTTTCCCCCAATATAGTTCAGTACTATTCCTCCATTTAATCCACTCAAAAAACTAGAATATCAGGATCATATCAGCGGTACCGAGCTTGGCATGGGGTCAAATAAGATTGAAAAATTCTGTGGTATTGCTTCTCCCTACTGACTGTAACCAACACTATCAGTAACCAACTCACAATTAACAGGACTTCGGAACATCTACTTGTGAATTTAGCTACTGGTTGAGTTAAGAAATTGAGTTTGTACAAGGTCAAATCAAGAACAAAAGCTTTGATTAAATATTTAAATTGGTTAGTACACAGGTATTTTAAAATTCATGTTCACCACAAATTAATTAAAATATGCAGTTATTTTAAAATGAAAAGCAGTAAAATGGCTAAAGAGTACATTACTAAGGTCTGTTCTGTCCTGACTCAGGATTCTATAATAGTAATAGTGAGGATAATTAAAGTACAATACAAGGTACGATAATAAGTTCTTTTCAATTAATAGTAACAGAAAAGTCCAATGCAGTAATGCCAGACAAAGAAAGTGGTATCCGTCCTGAATCCCACAATACACCAGGGAAGGGTAGGGTCAGGGGCTGGCCTCCGGAACCCTGCCAAAATGGCAAACGCAGCACCTACAGCTTAGAGCCCCTTATTTGTGGCTCACAGGGCTGAACAACAAGTAGCCACTGTGAGACCATTTGGGGAGGAGGGAGTAACTGAGACCCATGAGGACCCCCCAGTGGACGGACAGAAAGACAACGCGGTTTAAAATAAAAGCAAAATCCATAAAATCCTAAAGGTACTTTAAACTTTTTTTTTTGTAGTCAAAAGGCAACATAACAACCATACACACATGGACACATGGACACATGCCGCTCAGAATCCCACTGCCAAGGGGGGTTTTGAAGGATTCAAGATGTACCCTGAACTGAAAAATTACATTACAACATGGAACACATACATACACACACACACACACACACACACACACACACACACACACACATACATATTTATATATGTGTGTATTCACACATACATACATATATACATACATACATAAATATATTAATGTACAGTGACACAAACACATTAAATACACAGAGACACAACAAACATATGGAGACCATCTAATTCGAATTTCTATTCTTCTATAAAATGAGAAATGTCAACATCACTCAGAATACGTTTCAGAAATTTTTTGGGAGAAAAAAAATGAATGTATCCTGAGATTAATCATTATCCTGACTCAACCTTCAGCTACACATTACAGAGCACTCTTCATTACTCTCAGACAAACATTATTAATGGCTTACATTAACTTCACTTTTACCTGGCTTGCCTTTGTAAATGACCTTGTGCACAATTACTGCTCAATAGCCAAATCCTCATTAATGAAGAATATATAATGTGTGTGGTACTTCATTTTCTGCTTAATCAGCCATTCAGACTGACTCCTGGCTACTAAAAGCCATATGAGAACAAACGCTTATTTTACTACATTGCAAAGCAGGGCCCTGTCCTCTGATTGGGTCAAACACAGAGCTGCATGCTCAGGTATGTGACCTGCAACCGAACACCGTAGCCACAGCTGAATCATAAATAAAAACACAAGGATGAACTAACCAAATTTAATTACACTTAAAAATAACTAAATAGCACAATTTCGAAAGTCTTAGTTGAATACAAAGGAATTGCAGGTGGGTGCAGGTCAGGAGGGAAAAAAAATTAAATGCTGAGGGGGGGGGGGACCTTCAAAAATATTGAAAATTACATGAACACACTATATGCCCGTATACCTTATATGATGCTCACAAATTGAAATAATTAAAATGTATACAATAAAGAGCCACAATGTATACATCAAACTGTTACGACTAGTAACGTGATTAAAGTTTATGGTGGGAAAGGTGCCCAGTTAATGTTTACATAGGTGCCATGGAGAAATTTCATTTTGACAATTTCATCCAAAAAGGCTTACAGTACAGTAAAGAAATACAATTTGCATGAGCATTCTGGAATCTGAAACCCCAAATTCTGGGTTGTTAGTACAAACCTGAATCCGATGACTTACAGAAGAATTGTAAGTTGACCAATTATACATTATTCGAAGAGAAATGAGGAAAATGTCAATTGCACTGGTTTGTAGGGTTCCAGATACATGTTTGGTTGCTGTAGCGCCCCCTATTTACCAATCAGTGCCAAATTTGGAGGGTTCTTCCTCAGTACCCTCCTACAGTATATCACCAAGTCTGGCGATGATTGGTTGAAGCATACGCGAGATATGTGTGATAGAAATGGGCATGGCACAGGTGTAGTCTGGGTGTGGTTGGGGGTTGTAACGTAAAAAAGGTTACGATTGTTTTTTCTATTATTTATAAGGACTATTAGCTGATTCGATTGATACCAGATTTATATAGGCTGGCTAAAAACCATTTTTTCACTCATACGTAATAAGCAAAAATGGAAAAAGGTAGAACTAAGTTCTATATGTTGTTTGATTTGACATAAAATGTCAACAAAAGTACACAAAACTAACAAAACTAGTATCTCCCTGACTAACTCCAAACAGTGAGAAAACTTAACCACAGCAAAATGGCGTCACACTCCATGCTTGCCTGGCCACCCACAGTGAAGCCCAAAGGGGGTGCAAATATTTACAGATATTTGCAAAACAAAACCCACAGCAACCAAAACCAAAAAAAGGCTAAGCAGAAATCAAGGGTCAAACAGCAAAAGAGTCAAGCACAATAAATCATCAGTCATACAGCAAGTACCAAACAAAATTACAAAGCAAATGGCCTTCAGTTCTTGGCTTGGACAGGCCTTATAAAGGAAGTGATGAAAGGACACAGGAGGAAAACCAGCCAATCAAAAGAGAGGGGAAGGTGATGTAACAATGGGCAGGGCCAGGAACAGAATGACACACCCCCCACAGAACAGCCACCCACTATAGGGAGTAAACTATCCCTGGGGGTCATAACACTGGAGAAAAAAGAATTTTAACTCTAGCACTAATGGGTCAAAAGATACCTGCATAAACATTACAGCACTCGCCACTGACTGTCTCAATTAGGTCAGATGGTCCGAGTAGAGAGTAGGAAATTACATTTTCCCACCAAATTGGTAGGTCCCGGTATTATGGTTTAGACTGTCCATTTCATTTTAGGGAAGAAAAAATTATAATAAATAATAATAATAAATCCTAACAGAATCAATAGTGACCCCTAAAGATAATTAATATGAAATGAAAATGTGAGAAAACAATATTACAGTTGCTTACACTCTGCCCTAAAGCTGAATTTTCAACATTTCCAGACTATATAATTTCTTTTGACTGCCAACAATTACAGACCTGATATATGAGTCACACTGCTGGGTAAATGTAATTTACCATCGGCTTAAGTGTTCAGTTCAAATTTGTTCACTTTCAGATGAAAGGCTGGGCATGTCTACTGAACTTTATACTTTTGAATAAATTCTGAAACTCTTCAAGTGGAACACTGGAGCCTGCCTGAATATAGCCGAAATGCAAAATGAAGTTCTTCAAAATATATGCAGAATACATGAATTATATAATGACTTACTTTCATTCCAAAATTTAAACATTAGATTACTTGAATTTAAATACTTGGGCCACAGTGCAAGCTCCACACGGCCTGGTTATTGAAGGTCCTTCAGACAGAATCTGTTTCTCTGAACTTAAAAAAGCAACCAAAAATAAAAAAATAAAAATCACAGATACTCAGTATGGCCCCGCCTACAGAACAGCACCCTGTTGGGGACACATTGCACTTCGGATGTAATACTGTGAGGGCATCTGTTGAGCTTTTAACTTTAATGCCATGGGTCACCGCTCAAATGCATGTGGAATATCATAAGCTAAAAAGGTGTATTTTTAAAGGTGTCAAGCAGATTGTTGAGTTATGTTACCCACAAAGAGCAAGCAAGTCAAACATAGTCTGAGGCTGTTTTACTTAATAATATGCAATATATGTTCTATTCTGTGATAGGGAATTAATTCTGCATAATATGTGGTGCATTAGAGACTGAATAATCTACAGTATGCTAAGCTTGCAGTCTAATGTGAAAATGACATGAGAAAACTGAATATGAACCATTTAAATGTATTATGCTTCAGGACGCTCGAGCATATGGCTTAACCGTGATATGGATGTATGGTGTCTTACCTAATTACGTGCAACATTAACACTGATATTCAAAACAATGAGAATGAAAGTGTCACTTTATTTTTACATACTCAAAAAGCTACCTTAAAGTATCAAATAACATTCCATGGATATTTTTATTAAAATCTGAAAGAGCAGAAATTATGTATAAAATATAAAATTATGCAAGCTTATTTAAACTCATGGTTAACTCATACTGACACAAGCTCATGTCAATAAAACTGGCTATCCATCCATTTTCAGGAGTTCCTGTGACATAATACAATAATATTTAGAGTGCATAATTCATTCATTATCAGAACATCAAGAATACTTGTATTGTCTATTTAAAAAAGCAATGAAACAAATATGCAATATTACTCTAGGTCAACTTATTATTGGAAGATTCATTTGACAATCGCATAGAAAAATCATTAATACTTTGAAGGTCATACCATGCTGACCAGATAATAAAATAACGTGAAAATATGTCATAGTAGCTGTAGTTGTCGTTGTAATAATAATAAAGAAATTTATGGAACAGAAGAGACCTGCCACCACGTTTCATGCAGATTTCAAAATAATGAAATCATCAAAAAATTCATGTAGCTGAACGGTCTTTCCCTAAACTAAGAAAGCTAGTATTGTGCAGTAAAAGCAGTAATATTCAGTTATCAAAATTTTCATCCACTCTTCTTCCGGTTCACTTATGCAGTACGGAGTCGCGGGGTGTATAAAAAAACTGCTCTTATATACGTGCACAGCATCTAAAATCACACAAAGGAAGATATAGTAGGTCTATATAAATGTGCATTGTTGATAAAGTTATGCTATAGGCATATTCACCGGGATAATATAAATAAAAGGGACGGCGGAGTTTTCCCGTATTTATATCCACATATGATAGGCATTTGTGGGTGATTAATATCAGTTATGTTGGGCATGATGAGGTGTTTCTTCCCCGGCGGCCCCGTATAGCCTGGGGCACCATCCTGTAGCAGTACGTACACTTCATACCGATATCGATATCACCAAACAAGACATTATAATTAAACAGTAGGAATAAAAGTCATGCTCATAAGTCATTTCGACTTTGGGCCGCAAAAGTAAAAAGAGTAAATAAAAACAACCATGAAAGTAACTAATCTGACAGTCAAACTGTTCTATTGTAGCAGCCTACAGTCAGCAGCATAAACTGATTTCTAGCTGCTTACTGCGATCGCATTCAATAACGCACTTGTTTGCATTTATTTCCCTCGGTATGATTTACACTGAAACGTCCAGCCGCAAGAAATAACAGCCACGTTGCATTTCCCCGGTCCTTCTAAAAAGAAAAACACGTGCAAGCAGAAACAGTAAATGTCAGATCGTGTTAATTCTATAATGTATCACCAACTCTTACCAATGGCTGCATCTCTGGGGGAACCGTCGGCACTTGGAATCTGTCTATTTCTTCCATCATTTTGGAAGAAGCGTCTTCGCTGCGAGGCTGTATAAGTAGCGATCAGCAGCTGTCACTCGACTTTGTGGCACAGATCTGCGTTCGGTGAGGTGGTGTCAGCGGAGATGGAGGACGCCGCTCGCCTGCTTCATGCCAGCTAGCTGCAGCTCGCTACGATCTCGGCTACTGGCCGTCAGCGGTGACTCAACAACAGCAGCCAGTTTCCGGGTCCGGGAGCAGCGGCGGGGCGCAAGCTGACGCCCGTGGGATCGTCTCTTATTTATCCCCGGAACCGAAGAGAGATTGTCCAATTTCTAATCCAATATCTGTTAAAATTGTCTTGGGTATCAGTGTTATTTTGGTTATTGCTCTTAATTTTTTTTTCTTTTTTTGACTTTTTTATTATATCGTCACAAGTCTCGCAAGGTTGATTATAAATGACTTGATTTTGTTCTTGCTGTATTTGTTAAGCATCCTTTCCTTATCCCCATATGTTATTAAAGACACATATAGATATAGAGAACCACATATACAGTACGGTATAAAGTATAATCATACACATAAAGGTGTCCCGTGTGAGGAAGTAGCATTTGGTCCGTTGGTGCCTTATGCTACTGTATGTGGGAGCCTCCCAGCTCCGTGTGACCCCGTATTGCGTACGCAGCTCCCCGCCGGAATAAACAGCATAGACCAGTACGATTTGCATGCTGGCCTATGCTGGATATTGCTGGCGGACCCGCATACAGTAACCGTCCTGGTCTACCAGCACGTGAAGCTGGTCCACCAGCAATATTTCATTAATGATGCGGGTCCAGCAGCACCAAAGGGCAATATATGCTGGTATAGCCAGCATGCATTATGCAGATCTGTACTGGTTTTCGGCAGGAAGTTAATGGATGGATGGATGTTAGCTCCCTTCTAATATTTTTAAAACATAAATACCGGCCCTCACCAGGACAACAAATTATAAGATTCATGCATAGATGGATGGATGTAAAAAGAAATACATAATCAAAAACGTACAATTATCAATATGTACAATAATCCAGTGTATTAAATGGCCCCTTATTTAATTGAAAATTATTGAATTGTGGATCCTTTACTGTCCCGGTGGGGAAATTAGTAATTAAGCTAGTCATATATATCTGTGTGTGTGTATATATATATATATATATATATATATATATATATATATATATATATATATATATATATATATATATATATATATATATGAAGTATGTTAAGCGTCAAATTGAGTTAGCTAAGAAGGATATAGCCCTGGTTGCCATGGTAACCACTGTCTACAGACACTGTTAGTTGACATAAGGCGCATTTGCTCTCGGCCATAAGACAGCTAAATTAAACTACTACGAAAAACAGTACTGGTTTTCGCATATGTAATGAGTGTTCCTCGATTGTTTTGAAGAGTGAAAGGAGCAATTTGCGTTTGTTTTTTTTTACTCCGAAGCCGGATTAAACAACTTCGACAGGATGCCAGTTCCGCAAAGAACAGGACCTGTAAAACCAAAGCAGGTACATTTCATATCTTTGCACTTTAAATGAAGTCCATAATAAAATATTTATAAATTGCATTTTTATTTTGTTTAAATAAACAAATAATGTTTTTTAAGGTTTGTTACGCCGCTACAATTTTATGCAAAAATTTTAACAAGACACCATGAAGTTATAGGTTTGCAACTTAACACTCTGCGATATCTCCAGGTTTCAAACGTCCCGTCGCACCTACCAAAGATACCGACCGTAAAGCTTACCAAGAAAAAGGTGGGTTCTTATTACACGAGTATCTGTGTGTATTGATAACATGCAAATGTATGAAAAATGTGTCACAAAATATAATCTGCCATATTTACACATATTCTTTGGAAGAGTTTTCAATTTTACGTGTGTGAAAGGATGAGGATGACGGGACAGAGATGGCTGATGGCACAGACGAATGGACACAGGGAAAGACGCTGATCAAACCCCCCGACCAGCTTGATCTCAGTGAAGCGGCAAGTTACCTTTAGCTGGTGTTTGTAAATGACCGCATATCATTTGCATGGTTCAGTATGAATAATTCGCAACACTCATAATGACAGATTGTTAGTAAATGGGAGGAACGGTGCATCATATTCTTCTAGATTCAGTATGTATTCAAAACTGTGAAAGTACTACGCCAGATCTGCAGAGCTGGCTGTTATGAATAGACATGGCTTTTGACAGAGAGATGTTATAAAATGCATGAGACAGAACAGAGAAAACATTATTATATTCTTTGGTTCAGTTGTTTATGATAGATCTAATAACTATGAATATTCAAGAAGGAAATGTACAATAATAAATACGCAATAAGCGGATAAATACACTACAAACATATTTTTTGTGATGGTTGCTTTGTTAAAAATGCTGCATGTTTATTTTTAATTCTTTTAATGTAATTTTGTTCATTTAAATTTATGTGAGATATATTTAACCATTACGAACATGACGCCATAACGCGCTGCGACGTCTCACATGTCTTCAGGAACTCAAAGAGGAATTCACCAGGATTCTGACTGCAAACAATCCCCACGCGCCGCACAATATTGTCCGTTACAGCTTCAAGGTGAAGTATCAGTTTTTGTTGCCTGTCATTTCAGAATATAATCTGCCAGGCTGAAAGTTTACAGTATCATAGTTTCTGTCCTTTTGTACAAAATTCTGATTTATTTTGGTTTCTTTTTTAGACATTAAATTTAGGAATACTGTACCATAAACGCCTTTCACACAGATAACCCAACCAGCTGGCTGATTTTTCCATCTTGTCAATAAAAATCAGTTATCCTCCTTCTGTGCCTTACCCTATCACTCTTTTTGTACACGTGTTTCTTTTTCCTTATTTTTTCATGGCCTTTGATCATTTGAATCATTCCTTTTGGTGTTTTTCCTAATACCTGATCTGATTGGGTTTCTTGTAGGAGCGCTCATATAAGCCAATAAGCAATGTCGACCAGCTGGCTGTGCACTTGGTGCTTGATGGGAATCTGCTGCATCAGGATTCCGACGAAGCCTGCAGACAGAGAGCCAGGCAGGGCCTGGAAAAAGGTACAGTAGGGTGGGACACATTTGTACCTCGCCATTTGTACCTCGCCAGAGGCCCAGATCCACTTAGCACCTCCCAAGTAGCAGAACAGATTATTGGCCATAATGTGGAAAATTTAACAAAGATTTGCTGGAATCGTTAAAAAAGTCTACAGCAATACACATTTTTATTCAAACTAAAGTTTGAGAAAAGGTAATTTCTTGAAAATACTCACTGAATGGGTTTTCTCTGGATATGTGACAATCGTTTTCACATAGAGAAAAAAAGAGTAATGTAATTTTTTTTAAAATTTCAGGAAATATGCCAGTTGAGTCCACGGTAGCAGAAATGGACAAGGAAAGACCTGACACTCCGGTACTTTAAAGCGAGTCTTCAAAATCTAGCTAAAATGTATTGTTTTATCGGTCTTATGTGTTGAAATGAAATAGATATTAAAGGGTAAAGCCACTATTTTAATTGATGGTGAAACAGGGGAAAGCCTCTTTCCTCTCTACGGTGATGAGCAGCGGAGATTTCACTGCATTTTCCTGTTCTCTAATGCTGTTTATGTGTCTCCCTTAGCATATGGATAAGTGCTGCGTGTGGTTCTTTGTCAGGTAATTGGGGAGGGGATGTCTGAAGAGTTAGGGGCCGAGGAGAGACCAGAGAGTGCAGAACCCAATAGTGCAAGCGGGGAGCAGAAGTTGACAAACCAGTTCAACTTCAGTGAGAGGGCATCCCAGACGCTCAATAATCCATTGAGGGTAGGTGCCAGCTGCTTATCCAGTGTGATGATTCAGCAGAACCGTTTTATTTCATAACTGTTGCATGGTGGTTCATAAAAGAGAGAAGCTAGGGAAATTAAGCATTGCAATCTCGGAGCATAATCATAAGAATGTTTTCTGATAAGTCTGTCAAGTTTAGATTGAGCTGGGGTGGGTTGTGTCACCACAACGGAAACATAAATATGTAATTAAGAAAGTGGATTCACTGGGGAAAACTAATCGCTGGGCTAATGCATCTAGTTCATCATCATTATTATCACCATCATCATCGTTTTCCTGCCACTTCTCAAAGTGAGGGTGGTGGTAGCAGCATGCCAGACCAAACACTGTTATTCCTGACTAGCTGGCTCGTTACGGGGCTCGAAATTGGCATATATTGGGATCCGGCTTTTGGGGGGAAATGAAAAACACCACAGTATAGACATCACTGAGACTCGGTTGGTGGGGAGGAAGAGGAATGAACCTGGTCCTTTTGGGACAGCAGACAGCCGTTCCCCTCTCATACAAATGTAGCTGGTGCAAATAAAAGATTCTTTAATAATCAAGTATATAAACAAAGTGCAGCCAATGCTAATACATATAGCTGTTTTTGGGCTGCTATATGTTAAGGGTATACGTAGCGTTTTTTATCATTTTGCTCATTAAAATATCAAAGAACAACTAGAACTTATATATACAGTAGTTCTATGTAAATTTGCAATTGTGTCTTCTGAATTTGACCATACTGTCTGGCTCCTAATATGACATTAATGTTGCAATGCTGCTAATTAGAATGATACAGTTATGTCTATGACTGGTTGATATGAACATGTACTGTACAGTATATACGATGATTGGAGGACAGTGTGTGGTTCAGAGCGTTCTGTTCTGTACTGTGACATCGTGTTCTCGTGTACTCCTTATGTGTGCATGGGTTTCCCCTCGTTACTCTAGTTTCCAGTCACAGTTTTTTTGAAAATAGTTTCTCTAAATGTCCCAAAGTCTGTATACAGTACTGTGATAGGCTGGCAATTTGTCCAAGGGTCTTCAGGGTAAGGGATGGTACAAAACCACTAAAGGGATTTATTTGATTAATCCTTTTTTGTCCTTTGCAGCACAGAGAATGCCAGACTGAGCCCCCTCCCAGGGCAAATTTTTCAGCCACCGCCAATCAGGTAAATATTAGGCCAGGTAATGTGTGACATTGCACTTAAGTAAAAAGACTTGTACCCTTGCTGTACCCTTGAGCTCTTACCCTAAACGGCCTCAGTTTGCATAAATGGAAAAACTCTAAAATTGTTGCTTTTCACTCAACCTCAGGTCTTAACATAACTAGTCTTTAGCCCTTTAGCCAGATCATTTCTATCTACTCTGTCTCACAATTATGCTTGGTTTCGGTTTTCTTTTGCAGTGATGTTCCTGTGGCTAGCCCAACTAAAAACATTAACAGAGTGTATTTTTTATTTATTTGAATGCATTTTTTTTTCTTGAATAACAAATACTAAAATTTTACCGAAAGTATTTCAGTGAAGACGTTCACCAAGGATGATCTGCAATTAGTATCTCATCTTATCTAAATTTGTAGCACCCAGTGGATATTGTCTATGCACTCATGGACAATGAAATAATACTCATAGATATGGGGTTAACGCATAAACATTTTACAGTTCTGGTGGTTAGTGCAGTCGCTTCACATCTCTGAAGACCAGGGTTAGATTCCAGAGAGTTTGCAGATTCCCCTGTCTTCATGACATTTCTTTCAGGTTTGCCAGTTTGCCCCACAGTCTGAAAACATGCTTAGCTGAACTGGAGTTGCCAAATTGGTGTGCATGGTTGTTGGCTCGCCTTGGGTTAGATCTGGACCCCTGACCCTTTTATAGGACAAACAGTGTAGAAAATTACATTTCCATGGTATAGCAGTTAGCTTAGGGCTTTACTTGTGTGTTTGTCTTTCAGGATTAGTCAATGTGTAAGAGGAGTTGGTCATGTTGCAGGAAATATCAATAAAGTAAAGAATAGATTATGAAGATTATGATTTGAATTGAATATATATTCTAAATTAAAAAGGAAAAGATGAGTGCTAAAGCTGAATTCAGTATCCATGTATTAGTACAGTTTGTATAAGTTTGGCTGATGCTTTCCTGCAGTGGGAGATATATGACGCCTATGTGGAGGAGCTACGGAAGCAAGAGAGGAACAAGGAGAAGCAGAAAGCCCAGTCCATGAAGAAGGAAGAAGAGAAAAGCAGGAGGAAGGCAGCAGTGGTCGAGACGCAGGTTGGATGCTCAGGCTTCACAGGACATTATCCATCCATCCATTTTCCAAACCGCTTATCCTATTGGGTCGCGGGGGGTCCGGAGCCTATCCCGGAATCAATGGGCACGAGGCAGGGAACAACCCAGGATGGGGGGCCAGCCCATCGCAGGGCACACTCACACACCATTCACTCACACATGCACACCTACGGGCAATTCAGCAACTCCAATTAGCCTCAGCATGTTTTTGGACTGTGGGGGGAAACCGGAGTACCCGTAGGAAACCCCACGACGACACGGGGAGAACATGCAAACTCCGCACACATGTGACCCAGGCGGAGACTCGAACCCGGGTCCCAGAGGTGTGAGGCGACAGTGCTAACCACTGCACCACCATGCACAGGACATTATAATAGAATTTTTTTTCCTACTCTGTACTAAACATTCATAGGACTTCTGTTAATCAATGACCTAAGTAAATCAATAAGGGATGTGCATCTCCATCTCTTAGGTGGTGCAATACACATCTTGATGCATTGGCAACAATGCAATACATTAAAGGTGCATATGAAGCAATTACTATTGTGACACAACAACTATTGCGATGCAGTGCGACACGACATGATAAGATCTGATGCACAGCCAGACACGACTAATAATTAAATATTTATTTAACTCTGTGTGCAGCTTTCTGCTCGATATCGCCAGTGGATAGGGCAAACCAGGCCCAGGATCCTCCCGTTGTAGCACTCTGCGTTGTGTTTTGGTATGTTGGTGATGTCATGTGGCATGTTGAGGGAGGTGCAGGCCCAGGTGCAGCATAGCAGCAGTAACCACGGTGACAGTCTGACTTCAGGTGTTCTGACTCACTGGGAAGTGCAGCATGATGGGAGGGGTGGATGATGATGAATAAATTCTGGAGGTGGATATGAGCTAAACAATAAAATGAAACTGAACACTCGGTTTTTGGCCTAAATCTCAAAAAATATATATACTTAAAGAAGAAATTGCAAATCAAGGAACAAGCAAACTTTGGACTGTTAAACATTCTTCCTCTCGTTCCCACAAACATAAGAAGGAGTTGGCGATTCCTCTTCCTTCACAGATAAAAAAGAGAGCTTGCTTTTGCATGCAATCAGTTTGCAATAGTCTCAAATTAAACTTTTCGATGTTGGCTCCATAAAACAAAATTATAACAAGTAAAATTTAACCAGTTACTGGCTTAGTCATGTATTATTTTCCCCAAAAGATCTTCCTGCTAATTAACTTTACAATAGCAAGCCCCTCAACTTGTTAAGAAATATATAATTCTGGAAACCGTTATACACTAGTGGAACATTTCATCACGGTGGAGAATCGTCCATTTTACCATTTTTCAACTTAGTGCAGCAGTTTTCAGCAGTACTGCATTATTTTCCTTCTTCCCATTCACATTTTTTAGAGCGATGACATCACAAATGTCGGACGGGCAGCGAAAATCATGGAGCGAATGGTAAACCAAAATGCGTTTGATGACATAGCACAGGGTATGTCAACCACTGGCTGTTTTTAACAATGCTATATAAATATAAACATTGCTATATAAAAACATTTAACTTGCAGTAATGATTTGTTTAACATTATATTGTAATGATTTTTCAAATAAGTCTGTGGTTTTGCATGAAACATTTTATTAATGAGAAATAAAATTCCCATAAAGCCTCTTGAAATAATGTTAACTCCACAGTGAGATAAGTATAATTATAATTGTTTACGGTGTTTTATTTGTCTGACTTGAATTAGATAAGGTAATGAATGTGTTGTCTTTTCAGATTTCAAGTATTTTGAAGATGCTTCAGATGAGTTCCGGGAGCAGGAAGGAACATTACTTCCACTGTGGAGATTCCAGTATGACAAAGCCAAAAGGCTGACTGTGACTGCCCTCTGCTGGTGAGTACCTTACGCTCATGATGTCCAACCAATTCTGTGGCACTCTTAGAACATAACATCAGTGCTACAAATATATAACAGAGGTTTACAATGTGCTGTGTTACAACTGAAATATTGTGGGGAAAAAACAATTTCCTGGGAAAAAAAGTAAACAATATTTAAGATGTGTTTTGCACATTTATAACAATTGTTCTCTTTTTCAAGCTTGGTTTATGAAGTACTGTAGTTCTTGGTCGTTACTTAAGTTAACTGTTATCTAAATATATTCAGCTGTTAGACATCACTGAGGTGACACCTTTGCAGCCTTTCACAGGTCTGACACACCATTGTATGTTACAGACATGTACTGTGCACTTTAAAATATATTAAGATGGAAGAATACAATATTCATTGCAGCAAAGTCATGTACCTGTATATATATTGTGTCTACTTAATTAGTAGACACAATATAATCTACCTACTTAATCTACCTTAATTAGGAAAAATTAGGAAAAGCTCATGTACACAATGAATGCTGGGAAATGAATGAACAGTCTATACTAGGGGTCACCAACATGGTGCCCACGGGCTCTGGGATGCCCCCAAGGACCACATGAGTCACCCATGAACCGGTTCCAAAACTAGCACAACTCACCAGTGAGCAGCATCTAAAATGTAATTTTATCCTGTTGCTATTCTTCGTTAATTACATTTGCATTTATATAGATTTGAAAATGACAATATCTAAAAAAAAAAAAAAAAAAACATTTAAATCATGTTTATTATACATGAAATTTTGATTAGGTTTAGGAGGGTGTTTCATAAGTAACTCTCAGTTTCAAAAAGGTTGGTGATCCCTGATCTATACAGTGTTTTTTAATTTGTTTTTATTCATTTTAGGAATCCAAAATACAAAGACTTGTTTGCCGCTGGTCTTGGATCCTGTAAGTACCGAAACATGTATGGTTAATTTACCCAAAATTTACCAAACATCTCTCCGTTAAACATTTGTTTTTCTCTTCTATTTGTAGATGACTTTAGTAAGCAGGGTCATGGAATGCTGATTTTGTACTCGCTGAAGAACTCCACCTTCCCGGAGTACATTTACCGCACCCTCTCCGGCATCATGTGCCTAGACATCCACGGCTCTCTGTCCTACCTCGTGGCTGTAGGCTTCTATGATGGTAGCGTTGCTGTCTACAACCTCAAGGAGGACGACGACGAAGCCACATATAGGAGCACCGCCAAATCTGGAAAACACACTGATCCTGTGTGGCAGGTACTGTGGGAAATCAAAGTTTGGTCTATCAGTCATAGAAGGACCAATGATTACGATCTCAACTGATTTGATGGAGTACACCGTTAACCAGCCAGCCCATTTGGTAGACTTAACTGCAAGCAAAAAACAAAAAATGCCAGAAGTCTTCTTGCTTGACTACTTACTGTATGAGTAAGGACACGGCTGAGTCTGTGAGGTGTGAATGTGGAAGGTTGGGGATATGGTCCCATTTTGCCCCAGGGCCCAATGTACATTTGTTCCGCCACTGGCCTGAGGAGTCCCACCTCAGGCTGCCAATGAGCACAGTCATGCATTCTTTCGGTTGTGTTCATTGACTTTTGGTTTCATTTACTGTTTACTGCTGACCTGGCAAGTTGTTGACCCCCCTACTAGACATCATACACTGAGATGGGTCAGGCGCAGTTGTGAAGTTGTTACTGTATGGGTTTCAGAAACTGCATATATATATATATATATATATATATATTCATGTAGTTTGCATATCTCTTACATGGTACAGGGTTCCAGTGAGCCAGGAGCTCCTTCCATAAAGGCAGAGATGGTCTAACAACTGGATTACTGGGAGAGCTCCCGGTGGATCAGTGTAGCCATTGGCCAATAACCAAAAATATTTCCCACTATGACCAAAAAATTTTCAACGTGGCCCTGGAGTGAAAACCCCAAGTCTAGAGATGTGAGATTGCAGTGCTAACCACTGAGTCACCTCACAGCCTTGACTGCATATATTCATATGTATTTTAAATCAGATGAAATACATCAGTTCAGACACATGGGGGCAGTCTAAAGACTTCCCTCAATTATTAAAGCAGGTTATACCACTCACCAGTATACAACAAACTTACATTCACATTAACATTTCTTCTGTATTTCAGTCTCTATGTCCAAAGCGACAAACAAGTGAGGCAAATAACACATTACAAACATACATGCTGTCAAGGAGTTGATTAGGCATAAGTGCAGGTAGGCCGAGCTTCCAGTGAATGCCCAGGTACATGTGCATTTTAAAGCACAGACATTAAGACATTCACTTGGAAATACAGGTAACTACCTATTTGGTGGGGAAAGATTCTGCAAATTGGCATGTAAGTGGAATATACAATAAATGAATAGGTGTAGTATCTAAGAAACAGGTCACTACTAGGAATCATTCCAGTAAAAGCACATTTATTGACTTTCACATTTCCAGGTGATCCATCCAGTACTTCTAGAAATTGGACAGGTTGGTGAGAGTGGGATGAGTATGGATGAGATAGGTGGAGCAAGTGACAGGATTGTTGGGGAAATTATTGTTTGGATAGACTGTTGTTCTCGTTCCTTTGCTTGAATTTTTGGGCTTTTTAAATATTTTTAAATCTATTTCATAAATATCACCATTTGCTGTTTGTGTTGGACATTAGTATACTGAAAATTTTTTTCGAGGAATTGCCTAACTGTCTGTTGGTCTTCAAACAATTGTAGTTACTTTAGTGTCCCGCGAATGTGTCCCGTAACTATATTATATAATTTTAAAAGCTGGGTTGTATATTAAAATGACAAAAAGTAAAAATGCTTGTTTTCTAATCAGTGTTATAAAGGTACTACAGTAGGTTTCCTTAACATGTGTTACATTCATTACAAAAAGTGAATGGAGTTTTTGAAATAATGCAGATCTTACATTTAGGTAACATTTTCCCTATTAACAAATTTGATTCGTACTGCTTACACGTTTTCTGACTTTTGATTTCGTGTTATATATTTAGCATAATGCCAGTACAGTTTCACTCCATGTTAAATGTTGTTTTTTATTTTTTTTTATTTTATATTGCATTCTTTGTTTTTGCGTGAATTTTAAATATGACAACTTTGTTTATTGTTGCATTTCTCATGTTTAATGTTGCAGGTGAAATGGCAGAAAGACGATATGGACAACAATCATTGTTTCTTTTCTGTGTCATCCGATGGTCGTGTCGTATCTTGGACTCTTGTGAAGGTGAGCAGAAATAATTTTGTTCTAAGTGTCTAATTCTTGGTGTGTTATTTTAAGTTTAATTATTTGAAGGACAAGAACTAGTTCTCAGCTCACCAGATATTTTTATTCTTTTCTCCTGAGTAATATTAACCATATAGATGACACTGATTGGGTCATTTGACTGAAAGCTAAGATTGAAATCGCTGTTTCTCCATGGATATCTCTGTACATGTTACAATGTTTGCACTTGTTATGTTGCAGAATGAGCTGGTGTTTACAGACATCATCAAGTTGTCAGTGGGAGGTGCCACAGTGGAGGGGTCAGGGGAAGCACAGAATATGACCATCGGTACGGATACCAGCCAAGCCTTGTCACAAGCCCAGACACATGGCGATACTATGATGTCGCTCCGTCTTGCTTCACATAAGGCATATCTTGCCACCTGATTGGAGACGGGGGTCATACTGAATTTATTCTGAAGTATTTATACTTATTCTGAAGTATTTATACTGAAGCTCCACTTTCCCCCTTATTTCTATATTTGAATTCCCCCAAAGGGGGAACCTATAGTTATGGGATTGTTCATTTGCAGCATTGCATAGTGACAGCAAAGAAAACAGCAGTTTTGACATTTGATCTTGTTACACCCATAAGAGAAAATTTTGCAGACCTTTTTCAAAAGTCGTCATATTGTATAGGTAACAAACTATCCATCCATCCATTTCCCAAACTGCTTATCCTACTGGGTCGCGGGGGGTCCGGAGCCTATCCCGGAATCAATGGGCACGAGGCAGGGAACAACCCAGGATGGGGGAGCAGCCCATCGCAGGGCACACTCACACACCATGCACTCACACATGCACACATTTGAGAAAACCTATCCCAAAATTGAAGGTGCTTTATGGAAAGAAAAGGATCAATGGGCAGTATTAGGGTAACAGGGCCAACGTATTTCCTTTCAGTGAAACTCTACTTTTTACGTCCAGGGAATACGTTGCAATAATTCCGACCAGGATCCTTTTTAGGTTTAAATAATATTAAATTGAAAAAACGTTTGGTACTCCGTAAACGCCTAGTGTACTGGCTTTTGCACACTACCACACTACCACAGGGTGGCGCATAAATAAATCTGTTCCAATGGCATGCATTTTATTGTGATACATTTTCAATTGCTTTATTCTTTACATTTCAAATAAATAAGGGAGACTTAAGGGGGGCTGAGCCGGCTGAGCTGGTACTGAAGTGATACAAAGTATTTTATATTACTAGAGGCGGCTGTGATAGGATGAGCCTCATGCTTTCATGTGGCAAGTGTGCCGTGAGACATTCTGCTTCAGTTCTCATCTCTCTGTGCAAAATATGAATATAATTCCTGAATTGAATGTATATTTGAATTTCCCTCTGGGATCAATGAAGTTTACTTAATCTAATAGTTCAGACTCAGCAGGCTCTTCTGTGGACTGATGATAACTTTGTGGTTTTTATAAATATTTTCTTTTTTTGTAGCGTGTGGGACATCATTTGATTTCCATAAGAAAATTGATTACCTCTTTTTAGTTGGCACGGAAGAAGGAAAAATTCACAAGGTAAGAAATATTACCTGAGTACTCTAAGCTTTCCAGCAACTTACCTATATTGTTTTTACTTACTCCATGAAATTGACTTCATGCTGCATTTTTGATGTGATATATTTGCGATATTCAGTATTACTTGGACATATTTTTAAACTGACCAAACAGACAAATATTTTGCTTTTGATTAGTACACTGCTGAAGGGCATTTTTACCACCGTTGGTTTATCGGCGATCTGAGGCTCCTTCCGGCTTTCTTTCAGATCGAAGAATGTGTTAAATACGCATTGCCCTTTGATTGTAATTGCTCTCCATTTGGCAGTACCAAGCTGCGAGAACACTTATTGTAGTGTTTACTCTTACACATAAACATTTGTCAATTAGAATGTATCACATTTTTTTTGTTTGTTAAATTGTGCACTTCATTTTGGGCATGTGTTTCTGTGTATGTGTGGATAGCAGAACCACCAACAAGTGTACTAGAATGTGTCAAATGTACAGTCATGTAAATAGTAATGTAAACAGTGTCACAATGTCGGAAATGTAAATTTTGTTCCTGGCAAAAGAAAATTATCTGAAGCTTTATTCCTAATTCTCAAACACTGATGAATGCCGAATGTGTACATTATAATGCAGGAAGATGCATTTTCATGTAATGTACGGCTATTTGGAACGCAGCAGAGATTTTCATATTTGCCTGAAGCAAGGGAAGGTTGTGAATCCGCAAACCTGCATTTCTTCTGACTCATTAGGGTAACACTGTCTGCCGGTTGCCCTGACAGCCCATCCTGAAGCTGTCAGGCTGTCATAGTCCCACACAGACAGCTGTGCTTCTGATTGAGATGCCACTTGCCAAACGGGTCTTGGTCCTAATGCTTTGCTTCTCAGGCTCGCATGGAGAGCCTGGTCACAGTGTCAATTCAAGACCCGTCCTTGTCAGGCTGTATTATTGTGAGATGTACCTTGTCTGAAATTCCTGCCATACTTGTCTGCCTCTCTCTTACATGATCACCCCTGAAATCCAGTCGCAAGATAGAGAGATGCATTTACCAGTGAAAAAGAAATCATATCAAATGTCACAGCTGTATTGCTGACAAGTCATCCTGGTTACATGATCAAATGTAAACTAAGGGCTACAGCGGCTGGAACTGAACAATCAAAGCTTCCCAGACAATTAGTAGACATTAGTGGGTTGCATAAATGTCACCTCAGGGAAGGAACAGGAAATATCAAATCCCCTATATTTGTGGGCCTTTGCACAGCAGATTCAGCACCAGAATGTTCTTTTAGTGACACTGTTGTCACTGCTATGTCTGGCATTGTTTGTTCAGGTATACAGACATTGCTGCCCTCATATGAAGCCATAATCCATCGGCACTACAGAGCTGCTAGCCAGGATGTCTTAGAAATCATCTTCATCATCTGTTTCGGTTTTCCCTAAATTTGATCAATTCCCTTATTTAGTATTAAGCAGTTGTGTTTCCGTATCTCTCGACGCTTTATGTTGCCTGAATGTTCAGAAGCTTTGTGGTTTTTTTATGTATTATCCTAAAGTTGTCATTGTCTTAAGGGCTGTTTACCTAGTCTTCTCAACCAATTGTCTTTCCAGTGCTCCAAGGCCTACTCAAGCCAGTTCCTTGAGACCTATGATGCTCACAATATGGCTGTGGATGCAGTACGCTGGAATCCTTTCCATCCAAAGGTCTTTATCTCGTGCAGCTCTGACTGGACCGTCAAGATCTGGGACCACACAGTGAGGTATGCTGACTATAGTTTGCTACTACTTTGAAATTATTTATTCCTAAAATTGCGAACACAATTGCAAAATCGGAAACTGAAGGTAACATGTCTGTCACAAATGGGCTGGTACAGGTGAAGGAGGACAAGGACGCAGGTGCAAGTATACGGGGCTTAAACTGTACTCCAGGACCAAAACTGGGGAACCCTGTTCTAGACTCTTAAACACAACAGAAGCCAGGTTAAGGTACAGGACTTGGAGACAGGACTGGGCTGGGATTCCACTGTCTGGCATGCCACCCGCTCTACGTGGCTCAAACAAGTCAGAACATAGTTGGTATCCACCTGGGGTCCCCACATTTCCAGCCTGTGGGGGGAGGCCTGAAAGGGGCTAAAGACAACATAGGAGTACTGGGAACACAAGATTGGGGGGCATATGACTGCAGGACCAGAACAAAGGGGGCTTGCAACAGGCAACAACAGGGCTCCAGGATAAATAGAACTTGAAACATGACTCGTCGCATCCTTTGCTTGGAGTCAAGTATTCTGTGAAAAACTGCCATGCAGAGGTGAAGCGTGATAAGGATGCAGGTGGAAGTATGTAGGGTTTAATGTACAAGGAACCGCAGAAATTCAAAGGGTATCTGGAAAGAGGAGATAACAACCACCAGCAACAAACATGACAAATGCCCTACTAGCAAGCCAGAGCCTGAGCCCTTACATATAAAGGGAAAACACAAGTGCAACATACAGTATGAGCGCAGTCAGGGCAGGATAGTTAGTAATTACTAGACCCTATAGGGTAAAATGCTGGGCAAACTCAATAGGTAGGCCAGGGATCTGTATCATGAAGCCGAATTTTTGGGTTAACAGGATAATGTGTAGTCTGGGCAAAATGTAAGTGAACAAAGATAACGTCAATTTAAACTAGGATACCTTGAAGCTATCTAGCTTAACAACAAATCTCACTGTGCAATACAAACCCCTGACGGTGTCTGATGTTGATGTGCCTGAAAAGCAAAACCTAAGGGATGTTTATTTGCACATTGTGAAAATAAATATGTAAAATAAATAAAAATGCAAAATAACAATCATAATCTGTAGTGATTTCATTTAACGCCTCTATTGCCATAATTATTTTTTTAGTCTGGTCTGAATCTCCTGGCACAAACGCCTTAAATGCCTTGCAGAGGTTCTTTCTGCCTCGCTCCAGCTGCACACGCACTCGGATAATGTCGTCTCAAATGAGCTCGCGTGTCGGATGTGTTTCCAGCAACATACCTGAATTTGCTATAACCAGCCAACAGACAGTCTTGGTCTTGTCAACTACACTCTCTCTCTAGTGCTGGTGGAATTTATTGGCAATCCAATGTTTCCAAACTGCCAATTATACCTGACTGTAGCCAGCATTACTCATATCCAACTCACAGTCAGAATTAGCATAATATTTTCTGTATTGACCATCTATTTGTGAGTTTAGGTTCCTCCTGTGTCAGGAAATGTATTTATTTGTTTCATTGTGCTTTCTGAACCAAAAATGACATAACCAATTGACACATGAGGAATGCGTGTACCATTACAGCCCTACCCAGGGAGCTGACATCATGGTATGTGAGCCTGTGCTATACCTTTACCCTTCTCGTCTCTCCCCTTACTAACAGATTCAACAGCAGCAAATTAAACCAGTGGATAGTGTTAGATAAAAGCAGATGAATGATACTGTAGTTCATTAGCCCAGTGGATGTATCTGATTTAATGGTATATTATTCTTCAGTTTGCTGGGGTCAAGACTGCGAGACAGAGAAGCATGATTCGTACTCCACAGAACACATTTCCAGTGTCCTTTACACCACTTCATCCAACGCTTGGCATTGCGCTTGGTTAATGTAAGGCTGGCATGCAGCTACTCGACCATGGAAGCCGATTCCATGAAGCTGCCAGTGCACAGTTTCTGTGCTGAAGTTAATGCCAGAGGAAGTTTGGAACTCTGCAGTTATTGAGTCCACAGAGCTTTGTCAACGTTTATGCGCTGTGCGCCTCAGGACTCGGTGACCCCACTGTTACTTTACAGTACATGGTCTGCTACTTCGTTGTTTAGGAATGTGTTTGTCGTTCCTAAATGCTTCCACTTTCCAATAATACCACTTATATTTGACTATGGAATATCTAGCAGGGAAGAAATTTCAGGATCTGACATTGCAAAGGTTGTACCCTATGACAGCACCATGCTTGAATTCACTGAGCTCTTCAGAACAACCCATTCATTCACAAATGTGCCTGACTTTTATCTGCATAGTGTGGCTGTTAAAAAACACAGAAAGTCCATCACGATCAGAAAGTCTTTTTCCAGTAGTGTAAATTGTACATTCGGCATCAGACTGTATTGGTATGAAAAATGACTAATGCAGTTGGACAGCAGATATGGTGCTGATGCTGTTTCTTGTCTTACAGGAGCCCCATGTTCACCTTTGACCTGAACTCTGCTGTGGGGGATGTGGTTTGGTCTCCATATTCATCCACTGTGTTTGCCGCTGTTACCATCGACGGCCAGGTACACAGGGCCCGGACCCCCAGTCTGATTTTCTAAATGTATTTCAAATATTATATGACATGCAAATACATCATGTATCTTTTAGCTATAGGTAAAATAAGGTTTCAAACATGGGGAGAGAGTATATAAGACATATACATATGCATGATATGTATATGAATGCAAGAATAAAAATACCTTTCAGTTGAACTGAATATGAATATTTATTAACACTAATTTGGAATTATCATTTTGCATTATGTATCACTTCTGTCTCCTGAGGCCATCGAATCCAGGAGAATATCTTAACGTATAATGTCTACCAGTTGGTTACTAGGGTAGTATTTAGTTGTTCTGGTAAATAATTTGATGAGCTGGATTTGATTTACATTCCATCCAAGATGTACCTCCTGTCCTGTTTTGCGTGGTATAGACTCCTGGTACAAGTTCCAGTTTCACCGGCATATCTGTCCTGGGTGAGAGTTTGGATGGAGGGGTGGATTTGATTTTTTATTACATTTAGCCTACTGTATAGTGAGTCTACCCACACCATTTGTATCACTGCATTTGGTTAAAAAACATTTGAAAACTGAGTTTCACTTACATCCATTAAGTTTATTCATACTTAATAAGAGTAAAAAAGTGAAAAGCAGTGCAGACATTATAAGGGAAAATGCATAAAATGTGACTGTAGTGGCTGCACATTTTTACAAATTTTTCAATGGGAGGATTGGAGTAGCAGAAATATAATCAGGACTCAATAAATAGATACTTTGTTACATTTTTCCTGTTTCAGTCGCATGATTCAGCAGTTGGATGTATCAGCGGGTGGGAAGACAATAAACGCAGCACCCAACACTATGTATCACCTGGCTTTTTGGCGGCGTAATTGCTGAGTGACACAGACACGCCAGCGCTCAAGTATAAATGCTCGTGATGGTGCTGGCCGCAGCGTAGGCTCACCGCATAAATATAAATCTGCCTTAAAAGCTGAGAGGAGGTGGAGCCACTAAGAGGAGTCAGTGGTGATCCCAAGGTGTGGGGCCGCATTAGGCGTCCCTGAATGGGCGGGACCTACAGAAGGGAATCGCTAGGGAGACGGAAGGAGAGACGTCGGCAGCGTTGCCCTGGACAGGTTCACAGGTATAACAGGGTGTAGCGGTTCACTCTCACACATTTACCAAGGGCTTAGGAAGCTGGATGGACAACAGAATTACAAGAATACCAGAATTATGTATATAATAACAGGAAGGGAGGAACGGACGATTTTAACCTGTGACCTTGGCGATATGAGACAAAAGTAATACCTGCTGAGCTAGTATGCTGTATTTCTACTAGTCTTTCTACTTTTTCTGAATTATGCACTCTGCTTGTCCTCCTTGGTTCCTGAACCACGAGCGTCACATTGGTCTAATGTTGATAATGGTTGCAGAAACCAAAGCGCTTAATTACTGGCTGGTACAGAAGGCCATCGCTGACTGCCAGGATAAATGGGGGCTTTCAGCATGGGGATGGAAGTGACCTCTGCCTCCCTCTCAGTGGCCTGTACTTGACACCCTCCTCACCATGTCTGTTTCAGCCACAGCTGAGCCAGTTTCTCTGCAGGACCTCGGTCAGTGCTTTCATAATGCGGTGTTTTCTCGAGAAGTCTCGTGTTATAGAAAGGAGATTAAAAGATTGTCATGACAGTCTCAAGAGAATATAAAATTTACAGGGGAAAAATGTAGCTTATGTGAGAGTTGCATTATTGGGATTTGTGTTTACCAGCTATATGTAAATTTTTTTACAAGTGTTTTTTGAGTGTAAATGTATTTTGTTATCGTTTATCTTAATAGTATACAGAGCTAAATAACCAGATACTTGATTTATGCATTATGCTTATTATACGTTCGCCTAGCAGAAACCGGTGATTTTTTTAAGCTTCATGTAAGGTTTATATGAGCTTCTGATCCATGTTTCATTCTGTGTTTCTGTCAAAAAGCCAGTGAGGGTTTGGCTGTTTCAGGAAAACAGACAACAGGCAGTCCGCATGGCCAGATGGCCGGGCGTCCTCTCCCACCTCATGGATTCTGATACAGTGCTCATACAGCAGACATACAGTATATATACACATGCCTACATACACATACCTACATGCACACACATGCAGACACGTTTCCTTATAGCCAGCTATGGAAGCATCCATACAGACGTGTAAGCACGCACAATCGCACGCACAGACATACACGCATGCATGCAGATGCACACTCAAACACATGCAAATTGAGGAATGGCTCAGTAAATGGATGAAATGTAGATAAAGCTTTCTGACCAAGAGAATAAAAACACAAAACCACTAGAATGTGATCGCCCATTTTTAATAATTCAGGAAGCCACACAGTTTGTGCTGCTCCTCCATACTCTGTATTTAGAAACTGAGAGTATGCAATGTGCACTAATCTCCATGCACTATTCCGTATTAAAAATCTGGAAGTATGTACTGTGTCCTACTCCTCTATACTGTATTCTGTATTTAGGAATTGAGATTAGTTTGTACTATCTCTCCAAGAATATCCAATATTAAACCTGGAATTTCTGTAGTACTAATCCTTATTCTTCATGCTATGTTAAAACTGGGACTAAAAGAATTAAGTACTCATATTTTATTATACATTAAAAAGGGGACTGCATGTCTTTGATTTTCCAGATATTAAGGATAAACATTTTTTATTTATTTTTTCATAAAGTGTTGGCATGGCTTCATGATTAAGAATTCTTTATAATGTTTGTTGAGCTTCATGTGCAGAGTATAGAATGCACGGAGTAGTTTTATTTTTATTCAAAGATGGTAGGAAAATCCTTTGCGTCTCTCTTCTTCTCGTCCCTGCCAGGTGCTCGTTTTTGATTTGACTGTAAACAAATATGAGGCAATCTGCCAGCAGCTCGTGGCTGCAAAGAAAACCAAGCTCACGCACATCGAGTTCAACCCTGCGTACCCCGTCATCATCGTGGGGGACGACCATGGCTTTGTGACCAGCCTGAAGCTGTCTCCTAACCTGCGCAAAAAGCCCAAGGTAAGAGCACTCTGGAGGGAGGCCAGAGAGCCACTTAGCCCACGCAGAGGCTGACTGACCAGATCTTACAGCACTTGTGGCAAGAAAAGCTCTATCGTGTTAAAAGATACTTCCCTAGCTCAGGAAATGATGCAAGCACTCAATCATCCACCCTGCGGGTAGTGCCATCTTTCTGCAAAGAATACAAAAGCGGCCATGTGCAAATGCCCAAGACCGCTCGCTCAAAATTGGTCCATTAAGCCTGAAATTGGATTCAAAATATCTGAATTTATGTCGATTGAATGAAATTATCTAAAATAATATAAAAATTGAACAAATGTTTAATGATTTATATATTATTTGCATAAAACATTATGGTGTGCTTTACACAGAAAACCTAATTTAGGTTATATCATGATTCCCCCGCCTATGCTGAGTTCTGTTGTCTGTGACAGAGTAAAAATGTGACTTAAGACTCATTTCGTGGCGACGGGTCACAAATGTTTTAGTCTACCTTCTCGATAGTTTCAACCCAGCTGACTTTTGCGGCCTATGTAATGCGACAGTTTCATGTGCATAACATGCACTGTGAATATTAACATGGCACCTTGCGCAGAGCTGGTACCGAGGGCGGCGCAGTGGTGCAGAACGTAGAGCTGTCGCCACATACCGCTGCCTTGTGTGTTTGGAGTTTGCATGTCCGTCCCATGTGTGCGTGGGTCTACACCGGATCCTCCGGTTTCCACCCAAAAGTTCAGAAACATGCAACTTAAATGAATTGGAGTAAATTAACTGTATGTGTTAATGAGTATACACCATGCAATGGGCAGGTATTCCACCCAGGGTTGGTTCCTACCTTAGGCAAGTTGTAATGCATTACAATTCAGCCATTACTCTCAAGAAAATGCTGCAATGTGTGTAGGATATTCTGCCCTGGGGTTGCTCGATATTAGTGTGAGTATGATTAATGTGAGTACCCAGATTTTGTTGGGTAGATCTCCCTAAGTATTTGACTGGGAAAGGTAGTACACTCCCATTAGTACGCAACAGCCTTAACTGCTGATCCCAGGGAAAAAACATTATGCTGTGTCTTTGCTTTGAGGTCTGTTAGTTTGGCTTGCTTTGGGATCTTATGTTTGCTCAGTACCTGCTTACACAGATATTTTGGATTATAATTTTATAATTCCGGGGGGGGGGGTCAGTCTTCAATCTCAGAATGCAGTTGATCTGCTGCTGTTTCTAAAACCTCAAGCAGGGCCAAGAATAATTAGAGTTAGTTAAGCCGTCAGCAGCTGAATTCTCAAAGCCCACAAACTCATTATCACATTGTGTCCATTGGATTAGTTTCAGGCAATTAGCATGTCCTGGGGTAGTCTTCGTTAATGCTCCTTAAAGTGGTACTACAGGAACAAGTATGGTTACTGTATTTGCAAACCGGTAACCAGTATGCATGTGGAGTAAGAGAATAAAGAGTCATTTTATCATCAGCAAAATGACAGAGAGGTCAGTGATTCCATTGTTTATATTGAATTCTTTAAGTGAGTCTCAAAAAATGTTTCCCATAGTTCCTGTGCAACTGAATCTTCTCATGAGGGTTTCAGACAAATTCATTCTGCTGAACTGAAGTGAAAGACCTGAAGTGTAGCGTGTGGGCAGCAGTGTGGGCTAGTGGAGCTGAGCTTGTGATCCTAGGGCTGTAAGATAGACTCTCATGCTGTTCTTTTCAGCGATGGCATCTGAGGCGACAGTATGATTCCGTATCTGCGCCTGCCACAGTACAAGATAAGATCAAGTTCTCGAGTCTGAGTGGATGCGATCCTTTTGTGTATTTGTTGCGGGATTTCATACCAAGATAGGACAAATATAGTTATTACAGTGCAGTGGTGAATGCAGTTCCCTCAGCAGGGGAAATTAACTGTGTAAAATAAAGCTGGCAGTGGACTTCAAGGCAAAAAGGCTTGAAAAGAACAATCGTGAAGATTTAGTCTGTGTGTCATTCACTTAGGACTGCCTGATGCAGCTTCACTTTGTAGAATGTTAGTTTTCGGAGGCTTTCTCGCAACAACATACACAGACGCTTCCCCTAAAGCACAGCAGAGAAGCCCAAGGCAAACTATGTTATTTTTGTCTGTTTGAGAAGAGAAAAGGGCAGGTAGCTTTTTTAATGGTCCAGGTAGCTTTTTAATTGGCTCATCTGTAAATGTCCATCTGTTTATCTTAGGATTGCAAATATTACGGAATTCCTTTTCAATAATGATAGTTACAGTACAAATGATAATAATGAACTCTGCCGCAACTGAGTACCACCACGAGCTACTTGAAACTGCAAAAATTAGACATGTGCTTCTTCTCCCCCATGTCACTAAGCAATGCATCTTCCAGTGACTGTCAAAATGCTGCTGTGCATTTGCCAGTGAGAGATCCAGTAGTAAGGCTGGAGCCATTTGTCAGCATGACATGCAACAGTAGCGGAAAGCGGTGGTAATGAACTGGGGCACATTATGAAGTCTACAAGGACTTTTTGTATCTCTGTAAAAATATGACATGATATGTAAAATCCAGTGTAACTGTAACACACAGTTAACTTCCCAGTTACTGTGTTTGATGAAATGGATTCAAATTGTTCCTCTGTCCATTCCATCGAGTGTCTACCCTGAGTCCCAGAATTGCTGTGATTGCCTTTGGGCTTGCTGTGATGCTGCATTGTATATGTGAATATGGAAAATGGATCGTCCTGGAGAGCCAGTTTGCAGTATAGTTTGCAGATTCCCCTGCTCAGACACACATGCTTACTGTAACCTGGTATTTCCTTGGTAAAGATGTGTTTGAGAAGGGAAATCTGCTAGCTGTGTACCTAAATAAGTTTTAGTAGAAAGCATTATAAATATCATTTAGTAACTAAATAGGTACTTAAATAAATCTTATTTTTAACTAGGCTGGTCACACAGACTATATTTCTCTGTGTGTTTTTCATGTGAATAGCTTGTCTGTAAAATGTATATAACATATATTGAGACTAATTATCAAAACAAAAAGGCCCAGAGCAAGTCATAGTGGTGGACATGATACCCAAATGTTAAGTTGATTAGTGAAGACCAGTGAAGGCTTACTCTATGTGTTAAATAGTGGGCTGGATACTATTGTATACTAATAAAGTTTGAGTATACAAGTATAATTTGTGTGTGTTTTTTTTACCAAATTACCAAAAAGTAGATTGTAGAAATAAATTTATATGTATATATTACAGGGGTTTTTCTAGCTATTGAAAAAAAATCAGGGGTTAAGTCAAGTTTACTCAGAGCTTACCTTTTATTTTCTTCAGGGAGGACTCTGGCCAGGGGCAAGAGACTCGGGGGCTAGGCTTAAAATATCAGAGCTAAAAACGCCCATGGTACTGTATGTGTACATTAAGTATATTAAATAAAACATTCAAATAATAACATTAAAAGTGTATTATCCCCTCAGTAAATAACTAGATCACCGGTAAGCCCCGTAGTCCATGATATGTTACATATGTATATTTCTTTTTATCCTCATCACTTTGCATGTTACACCACAGTCCCTCTCCAGGCACCGGAGCCGTCATACGCTGCGGAATGTCACCTTGATAAGAGGGCTTGAGATCTGCATTGCAGTCACTACTGCAGCCTTTGAAACACAAAGAGGAGACAGTCTGTCTTCTTTCTGCAACCTTGAGCAAAAGCACTGCAAGAACATTTACGCGTATTTTACCTCTTTTCAGATGTTCAAGAATTACCTTTTGCGTCTTTAAATTGCATTATTTTGAGTTTTGACATTCTTCTTTCTTAGATGTATATGATAAATTACTATTTTATTTAATTGCACTTTTAAGTATATCTGTGTTTTCGATGCATTTTAATGTGTTCTAAATTTGACCTGTATTGCTAAAATATGTATTCGGAATACTGTTTCGTTATTGTCACAAATAACTCAATTTTCAAACATAATTTACAAAGTAAATTCTATCAGCTCTTACAAGGAAAACCAATATTTTTCTTTGTGCCTAAATTCATTTTAAAATGATCATTATGTATCACTCTAAATAATGATACCTCCTCTATCAAATGATAATGATAAATGCAGTAAAGAAGTACTGTACATAATACTGAGTCACTTAGTTGTAAGGTTGATTAATCTTTCACCTTGTTTCACCTTCTTACATTTGTGACCCATCACCACGAAATGAGTCTTATGGGTGCAGTTCTACCAGTGCGACTTAAGACTCATTTCGTGGTGACGGGTCACATTTATCATGTTGCGTTATTTTCCCCCAGATGCACAAAATAGATGAAATGGCTGCAGAAACCTTGTACTAATGAATGGCTCGGTTTCACGACAGCCCTTAAGAGATGTTTATTAGAATAAATGGTTTCATATGTAAATTAGATACTGGCATTTTATTAATATTTTGTTATATAATGTTAATGTAAATGTGTTGTTAGTATCCATGGGTTTTCACATTGCAAATAATGTGATACTATCTGAATCACAGTAACTGAATACAAAGTTAATAGAGACAGATTTGCTTGTACAGTAAGTGCACTATTTCATTTATGGGCTTAGATTTTGTAGCAGCCAAGATCCTAATTCTTCAAAGTGGTTCCCTGAGCAAATCATCAACATACTAAATCTCAGATTTCATTAACGATGAACATACAGCAATTCAACTTTTAATGAGACCTTGCTCTTCGGCCGGGGTCCAAATACGAGAACCGTGGACTCTTTTGGGGATATTACTTGACTGTTCCAAAACTACCAGAATGTATAAATGATGCACTGGGGAAAAAAATATCTATTAGGGGGGAAAAAATCATTTAATGTTTATAAATAGCATAAATACTAAGAATTGTTTGTCTGTCTTCGATTAGCTGGAGTGTTCATGCATTTGGGAGACAGAGAGAGGCTGTATTGGTGAGAATATTTAATGTGCTGGTAAAGCGAGTGTTTTTTTTTTCTGTCCCTAGGAGAAAAAGGGGCAGGAGCTGCCTAAGGGCCCAGAAGTGGAGGTTGCCAAAATGGAGAAGTTACTGAATCTACTAAGGGAACCAGATAGCAGCTGAGAGGTACAGAGGCAAAAGCTGCACCCGCTGAGCATCTGTCTAAGGTTCTGTGTAACTGAAGGCTGCAAAAACATACAAAGAGGAGAGTTCAGTGTTTTATTTGTTAATTATAAAACGAATAAATAAAAAATATGCCAATGCAGTTTAACAGTATATTAAAAATAAGAAGACCGGCCCACTTTACAATGAGAATACAAAAAAAGGGGAGTATTTAATTCAAGTTATTTAAAAAAGAAATGCAAAATCTTTAAAGTACATTAATTTAAATAATAAAATACAGTGGTTTTTATTTAGCTCACAGCCTGTATTGTGTTTGAATACATTATTTTCAACCAAAGACACATTACAGATAACACCATATTAATGTGGGGAAGACATTTTATTATAACTGGACAGTATAGTGAAAGGACTTCATTTTGTCTTTCTAATAATTTGATAATCATTCATGATAATGAAAAGCAACATTCAGAGCTCTGAGATACAGAAGCAGTAGGGGGTCTGTGGCTGAGGGATGGCAGGAAAACCTACCCAGTTATTCATTGTCATCACACAATGTCACACTTACCCAATGAAAACTACCACATGCATATGGAATAGAGAAGTGCCTTCTGTTATAATTTTTCACTTTACCACCGTAAAATATTTCTTTTTCAGTGGTACTAAGTTTATGGAAAGTAAAATATATGCATCTTGTATATCTCCAGTGTTTATACTGTAATCTCGACATCAACAATAGCCACTTATGTCCTTTCAGTCAAAGTTAAGCTTGTTAAATCAATAATTTTGTCCTGTAATATTTATATTAAACACACAGTGTCTCCCTGTTCCTGTACAGGTTACCATGAATCCTTAGTACTATGAAAAGGTAAAGAGTAGCTTACTCAGGATGTAAAATGTAAACTTTATCAGTTTACTTAATTCACTATTATGTATGAATATCTTTATGACAACATTGCTTGCATGTTTATACCACTAAAGAAATTATTGTATGTTGCTGTTTTTCCTCTGAATAATTCAGACCCTTGTCTTGTGCATATCATTAACAAAAAAAGTATTTTCTGGTGTTCAATTTCAATAACCTTTGACCATGCAAATACATCAGATATATCTTTCCATATGATCGAAAAACTTAAGTCTCTTTTAAACATTTGTCTTTTCCAGCTGTTACTTTTTAAGGTCTATTTTTTAACTAGCATTAATAATAAAATGTTAGCCTAGCCTAAGGAACAAAATAAATATTTGGGAATACATTCACTTGTCTGATAACTCATCCTTAATGATCCAAAATGTGTGTATGTGTGTATATGTCTAACTGCCCACTCTGATATGATGAAAAGTTAATATTGAAAAATGTGTAGGGCATGTATGATTCATATACTGTAACTATGGACTATGCCATAATGCTGTCATTTAGAATCCCACAATTACCTGTCAATGGCCTCTTCTTTCCTGACAGACAGATAGTGACTGTCCTGAATCACACACGACCATTTGCAGGTGGTTTCCGAATTTGTACCTTCTTGTAGGCGTAGCGTATGATTAAGGCCTGATAATGGCAGCGCCAGAGATGAGTACAACAATTTTGTTTGATCCCAGCTGCTAGAGGGCGTCAGGGCGTTAGCAGGTACCTTTGCTGATTGCCCTGCTGCACCTGACCCGAAGCTAATACTGGCACCCTCTCCTGGCTGGAGGGCACTCTGCAGGCTTTGCACAGGATGACAAACAGGATGACGATCAGAACAGCAACCAGAACGTTGCACACAATAGCTACGATGGCTGCAGTTGAGAGCCCTCCACTCACTGTAGGATCCATTCTCTTCGGACCTGGGTGCGACTTCTGCCAGGAAAGGAAGGCTGCCACACAGCAGGAGGAATGATACTTGTCTTATTATATATGCCTGTATTCTCTGGGCATGATAGTCCTACAGGAACACACACTACAGTACAAACACCTTAGAGGTTCACCTTATTCAGCACAGGTAGATTTTAACATGCTGTGCTTTATGTTACCCTCATTATTCTTATGCAACAAGCTCTTTGTAGAAGCTCCCCATGTGTGAAATAAAAATAATTTCGTTCTCTCATTTTGTTTTAGTAAATGTTCAATCAGTTGCACTATTTACACTTCCCTGTGCCGTATCCTTCGGTCCACGCTGACATAAATGTCCCTGTTTTGACTTGTCGATTTACCGTGTGATCCTATCAGACAAGTGCGGGGTTTGGCACGTCCTCGCAGGACATTAGGGTAGGTGTCTGATCTGCCTCTGCTGGCTGGAGCGTCTTCGTAATCCTTCAAAAAGAGAAAGGGAAAAAAAATCAATGCTGTTCATTCAGAAATCACTCTGTGTGAGGGAGTAACCAGTAATAAGCGGAATAGTTTTCTTCTATCGGAGCGTATTGCCAAACAGAATGAACAGCACAGCACACAATAATCTCTCCTGACATTTCATAGCACCGGAAGTACTGGATTAAAACACCAGGTCATATAAAAAGGTATATATTTGCAGCTTTAAACAGTATGACATAGAGTTTACATAGGGAGGTGTGTGGCTCAGTGGATCATGACTCTATGCCTGTGATTGGACGGTTGCCGCTTCAAATCCTGTTTCTGGTAGAGTGATGTCACCTTTGAGCCCGGGGGCTGCCTGACATTGCCTAACATTGCATTCTGGCCCCCAAGCTTCATCTCACCTCTACAGTCATCCCTGTTACAATGTGACTAATGCATTCCTGAAAAACCTTGCACTCAGAAAAATTGCATGATAAAATCTCATATCAAATGGGAAAAATATGGTTAGGAACATGTGACTCAAAGAGGTAGTAAGTTACACCAAATAAATTTAATTCAATAATAGAAAATAGTGATATTAGTGGTCAATGATGCAATTATGTGCATTTTAAATGAATAATAATAATAATACATTCATAAATGATGGCATAAACATCGCCTAAGAGTCTTATGGGTCTCATGAGTATTGTGTGGGAATTTAATTCAACTGGGAATTCTACTGATAAGTACAATATGCCTACGACAAAAGTTAATTTTGTTTTATATATTTATTCAAGTTAGATTTCACTTTGCAATCTATTCAATGTATCATATTTGACAATGTACTACCATTAAATTTGTTTAAGGGCAATTCTAAGTGGATTTTAAGCAAAACTGGGGCCTTGAAGTAGAGACTTGAATCAAATCACTGATAATTTCCAATGTCAACTGAAATGAAAAAAAGAAAAAATATACATTGTGATACAACATTCTTCCCATCAGAGGTGAATTCTTCAGATAAATTAAAAATCCAGACGAAGATTTTGGTTCAAGCAACCAGTTTAGTACTCTGTGACTGTCATACTTTATACCTTCTAGATGTGAACTCTCCACCACCGCTGACCCCCCCACCCCCTCCCCTATGGTCAGTGAAATGTACTGATGGCTGGTATGATACTATTTAGCTCTTTACCAAAAAACAAAGTCAAAATAAGCTTAATGAATTAGACAGAGTAACATAAAATGCAGCTAGTTTCAAGTTTACCGCTTCCCTGTTTTGCAAATATTTTCTCAGCTGACTAAAGCACAGAACTCAACAATTTTCGTGCAAGGTCCTTGAAATGGTGGCCTTTTCCCACTGATGTGTAATGTGCCCATCTGTTTGGTGAGTCAGTCCTTTTTATTGATTCAAATATGAAACCCAAACTCCACGATTGCCCCCGGAGAAGCAAAGAACATGCAACGCCAGATGTTTCGCCTGCGTCATATAAATTCAGATTACAATGGAAATACTTTTTCTTATGTGTTTACTGCAAACAATATTTACAAGGGAAGATGTAGCTGGGCCAATATAATATTCATCAACACTGTAGCACCAACAGCAGGGTTTAACATAGATTTATTATGGAAAGCAGCTCTGCATAGAGCCAATTTGTACACTAATGACAGGCTTTACTTCGATGTGTTGGAAAAGTTGCACATGTCTATGACGAAAGCCTCCCCGGAATCTCTCGACAGGGATAAGTGGTGATGATGCGTGCGTGAGTGCCAAGGCTGACGCGGAGAGAAGCAGCGAGGACACTCTGTGTGGGAAGACCGATTTATTTAAAGCTTGAAGTACCCGAGCGCTTTTTTATCATACCGCTAAAGGTCATATAGAAGTAAAATGTTTTATGTGTCTACCTCCCACGTGCAGATACAGCATTAGAGGGATTCGCTTTTGCGATAAACCACAATCAGCCACATACGTATTATTTAACAGTCTGAGGGGGACATGTCACCCTGTAATAAAAGATCCAACACAAAATAACTGAAGTATTCTGCTAGAGAAATGGTCTGGTGAATGTCTCATGTAAGGAAACTCGCAGACCAGACTCATAGCTTTTGATGCCGGCAGAGAGACACAGATGGGGAGGCTGGGGTCACTAATATTCCTCCATCCCCCCATGGAGTGAACGTCCATGCAAGCTTTGTACCTCTCCAGGGAGCTGTCCTATATTTCCACTGACCCTGAGCTGAAGTGCATCGTATTACTAATGTGGGAAGGATACACAATTCTTCATGAATTATTTAATTAATGCTTAGTGGACAGCATTTTCTGTGTTTGTCTGTGTGGGGGGCGAGGGGGAGGGGGGGGGTCATGCATATATTACATCGTGGGGACCAAACGTCCCCACGATGTTAGCAGTCATTCAACTTGCCGTTCAGGTCCGGCTGTCCTTTGGATGAGACGTAGAACCGAGGTCCTGACCCTCTGAGGTCATAAAATGCACCCTTTGAAAGAGCAGGAGTGGTACCCCGATGTCCTGGCTAAATTGCCCACTGTGGTCCTATCAGATCTTCCATCCTAATCATCCCCTAAAACTAACTGGTAAATTCTCTCCTGCCCCTTTACCACCTTAGCTACTGTGTGGTGAGCGTACTGGTGCAGAATGGCTGCTGTCGCATCATCCAGGTTGGGGCGACACAGTGGTGGTGGTTGCAGTGGTTCGCCTTTGGTTTTGTAAAGCACTTTGGGAGTCTTGAAAAGCGCTATGTGAATTCAATGTGATAAAAACCTATTGTTTTGATGTTGTGGGCACCATTTTGGTAACCCCAAGGGGAAACTCAATTTTATAAAAATCTTTAACTGCAAGCAAAAAACAAAAAATGCCAGAAGTCTTTTTGCTTGACTACTTACTGTATGAGTAAGGACACGGCTGAGTCTGTGAGGTGTGAATGTGGAAGGTTGGGGATATGGTCCCATTTTGTCCCAGGGCCCAATGTACATTTGTTCCGCCACTGGCCTGAGGAGTCCCACCTCAGGCTGCCAATCAGCAACTGGCTCTCTTTACCTGCCAATCACGATAGGAGGACATGGTGTGTGTCTGAGGAGTCCCACGTCAGGCTGCCATGAGGGAGCTGCTCACCCTCTCACTCAACCTATTAATAGTTTCAATCACATGCTACCTACTCTTCCTGCTTTTGGGACACTGATCTATATCTTTCTTGGGATTTAATACAAAGTATTTTATTTCCTCTGAGTCATTTGGTGCATAGGCAGTATGGTGCAAGGATAGAGGGCTATTTGCATGTTTTCGTCCTGCTGGACATATTCCCTGTGTACTGGGGTCTTATCCTGAGTGTCCCCTGCATGGTCCCCATGGCATAGAGCCTGTACTGTTTAAGTGGTCAGAACGTAGATGCTGCAGTATGCACAGCACAGCATAGAAGTACATACAGCACCTTCAGCTTCCAGACTATCAGTCACGGCGTCTTTTCATGGCTCCCCACTGTCAGCTTAACAGTCTACTGCTTTATTGGAACCTATTTAGTGAATTTGTAACTAATTTAAAATATTTAATCCTTTTAGAGAGAAATAGCATTTCACCTACCAAGTTTTTTTTTTAAATACAAATAGCATTTTATATTTCTGTCATAAGAGCCTAGTACTCCATAAAATTACCCAACACAATGAGAATTTGTCAAGCGTATTTGTATGTGAGCCATCATCCAGTCAGTGTCGCAGTGAATGAGTAGCATGTATGTAGGACAAAAGGGTAAGAGGACGAGATTTCATTATCCAGAGACAGACCTCGCACATTTATTAATTATCATGGTACAGTAACCAATGTAATCTTGCTACTGGTGAAGAAGGATACTGTGGAAAAGAGCCATCTAATCTAACTGCATGCTCCACAAAACAGACACGTAAAAAAGTTTGCAGCATGATATGTTGCTGTCTGTTGAAATTTATCTACCTTAATCCCTGAGGACTGTTGTTGTTATCGTCACGCAAATCTTTCGGAGGTTATCTTAGAATTCGAAGCCATGATACCGACCCCTAGCCAGAGATCCAGGCCACAGCTTTGAGAGGAGAACACGGTAAGGGGTCACCCTGCCCCCCCCCCCCAGCAAGGGGTACAGATGAAACGCATAATGAGAGCCCTCACAGAGCAGGGGCGGGCTGTCCTGCTAAAAGATGGCACATGCAGTATTAAGCATAGAGAAAGAGCCGGAGTGAGTGTAATTACGCAAAGGCCCGCGGATGAAGCACTGAGGCAGCTAGGCTCTACTTTACAAATTCAACTGTCACCCTGTTTCTATCTGAACTGAAGGAACATTATTCCAGGAACTAAAAATACAAAAATCAAAAATAATTATTATATTGGATTGCTCTCTGGTGCTATTTTGCCAATTTTCATGTATCCGTTTTATTGAGCCTTAATTCATATACAATCATAAACGCCATGATCTTAACACAAGAACATGCAGCACCATGGCCACTCGAGGATGGTGCACAAGCAGGCCTCTTCACTGTATGATTTCTTCTCTTCCAGACCTGAACTATTGTCTAAACTGAAGCAAACGATTACTCTGCTACTGATGGAAAAACAAGCCCCACTGAAAGGATTTACTTAAACGGAGAATGGCTCCCTCTGTGCTCTAAGATACCATACAATGTATCACAGATGCACGCATTTTATATTGTCCTTACAGCCAGGAGCAAATTTGTTGCTTTTGGGCCTACCCTCTGCAAAGCCCCCCCCCCCCAATATGTAAAAACAAAATAAACTGCTTGCAGGTAGATTCAGAAGACCAAGATAACTCAAGATATATGACCGTGTACCTCACGGGGTAGCTTCAGGCATATGGGGAGACTGACCTAATACTACAGGGCCTAAGGTCCCTGTATAGAGTGAGAACATTGTTCATAATGCTGGCTTGTTCCCGGGTGGGTGTTGGCTCAGAGCGTTATAGACAAGCTGTAGCTACCACTTGTTCTTTGTCATGACCAGACCGACCATATCGAAAGTATATATCAGATCTTAGAAAAAAAGGCAGCTGAAGTGCCCCCCCCATGTCCACCGCTGAACTGATGTCTAAAAATAAGCATGTTTCTGCAAGTGATAAATTAGCACATTCCCAGAAGAACTGACTTGAGGATTTCTTCAATAACAGTCACATTAATGCTCCAAAACCAGTAGGCTGTAAAAACTGAAACACAAAACCATATTGAGCATATGGCCACCACGTTAAGTCATCCAGAGTTCGTCAACCAGGCGCACTCACAAGTCCTTCAGGGTGGATGGGGGCGTTTGTAGAGACAGCTAATTACCATATTAGATACTTGGATTTTGTTGGCTGGCTGTGAATTGTTACATGTTTTGAATTTAAGGATCGTAGAGGGGTATTTTTTTATCTCCTATACATAAGTGGTAAATTATATCATAGTTTAACAGTCCAAAATCCCATGTTTTGCCTAAGTGGTTTTAATCAAAGTAATAAAATTACAGCTGCTTGTAAAGGACACATCCTTTATGCTTATATCTTATGCAGTATGTCTCTATTATCATCTGCAATCACGGCTTCTCATGAGAGATATAATCTTTCATCAGATTGGGAGGGGGTAGAATTCCCCCTTAATGCATTGATACAGTTGTGTTCCACTAGGATCATTAGAATTCACGTACAATTACAAAGTAAAGCAGTGCAGAGACTATTTCCCAGAATTCCTGCATGATGAAAGGAACAGCCACAATGGGTCTTTGTGACTGTGGGATCTTTTCACACAAAAATAATTTCAGCAGCAGGACAGCAGGTTGAGGACCATGTGAATCGTCCATGAATCATTACCTTCTTAGATAACTATGGAGCTTGAAAGGTTAGACCTCTTTTTGCAGAAAATCAATAAAACTATCAAAAGCAATAGTAAAGTGTTGTAGCTTGTATTTAAATGTAAAGCAGACCCCCTGGATAAATACATAGTTTTACATTGGGCTTGGGCTTTCGTTTGAAAGGCCAAAATCAGATGTGGATATTTAACGGTCCCTGTATAAAACAAGCATTGAATACTGACCAAGGCTCTCATTTTACAATTAGAGCCAGAAAATGTAGCGATATACAGTGACAAAACAATTTTCTGTGCTGAAAAACAGATGGTCGAATTTCAGGGGAAATGCAGCTATACACTAGGGATGAGTCAGGCTTGTGAATATTCAAATATTAGAGAGCATGTATGAAACTGAAAAAAATAATCTTAATATTAAATGATAAGTGAGATATTTTAAATATTATTTAGCAGCAATACAACTGGTCGTGATTTGTCCATTCTGTAATATGTTTACAGTCTATCGGTTCTGAAGTATATTTCTATTCGTTTTGCGTGACCTCTGCATGTGCTTTCCGAGCCAATCATAATCATTTTCATCATTACTCACCCATAGTGTGATGCATTGGTGAGACATTTAACAAAATCAAGAACTGATCACCAGGAGACATTCAGCTTTTGCTGTACGGAAATATTTTGGCTTTTAAAGACATGATATTGAGCAAAAGCAAGCGATTTATCGTCACTGGACAAACCGAGATGGTATCAAGTGCAGATGCAGCAGCTTCTATGGAGCGAAAGAAAGCACTGTATTCTATTATAAATATCTAATATTCATGTTTGTTGAAACATTCCAAAAGTTGAACTTGCACTAGCACAACAGCAAGTAAAAGCTTCTACGATCGGAAAACTTGATCACAAATCAGAAGACTTTGTACATATCGCCATCCAACTTCAATGATCACCAATCCATTATGAAGTCTTGGATTACCATACACATTTCAAAACATTACTCCATAGAAGGTTCCAGCATCATGTGGAAATTGCAACCTAGCTATCAATCAGCATACAAATTGACACTCTACACCAACCCCTTGGATACTCTGACCACCTGTTGTGCAAATCCGAGCATACAAACCACTACTCAGGCAGGAAAAACAGTTTCTGAAGAAGATCACAGTGTGGCAAGAAGGTTGGGCCTCAGCACTTCAGCAGTGTTTGATTGAGACATTTTCAATGGAACGGCAAGCTATGGTCAGAACATATACTTGGAATCTATTGAGATTAGCTACATCAACAAACGTACAGAGGATGTCAATATCAAAGTACATCAGTATATATGCCAACCAGAAACACAATACATTTTTGCCCTCTGCTGGGGCATCTTGGGGCAGATTTTCAGATGTAGATTTTCATCCATGTAATGTTTTGCATAAGCAGTAATAAGATCCATCAAAGATTAAATAGAATAGATAAAGTAATATTTTTAGTTTCTCACCGATATGTCTGCAAAGTTAGAATAAGACCTTTAAAATACTTCTGCAGTTACAGTTTATTCTATTACTGCCATTTCCTTAATTTTTTCCCCATCTTTTCTGAAAATTAAATCAGGTGTAGTTCTTCAGCCGTAACGTTTTTGTCATTTGTAAGATCCATAAAATACTCTTTGACTTACCACATTCACGACATCAAATTCAGTCTGCTTTCACCCTCCCCGTCGCTGCCACTAACCAGCATCAATCTTAGGGAGATCTGTCTCGAAATGTAATCGGTTCCACTTAGTCACTCATACAATGCCCCAGCAAAAAGTTCCGTTACAGAATTTATCATATTAACAAGAAAGCATTAGTGGTGACGAACTAGTCCCAAAACCGCGGAATCCATATTGAAACCCGTTATCCAGTAGAGGCTCACAGGGGACCTGGAGCTTTTCCCAGGTGCTTCATCACAGAGACATACATGGTTGCACTCAGGAGGACTTGGAGAAGCCAGATAGCCTAACTGCCATGTGTTTGAACTGCGGGAGGAAAGTCACATGACGCAGGGAGCATGTGCAGACTCTACACATGCAGAGCTGCTACTAAAGAATTATGTGCTTCTTCTTAGGTACGGATGTGTTTATTTATTTGGTTTTTTAATTAGTTTTTTCATCGGTCTAGTAAAATATCTACCAAGTAATACATCAGGATTATTCTCCATGTAAGACAATGGTGTTTTAATACATAATTTAGTAAGAAATTACTTTTCACTTGGGTAAGTTATCTAGTGCAATAGATGAAAAATATGCTAATCTGACATTATATTCAAAACTAGGGTAGTGGAGATGGGTTGAAGACAAAGGCATGAATAATAATAGCTTCACACAAAAAGCTGCATTTAAATGGGGATTAACCCTATAGTAGACTGCAGCCCATTGTACAGTGTAATTTTCCATACAAAAGAAACAAATCCACATTCCTTTTTTTCTTTACATACATGTCACCCCCACCTCTCAGTAAAAGCAGTCTATGATACAGTCTATGATATGTTACAAACCCCCAATCCCCCCGTAATTTACACCCATGTCTTGCCCACATTCATCCAGCCACATCCCACCACATCCCACTCCACCTCCCCTGAAGAGTAGCTGTAGCAGAACAATAGGATTATTTGGCATGGCATAAAAGCGCAAGGTTTTCAGTTCCCTGATTGTGAAGTATTGAGTGTCCCATTCATGGGCTGGTCCCTGTGTATAACTCATGCCTGTTTTACTTGAATGTCTTGCCGTTCATCTTGTGATTAGCATTCAGGTATTTGCCCTTTACTCCTCATATTGACTTTGTTGACTTACTGACATTCTGCCTGTGCTTAGACTACAGATTTGGATCATGACTTGGATTTATTTGCCTTAGTTTGCTATTGTTTTCTTCTGTCTGATTTTCATGCATTTGCCTCTTTGTGGACTATGATTCTAGAAGTGACCTTGTTAGCATCACACTTGGACCGTACTGTATCTCCTTCCAATCCTTCCAAATTTCACACTTTGGATTTCTTATTTAATTAATTAACTAATTAATTAATTGACTGACTGATTGATTTAATTTGTTTTATTTCTCCGTAGTCAATTAATCAAACGAACAGCAGTAATGTAAATTGTTCTAACAATCGTAATAGCCAAACAAACCAATGAACGTGCACTTCTTTGATATGTTACTTGAGGGTAAGAGGATAAGAACTAAACTTCAACCTTGTGACTGGCATTAAATCAGTAGCACATCAACAGCAGTAACTAATAAAAAGCATGAGACCACCATGACTTGGACCGGTAGATTTAATGACTTCTACAAAAAAAAAATCATGTTTGCCATGCTGTTGGATTGAGGAAAATGAGGGCTTGGTGTAACATGTCTGACGTCATATTCTGCAGCAAATGTCTTGAAGTGCTCTTTAAAGAATTGTGCTGCATTATCTGAACAAAAACAGAAAATACTACTTAGTTTTCCAATAACACTTTTGTGTTTGTTGCAAGTGCAGGATTCCTAGTCACCTTGAAAATTAGTCAAAAACAAAGTAATTCTTTAATTTATACTCACAAAGATCTGTTGCAATATTCTGCCAAGGAAACTCTAGCAGAGGCATAGTGGTTACAGGCTCTCTCTTCTTGTTTGGTTAATGATGCAGCGTTGACATGACAACACCAGTCTCCTGATGTCATTGCTGATGCCTGGCCCCCCATAGCACTGTCTACATTTGCTGAGCTTCAGGTGACCCAGATGAATCTTTTGTCATCGCGCAGACAATGCCGAATAGCAATCTGGGCCTGTATTCACAAGGCATCTTAAGGCTAAGTTATGAATTGAAATACACGAGAAAAATACGCGGCATTGCCGACGATGCCGTCCACTCCGGAGGGTGAATGGCTGTCACTCTCTCTGGGCTCCTTCTGGAGCCTCAGGTTGTGTTGCTTCTTTGTCTTTCCAAAGACCACGATGCTGTAGACTTGAACACCTTCGTGGCCTCGAAGGAGCAGTAACATCTTTCTCCAAAAGATCTCAAGCGCTGGGGTTGTGCCTAAAGGCAGTCATTTGTAGCAATATCTGCCTAATGGAGTAATGAATGTCATCAGCTAAATCTATTTGCAGTGTCTTTGGTGGGAAAGATGGGGCTTCCTGAAAGCTCCAGTAGCAGATCATCTATTAACTCATTAAGTTTATTTTATTTTATCAACATAGATCATTATTTTCTTATTTTTATTAATCACAGGCAACATATGTGCACAACTCTCCACTGGCTATGTGACCAGCTCTATCATGCTCAATTATTTCATCCATTTCAGCTCCACTTCAACTCTGGATAGCATGGAAACTTTGAGTCGATATTGAACATCGCATTGTTCAAAGTAGTGTGCAATTATGGCTCATCTTCTGTAGAAAACATCATCTACATTTGCCTTTTACTCTGTAGGTGACCCCAAGAACTGTGAATCTTGATCACTTTTGACGGCGCATTCAGTGACTTCTTGCATGCTCTTTGTTTAACATGCTGCAGCAATATGACCTATTTTCTTGCACTTGATGCATTTTTCTCCTTTAGTGGGACATTACTCAGAGTCACAGTGACCACACTTGCATCTGCCATATTATACATCTTCTTGCCTGTATACTTTTGTTGCACCATTCCCATCACTCGATAGTTAAAACTGTGAAATTTCCCAACCATTCCCCCCCTTAAATTCATGACAGTTCATTTGCCTGCCCCCAACCCCCTTCACTATCCATAAACAGGATGTATGTAGGCTTGTAAAAAAAAAAGGTGAGAAAGGCGGTCGGTCCAGACCCGGCATCATCATCTACCCTGGGGCTCTGCTGTGACTAACTAGCTCCTGTTTTCACTGACATTTTTCATAAATCAAATTAAATAAATTAAATTCATGCTTTATTCCCAGATGTTTCAAGTCCTCCGGTATCACCCCCACCCCCACAAAGACTATTATCAGTGGCCCAAATGGCTATAGAACTATTGCCTTGACTTTGGTAGTTTTTGGGTGTCTTGTTTGATCCATGTGAAAGTCATAACAAACCCACTGCTTGACCCATTACAGGACCAACTCTGGATGATATTGTTCACTTGGTCCTGCAATCTGTACTAGAGCCTCCTAACACCTCAAGGACCTATGTGAGAATACTATTTGTGGACTTGAGCTTTAAATACCATCAATCCTGAGCTGCTGCAGGTTAAACTCTCCCAGCTACCTGTGCCATATTTCACCTGTCATTGGATCACACACTTCCTTACAAGCAGAAGACAGCAGGCATGACTAGGAAAACATACAGCAGACACCCTGACAACACCCAGAAGACTGAATAGGTGGTCACAGATTTCAGAAGGCAAGCCATTCCCCCTCAGCATCAATGGTGCTACACTCTCCTCTGCAGTCACTGAAGTTTCTGGGTACCATCACATCCAGAAACCTGCAGTGGGAGTGTGATACTGTATGGACTCTATAATGAAAGCAACACAAAAGAGACTTTACTTTCTAAGACAAATGAAGAAATTCAGCATACCTCTCATTTTACCGGTTCAGTTTGATACTGTAATCATTCAATCCATCCTAACCTCTTTCATAATCGTCTGGTTCAGCTGTTTCACCTCAATGGAAAGAACGAGACTGCAAAGGGTGATTAGGCCTGCAGTAAAAAATATGTTGGACTCTGCCTTCCCTACAGGAGAACTACAACAGCAGGGTCCAAAGCATGCCGACAAGATAATGTGGGACATTTCTCACTCTGATCTTCACCTCTTCCAACCTGTGCCTGTTCTTTCATGTGAAACCGTTGACTTGGACACAATTACATTTCCACAAGATAAATTTCACCAAATGAAAATAATGCAGCATAACAGATCATTATTATTATTACACAAGTCAACGGGTCATTTTCATCAGAGATAATGTTATGTGTGTTTTGTGGGGTTTTTCAGGCTGATTTCAAATCTGTCTTTGGCTTTTGTCTAGTTTTTGTGGTGAAGCTAATTATATATTGCATGATATTTGGTATAATTATCTTAAGTGTATTAGAAGATTTAATGACAGTTGTCTATGTATTTTACATTACAGATGGCATTAATTGTGATTGATTTCGGTTGTTCTCATGCCTAGAAATTGTATTAAGCATCCAGACAGTTTATGTTGTGTGTGTGGTTCATTCCAAACGAAATTACTGTAGATTTTAAGAAGATACACAGATTGTACTTTGGCTGTCCACTGGGTGACCAGGATAAATATTGGGCTCCACATATCATCTGTGCCAGTTGTTCCAACAGACTGTGTGACTGGCTAAATCGGTGAAAGGTAGTGATGCCATTTGCAATCCCGATGGTGTGAGCCAGGAACAAGCAATGTCCAATGTCTGCCTCTGGTTGGTCTGCATAAAATATTTTTGCCACTTCTCCATATCAAGCTAGGCTCGATGAAGAACTCTGCAGAGACCACGGGTAAAGTAAGCCCATGGGGTTTTCAGCACCTTGTTGAGAAATTTCCAAACATCAGCATTGCAAAACTGAAGGAAGGGATATTTATAGATCCGTTTGGAATAATGAATGTTTTAAGCAATCTCTCTCGGCAGCCGAACTGGACGCTTGGGAGACATTCACGTGGCTCTGCAAAAACTTTCTGGGTAGCCATCTCCTGCATAGAAGGAAGGCGTTCAGAACCTGCTTAATTCATACCAGAAACCGGCCTGTCGCATGTCATTGAAAATACAACTCTGCACTCCAATCAAGAGTTCTTCCCAGAAAATCTTGGTACGGTGAGTGATGAGCAATGCTTTCGCTAAGATATTCAGTCAATGGAGCGTCATTACCAAGTTTTCTGTAATGAGAGTATGATGTTGCTGTACCGCAACACTCCAGGCAGTACATAAAAACTCCAAGCATTTTTAAAGAAAGAGTGGTAGTAGATTTTCATCAATATATTGGATGAAAATATACTGGGAAAGTGGCAATAAGATCCATCAAACATTAACTATAAGTAAATATAGTAACAACAGAGGAATCCTGTTCACAGGGTTAAGTTTCCTGTTAATTAACCCTTGTAATTCTGTTACTGTAATCCTAGTGCTTTTGCTTCAATTTTGCAGTTTATCTCAATTTGAGCTGGTTCAGGTCTTCACTCGTACCACGTGTGTGTAAAGTTTCGAAAAGATCAGACAAATAATTTTTGAGTTACTACATTGACAAGGTCATGTGTCTGAGCTGCCCTAGACATCAATACGCTGTGATGCTTCAGCTTTGAGCAGATCTGTCTCAAAAATTGGATCCCTTCCAGTTTTTCACACCTACAATGCTCTGGTAATGTTTTAAAAAAGAAATCCATTAATCGGTTTTTGAGTTGTTGTGTTAACAACAAAGCGTCTGTGGAGGGAGTATTGGCAGCAGACCGGGCCCAAAACCATATATACTTATATACATATATATTTTTATGCATAGGACAACATAAACACAATAAAATCAATTTTAAAAGTCTAGATTAGGTTATGTAAACAGTGACTGTAAGAAAAACAAGCAGTACAACTGCAAATCTTTTGAAGGTTTTAATATCAGGGCTATTACATAAGAGAAGAATTTAGCTGTCCCCTGTGTAACCTGAAATTACAAGGGACACATTTTGGAACAGCCACAGTTCTAATTTACATATCCCACTTCCTTTTACTTTTCTTTCATGTGAGAAAATGTGGGACAAGAGTATACGCAGGAGGGAAGCCAAAACAATTATTAGAAGAGGAAGGCAGAAGAATTATTGCAAGAGGAAGGTAGAATTTTAACTGCACATGCAAACAATTCTCATGAAATTTCATGCAGAAAAAACAGCCCCAACTGTCTCTTGATGCAGTGATCTGTACACTGTATAACCTCATGTTACCCTGAACATGCTCACTGCCAAAGAATTGGCATCTTTATCATACAGTCCAGTATTTTATATAATACAGTATGTGACTTTTTTCAGTGATTTGTGTTATACAGTAGTATGAATCGTTGACATTTGAAGTTTATCATACTGATGGCATAACAAGATTCCCATAAATGTATTGTGTATCCTGTTCGTTGTTATGCATTATGTTATTGTTTTTATCCATGTGTGAATTACAACTCAGGATGACCCTATCCACTGTAATATTATAGCTTCAATAACAAATAACAAAATAGTACTAATGCACAGTAGATATGGACACTTTCAAATTCTGTTGCATTAGGAATTAGGATGAAACTGTGTTTTCTTCTCCTTTGAGAAATATTGCTGCGCAAATATAATCTCAAAGCTAACAAATGCAATAGAATAACAAAGAAATTAATACATACAGGAAGCACTTTTGGAAGAAACTTTGAGTCTACTATTCCCAGACTATAATTATTTTTACAAATTACAGCACCAACACTGCCACAAAATTAGAAAAGCTCTGTAAAGTTACTGACAGCTGCTGAACAGTAATTTTCAGGGCTTGTGTATTCTTAACTGGCCAGGATTAGGCTTCGATTCAGCTATTACAGTGTGGCTTTGCTCTGTGCTCTAGGTATCCCAACCCCTCCTCCATTACTCCACCTGATGTTGAATGCTGGGGGTTTTGCAGAGGGGTTGATTAATTTACAAAAATAAACTGCAGAATTCCATTTACTCTCGATTCTGTTTGTATGTTATGAGATCTGTGATCAATCCACCAAGACTCACCTGCCATTTTACCATTTCAATAAAAGTTTTGTACAGCATTGACCGGTCTGTGGATACAAAAAGGTTGGGAACCCCAACTGTAGGTCATTTGTCCCAAATTCCAGAACCCTTCCAGCCTTCAACCTTCTCTGTACCTTGTGCTACCCATTTTCCTTTAAATTTTCACGAGCAGAGAATCATTATTATGACATAGTGTTGCCACCAGCAAGGCCTGCTGTTCTTACGATGGCGTACAGGATAAGCCATGCATCAGACTGCCACTTAGCATTATGGAAAAAAAAGTTTGCTTTTAATTTCATAAGAACATTACTGGATTTTTGGCCTCAGTGACTCAAATGCCTTCTGGAAAACTCGAGTAGGAATACCAAGGATTGTTTGTGTCTGGACCAGTGGCCCTGCTTGAAGTGTTGTCGTAAACCTTGTTTATGACAGCTAAAAAATGCTTTTAACCAGTAAGCCCAGTCTTGATAGACCGGAGTCAATCCCAGGCAGCCTAGGTCACAAGGCTGGGTAACACCTAGGCAGTACACAAGCCAACTGCAGGGCACACACAATATTCAAGAGATACCGACTGGCCTAGTGACAAATATTTCTATTGTAGGAGAATTTGCAGGAAACCCCAATACAGAGAATTTAAACTCCCATACCTGGAAGAAGATGGCAACCCTGCTGGTCATAGAGCCACCTCACCACCCATGTTGAGGCCATGGATACAGACGGTAATTCCTGAGTCAACAGCTTAAACAAGCAATCTGTTATTGTGCCAGTGTTCGTATAACACCTGTTATTTTGGAAAACAGATTTTCACTTATATGCTCATAAAAATTTCCCCTATTTTTATTCAGTGAAGCAACTTGAGATCCTCAGTCACTTTGCACTGGAACTTTCCCATTACAGCACCCGCTCATAAAATGTAATTGAATGGATTTAAGTCTTTTTCTCAGGCAAACTATGGCAAAGAGACTGGCATTATATTGTGTGTTTTATGCCGCGGTAAAGATGGTATATTCTCATCAGGGCAGCAACACAAACAGATGTCTGTAGGTAGGACTCCACAGTTGGCCTCTCATTTATCTGCTTCAGACCATCTGTGGCTGTAAGTCATTTTAGCCTCCCTACGACGGGGAATCAACATCCAGTGTAAAAGCGAATGGACTGTCATTATGATATTGGTCTAAAAGTCTATTTCTACGCATAATTAGAGAGAAAAACAATATGATGCTCCCAGAACAACAACAATGCATTTCCCTGTCAGCCCCCCCCCCCCCCCCCCCAATCTAACCCCTACTCCTCCCACATCTCTCAACCTCTACAATTTGTAGAACTACTGGATCGATCAGCTGGAAATGTGGAAGTCAATAAATGTGTTTTTACCTGAATGCGCTGAATCCTAATCATGAGACATGACCCTGAAACTATATCTATTCGTTTATAGCATTCCACTTACGTGCCGAATTGCACAGTCTTTCCCCACATATTAGGTGGTTAATTTTATTTCTTTGTGATGTCTTAATGCCCATGTCTTAAAAATATCATTTAAATTACGCATATTCTTCATTTTCACGTTCTATTTATTTCTCATTTGCACTATGACCAACATTTTCCATGACAGAAGTGTAGGAGCTGTAACAAACACATACAGACCCCACTGCCTGGATTGCTACGCTGCCTGGATTGTTTTCAGCTATTCAGCTATCTGGCATGAAAACTGCCCCACAGTCACAGTGGGGTGTATATAAAATCTGCTTTGTTGTCTTAATTGTGACGTCCCACATTGTTCCCTGCCTCGTGCCCATTGCTTCCGGGATAGGCTCCGGACCCCCCCCCCCCCCCCCCGACCCAGTAGGAAAAGCGGGTTGGAAAATTGATGGATGGAAGATATGTAAACAAAAAAAAAATCTTTCTAAATAAATAAAAATGGTCAATTCCAGTTCAAGAATAAAATACCGATAGTCAACAAGTTCACACTGGAATTATAACAAAAACTGGATATCGGTACAGTCAGATTAGATTTCAAGTTCAAGTAACACTGGAGATATAGGTATAGAGATATAATCTAGTACTGTTAAAATCTGAGTTTAATATGTCAGAGATAAGATTTGTATAACAGTCCAACAAGACAGCAAAAATCAGTCTGACACTTGAACGCCACTAATCGGTAAATCGTGGGATTTTCATATGATATGAGTATTAGGCAATTAACAGACATTCCTTTTGCTGCAGCGATACCGCACGCTAATTAACATGAGCGAAATTCTAAAAAAACATGTCTCTGTATGGCAGTTTTTAAAAATATCTAATGTAGGGACGCCTTGGTATACTGGTTTTACGGTCTATCCCAGTATGAAACTGCACTGTACATTTGTTTGCTACCAGAATTTTAAAAAACTGCAACCGAATGGAGAATCTCACCTGCGCGTACTGTACGCATCTCTCTCACTCCTCAACTGCCTGTCAGACTCGGCAACTGGCGCTGTCGTGTGAAATTTCTTCCACCATGTCACCATCCCATCTGTGCCACCTACCTGATTTCTACCTGGTTTTTTGAGTATGTGTACGCCGCTGTCTGATCTATGAAGGAATGGCAAACTACAGTGGTCATCTATAATGCACTATAGGTACCTTCCTAAAGCATTATAATGGTCAGGATATATCTCCCTGTTTAAGGTTTATCCTGCTTGCACCTGGTTTAATTCTGTTCTGCTTGTATTTCTGTTCCTAGTCTTTCCTAGTGTTAGTCCATGTCCCCTACTTCCTGTTGCTTGTTGTCCTGTTCATTTATTGATTGGTTGACTTTGTTATGGTCTACACCTGCCCCTTGTTAGTCCGTGTTTCATGTGTATTTAAGTTGTTCATTTCCTCGGTCTGTCTCTGTTGTTGTTTCTATGGGTCGGTAGCTCTGATGGTCTCCTAGGGCGGCTCCCAGATTTTCTGTTTCCTAGTTTATTACTTTTTTGTTAGTACTTACATTTCCTGTTCTTGCTTTTGACCCTTCGTAGTCCCTTTATTTTGTGGTTCCTTCTTCTTTGTTTTTAGTCAATAAAGTCCTCTGTTGGCTGCGAGCTGCTGTGTGACCCACCCCCCTTTACCGCCCCGCCGCCGCACCGCCCCACAACACAAAACCATATGTATTGACTCTCCAGCAAATAAAATATTACTGCAATATCGATTCAGTACAAAAACCAAGATGCAGCTTTTGTTACAAAAACTGAAGTAGTTTGATTTCAACTGTAAATATAGGTAACGTCTCAAAAGGTCTTGGTCCTTAACCATTAAAGGAGTGTAAAATTAATTACATGCCAGCTGAAATTTAAGGCATATACATAAAAGAAAATTGATTCATGTTTATTTCTGAACGTTTTTTTGTTTCCTAGAATAGAATATTCGAAGGGCCTATATCATTTGCAAGTAGGAGTCAGTGCAGCTAAGAAATGTATTTTGTCATTTGCTGTTTGTGCTGAGACAGGGAAAAAAATGCTGAACCGGGTCACAGGGGGGAGACGCACAGTAGTAAAAGACGGCCAGACTATTTTAGATACTTGCCACCGAGCGTTTCCGTTTTAACTGTAAATATACTGGCCCGTGATACTGGAACAAACTATGGCGGCATCACAGAACATAAGCCTGAAATAACATACCTTTCCAATTGTTTATTTGTTAAATTAACAGCTTTTCATTGCAACCTCAAATGACAGCGTTACGTTCTCAATACCAGTCTGAAAACGATACTGAAAACCCGAATATACCACCGAAAACAAAATTGCCAGTGTTAAGTAAGTTTTACATGCCGACGGATTAGTAAATACATCCTTTATATCTTCACTGAAAAGGGTGAAAGAAATATGAAAAAAAGAATGTTTAGTCAGTGAACAGCAGACGTTTTAGATATAAACTACAGCGCAAGCAGTAGTGCAGTCGAGCAAATTCTATGCTTATATTTCTACATATGCCGAAGCACACATTCGGAAACTCCATATATGCATATGTTTTCATCGAAATTAATTAAAAACACCCTTTTAAATACGTATACAATTATGCGATTTCTACTGACATTGGTTTTTAAAAAGTATACTTAAAACACCTTCTCCTACACATTGTTGGCAAACAACCCACAATTATAAGAATCGGGAACTCCTGTTCGGTATCCCTCACATATTTTGCTAAGGCAATCGTGCTGTTTGTCAATGTTTTTTTCACAGTGCTTAGCAAAGTTAATGTATTATTTATAAAATGGATCAAAATCCTTTAATCCGCAAATACAGAGGGCTATCCTACCCCATCAGTGTTGTGTAACGTCTGATTGTCTGCGCAAGACGAAATACCCATGGCCAGTCCCCAATCTAATTCCCCTGTGTTTAAAAACATTATCAAAAGCTTTAAAAACAAGCTATGCATGCGTACATACTTACCAGCTTATTTTTATACTTGGTAAGAAGATATGAGACGGCAGAGGAATTTACATTCTTTACTCTCCACTCAGTCTATTTAGTCCGAATCATATTCACATATTTATGAAGACAATATCATCATTACGGGACTTGTGTTCTGCGCGTTCGTAGCATGTCATCAAGCGTGGTGAAGCTGGCATTCCGATTTCCAGCCGCTGCTTTCAAGCGAGAGAGGAAGAGAGTGACACGCTACTGTCATTTGTCTTAAAAGATAAAGAAAGAAAAAAGAGGGACGCGTGTTGGAGCAGAGTGCTGCGGCTTCTCTTCTGCTGTCACTCTCAGATCTGCTGATTGCGAGTCACAGGCAGTGAGTAAACAGAGGCTATTTAAAGCCACACTACGTTTGGAACGTACCATCCAACCTGCCTCTATTGCTTTGTAATGATGCTGTATGGCTGCCGGTTTTAGGCACAGTGGAACCCTTCACGTTGCCCCTATTGCTAACTTTGGGATTATTACAGTAAGAAATGCCTCCATTCGGCAAGAAAATCCTGCCATGAGCCACCACGGAGTATAATAACCTAGCCTTTTTCAAAATTGTGGTTTACACATCTTGCCTTGGGGATTCCTGTAGAGCAGCGGTTAAGATACTGTGACCGCAGGGTTCTGTTCCTGTACGTGACCCAGGTGTAGCTCTCAGCATATACATCTTATAAAATGACCTGGAACATCTGAAATAGCCACATGGGTGGGGGGGGATAATAGGTATCACTGATAACAGTGATTTGGTCATAGTGATGGCATGTCATTCTGAAAATGGCAAAGTCTGTCCAAATCATTCTGCCTGAAAGGGGAAGAGTCTTGATATTGATCTCAAACAGCATATGATGTGGTTGTTTTATGACTGCAGTTGCTGCAAGTGTGTTTTATACTTTGATGGTTAGAGTGCTATGTCACTGAAGGGATGCAAAGAGTACTATATCCATTTCAAAGCTGACAATCAGGAACTGTACCCTATGTGCCATTGGTCAGCTGGCAATAAAAGAGAATTACAATAACATAAACCGCAAGAAAGGCAGCAAGGCTGTGGCACTGAGGTCCCTCCCAAATGTGAAGGTGTTACTACTGTTAAATAACAACTGCAAGAACACTGATGAATGCTAGCCTCCAGGGGAAGGCATGGCTGCCCTCTCAGTCTTGTGAAAGGCAAAACTTTCAAAAACGTTTTTGAATGTAACGGTTTCAAAATTCACACAGTCTCGACCTACAATGTGCAAAGGATATTTACGAAGTTCACTGCAGTTCTTGTATAATCACTGCATGCCTCGTTTTGTGTCTTGCATAAAATGGCTGGTAAGCAGAGTGATTTGTATAGATCTGAACAATACCCATTCCTTTGGGATTTTAATTTGTACTTTTCTGATCATGGGGTTATCGTGCCGGCAGATTTAGGAAGTTTAACTATTCCTGCTTTTGCTAAAGTTAGTCTTTAATTTTTCATGCTTGCTCACAGTTTGCCTGTCACTCTCGCTGGATAGTATCGAAGACAAAGGAGATGCCATGTTAGTCTTGTATCTTAGCATTGTTTTCTTTTTCTGTTAGGCTAGTTTGTGGTGCTGTGCTTGGAAATGAAACAACTGGCAGACTCCAGTGTAGAAAAGTTAAAAGAAAGCTGGGTAGCATGAAGTCTCAAAGTAGAATAGTCCATTATAGCCGGGATAGGGACCAGATTTGTTTATCCTGAAAACTGTGGCTAAAAATGCAAATGACAGACATGTTGCTATAATTTAAATGATCATATTATCTGATATCCAGAAATATAACTTCTGGAAATTCTGTCATTGTGGGGCTCCTGGTCCTATCTTGACTAATGGTAAACTGTAACCCCCCCCCCCCCCCCATAATGCAGATCTGCCATGAACATTGTCTATTCACATTATCTACATTAGAAAATTACAGATTACTTAATTAAAAGTTTGTTAAATCAAAAAAAAAGACTTTGAAAGGAATTTTGTATTGTTTTATGCATATCCTTTGGTTCCGATATTAAATGTGCTTAGCAAAAAAGTCGTGTCACAATGAAATTAATAATCACTACATGACGAAATGGAGATATTTCTGTTACCTTTATGTCTGACAAATCATTTACCCTGTTAGTTGAAAATAATTATTTCTTAGTTGGTGGTAATTTAAAATAAATTATTTACATTGAAAAACATGAGGTATTTGTTTAGTCTTGAATTCAGATTCATGGTCTAAAGTTGAACCTGTGTTTTTCCAGACACCATCACCTCTCAGAGTCACCAACCCTGTCGGACTCGGTCTTCCCTCAGACTTGATTTGTTAAAGATATGGTCTTGACTTGGGCTTGACTAAGCTGGACTCAAAAACAACACTGGTGTCTATATTCCATTCTTAGTTCTCACAACTAGCGTGATTACACTAGCCGTTTTGCAAATGTTAATTGTCATTTGAGAAATGTGCCAAAGTGATCAAGAAAAGTGTAATAAACCTCAATATTTCCTGTGAGTGAATACTTTGAGATATCTTCAAGAGCACATGATAGACAGACAGCCAGACAGAAAGATAGATAGATAGATAGATAGATAGATAGATAGATAGATAGATAGATAGATAGATGGATGGATGGATGGATGGATGGATGGATGGATGGATGGATGGATGGAATGCTGGGCGTCTTGCCCCATCATATGACAGACATATTGACGTGATTCCCAGGGTTGTTGTCTTATTCCTCCCAAATATCTTAAGATTCTATATCTCTCACATGAAAATATCAAAGCCAAGGCAGTCTCAGATGTGAGCCCACCTTAAAGATTCTGTCACGATGAAGCACACTTAAAAGGTAGAGCTGGAAATCCTGTTTTCTTATTATTCTACTCTTCATCCGTCCTTAAAGTACTTAGTTGTCATTGAATTTCATTGCTAGTTTCAGAGTCTACCTTTATACAGCCAGTTGTGGTTTGGGCAACTCAAAGCTTTCTTTTGAGCAGCAGACTCTGTTTGTGAACACAGAATACATGGGACTGACTGAAATGAATGAGTTCTTGAGAGTTGTATTGACATTTCATTGACACACTAAGAAGAAGCAGATTTTTTTTATTTCAGTGGAACATCCAGCTGTTTCAATTAGTAATTTTGTTTGGATGTAATCTGTATCTCAACAATGAAATAATGATAACTGGATACATTTTTTCTACAGTTTGCTTTTCTTTAAGCCTCTTTTTTTCCATTCTACATAACACTGAGATGAACAAGACAATGAATCAATATGCTGTTCTTAATCTGAGTCTGATGCCCTTTTAAAAAGGCCATGGGACGTTAAAAGAAAAGGTTAAGGTTTATTAAATCACTATCTTGTCTCTGCAACTTTGTGGTTTTGTGATATCAGCCCTACAATCAATCTTTATATTAAAGGTGAATGTTGCTATACTCTGCCATAGGATTTTTTGGCTGTAATGTTCACTGTATGTATAAAGCCCCATTGTGAATTGGTGTTTCGATTTTGGTCAGACCAAGTTTATTGTCAAAAATAATGAGAATACTCTCATTAAAATCTGCTGTGATAAGGAAAACATGACAGCAGTCACCATCGCAGATGTTTTGCTTGTTAAGATGAAAACTCAAAAACTGTTTGATGGATCTTTTTCAAACTTTGCAAAACATTAAAATATCAAATTTTGAGATGGATCACACCAAAATTTTATCCGTTCCACATAGTAATAGCAAAAAGGGGCAGTTTTGGCACTTGAGCCCTTTAAGATGATAACTCAAAAAGTACTTCACAGATCTTTGTCAAACTTTGCAGAGACAGATTCACCCAAAATTGAAGCAATCCCACTTGATGGCAGAAAACGTAAGGGTGAAAGCAGATGACATTTGACCTTGTAAATGTGATTAGTCAAAATTTGTTGGATCTCATTACTGCTTCATTATATGGATGAAGATCTACATCTCTTAACTCTTGTCTCTTTTACTTATATACCAGTTCTTTGCCCAGAAAACAACAAGGAACTCTGGATGATTAAATGTAGTTAGTCACTCTCCTTTTCAGACACACAAACTGGAACCTCTGAAGCGATTTGTGTGATTTGTCTTAATGTGATCAGGCTGATGATAAATTTCATCAAATGAAAATATAATTTTCACCTGCCAAGCATACTCTTCATGCCTCACCGAAAAATGTTACACTTCCCCAGTAGAAATTTCACCAAGTTACATTTTGCCTGATGAGCTAACAGACTGCAACCCATAAAATTTGCTGAGTGGGAAGGTTAGCGACGAAAAAAAACAATATATATTATACAATATTCAGAAAATCTTCTCATGTGTCACAGTTTGAAAATCGCTGACCTGTAAAATGTTCCTGGGAAGTTTGCAAAAAGATCCATGGCATTTATTTAGATGGCAGATGGCTCTGTTCACACGATAGTGGTTGCAAGCTCCATTTTAGCTCTTGAAATTTTGAGCTGATTTTGAGGTGTAGATTTTCAAGTGTAGATTTTAATCTATATGTTTTTGTGAAGTGGCAATCAGATCCATGAAAGAGCAAATAAACACAGTAATAATAACAAACAGATTGATCCTGTTCACAAACATAAGCCTCTAATCATCTCATTTTTCTCTTTGATGTCACTAAATACCGATGCTTCATTTTTTAGTCTGATTTGTCTCGAAATTTCAACAGTTCCAGAACTTCACTCATACAGTCTGCCTGCAAAGTTTGGACAAAAGATTTGACAAATAATTTTCGAGTCATAACTAGAAAGTGTCTGTGACAGTGGACCAGCACCAAAAGCATGCTGTATGTTTTCCCTTTCTGGGCAATACAGTCATTTTAATGCAATATACATTTAGTACAAAAAAGCAAAATCGAGATACAGCTATTGCTACAAGTACTTAATTTCCTCCACCTTAAATTTCAGCATGCACAGTGCAAGTTATTTTATGGCATGGTCAACCCAGTGTTTTCTGAGTTATAGTGCCCCCTACAGGGTGATTTTTATGAAATTTGGAGAGTCGCCTTGGACTGTCATACCAACTAGACTTTGGCGAGAGTTGGGTGTTCTGTTGATGAGAAACAGCTTGTTAAATGCAAACAGGCCATGTCCAAGAAATCCACTGGTCTATTATCAGAATAATTACTTGACGCGCTAAAGTCAAATATGGTTTCCCACAGAGGTCAGTGCTGGGCCCGCTACAGTTCACTTTATATACGGTACCACTTGGCAACATTTTTTGGAATCATGTTGTCAGTTTCCATTATTATGCTGATGATGCCATTTATATCTACATAAAAAAAAGAAAAACTGGCAGTAGTTCCCAAGGCTGCTCAAAATAAGTTTTAACTAGGGGAACACAAGGAGCAGAATGGGATGACCAGCGCCACTTGGTGGCTAAGGCAAGGGCTGATCCTGACTATATGCTTGAACCATTTTGAAAGGTAATTTGTTTTGTTTGCGTTGGATTACACGATGATCACTTATACAATGTTTTGGGTGCGAAATTATTTCACCAAAAAGCTACATAATCCATTTTGATCAAAAAGACTGAAGCAACTAATAATTATGCCAAATGATATGGTTATGGTTATATGGTTATTTAAATACGTGTACTAAACACATATACTATATATCACAGATAGTTGTGAGGATTAGATATAAGAATTGCTGCCTTTTACTAAATAGGTATCCTTCCCCTTTTCATCTTCTCTCATTGTGCCCAAAGAGGGACCCGTTTATTTATTACTGAGGACTTGTGGAAATAATTCCAAACTGCATAAAAATATACAGAGCCAGCTTGGAGAGTTATACTGCATGATTATCCATCCATTCATCTTCTAATAATTCTCTCTGGTCATGAACAGCGAGTTTGGAGCCTGTAAGATGAATTTAAAAAAATCCAGATTTTTTTTTTTTAAATAGCATAAGATACACAGCATACCGTTTATTTGTTTATTAACCGAACTGTACTGTGATATATAATTCGGGGAATAGCAAGAGAATTCATCGTACGCACCAGAAGGTCATTAATAATACGGTAATGACCTTTACAAACTTCCCAGTGATTTATAAGTGTCTGGCGGCCTCTGGTGGCCCTTAGCAGAATTACCAATATTGCCAGAATCTGTTTAATAGTCAAGAGGGCTACTAAAATTAAGGACAAAAGGCTCAAATAAATGCCACTAACTATGAGGTAAGTTGAAATGATTAATTGTTAAAAAAGGAATTAACCTCTTAAGTGTGGATTTTTTTGAAGAGAAAGAAATTAATAAGGGCATTTCCCTCATAGTATTATATGTATAACAGTAGAGTTACATCCAAGGTTATAACTTTAAGGAGGAATTGATGACTGAGTTGCCTTTACTGGCAATAGGAGTACTTCGCTTTTTCATATCTCTGTATGCCCTTAGCCACAGTAATCTGGGATACGGTTTTATGATACGATTTTACAGGATTACTAAAGCCAAGAAGTATTCATCTTAAGCTGCCGCACCAAATAAATGAAATGATTTTTGTAATGTAATGCCATGCAGATTAGCATCTCCCAGTTGCTTCTGTGAGTATTAGTACTGAAAAAATAAAATCCTATTTCTTCATGGACCAGACTGGTTGTCCTAAACAGATTTCCTTCTCAAGTTCGCTTTCTTGTGGCGACTATTAGAATTAGCAATCAAGTATTTTTAAAATATATATATCAGAATTTTTTTTGTAGTTGCATCCCGTACGTCCACTGAGTTTTAGCTAAGAGTAATGACTTTAAAGTGCGAAATCGTCCCGTCTAAGTCTGCATGCTTCCATTCCTTCTTCCCACTTAAAGACATGTGCCCTCATTATAATGCCACATACTGAACTGCAGCCATAAGCTGATTGGCTGATCGGCTTCCTACTATCATAATGTGACACAATCAAAAAAAAAAAAGAGAAAAATATTAAGTATTTTATGTTTTCCTGTTTTAAGCTTGCAAATTTCCAGTCCACACAATGGCCCTGTAATGGTATAACCTTAGTTTCTTTTATATTCACTTATTTTTTTTTTAGCCTGCAATAAAACGTGTCACAAGTATATGAGTGTAATTAGGGACTATCTGCCTCTGAAGGTCACTGGAGGAAGTGCCCTCTAATCAGTGCTGTCATCTAGTCATGTGGAGCCCTACTGCTATACTACATGCTCTCAGGACCTGGCTGCTGGCCTGGACTGTTAATGAGGGGTGAGGGGTGCACTGGGGAGGGGAGACACGAGCGCCGTCTGTTTAAAGTCCAAAAAAAACAGTCTCTGTGACCTTTTCTACTGAGTGTAGCCGTCAGTGATTTAAACACTCCCATGTGTGCGCAGTCTACAAATGCCAAGCTTTGAAAACATTTTGTATTTAAATTCCGCTGGCAATAGTCCTGCCACATTAGCCATTCAACACAAAACCAAGTCACAGTCGCGTTATGATTCATGCTGCATTGCATGTGTACTGTATTGCAATCCATTATTATAATTATATACTTTTAAAAGGGGATTGCTGGGTGGGCTAGAGGCAGAGGTAAATAGTTAAGGTTCAGAAAGCAAAAAAAAAAACAACCAATTGTGTATAAAGAGTCATACTCACGGAGTACATGGATTGATTTTGACGATTATTTTTTGTGAAGAGCTTATTGATATGCGGTCTCCATTCTGCTACTGTCAGTTCGCAAAGCCTCTGTCTTTTTGGAAAACACGGCCGATGGGAGTATTTTATGATTACGTCATGGACGCTGCAATACTCAATTAAACCATTAGATGGTAGTGGATCAACATTGGAGCTGCAGAATATTAATCAGGAAACGGTGATCAATTATCCATCCATTTTCCAAACCGCTTATCCTACTGGGTCGCGGGGGGTCCGGAGCCTATCCAAGAAGCAATGGGCACGAGGCAGGGAACAACCCAGGATGGTGGGCCAGCCCATCGCAGGGCACACTCACACACCATTCACTCACACATGCACGGTGATCAATTAATCTAATAATAAATTAAGCAGCTTGAAAGGTTTATCTGTAATAGATAGTAAAGTAAGAATAAGTCAGAATTTTGAAAAATGAAACTATTCACACTTTTATATTTCATACCTTGTCTGACTTCTGCAGCGAAAATTCAGTTTATTGTGATGCTTGTTGTTGATTTTTGTTATTCATTTGGAGCACTTGTGCACATGTTTAGAGTCCCTTTGCAATAATGACTGTTGCTGCAGATATGAAAGCTGGCCTTTGGTTTTCTTTTGTCTTTCATAAGACATTATTTTATGGTCTTTGGAGAATCATTATTTGGCCCTGCTTTTAATTTCCTCTAAGCAAGACTTCCTTCACTTTATACAACATAAAATGACAGAAGACATTAAATCATATACTACAGCATTATTAGATTTTTATGCATATTATAATTGATGTTGTTGGGGTAAATGCTTCCTGAAATAAGAAATCTTTCTGAAATATATCCTTCCAGTTTACAGGTGTGTTGCAAGTACATTTTTTTCCCAAGAAGTAAACAAATACACATTATAAACATAATCATATAAACATAATAAACTGGTATACAAGTAATAGATCCATCTGATAGATATGCATGCTGTAGGCTTCAGATATACACAGCCAGGGCTGAAGAGTAAGCTGGTCCACTTGCTTGAGGCGAGTCATTTATATGAAGAGCAAGTACAAAAAAGACTGGACACTAGCCTGGCTTGTTAAAGAAATGCATCGCCATGTTTAGCTCTTGCTCAACAAATCGATCATAGTCCTAACGGTGCAAAGGTTGCAGCCTCAAATTAAAAGGAAGTGTATATTAATTCTATGCTTTACTTAAGGCCATCCTTTTAGTAATTTATAAACATTCACAACAAATAATAATGCAGTCATAAAGCATTAAAAACATGTAAATATTTATCAAAAGGAGCAGCACATTATAGCCATGTTTATTATGCATTATGAATGCCTTATGAAGCTCTCATCGATAATTCCGTACGGGGAAGGGACACGAAAGAGTGAGACAACAGGAGCTGACCCTAACGATGCAGTAGGTAACTTCATAATGCATTATAATGGTCGGTATAAGCATTAAGGATGCTTATACCGCCCTGCATTTCAAATGAACAGATTATCTCAGTTAATGTCATATATCCAGTATTACTAATACTCAGAATGAAACACTGCTCCTCTTATTCTAAGTAGAGGTTTCACCTGGTTTTACCTGCTTTTATGCCTGCACAAAGAACAATAGAAAGACAGTGTGTAGCTTGAAGTATTAAAAAAATATTGCAAATGAAAGATTTATATGGAGATTCACTTTGTTCATTTAACATTTACAATATTTAACAAATAAATTTATGATTAAATGACAATGTTTTTAAGGGCCTTGTCAGTCTTTTTCCTATATAAATAATATCCTAAATATCCTAAATATAAATATGTGGATATAAAAGTGTAGAATTGTAAAAATATAGAAGTTTTTGTAAAAATTCCTAACAGACTTTCTTCATGAAGAATGAATGAATTCCTCCCTCTGCTATATTTCAGTCTTGCTATTATCCCATATATATCATCACATTTTCAGCCTGTCAGCGACTTGGTTTGGAATGTGTGACTTAAACAGTTCTAATGGCTTACCTGCCATGCGTCTCCTTTAGAAGCTTTGCATGTAGAATTCCCTCCTATCGCATTTACCCTCCTATCGTTGTCCTCTTCTCTGATTTATCTCCACCTTTATATAAAAATCTGCTCCTGATTATAAAGACTTTATTAGATTTTTTTAATCAAATCTAAAAATGTTTGTTGATTGTCTAATAGCAACCCCTTGACCTTCATTAAGTCCAATATTTTTTTAGCTATATTACGTCTGGGAGCTGCTCATTTCTTGGCTCGACACATTTCAAGGTTGCGTTTGTCAACATGGTAGATGATAGACGGGCTGGTAGGGCAACTGGGTGTTGGGTCATTAGTGTTACTGGAGGGGGACAAATGTATATCTGCTTTGTGGGTTTAACAAGTGCATTACATTAAAATATATTTCTGCACAAAACCAGCCAGTCTATCGCTTGCCCTTATTATAGAGCTACAATGGGCAGAGGGGAGGGTCAATGTCATTTTCTTTGTGGGTTTCAAATCTTTAATAATCAGTGTCTAACTGCAATGGATGTAATTGCTCGGGAAGTTATATGCCGAGACCTCATTTGCCACGAGAAATAGTTTCTGTGGCAATCGGCTGACCCAGACTACTGCAGGGTAGACCCAGACCACCTGGGGGATGGCGCACAAACCTTCATGATACAAGGAACCCAGCTTCATTAGGTGTCTGGAACATCAGTCTTACAGATTGCATATTTTTCCGTGCACTTTTGACAGCTTTGTCTTCCGTAAAGGAAGGATCGCCGTAGACACAATTAAAATCACTGACCAGCGGCCTGTACTACGAAGAGGAGATACTGGCTTATCGGGGTAACTTGTCGGATTTAAGGTAGTCTGGGCAAAATGTAAGTGAACGAATACGAAGTTCATCTAAACTGTGGTGCCTTAAATCCGACAAGGTACCAGGATTAACCAGTAACCCCGCTTCGTAGTACAGGCAACCGGAAAACCACAGAAAAGAGAATCGTTCATTTCTGGACGTCAAAACCTGCCACTGCCACCTGGGTTCTCTGCGCCCAAGACAACATCCCCAGTTGTCACCCTGGAGATGGTAGGCCTGGTCAAAGATAAAAAGATAATGCAGCCCATGATGCTATAATCTTATGCTAAATGTGAGCCATTCAAAGCCATAAACATCGTGACAAAGCTGCTCTTAGCTGACAGGAAACAGGGTTACCCAATGCTGATGATGGTGTTGTGAATGTGCCTCATCGCAGAGCTTCCTTGGGACTCGGGAAGTGAACTCATCTGTTCTGCATGTGTAGGAGGGAATTGCATAATAGCACAGGGAAGACTTCAGAACAATCCTTCAATATTTTAGAAAATGGCTCTCTCCAAGAGAGGAGATAAGCTCCCCCAATGGCCTTATCGTCCGTCTGCTATGAGGCACTTCTGAAAAAGTGTCAGTTTCGTTTTAAAGTGCAGCCAGCCTTCTGTCACTCTACCTCACACAGCTCTGGCACCCTGTCCCTTCCTCACACCAAGCTTCACCTCCAGGCTCTACACACACACACACACACACACACACACACACACACCAGCAGCTGACTATAACACAACAAACGGTTACTAAAATCCAGGAATACAACAGGCCAAGACTATTAAATCCTTCATGAAAGACTGAAAACTGACCCCAGGTTAACAAAATACTTCTACTACTACTAATAATAATAATAATAATATGCAAATGAGAACAAAGAACAACACATTTGATGCTACTGAAGGCACTAGTGCTGCTTGCTACCTCCCAAACCAAGCATTAGGATTCGGCCCCCGAAACAGCAAACCCACTCCTGACTGCAGGGATGACAGGCTGTTCTCATTGTAATTATTTCTCAATCGTACCTTTGGCGTAGAAGTTTATTTCTCACATGGATGAAATTTAGAACACAGTCAAAGCAAATAATTGGCCAGTAAAGCCATCACAGCCACGTTCAATGCCAGCAGCATCCTGTTAATGCGCAACCTATGTAATCTACTACCTGCAGGAGGAAAGAGGGATAGAAGTTAATTCCAGAATCATTTTCATAAATGAGTTATATTTACCCCATTTGTTTTGGCGCCATCTCCGTGTCTCAGGGGACATTAAAGGTAAACAAGATACATTTGGTAATTATCTCAGTAGCTGAGGTTGTCATTGTGGAAGAACAAATGCTGTTAATTGCTGCTATTAAAAAGAACAGATATTTTTTGATGTGAGAACAAAAGACGTATGTAAGAACGTAAGAACATATTTTTTGATGTGTTGAGTGAAGCAACTGGAGTGTCTGAGTCAGTCTGGGTCATCAGACCCGCACGGTCTTTGTCCCTGCATAATGTCAACAGTCGTATTGAGTGAAAAATGATAAAAAAAAGAATCATTTTCTTCAATATTCCAAAAACAGTTGATCTGTCTTTAGTGTTATTTTTTCTGTTAATCTGCCTCGCAATTATCTAATGTTTGGACCTTCGGCGTATTATTACCAGTGTCTCAATAAAAACGGTAACAGGCTGCACGGGTGTTAGAAGTGATCAGTCACATGGTCCAGTTTAAATTGTGTTTTGGTCTGGAGGAGAAAATACAGGATGAATCACTTACCACAGTGGCCCTAACCAGGACTCAGCATTACATTTTTCAATACAGGACATTCCCATAGAATGTGACACATGTAGCAAATATAAGTTTAAAATTTTATTGAACAAGGTTGGTTGAGGCCCCTGGGATTCAGCCCAGGTAAGCCTGTGCATAAAAGCTCCCCTGATTATCGCTCAGTGTCTTTATGAGTTCTTTGAGTCTTCTCTGTAATGGCTTATATCTGCCTATATCTGCTGTAGAGAATCGGAAATCGTAATTCAAGTTACACTGACTTCTTGGATACAAGTAACAGAAGTAGCACTTAGTTTACTAGAGATTTATCTGATATCCTGCTTGATCACATACCGTTTCCATGCTGTAACAGGAGTAAATGAAATGAATGTTTCTGTTGCAACTCTGCTCAGTTATACTGTATACATTTCTAGGTGTTGTATGGATTTTCAAATTAATGGAAGAAAGGAAGGAGGATGAGGTGGTTTTAGAAAACTCAGTTACTGCACAGGGAAAGTAAGTCAGCGTTGTAATGTGCGTATTTTAGTTTTATTAATTGTATTTCTTAAATCCAGACAATGCAGTTCAGTTTATCAAGCAAATATGTACAAATATGTAGCCCTCTGTTTATCATCTGGACAGAATTCTGATCTTGGAACAACATTATACCGTCATTATAAGCAAATTAATGAATTTTAAAAATGCGTAAATTAAAAATACATGTTATTTCCTCATTTAATTACCAGCATACGACTTAAAGGTGATTTAGTTCAGTCCTTAGCCCTGGGGCCTCACACTCCCGGGATGTGTGGGCTGTCCGCACGTTCTCCCCATGTCATCGTGGGCTTTTCCCACAGGATTTGCCAAATGGTGCCTGGGTAACCGGAGGGTTGTCGCCCCATGCCGGCTTATTCCCTATATTATCGGATCGGCTCTGGTACCACATGACCCCCACAGAAAGGGGATAGAAAACTGGATGGACATTTACAGTAGAAGCACATCGATTGTAGGCCAGATGGTTATTAGCTTGTTTTAGTTCATTTTGGACTCATCTTTAATTTAGAGGTACATAATTTTCCTCATAATACTTCTATTATCATATTTTTAGTGTGAAAATAACCACATCTATACTGACACTTGGAATGGTATTGAAAAGCAGAAGCGCTAATTGAGTGTTACTGTTTTAGATGAACAGCATGTGGCTTCAGTATATTCCATCATCCCTCTGCTGTTCAACAGCATTTAATGGGTATTTAGCTCTCGTCTCATTCATGCCGCCTATTTCTATGCCGTTAAATATTCATGTATCTAGTGGATTAAAATTGTCATGGATCACTAAGTCATGTTATTGTTACAATGTTTCTGCTGAGATCATGATGTTGATCTGCGGAGTGAGAAGCCTAGAAAGGCTAACAACTAAAACCTATATTTTTGTTTTGTTCCCCAGTACAGTTAGGCCTGTCAGCCCGCTGTGCTGGTATTCGGAACCTAACTTGATTTTCAGCCTTAATTTTCTGCCTGCCCTCTTAGAACACCCAACAGTTTGAGACAACAAACCTTGACTTGAGCTGGTTTCTTAATTAAGTCATCAATATTTGTCAGTCGCTCTGCTGAATCTCCAAAACCCACATAAGATGAAGGCATCATGTGATCATTAGAGACAATAATGTAAATTATTATGATGCTACAGTCAAACATCACTTACTCACTGCACACAGTGATACTGGAAATACTTGTATCATCAATTTATTTAATAACTGATGTGTAAATTGAAATGCTGCACATTAATCAAACGTATATTAGGCTCTGTATTACACATAACGACATTCCTCCATTTTAAAGTTTTTCTTTTCTAGGAAAAGTTTTTAAAAAGTGCAAAGGTGACACATAATATGTAGTGTCAAAGTAAAAGGGTCTGTATTTATGTGCTTTAATACTGAAGTAGTTTTAATTTATTGAGATATAATAGACATGAACATCTATTACTAATGATCTCCCAGCAGACTACCATACATGTTACGATGTTAAATAAATCTTTTATAACAAATGCACTACCTCAAAATTAGAAAAGGTATCAATGTTTATATATATATATATATAATTTTGTTATAAATATTTTACTGTCATCATCTACCTGTGGTGATTCCAGTTAACACACATTGTTCACAAAATGGAAATAAGAAACTCCTTGTTTTCATAAGTTTGGTGTTTCCTGTCATCCCATTGTGTTCTGCCTCATTGTGACACCCCTCCCCAGCACACAAAACCTCACCCTCGGGACAGTCACAGTTAGGCCGGAGGAAGGAGGTGCAGTGAGGGACTGTTGGGCCGGGCAGCCAGGATGTAGATCGCACTCTCTCTCAGAAACTCCTGCCAGCCGACTAGTCTGCTAGAGCAAGCAACAAAGATCATTATACCTGACAAGACCCAAAACAATTAGCATGTCAAAGATGTCGGTACAGAGAAGGTCTAATATGCTGGCTCTCTAAATACAATACATTTACAATTTAACTGGTTATTTTTTAAAGAACTGTAGTTTAACATTAAATATAAGCGTGAAGATAAGAATAAATTTGATTTGAGATCACTGGAGGATAACAAATGCTTGTATCCTCATACTTGCATGCACGCACATATAAACCCCATTTAAAGTTCTTAAGGGAAGTAGAGCTGGACGGGGAACACACCTGTTTTGGTCCTTGTCAGAATGAAACATCTTCCCTCTGCTCTTTTCACTCCCAGAGCTGGCGGGGCTGCTCTCTGATATGGGCCCGACGTGACTGATACTGGGCAAGACAGGAGAGGAAGATGTAATTCCACCCACTCTGCTGTTGCACGTGCTGCCTGTTTAGTACTGTAGGTGTGTCTGAACAGGGAAATCTGACCGTTACTGTACATACATAACTCACTTCTCCTTACATTTTTGGTGCTAATGTTTTCTATCCATCAATTTTCTGAAGCTGCTTGTCCTATTCAGGATGAAAGGCATCTGGGGCCAATTCCAGATGCTACAAGTGCAAGGCAGGGAACAACCCCGGACAGGGTACCGATCCATCGCAGGGCACACTCACACAGCAGTCACTCACACAGCAGTCACTCGCACAGCAGGAACTCACACAGCAGTCACTCGCACTGCAGTAACTCACACAGCAGTTGCTCGCACAGCAGTCACTCGCACAGCAGTCCCTCACACAGCAGTCACTCGCACAGCAGTCGCTCGCACAGCAGTCGCTCGCACAGCAGTCACTCGCACAGCAGTCCCTCACACAGCAGTCACTCGCACAGCAGTCACTCGCACAGCAGTCCCTCACACACCTACGATAACTCCAATTTTCCTCATCACGGACTCTGGGGGGTGAAACAACACAGGGAGAACATGCAAGCGCCACACACAGAACCCTGGCGGAGACTTGAACCCAAGGCCCACAGGTCTGAAGCTGCAGTGCCAACCACTGCATCATCATGTCGCCAGTGCTAATGTTTCACTGTTGTTTGTGCTGTTTTACCACGATAACCACGACAGCCGTGTCCATGATACATGTCACATAAACATTCTGGGATATAGTAAGTAGCATTAATTGTTTTCATTGCATGATGTAGTATTACAATCCATTTAAATGTAGATATTGTATTTTGCTTCATTACTTTATTTCCTTTGCATTTATTCCACATAGCCAGTGCATTGTCCAGGTTAAAATACAATGTTTATGCAGTCCATTCACGGCTCATCTCCTCTAATACCATGGACCTGGAGTGGTAGTTTTTTTTCCAGTAGTACTTCATACAAATAAACAGGATGAAAACATGTGACCACTCTTACTAGGAGAACCAAAGCAACCTGCAGTGAAAGTACTTACTTCAAAGGCTCTCATAAGAGATGTACTGTGTTTGTGTAAAGGTTTCTGCGTCTTAATATAAAAGTCACACGATGACCTGAATGAAATATTCTGCTTTAGTTTCACGTTTATCATGAGTATGCGAGCCAACACTAAAGAGTGATATAGGCCACAGAACAAGTAATAGGAATTCAGATCAAAGTAGTAATACAATATGGGCTAAAAAGAGTAAGGCAAGAGTAAGTAAAAAGAGTAAGGCAAATATATAATTAGTTACATTCATAACTGAATGCAATAGTTGCCATTAGCCTGTGAATACTCCACTAAATTTGTACTTAAACTGAACATCCGTCTTTAAATCTACATCCTATACCCGGCCTATCCAAGATATAAAATTCTGCCCTGACATCTATGCTCAAACGCATTCTTACTGAGTATGTATGCTTACTAAATGCCTATCGAATGAATAATTGCTCAGTTCTGTCCAGGTTGCGGTACATGCTTTGACAAACTTCTCTGCAGGCAAGAGAGGAGGGAGCAGGAATAGCAACGACAAATTACTGAGGCACGGAACAGGCAGCCAAACTGCGCGATACATCAAGGCCTTCCTGCAGTAAAGATGAAGTTTCAGCCAAAAAAATAAGCCTTGTTGGCTGCTTACCAGGAAAGCAGCGTCTCGTTATTTTGAAATTCAAAAGATCTTGGCAAACGCTTAGCTGTTGTTGTCTGTCTGCTATGACATGGTTAGACATTTTTCTAAGAAATGTATGCAAATGCAGATATTCCATTGAAGATCCAAATATATGCTAGCTACTGTCCATCTAATTCACCAATACACCTGAAGCTCAAGTCAACATTGGTTTATTAGTTTGTGAAATATAAATGATCTCAGTCTTAGTTTGACATGACTGAATAAAACCTCTGATTCAGCACTAGCTGTACTGATTGCTATGGTATACCATAAACCATGGAAACCTTACCTAACACTGCAGGACTGTGACTCCTTAGTATGTTTCTGGAACCAGGATGTTTGGACTCTGCGGGTCTCCCACATAGTGATGAATCCATCTTTATCTTGGTCCAGGCCGAAAAAAACCAACCTCGCTCGATCTCTCTCTTTGGCTGTCAGCAACCTGACCAATGAATTCTGGAGAAAATAAGAGAGAGGTACTGTCTGGTCACCGAAACTATATTGTATCTGGTATGATTAAGTTCGTAATCAAACCGCTTAACACAAACGTTCATACATCCCTATAATTCAGCTGAAAGTTGTCTATTCTTTTTACCCAAATTGCAGCAAAGAGATATGGAACATGGAAGGCTTTGCCACCTGAGTTCGGAACTTCTTCAGGACCCCCAAGGATTCATGGTACAGGAAGTCAGACCACTCGATGTGGCCCTTCTTCTCAGTGTCCAAACTGGCATATTGGGCCAGGACTTCCTCCTCCTGCTCATCTGACAGTTCCCTCTCAAAAAGCTGCTTGAACACAAAGTGCTTGTAGTATAGAAGACCATCCGACCCAAGACATGACTCTATGGGAAAAGAAAATTAATTCACAGTTAATTAACACCTGACCAGGTGGTACAGTGATCCAGTCAGTATAGTAATGCTCTGTTTATAGGTAAGCAAAAAAAAAAAAAAGATATTTTCATAGTGAAGTTAATGTTTTTATGGTTTAAAATCCTTGTATCAGAAAAGATATTTTTTATTAAAATTATTATGAATTCTGTTTTAACAACCACTTAGCCAGTACAGTGACCCTGGAATCTACCCAGGGAAGCAGATGGCATGAGACTGAGCACAGGCCGTTACAGGACACAAATAATGGGTGATATAGAGACACCAATTCACCTAAACCATGCCTTTTTTGATTGTAGGAGAACACAAAATTACCTAACTAAAAAACTGCATTATTATATAAATTAAAAAGTTCAACTTCATCATCCACCTAGTAGACAGTACAGAATAGCTCACCTGGAATGATCTTACACTGTTTGAAGGTTTCCATGAGACTATACATCTCTTCTTCTGTGAGAAGGAGGTTGACATTGTCCTGTAGGAATAAAATGTTTGTGATATTAATAATAAAGGATTATGAGGCAGGGGAGGTCAATTTCCTGAATATGCAAGGCCGGGCTGCATAAAACTTTCATCCATCTGTCCTCTAACTTTGCTTATCCTGGTCAGGGTCCTGACAGCACAGTTCTGGGATACATCCTGGATGGCGGAGATGAGATTCAAACCCCTAATGCTAGAGCCATTGTGCCATCCTCTATCCAAACTACACGCAAAGCCCACACACAAATCTTCAACCATATATAAAGACACCAATCCAGCTAAACTATGTCTTGGGGCTATGATGAGACAATAGAGGTTAGAGTAGGAATCAAACCTTGAGGTGTGATACCGAATTTACCACTGAGGCTATGAAAACTCGCAGTCACTTTGGAGTAAACTTCAAACTGCTGGTTTAAGCCAGTCAGATCCTCTATCTCATCCAGCTTTTTCTTACTTCCTACACATCTTTCTGCTATCTACAGTGACCCATTCTAGAAGCTAAACCCAGGGGAGGAGAGGGATGAGATCAATGCCGCAAGATGCTGATGTGACCCAGTAATAGCTTGAAATGACTCCTCTGCCTGCTGAAATAAACCCTGCATTGACCGCTAATAGTAAAGGCCACTGGAAGAGGAACATATTCAGCAAAGTTAACATGCCCTTCCTACACATTACTGGAAAATAAATTCACTGTAAACTTCACTGGTTACACAAATATCACTTGGGTTACACCATATGGCTGGCAGCTGTCCTACAACAGAGCGCGACGTATATATACCGATGCTCTCCAAAGAAAAGCATATTTCTCCATAAATGCATTATTTAAGCAAGAACAAAAATACACTTTTTCAGAATCTACTTTTCAAAATTAAACCTAAAAAACAGTGCAAGACCCTTAGCACAGCAAAAAGAAACCAGTCTTTTTTGGTTTTTAATGGACTTGCGTGGATTGTTGTCAGCAAGGAAAATATGTCAGGGCTAACGAGATGAAAACTCGCTTCACCGTATGTTCACAATGAACAATGACATTCGTTATCTTGCTATCAGTAAATAATCATCACAAATACAAATGATAACTAGTACAAACATAAGTACTATTTAAACATCCCCCACGTCTTGCTGTGCCTGTTTATTGCAACAAAAATGCTACACAATGCATCCTACTGAACTGCTCACACCATTAATTTAAATAACTGAGCATGATCTCTCAGGTAACTTAAAGAGAGCTTAATTCCAGCACTGGAGTTACACTCCCTGAGTGTTTATAATACACAAAAACGTATTGTGCATATAGCCTAAAGTGAGTAAACATATATCTGCACACACACACACAAACACACACACACACACACACGCCAATCATGAATACTGAGACAACTTTTACTCGCAAGTTCCGCACACCAACTGAATGGTTCAAACCGAGGGCAATCACAACTGCTGTGAAGTTAATTGTACAGTAGCTGGTGCTTATAAAATCACACCAGCCATTAACAATTCAAATCAGAAATAAGGGATGATTACTGTTAATAATCAGATGTAATTAATACTCCACACATCCCTGCTTTACTGAAAAGCCATGCTTCAACATAACAAGAAATGTCCTTGAAATAATATTCAGTTTGGCTGCCAAAAAGGGTAAGAGACAAATGGTGTCATGCTTAAATTGAAGTAAGGTAATTCACAGTGGATTTACTGCTGCTGTATACTCGAGCTTTGAACACACTCAGCTAAGCATTGATGAATGGGAGCTACAAAGACTAATGGAGGCATTACATTGAACACAGCAATATGGAATTTCAGGGAACAATTAGGACTCAGAAAAGCCATACATGATAAACAAATCTCAAACAAAATCATTGCCTTGAAATGGATTTTTATGAAGTGCTTAAATAAAACTTAAAATTAACAACAAAAAAAAAACAAAAAAAAAAAAACTTGAAAATCAATTTAGAGCCAAAGCAATTTCTTCAGCCCATGGAAAACTGGAGTATTTCCAGTTTCGCAAACCCAGCTAGTAATTACAGTATATGCAGCTTTATTTCAAAGCGAAAAACATGTTCGAGGAAAATTAGATGCTTACTGACAATGACCATGTAGATTAGAATGCCAAGAGCCTTCAGCATTTGATTAAAAAACAGAACCTACTGCCGATGGACCCAGGTTTGATAAAAACGGCTGGTTTTTCATCGGCGCTAATTACCACAACACCACCTATCCTTCTCCTGTGAGGATGCAGGCAGGAACCGCGGGATGTGTCTAGGTCTATCAGCACATCCATACTTGCTGTCAGCAGAAAATGGAATTGAGGAAAATGGGAAAACATCCCAATTGAATTGTATTTCACATTTCCCAAAAGACGAGGGTGTTTAATTGCACAGAACCTGTTTACACCAGAGTAGTGGCATTCCAAATGTTGAAAATGGTAAAATCTTGAGGTAAGAGAGAGCATGGTCCTGTATTATAACGTTTCTAATATAAAGCAATGTAGTCATTGCCGACAGTTATGAAGGTTGCGGATATACTAAAACAACTACAGGAAACAATAGTCTGCTAAGATGTTATTATAATAAGTATTATAATCACATTACACACATATTCACAGAGATGCTCCTCTAAGAAACCACTTGTGAGATGGCAAATCATACAGGCATTTACCCTCACTGGTCCAAAAATAAAGGTTTTATTTATATGTGTCCTACTGTATAACCAACATCCATGAATCTAGAATAAAATAAAACTGTAGCATAGTAGTAACGGCTGACTCTGCACATTTTGATTATAGTTTTACCTAAAAGGATGTGCTTAAAATACATATACAGGAGAAGTTATGTTACAAGCACAATATAAGGTCAGTGTTGCCCTAAATAGAAACACTGTCCCCTGTTTTCACTCAGTGATGTATGAGACGCGCACACAGTACGAGCAGATGGTAATGCAACGCGTGCACGCACACACACACACACACACACGCACACACACACACACACACACTCACACAGTAGTAGCAGCTCCAGCCTGTGGTGGTGTGTGCAGTGTCCCTCATCTCCTGCAGATTCTCCTTGCTCAGATAGCCCATCTCTCGCAGGCACCCGTCGTGGAAGACTCGGGTGCAGATCCGACAAGGGTACAGGTCATCTGCGGTCCACACCTCGCAGACGTCACACATCTCATCATTAGTGGGCTACGAGAGTGACAAGAATGCAGGTCATTCAAAAAATCCTTACTCAAAAATACCATTGCCAGTAATGCACTTACAGTACGTGGAAAAGCAGAATTATTATTGGGTGTGTTTGTCAGATGGTCTCTGTCGGTGATCTTCAGGTAACATTTCATCGCACCGATTTCATTATTCTGTACCTTTCTCTCAACAATGTGTATTTATTTTTGTATACAATATATGATCTAGTTTGATTTGCATCCAGGAACTCACCTCTTGTCAGTTTAATTTATTTGTACCTTCAAAATAAAACTAATTAGCTGGTTAAAATATAGCTATTTTGCTAATGTGTTAATAAAATAGAAATTGCAGCAAGAATTGTATTTTCTTTTTATGGGATGGCCAGACAGTTTTAAATTTGTAGAGACGATCTTGTGTTCTAGTTCAGCAGCTGTATATCTGTTTATATGTCATATCTCCATACTGATGATAACCTTCAATTACAGTAACTTCTCATACGATTGCCATTTAATTCCTCTCTTCCGTTTGCTCCTTTTCCACATTGTTATTCATAATTTTGTTCTTAATGTTATCTGGATAATTTTAGTTTAATGACGTAAAAAAAAAAAAAATCTTGTTAAATATTTCCAATGATGGAATATATATTTTTTTTATCTGAACTCGACTGAACAACAATTCATCTTGGAGTTTCAAAAGCGGTCGGGAGATGGATGGAAAAATGAATTCTGCTTTTTTATTAATTTGCTTTACATGTTTCAAAAATGTAATGTTTACAGTCTAAAAAAGCAATTTTCTTTGAAGGTTAAATGAAAATTTAGACAGAAGTATGCATTTTACAAATAAGAAAAAACACTTCTGTGTTTTAAGCTGAGCCATCCAAGAACCTCCCACTTTAGCATCCAAACAGGGTCAATGGGGGAGGGGCCCACACAGAGCACAATGCAGCAATAAACAGTGCACAGGACGCCTGCCCATTGCAAGGCATGATCTGACATTTATCCATCCGTCCTAATCATGGCTACTGGGAGTCTGAATCCCACAGACTATGGGCACAAGGCAGGAAAGACCCCAAGATGGGGTGTCAACCAATTACAGGGCACAATTACACAGCAATTTGACATTTAGCTGAATTAATTTAATTATAACTACCATAAAAGCCCATTAGAATGATTAAGATCTTTACAACAAATCAGCAAAGTACAAACAAGGTAAACCTGAACTCTTCTCTTAATACTTCATCCATGATTCAATTTGCTGAACACTTTGGCTCCAAACTTGCAGGCCTACTTAATTAATTAACAATACTCATAGAGTGGGCAGGCATTTCTTTGGTTTGGGTCTGCCACCTCCATAGCACAGAATCACAACATTACACATATTTTTTGTCTTTCTGGTTTGCATCCCGGGTCATTTTATGAATTTGAATGATTCCATCATTTTCAAGAACTTTACAAGAATATGTCTCCTTGTCGGTTCACCAGTGAGTCATCTTGCTACAGAGATAGGATGGAGACTGCAGGCTATTAATAATGATGATATATGATCTGCATATGGATTGGCGGATCAAAATCAAATCTGATCCACTGTATGAAAACGCCCACAGTACTGTCTATATCATTAAACTCTGATGGATTTCTTGGTAGGTAAGAATATAAAAAATGCATTCAATGTGACTATAATGCGTTCCTGAGAAACCTCCAGTTCACTAAAACCGCATGCTAAAATACACATATCCAATGGGGAAAATAGGGTTAGAGAAATGTGACTCCAAAACTTAGTAACTTATGCGAAACAAAATGAACTAAATAATAACAACAGTGACACCAGCATGGAGGCGTGTTGTGTGTCAATATTCAATTAATAAACATGTAATTTATTTATTGTTTAAATTATCATTGTCACACCAAAGGGGAAGCAGGAACAGGGAAGCGGAAGAAGGAGCCAGAGAATCGGGGAACGGGGGATTTATTGGGCGAACAGCACGGAACACGAGACAATACGAAGGATAGACGTCAGTGACCGAACTGGGCGGAGACTAACAGGGAAGCACTTAACTACACGGACTCAATCAGACAAGACTCAGAACAGCTGGTAACATGGGGATTCTGCACGAGGATAACAAGGCACACAGGAGGAGCGACACGATTGGGACATGACAATCATGTAAACTGGCATTTTTTTTAAATAATTATTTATAAATGTGTCATATAAATTGATTAAATTATAACTGAAATTGTCATTTAATTGACTATTTATAAATATGTCATTTAAATGATTGTTTAAACAATCATTTAAATTGCTATATGCTCCGTTATACAGAAGTACAGGATATAACCCTAGTGGAGATAATAATGTCCTGTCCTCTGTGTCCTTCGAAGATTCGCGCAATGAATCTTGGGATTTCAGCAAAACAATAACGCATTTCTAGGCTGCATTTCAAGGAGGCATCTAAATGGGATGGCCTTGTGTGTTCAAATGCAGCCTTCAGAGGGTGCAGCCCTAGTGATACAGGTAAGCCTACATTTTAGAGCTAACTACTAATGCTTAGTAGCTGTGTACTACACTAGGCCATACACAACCCAGAATGCAATGCTTTGGATTATTACATTAGACAATGAGAGTTTTTATTTTTTCCTAATTCTAATGCTACTTCACTCACCTCTTCTCTCTGATATAGGTCACTTTTGACTGGCTGGTCATCATTGATGTCCCGTTTTGGCCGGATGAAGGCTGGAGGGACAAGCTGATTGGTTTTTTTAAGATCCTCTGGTTCCACCCCTTTGCCGTCAAGCAGCCGAGACCAGGCTTCCTGATTGACTGATGATGACACCTGCTGTGTCACAGGGGCCATTTGTTTTCTGCCATTGTCTGACTCCTCTTCCTCCTTCTGGTCTGTTTCAGAGCTTTCAGGCCCCTCAGTGGGATTAGTGTGGTCTTCAGTATCAGCGTAACTAGCTTGAGGTGGTCGGTTGGTTATTCCCTCCTTGAATACTGTAACTACCGCACTGCACTTCCTCACCTTCTCCACCTGCTGCTTCTTGGACATCAGGACACCCATGTCTGGAGAATGAGAAGACAAACACAAGCCGCAGTGTTACAGATATCATCACAATCATATTACAAACGCACTCCTGTCCACAGTGACGCACAGGGCAGTGGCCGGCCAACATGAGGTGAAGCTGGAGGTGAAGGGTCTTGCTTAAGTGACCCACCATCATTCTGTTGGCCCTGATTCTTCAGCCAATAACTTTCCGATCAAGGGCAATTGCTTTTATAGTTTCCGTTAAATAACGTTAGAATTTCAGATTATAACCATGCATTGATTTAGTACTGTAGTTCGCCTGGCTGGCACTACATATGTGGTTACAGACAATTAATCGACACCCTTCAGAAGCCAGAATTCAACAGAGCTGTGGTAAGCCTATAATAAAATGTATTCCTGGCTCCACATCTGAGCGCAACAGGTCTAAACTACGGTATAACTAAACTGTACATTTGAATAGCGTTATGCCTGTCAAGTAATTCAAACAATACTATCAAATCATATAATCAAGTATTCAAGTCATATTAGAAACATTTGTGTGAAAAGGACTGATCAGACAGTCATGAAAAGTCACGAGTAAGATTTGCCGTCATTAAACTGAGGGTGACACAATCAGGCCAGCAGTGTAAAAACCTTGTGTTAGAGAAGGCAGAGTACTGCTGTTCCTACAAATCATAGCTTGTCAACTAAAATTTGCACAACATTTTTTTGTTGCTGTTCCTGAGAAGTAAGTGTTATATCCTAATTGCTTATGCTTCGGATGTTTTAAGTATAGAAATTCCCTGAAATCTTTGCTTTTGTGATCACGAGAGTGAGTTGGTGGGCACAAGGCCCCAGTATTTAAACTAATATTTATATTACTGGAAAATTCTAGAAAGTTCTAGTAGATACTCAGTATTGTACGCAGCACTCAATCTATCTAGAATATTTGGGATAATGTGGAAATTTCAAAATAGCACTGTTCTGGTTAGAAAAGCACAGTTTGTGGGGAATAACAGCCATTTTCATATTTTCAGGCACAAGCAAATACTGTAGGAAATAACCCTTACTACTCAGGAACAAAAAATGTGTTACACAGTGTAATACATTCATTTCCAGGTTCACTTTGCAACCACACAAAATTCACAGCAGCACAATCGAAAAAGCACCATCACAGGATAACAAATTTTTTTTTGAAATGGAGGATTCTTTAAAAATCTATAATCCCATCAACAGGCCGAGAATAAATCCCTGGGCTCCGTTAGCCTTTGTGAAGCATCTGCTGCTGTTGCTCAGCTCTTGTCTCAGGCAGATCAGAACGCCTTCATCTCCATGTACGTTTGGCAAAGCACCTCAGCTCCGGTTTTTTACGGACAGCACCAAATCAAGAATTATTCTGAAAATCTTTAAGATCCCCCAAAACACAACACATATGCATAAGAAACTATGCATTTTCTTTTCAACTGAACACATCAGCCATTTTTGTATTCATGACGTTGAAATCAGATGCATTTTCATCAGATGAAAAAAAGGATGGATGGAATGTCTACTAATAAGTATTAAGTAATAAGAATGGCTTATACTGACAATTATAATTCATTATGAATGTACCTATAATGCATTATAGATGAGAGCTTCACAGAGCATTCATAATGCATAACAAACATGGGTATAATGTGTTATGCCTTTTTATAATAGTTATAGCTGTGTTTGTAATACTTGATGAATGCATTATAATGCATTAGGAAGGTCTCTATAATGCATCACGATGATTGCTTTAAGTAATGTGTTACTGAAGTATACATTAAGATCGTCACAGCAGTCTGCTTTCGTATTTCTCAGCTATTTCATTCCAAAGATAAAAGAGAATCACTGCTGAATAGTATGAGTATGTAAATAGGAAGTCAGGTTCAGATATTCTCTTTCTTCTGAACACTGGCACATAGTAGACAAATAATCATAGAGACCTATAAACCTGACACTTTATGGATGTAGACATATTCATTCCAGTTCCACCTTATTGTCATGGTCCTATATTAAGAAATTCATAGCAGCATATGGGTAAAACAATAGTACAGGCTTCTGCATAGGTATCTTGATAACACATATAACTGTATTGATCTGGAAAGAGCTTTCATTCATAAAGGCTTACTGGACAGCACCCTGTATAATGGATTCCAGTAATGGGACTGAACTCTCAGCTTCCTCACACAGGCATACAGATTAATCTGCCCAAGCTGTAGGCCAATATTTCAGTAAACTCCAGTGACAGTTCTAGCTATTCTAGCTTCTCCACAAAACCAGTTCGCTATATATAGTATATTTTTCCCTATATAATACATAATTTAACTTTTCAATCTTTAGCAAGACAAAATATGTAAGGAGAAACAGATCGTTATTTTGTGTTGTTTTCTTCTTTATGATAGAAAGTACAGAACAGTATTTAAATTTAAAAAAAATCTCTTTTAGGTCAGTGTTTCCAAATATGTGTGGTCTCATAAAGATGGGAGCCATCTCTAATGTTCATACCCTCATCAGTATGAGCTGACTACAATTTCATGTACTATTATATGTTTATGGTATGTATGTCTGTTTTAGCTGGCATTCTAGATAACAAATTCATGTAAGAAAACAAAATGTACTTCTTAATACACAGAAACTACTAAATGAGTTAGATGCAGGGCAACGGAATCCCGCTTTGGCCAATGAAGTTTCCCACTTGAAAGAACTAAAAATTTGTTGTAGTGTATGAAACAACAGGGTTATATTCAAAGGGAAAATGTTATTACTGTTTTGCCGATAAATCTACACTAAATTCATTTCCCATTCCTATTTTACTGTCAGTTAAAGTAAAAATTCCTATAGGTAAAACAGCAAGTTCTGTCCAGAGATTTACACCAGCCAGGTCCTCAGCCAAATCCCATTATATAAAAAAAACTGGTCGAACAGTCCATGCCCATGATAACCATTTCAAAAAGCGATGTACACATTTCCACTTCCCAGGATTTAAAATTCCACTGGTGATTTTGGGGAGAGGGCCATCTGAATGTGAATGCATGTTTAGTAAGAAACCCCCCCCTACATTTTTATTCAGCCTGTGCCAGATGCAGTGCCAGAGTCAACCAACGTACTGCAAGGTAGAAACAATAGGTATGTTGTAGGGATGCCAATAAGAATGGCACAGGCTTAAGAATTCTGGGAAGGAATTCATGTCCTTAGGGCTGGAGTGGGGGGGGGTGACATTGGTTTCTGGACAACTACTGCTGTGTCCGATAAAATCTTGTAATCAATTTGGGGAATATGGTTAGGCAAAGATGAACTTCAGTAGTGATGATGTGGAACCCAGACCTCAGACACGAAGTAGATTCCTGCAAATAGACACTAATGATCTGTGCTGTTCACAGTGTACCATACACAGTGTATGTTCCTCCACACAGCAGTCTTATCCTAATTACACTGCCTCCCAATACATAATTGTAAATGGGATTAAATGGATGCAGTGCATGCGGTACGTGTATCCTAAGTGCAATCAGCATCCTAAAGCTGCACATTCCCAGAGTTGCATTTCTGTTCCACAAATTCAGAAAATGTCCAATAAAAGGAAACTGCAGTGTGATTAAACTGCAGCCTGACCCATAAATTATTTAAATTCAATTTAGATGATCCAATTAAAATCTCAGATTTGCTTTAGCAATATGCATCATAGAAATGTAAGCTGTCAGAGAACACATTTCTGCTCACATTTTCCTTTAGATCTACTTTATTTTTGTTCCAAGCAGCATACTGATATCAGTATTTACTGTAGTCGTCATATTTACTATTCGTTTTTCTTATGTTTATGCTTATACAGAAAACAGGAAAGCCGTCCTTCATTTATGACGCCTGGTTACTTTTTCACTGATGTGTAAAGTTTAAATAAGGCTGTAAATGAAGCAGCAGTTAATGTAGTGATTAATCACATTGAGTTGTAAATGAATGTCTGAAGAAACAAGCTTGCCCTGCAGTCATGCCCTTTCAGAAGGGGAATTCGCATTAACATCTTCACGAAATACGAAGATCTAGCCTACTGTTGATTCGTAGGAAAATGTACCTTCTTGTGTATTATCTGTATGGCAACACATCACATTTACAACAAGAAATGAGCAACATAACAAGGCATTTCCCCTTTAACGTGAAGTATTACCCTTTATATACAGTAACTTAAATCATTGAACACGTTCTGTATATATCGCCTAAATATTAATTACTTGCTTGTAGTTAATACCCCAATCAGAAAAGAAGAGATGCCGATGGTAAAGAGGTAGAGATTTATAAACACAAATAAATGTGCATCGCTGGCAATGGGAAGCGTGAAAATGCACTATGAATCTCCGAAACCATACCCCGTAAAAACGTCTCTTCACGTAGATGAAAACGACACATTATTCTTCCCACTTCGCGGAAACCTTCTGCAAAACCAAAACTGCACAATAAAAATTGCAGAAATTAAATAATAATGACCGACGATCCGGAACATAGATGTGCACAGATTTATAGAGCTGATTGCAAGAAAAAAAAACGGCATAGGACTGAGTTAGATATTGGGGGGACAACCTAATAGTTTAAATAGAAAGATCTATTATTAAGATTATTAAGCTAAATGAAATATTAGGGTAGCATGTCCCCTCCGTTCCCCCACCCCGGTTGCTATCCCCTGTGCATCTAATAAAGCATTGAAAATAAAACAATTGCATTATGAAGTATTTTAACGTTAAATGAAACGACATATACTCAAAGACAAAAAGTGAGATACTTTTCTTCAAGTAAGTACAGCATATCATACCTGAGACCAAAGCGGACGGCGCTCCGTGACTTGATTTTTCCCCCCAGTCTCCTTCGCCGTCAACACCTCATTTCAAGCTCCGCTTGGCTTAAAAGTATGTGTTTCTGACAGTTGTTTTTTCCCCTCGCAAAACTAAGATGCCCAGAATGATTGAAGTAAATGGGCAAATATAAATGATAAAGCAGTTTTAAAAGTCGTGGGGCTGTTAGTGTGAGAGTATGACGAGGCTCATGCGGAGGAGCCGAGGCTCGGACAGCTCTGGTGCTGAACTGCGTTGCCCGTTTTTAAGAATAGTCGGCCCTGTGTAACGTTCAGCTCTTTGAATTAAGAATAATCCGCGTTTAAAAACATTACTAACTTCCAGTTAACGACTTAACCGAATAAAAACCGCACGTGCGACTGGTGTAAATTCGTCCGCATCTCTTCTACGGTCTTGGTCAACTTGTACGTACAGTATAGTGGGTTGTCAGTCTTCGTCAATTGCTACGGGCGCTGCTCAAGAACATGACGTTTGTCTCAGGGAACACCAATAACAGCTCAGGCTACTTTTTAAACACAGTTTAGTTTTTGTATTACAGGCACTCCGCACGATGTGACAGCCAAATACAAGTCTTTGCATGAATGTGCGCAGAAACCTATTTTAAACGATAATTAAATGTTCTGCTTTTCTGATCTGTTTCACATGGGACCCTGGCTCAACATCCAAGGTCATGGATTTTGTTGTTTTAAAAAATAATACTTATTATTAGGCTAAGTGTGACCTAAAAGCAACTGATGTGTGTAAATGTGTCTCCATTTGTTGGTCAGTAGAGGAAAAACATGCTATGAGTCACAATTAACCACATAAATTCCTTTTAAAATCTGTCATCCAGGGGAGGTGTATACAACATGTTGTGGTTAGAAAAAAAGTAGAAATCATCAACACAGAAAATCAATACACGTGGCATAATTTTGTGCAAGGTTCCTCTGACAGAGGCTAAAAGCATCAAATATATCGAACCAATAAACTTATATTGTTAAAACAGAAGAAACGTAGGAATCTTCAAGTTATTTTGGTCTGAAGGAAAATCTTTTTATTGAGAGAGGAAATAGACTGAGCCGTAAGAGGGCCAGCTTAACCCACTCGTAACGGGGACATGGGTCATGCTTCTAGATTTTGGTCAAGGCCGTATCCGTTTATCCATATAGCACAGTACGACAAGGGAGGGATATGAGGCTAATCTCTTCTGGAGAGCAGCTGAAATAAATTACACCGCATATGAGGGCAATAATTGATCTTTCTAATATACAGGTAGCTATAAATAAAATTTTTTAAATAGCTATAATTCCTTGCATGTGTCATTCAGAACTATAAAAAAAACATCATCATTTGTATCATTTGTGTTAGAGTTCCTGATGACATCATTCTTCCTTTGCGCAGGGGTACAATGTGTTGTTTTATTTTTGTGAAATCCCATTGGTGTTGTCACAAAATGGACCCTGCAAGGGCAAAAGGGACAGTGGATGGATAAATGCAGGAGAGACATGCAGCTGGACAGAGAGAGGCAATAAGGTTCAAGGGGCAAATAAAAAATGAAGCAATGGCATGAAAAGATTTTAAAAATACATACATATTTTATTTATATTATATATATATCCATCCATCCATCCATTTTCCAAACCGCTTGTCCTGTCCGGAGCCTATCCCGGAAGCAATGGGCACGAGGCAGGGAACAACCCAGGATGGGGGGCCAGCCCACCGCAGGGCACACTCACACACCATTCACTCACGCATGCACACCTACGGGCAATTTAGCAACTCCAATTAGCCTCAGCATGTCTTTGGACTGTGGGGGGAAACCGGAGTACCCGGAGGAAACCCCACGACGACATGGGGAGAACATGCAAACTCCACACACATGTGACCCAGGCGGAGACTCGAACCCGGGTCCCAGAGGTGTGAGGCAACAGTGCTAACCACTGTACCACCATGCCGCCCCTATATTATATATATATATATATATATATATATATATATATATATATATATATATATATATATATATATATATATATATATATATATATATATATATATATATATATATATATATATATATATATATATATATATATATATATATATATATATATATATATATATATATATATGGATGTCATAAATGGATGTAGGATGTTCAATAAATAATCTTATTGTTGTGTTTGGATAGAGCATGAATGCAAAACATCATTCCATCCAGCACTGATGTTTCTTTCCCCACAGTCCCGGAGCCCACTGGACAGGATACAGGTAAGGACATGAGATTTATGACTGTGCGGTACTTCTGAAGTGAGGAGAAGAAGGACTCAAGGGAACTGCTGTAAAACAGTAATACAGCATGGAGTATTAAAATCTGAATGCTGCAATAGTCACTGGTTCATATTAAATCCCTGATAACTGCTCCATGATCCCTGAATCAAGCAAAAAAATGTAAATGCAGGTAAATACAGGAATTAATTTAACTTAATTACTCTAATTGAAAATAAAAGCTAGATAGTATTTGCATTCTAAAAGCCACACAAATCGATTTAGATCTTGGTTGTTCCCCTATTAAATAATTTATCACTCAAACACATATTGTCTTCGAATGGCACCATCACAAAACCCTGTTCAGAGAATGAGTCCATCAGAATAAGCGCTCATTTCGCTGTGGTAAGCACACACAGAGTGACCTGAAAGCTAATCGCAACCTTGCCAGTAATGAGAAAAATGTCTTTCATGCCAGAGATAGAAGCTCAGACCATATGTTGTTCAAATGATCTAGATTCTATTTTCTGTTCTTGTGGTCGTTTGCACGAAATACAGACCTTGTGAAATTATTGTGCAATATGACAAATAATAAACAAAAAAAATCACAACATGTTCCCTGGTCTTACTCTTCATTTCATTCAAGATGATGCCTATTGAAACATTTTTGGTTTTGATTATAAATAAAATGGACAGTGCAAAGCCACATGGTCCATACACACTACAATTCTCTACTAATTTATCTTACTCACCCCATAATAGAAGTGACTATTCTGTAAATATTCCTTCTCGAACGATCATTTTTTACATTTGTCCTGCTTATCTTACAGTATAATTATATATCGTAAATTACATCAATTTTGTCTTTTTTCTTTTACTTTCAACATTGCTTACGGAAAGCTGGAATGCATCATCTCATTCTACCGGTACAATGACAACAAAGACTTTGAAACACTGACTCTTGAATCTTTAATCTATTATTATCACGTGACAATCCTTACCCATTACTGCCCACAGATACCTATGCTATCTTGGTATCAAATGATTGAACTACAAGGCAGTATACATAACGTTATCCAGCTTTATAAACCATATAACTTTCAAATTTTAGATACATAGCTACTGAAAGAGTTTCTTTTGTGTTAGTTCTAAATTATGGAATATGAAAAATTAACGGATGATTGTGTGGAATGTATCTCTTTGACTAATAAGCTCCATGGAGAAAAAAGCTTGTTGATGCAATAAGTTGATATCCTACTCGGTGTGATGACACACTTCTCTGCTAAAAGCCATTCTCATTTTATCTGTTATGACTAACTTAACCAACGATAATCACTAATTCAACTCAATGCTATTATTTTGATACTATGGCTACCTTTGCTGGGCTGGCCGCCGGTCCTGGGTTGTTCCTTGCCTTGTGCGCATAGCTTCCAGGATAGGCTCCGGACCCCCTGCGACCCAGACGGACAGGTGGTTTGGAAAATGGATCCATAAAGAAAGAACTGCATGAAACAAGCGCACCAAAACCAATCTTGGAGTTCCAGTTTCGAGACATTACATTTTACATTACTAGTCAATGTCAAGAGAGTTATTTTCACCATGAACAATATATATAGCCATATATATATATATATATATAATGTTAACTATACTAGATGATGTCAGACATACAGGGTTAGGTGTTACGTGAAAGAAAGTAATCTACTTTGTCTATGGTGAATAGACCCCCGAAGAGACATTGGAACTGATTTAGTTGTGAATTGTCTTTGTGACTAGCGTAGCATGCATGCATGCATTTTTAATAATAAGACAGAGCATTCATTCAATAGCATTTCAGAAGGACGTTCCCAACTCAGCCAGTTACAAGAGAAATCAATACTAAGCTGATCAATATTTTAAAAGAATCCTGGATAAATAGAATTGACTGAATTGGATTACAGGTTAAGCTATGAAAATATGTAAGAGGTAAGATGACGTGTGACTCACAGCTTTCGAAATCAGAAATCGGTCCCATATTTAAAGGTCTCGGGAAATATAACAAAACCAAGAATGCTGTGAGGATACTGCTGAACTTGTCAACGTGAAACACCAACAGATCCTTGGAAAGAACACAACGGTATATTTAATCAGAGGTGGCAATTTCAGGTCCAGAAAGTAAAAATCCAGACCATGATTTACTTTCAACCAGCCAGATGAGTACTCTGTGACTGTGACTCTTTACGCTCAACTGGTTTGAAGACTTGAACCCTGGTCCGAGAGGTGTGAGACAGCAGTGCTAACCACTGTAGCACCATGCCACTCCATCACTGTGCCACATTGTCCCCGTTCCTTTCATGGTTGTGGCTGCTGATGTAACCTAGTGTGAATATAAGTAATTTTTTTATGTTTTTTTGTGCAACATAAATTATGCGCAGTAAGTTGAGAGCATAAAATGATTGCTTTGTTTTAAAAACATCAAGAGGAACGCATTCTTATCGTTTCGCATTTGGCAAATCAGTCACAGTGTATGACGGAGGCGACAATGACCAAACACCAACAGTAAACATGGGACAGAGAAATATAAAGAGTCTGTCAGCATCACAGAGATCAAGAGATAGAAGCAAAAAAAGGTCCTCAGGCAGTCTCTTCAAATGAAAGCCACACATTCAGGAATACTTGTACTTTCTACATGGAGGTCCCATTGACAGGGGAAACCTTAGAGTTGACATAGAATGCAGTTTTGTCAGTATTACAGGTCCATTTATAATCCTATTATTTGGCCATAGAATAAAAAAAGCCGTTTTTTGGTAGGATCATTTAATATGTTGATGAGCTCTGCTGTGATTGGCTGATTTACAGTAAGGCACCGCAGCGGCTCACCCGGAACCAACATTACGTGTCGGCTGCACATGCGTGGGCATGGTTGAGCAAAAAGTTTTGCTGTACGGCGGAGGGAGGTGGCTGCCATACCGATGTCCGTGACTGCGGTGCGTCACTCTCTCTGCTCTGCTATCATCTTTCCGTGTTTTCCGGGGGGAGATCAGATATTTACAGTAGATACCATTATTATATGGCTGTGGGAGGACCCTGGAGCATGCAAAGAGCGAATATTGGGGGGGGGCATGCAAAGTCCAGACGTACAGAGTTGGTGAAAACACTCAAACTAATTATCATAACCATAATTATTACCATGATAACCGCAATAATTTGTAATTTTCAGTTTATCCCTGGACTGGGTGCTTTCACACTGAATTCAACCTCCATAAGTCTATTCAGAGAGGGAACGATTGCAACCTATACGAGTTAGATCCTCCACTAAGAAAATGAATTATATAATTGGCCTTCATCATGGAAATTTGACATATTGATTTAGGCATGTACTGTAAAGTAAATAGATCAGAAAGCTTTTAAAAGACCACAACTGTTACATGACATTTTATTCTTATAATCCTCATTTTAAAGTATGAGGTTTCCAGTACTTTATCAGCGTATACTAAGAAGCAGTGATCAAACCGTTTTAGTTCTTAATCAAAGTAAATATCTGTTTTACTTGGTTAACTGCTGAAGTAGAGCACTTATAATACAAAATAACAAGGGAGTGATACTTAGTAATACACAGATCTAGACATGAAAATTCACAGCATCTAACAGCTAATTAAAAAAATGAATATGCTCCCCATTTGTCAACAACTTGTCCTTGACTATAGTCTTGACTATAAATACCGAAATTTTTTCTCACCAATTACTACAAATGACTTTTGCCGAGGTTCATAATATTTACTAGTGTGAACTACAGTATCATCCATTAAGCATGAGAACAAATAGTTTCTAAGAAAAGGGTAAAAAAAAATTATCACATTGGGTAACAACCAATATATTCTCAGATGAGCTGTCTTGCCAAGATTTAAACGAACAGTATATGTAACCATATACATTCATAAGATATCTAAATAACTGGAATTTATCTCATGTTATTAATATTCTACTTTAATATTTCCATTTTGTGTGTCCAGAAAATATATCAACAGAGTATAAGTGATTTCAATGACGGAGCCCATTATTGTTTTTCTGCCTGACAAATGACACTAATGGATGGTAATTGCATTAAAACCACAGGCCTAAAATCCGCAAGAGACAGATGCAATAATTCTTTTTTATGGTCTTATCTGTTTCCACCAGGACATAATACTTACTGGATGGGGTCTGTGTTGAAATAAGGCACTGAAGTATCAGATTTCAGTTCCTGCTACAGTAGGTCCTTCAGCTGATGCACAATTAAACCCTATTAAAGAGAAAAAACTAAGTGAACTTGTTTTTTTTTAAAACACAGAGAAAATACTGAATTCAGTAAAGTATAAAAACAAAAAATATACAAAAATATATAAAAGTATATAATGCAATGTAAAGTTATTAATAAGGCTGAATGAACTAGGGTTGCTGAGGACCTGGACCGAAATGATTAACTTTCAGACCATTTTCCTTGGTTACAGACGCTGAAATATGAAGACCAAAAGTTCCTTTCTTTCCTGTGCCGTTTAATATTAGTCGTTCTGTGTGACCCGTTCGTCTCCGAAAATTAAGGATCCTTTTATTTTCCAGGGTCACATTATTTCACAGTTTTTTAGGAAGAGTAATTGAGTCATTTTAAAATATGGCAAAATGTTTCTAGCTGATTAAACAGGGAAGAAGTGAGTATTAATGGTGCCTCTGTATCTAAGTGTGTCCCTGTAGTCCCCTGTAGTCATGTCGTTAAATGGTGTTTGCCGTGTATCGTTATGAAAAAAACAAAAGAAAATGAGCAGGCAAACCGCTAATTGTTCGACAGAGCTGGTTTTGTTTAACTGGAGGTTGCTGCCCAGTAGAATCCGTATTTCCTCTCACCATTAAATTTCATTAGTGCATAGATAGATGATGCTTTGCTGGTGCTCAGGGCATGTTGCCGGTGCAGGTTCTCTTAAAATCCTTGACATCATCTGTAATAGGACAGACAGCTAAATAAATTCAGTTAGGGAAATAATTAGCCGAGTGCCTGGATGCGAGGGAAGCTCGGCCTATTTCTGCAAGGTCTGGACCAGAAAGCGTGGGTTTACAATAAAACCCAGTCCTAAATGACTTTGCAGAGGCAACTTTTATCTCTTGCAAGCCACTCTGGGGGGAAAAGCTTTGGTTTAGCCAACGGAGCATTACAGCATGGATGATTCACCCAGAATGAGTGGATAATAGCTCTGGGCAGATCATTTGGTGAAGATGGTAATATGCTCTAGACATTCATTATTATAACTGTCTTGTGCCATGTCTCCCCAGACAGACCCACCTTGCCTCATAGCCTATGTTTACATATTCCGACCCTCATAACTTTGTATAATACAATCCCATAATTTGGCTGCCTTGCATGTTGTGATAATGTTGCAATTTTTTTTTTTTGCAAACTCTGATACAGTAATTATTAATGAGGCATTTAAGTGTCAAGGAATTGGGGCATTTAATTTTTTGTAGTTTCATCATGACACCGTGGCAGGCATAACTAACAGTAAGTATTCAAAGACTTTTTGTATGTGATCGGTGGTGTGGACACTCAGGGCAACCTGAAAATTTCTCAATTCAAAGCAAAGCAATCTGCACACTGCACATCTACACTGTGAGTGTCTACCTGACTTAATCTGCAGTGAATAAAGAACAAGCCGGTCCTGACACAATTTCACAAATAAAAAATCACAATAAAGAAACAATAAATGAATGTTTACTTTATGCACATATTATACAAAGAAAAAAATAAATCATCAGAATCCTGTAGAAAATACTAAATTTTAAGATAGAAACTTGAAAAGGTAACCAGAAGTTATTTTATTTCTAGAAAAGCAAAAATACACAAGACAGATTTTAGAGTGCCCAAACACAGTACTGTACATAAAATAACAGTAAATCAGTCATTGAATACAGAAATAATAGAGTATTTATATTTAAAATTAATATATAACCATATAATAAAGTCCCTCTATGAAAGAGCAGCACAGTCAAGAACAAGTAGCACATTCAGAGAAGATGCGAGCCTGCAATGTATCTATTTTCTTAAAATTTCACAACATTACAGATGGGATATAACTCATGCAAATGAATGGATACAATGTAATGACAGTGTGCACAATGTTTGAATCTGCATTGCTGGGTCTACCCACTGAAGCCTATATAAAATCAGTAAAAAGCATACCATTCATTTATTAGTGACATAGAATGCTTTAAGGAAATAATTAATGGAGAAATGCATTATCCTGGGTGAAGGGGGCATTTCTATCAGGGTGCGGTATTGCCGTTGTGATATCTCTAAACAATTTACAGGAAAAATTAACCTCTTTAAAAAGGCAGAGTGCAGTAGACCATGTCTACAATTTAATATTTGATAGCCCCCTTTCAAAACAATAATGACATTTAGTGCTGTTAAATGCACCTGATGTTTTTTTCATGACTATAGTAGAGAGTGCTTTCCATTAAATGGGATACTCTGTGCCCTTAAGACGCTCCGGGGCTCCATTTATGAAGCAAGGGGTGCATATAACCTGTAGTTTGGATAGAAAAGTTTATGAGTGGCATATTACTACAGTCCAGAAGCACATTTGAGAATCACTCATGATTTTCCATTGGATGGACATTGATTTCACAACCAATGTATACAATCAAATTGTTCAGTAAAAGACAGCTGGCCCTACTGAAAATGAATGCTTTGTGTAGGATAAATATGGTATTTTCTTCCAAGCAAGATGCTCAGTAAGGTTTGAGAGCATCTAAATGGCTGTGTTCAATATTAAGGAGCGGTTTTGAAAAAGTTACCTTTGTTCAAGATCAAAATACATTGTTACTGACCTACAGGTGAGAACCTTGCAAGAGCCTGGACTCCATTTAAATGGGCTGAATATGGATTAATGCACAGCGTATTTGTCATGTGCAGGAAGGGGGCAGAGATGGAGGAAGCCCTTTCATTCCCAGAGGGGTGCCTTCATTTACAGTGTGGGTAGAGGATGGTGAGGGAAGAGGGGGGGGGGGGGGTCTTTGGTAACGTCTCATGGGGTGAGGTTGGTTCTTCTGCAATGTTGTACTTGCAAAACATGATCCAAATTCAGTTCTTCTTTGGCAGTTCAAACCAGAAGTTTCCTCAGTGATTATAAGCCATCCATATTCTGCAACCGTCCACAGAGCATCCTTTGACCTAATGAATAGACCCAGGTGACAGCAGGTTCTAGAGGACATGTCTCCCCTGACAGAGCAGGAACAAAGCAAACGGTAACCGTGAAGAACAAGAAAATAAAAGGAAAAAGCAGAAAAGGACAGGAGTCAGGATCAGTGCCAAAACAATGCCCCTGTTCCTGGAACCCAAAAAGTAAAATAACAAACTAAGAATGAGAGACAACAAAAGGCTTGGATAAAGCTATCATTACTCATTAGACATGTATCATGAAGCACAAACTCTCATTGTGACAAGCAGCCGTTTGTGTATTTTATGAAGAAATGAGTGAAATTCATATCTTATTTTTATTTCCTTGAAATAGCCCATGCAATGTGACAGTGGGTAGCACTACAGCCTCACATCTCCAGGACGGTGGGTTTGATTCCTGCATCCTGTTCTGAGTGTGAGGTTTGACTGTTTTCCACGTAATTGCATCAGTTTGCTTCTGGTCACCTGGTTTCCTCCTACAGTCCAAAAATTTTTGTGAACTGTGAACTAGTGTCTATAAATGTGCACTCTGTGATGTAACATGTCCAGGAGGTTCCCTGTATTGTGTCCTGTGCTCCCTGGATTAAGTTCTTAGCTCAATAGTTCCTGGCTCAATATTAATACACACACACACACACACTTAGCAGACGCTTTTGTCCAAAACGACGTACGAGTGAGGTACATAGCTCATGAAAAGATATGCATTGTCTAGGAGTCGACTACGCAAAAGTGCAGCCAGGCTGAGTTTCCAGTGAATGCTCAGGTGCAAGTGTAAGCAGTATTGGTGCAGGAGCTACACGACAACATCTAACAAAGATAGAACCTTAAGACTATTCAGGGACCAGAAGTGCAGCAGCATAAAAACATTCAGGGAATGTAAAGAGGCATCAGGTTAGTAGAGGAATTCATGGAACAGATGGGTCTTGAAGGTGGAGAGGGAATCTGATGATGTGGTTCGGCAGCTCATTCCACCATCGGGAAACCACACAATCTGGAGTGACTGTACTGATTAAACAGCTGATTAAAATTACCCACCCAATAAAGGTCACTACCATAGAGGATCACACGTTTTTTCCAACAAAGACATTAAATATTGCTCTGGTGTTCAGGCATAGAACAGTATTTAATCAGATTTTCTATTCATTATAAGGAATTTGATGAAGATTGGATCACATTTAGATCAAAATAATGCAAAATAAATACTTCTAAAGGGTTCATATACTTTCTCTCGCCACTGTCATTAACACCAGATGAAAAATAGATATGTTGTTTTTTCAGTGACAGAGTGGGAGTGCTGAGAGGCGGAAATGTTATCTCCATCCTAACAAGAAAGGAAATAAGCTGCCAAAAGTCGATAAATTTGCAAATATAAACAGGGTTGTTATGGTATAAACTAAATGTAATCAGCATGGACGGGGCTCACAGAAATATCAAGATTTTCATTGAAAAGGTCCATGTTCAAGCAAGACTTCTCAATCATCTGTGTAATCCAGGTGAATGCTAAGTCATAAGTTAGCTAGACAGAAGGAACTCAGGCAATGAGAATAAGGAGCGGTGTCCCTCTGATCAAAAGGTCACTGCTTCTATACCCGTGTTCAGCATGGGAAGCAGTGTCCCTCTGATCGGAAGGTCACTGCTTCTATACCCGTGTTCAGCGTGGGGAGCAGTGTCCCTCTGATCGGAAGGTCACTGCTTCTAAAACCATGTTCAGCGTGGGGAGCAGTGTCCCTGAGATCAGAAGGTCACTGCTTCTATACCTGTGTTCAGCATGGGGAGCAGTGTCACTGTGATCAGAAGGTCACTGCTTCTATACCCGTGTTCAGCGTGGGGAGCAGTGTCCCTCTGATCGGAAGGTCACTGCTTCTATACCCGTGTTCAGCGTGGGGAGCAGTGTCCCTGAGATCAGAAGGTCACAGCTTCTATACCTGTGTTCAGCATGGGGAGCAGTGTCCCTGTGATCAGAAGGTCACTGCTTCTATACCCGTGTTCAGCGTGGGGAGCAGTGTCCCTCTGATCAGAAGGTCACTGCTTCTATACCCGTGTTCAGCGTGGGGAGCAGTGTCCCTCTGATCAGAAGGTCACTGCTTCTATACCCGTGTTCAGCGTGGGGAGCAGTGTCCCTCTGATCGGAAGGTCACTGCTTCTATACCCGTGTTCAGCGTGGGGAGCAGTGTCCCTCTGATCGGAAGGTCACTGCTTCTATACCCGTGTTCAGCGTGGGGAGCAGTGTCCCTCTGATCGGAAGGTCAGTGCCTCTATACCCGTGTTCAGCATGGGGAGCAGTGTCCCTCTGATCGGAAGGTCACTGCTTCTATACCCATGTTCAGCGTGGGGAGCAGTGTCCCTCTGATCGGAAGGTCAGTGCCTCTATACCCGTGTTCAGCATGGGGAGCAGTGTCCCTCTGATCGGAAGGTCACTGCTTCTATACCCATGTTCAACGTGGGAAGCAGTGTCCCTGTGATCAGAAGGTCACTGCTTCTATACCCGTGTTCAGCGTGGGGAGCAATGTCCCTCTGATCGGAAGGTCAGTGCGTCTATACCCGTGTTCAGCATGGGGAGCAGTGTCCCTGTGATCGGAAGGTCACTGCTTCTATACCCGTGTTCAGCGTGGGGAGCAGTGTCCCTGTGATCAGAAGGTCACTGCTTCTATACCCGTGTTCAGCGTGGGGAGCAGTGTCCCTCTGATCGGAAGGTCAGTGCCTCTATACCCGTGTTCAGCATGGGGAGCAGTGTCCCTGTGATCAGAAGGTCACTGCTTCTATACCCGTGTTCAGCATGGGGAGCAGTGTCCCTGTGATCAGAAGGTCACTGCTTCTATACCCGTGTTCAGCATGGGGAGCAGTGTCCCTGTGATCAGAAGGCCACTGCTTCTATACCCGTGTTCAGCGTGGGGAGCAGTGTTCCTCTGATCGGAAGGTCAGTGCCTCTATACCCATGTTCAGCGTGGGGAGCAGTGTCCCTGTGATCAGAAGGTCACTGCTTCTATACCCGTGTTCAGCGTGGGGAGCAGTGTTCCTCTGATCGGAAGGTCAGTGCCTCTATACCCGTGTTCAGCATTCGGAGCAGTGTCCCTGAGATCAGAAGGTCAGTGCTTCCACACCCGTGTTCAGCATGGGGAGCAGTGTCCCTCTGATCGGAAGGTCAGTGCCTCTATACCCATGTTCAGCGTGGGGAGCAGTGTCCCTCTGATCAGAAGGTCAGTGCTTCTATACCCATGTTCAGCGTGGGGAGCAGTGTCCCTGTGATCAGAAGGTCAGTGATTCCACACCCATGTTCAGTGAAGCAATTTCACCATTGGTTCACAAGGCTCTTTCCTGCTTTAGGGACTGTCTGACCCCGCTTTCTCAAAAATGTGCATCACTTTGCATATACTGTACAGCAAGCATCTGATAAATAAATATCCATTGCAATAATCCTCAGGAGAAGTGACATCTGTACTAACATCATTTGCAGAAGCTTCTATTACAAATGCATAGCTTGTAACTGTAATTTTAAAATGAATGTAGAGGTATTATTGATCGGATGGCATAGTAGGTCTTGTTTCACATTTCCAGGGAATAGGGGGTTTCACCTCGCACTGCAGGGGTCTCCCGTTTGCTTGTTCTCTCCATGCTGTTCCGTTTTCTCCCACATGCTTTGGGATTTTGGAATCTCTAAATTGCTCATAGCGTGTAGGTGCATGCGTGTGCCTAGGATAGATTGGCATCCCATTCAGGATGTCCCGCACCTTGTTCCCTGCGGCTTCTTGGCCCACTTTGTGGTTGAAAGACTGGATAGATATTAATTCAGCCATACAAAATAAGCTCATATTTGCATTATAACAGATGTTTTATCTGGACATCTACATGTAACTCCTTGATTAGATTTAAACAACTTTCCGGCTCATGTACTGCTTCCCCGCTCCGTGCCCGAGCTTAAGCAGCACAATATATAATACTCATATTAATAACCTAAAAAAAAATTGTTTTTCTGTTCAAAGGAAGAGAACCTAGTCTGACTGTAATGATCAGTTTTCTGTTTGGATATGGTTGTGACAGGTTATGGGATAGAAGCCTTCAATATGAACAAAGAAAGAAAAAAGTTAAAACAAGACTATAATAATAAACATGAAATGTGGATGATACCTCTGCTAAATATAATGATAAAATAAGGATTGGGAGCTGCGACAAAAAGTTTAACAATGATAAACCTACATATTTTAGCCAGCATCTCAATTAACCAACAAGCATCACAAAAACCGTGACACAGAAATTCCAGGTCTTTGTTAAATATGTGCAACTGATGCTATTTAGCTCTAATGAGGTAATCATTCCACTGAGTATCTTTACTTGATCAGTTGCCATGGAAATACAAATGAACCCAGCCATGTGCCATTGCTCTGGCTTTCTATTTGCAGATAAAGAGAAGGATACACAGAAAATATTCCCACGAAACCATGAGTGAGCAGGGTTGCTGCCATGATTTTACCAGTGCAAATGTGCAGTCAGACAAACAGGCATAATGTAATACAATTTTAATACGTATTTTGTATTTCATGCATATATATTATAAAAATTTTGACACATAAAAGATATAAATAATATAAATGACACTTTAAGACATGGACATTAAGATACACACAAAGAAATACATGTAACCACCAAAATGGAAGATTTAGCAAATTGGCATGTAAGTAGAATGTGTGATAATTGAGTAATTGAAGAAATGTAGCTCCAAAGTTATGTGTCAATTTGGACTGTTTAGTATTCACGTAAAACATCCATCCATCCATTTTCCAAACCGCTTATCCTACTGGGTCGCGGAGCCTATCCCGGAAGCAATGGGCACGAGGCAGGGCGGCAGCCCATCGCAGGGCACACTCACACACCATTCACTCACACATGCTCTCCTACAGGTAATTTAGGAACTCCAATCAGCCTCAGCATGTTTTTGGACTGTGGGGGCAAACCGGAGTACCCAGAGGAAACCCCACGACGACATGGGGAGAACATGCAAACTCCGCACACGTGTGACCCAGGCGGAGACTCGAACCCGGGTTCCAGAGATGTGAGGCAACAGTGCTAACCGCTGCACCACCATACCGCCCCCATGTAAAAACATATTTATTCTTAAACAATGTATAATTTTATCATATTTATACTTTCACATTTCCATCGATCGATCCAGTACTTCTAGAACACAGGTTGGTCAATGTGCGAAGAGTAGGGATTAGATGGGTGGAGCAGGTGACCGAGCTGTGTGGGGATGCAATGCTGTATGTCTGACAGCCTCCCTTTCTAGTTTAATCCTATTAGTAGGAAGTGGTTTGCATGCTTTTCCCCTCATTCCACCCTATAAAGCCAGGATAATTTGTTTAAACTGCAGTGAGATAATGCCTCATTATGGGTACACCATAATGAGGATCATCATTACTATTACACTTAGCCAAACTTAGAATATTGGGATGGTGGAGATGATACCTCCCAAGCACCAAACAAAGGTTCCCACCACTGCAGTTCTCAATACTAACATTTTGCTTCCATGAAGGCAGAGTGGGGAAGTTCAGAAACACTAGAGACAGCTGTGGGCTTCAGCTTTGAGAATTACTTTGCCTGTCGAAAGTTTAGCGCAAGATTAGTTCATCACCTTGATTTTCCAACACACTAGTGTTACTACTAGTGTACCTCAATAGTTGGCCATAGGTAATAAAATAATCCATCACACTGTCTGACCAATAGCTTATCTTTCAGTGTTACATTAATATTTCACCTGCATGAAGTAATATCTATGTATTTTTCCTATTCTTTTTGCTAAAACTACCTAGAACATAAGTAGGGGGTGCAATGTCCTTTAATGTAAATAATAAAATATATGGGCTTTCTAAAAGCTTCATACCAGTTCAATCCACTAACAGCCTAATGCAAAGAATGAAAATGCATTTTCCAACCCATCTAATAGAATGGAGGGAAATACAGCACTGAACAGCTGATGGGGTCCTTGGGTGAGTAGGGGCAGGCTACTAGAAAGGGCTGTGATGTCATGTATGTCCATATGTGGAGAGCATCAAGAGGCAAGAGGAGAGCAAATGAAGGCAAAGATTCAGAAGGACACCCAAATGACTATAAATGTGAAATTCATTAAAACTGGGGAAAAGGTTCAGTTTCATCAGAGCAGCTCTTGTGTCCCATGAACAGTTTCAAAATTAATTATCTTGGCAATATTTCAGTGCTCAAATGCCAAGGCCTAAAAGCTAGAGGTCTGCAACCACCCACATAACAACGTATCATTTTCATAACATGTGGCATGCTTCAACTCATTCAAACCTAATTATTTAACTAGCCATGGAAAGACTGGAGAGAACACGTAGCATGTATTCTGGTGTATAAAAGCAAAATACTGTAACAGTGTATTTTATCAAAACTGAATCATGACAAAAAATTATGTTTCATCTTGTAACAAAACATCTTAGTTAAACCATTCTCAATTTTGAAGTAAAAACACAGACTGTGAAAACTGCAGTAATTACAAAAATCTGCACTAAAACTAAGGTGAAACCTTTTTTATGACTCAGAGTCAGTGCAGTTACAATGTTTTGCTTTAGGGGGCAGTATTGGTCATTGATTCAGAGGGCAATAAGGCATTTTTCATTCATCATGAAGAAACAAACTGGTCGCCTAATTTTTTGATGATTCAATATGAAAAACACAGGAAAGCAAAACGCACCCTACTTCAGAACATTAACATTTTAAATATGTAACTTTACATCAACATTACTTTAAATGTTTGGACATTCACAAAATAATGACCCCAAATGCAAAGACTGTTTTCTTAATATGAAACCAAACATAAAGTCATTCCCTAAACTTCCAAATCTGCAGCTGATTTAGCTTTGTTGAAAGCATAAAAAACAAACAGGAAAAGACAAATTATGCAAGGAAAAAATGTTTTGTGTGCGTACAGTAAATGCTTCAGCAAAATATTGGATATCGATGATCTTCAAACAGCAGTCTTTTTATCTGTATACTGTAAATTTGCATAACCCTGTGTATCCTTTGAGCTATGAAACTCTAATCACAGGAATATTGACCCAAAATAAATTATTGGCATAAATACAATTATTATCATACAAAACAATACTACCATTAAATAGATTACAGTGAAACATCCTTAAAATCTTATTAGCTTTTATTTTTACAAATGTAATCCTGATTCTCAGTCCCCCCCCCCCCCCGCCCCCCCCGACGTGTAGTTCTGGGCTGGTAGAACATGGCTGATTTCATTCTGACATGAAAGGGTGTGGGGGATATTTAAATCGTCATGGCACCTTTGCAGACTGCATTAAAAGCCCGCTCTACAGATCAGTCACGGAATGCATATTACTTATTGTGAAGCTTGTATTTATGTGTAATGCCAATGTGTCATGCAGGACATGGGGGGGGGGGGGGGGTCACAGACCCTGCATAGGCCTAACAGAATTGGCTTCCATTCGCATTCATTTTTAGTTTTAGAACAACTGCTCCAAAAATCTCCAAAGCATTTGTATATTTCCGAACAATGCAGTGGGAATGGCAGAAGCTGTCAAGTCACATTCCGTGCCTTTGTTTATCTCCATCTTTTTATGGTTTTATGTTCAAAGATTTGAATTAGGGTCATCTTTTCGCTAATACCTGGTGAAAATTCGGAAGTTGGGTGATGGCTGAAACTGTGCGTGCCAACTGAAGATCAAGCCACTATACTGTACAGACAATCTTATAATTGTGGGCTGAGATGAGCCCTTTAAGAAATAATGAGGACCCATTCATCATGTAATTACATGCATCGGAAGAACTTCTACCTCAGCTGAAATGTGAAAGCCTTGCGGCATCCTTATCGCTAAAACAGCTTTTAGCACCCACTTTTAAAATGTATACCACGGCTTCCATTTAGGCTGCAATGTGATACAATCTTCTGTTGCAAAGCATCACCCTGCCCTTTTACATTTGACATCTCATGAACACTGTCATTATGCAGTCTTTCATTAGCCATGCAATAATGGCTTGTAGAGGGGGGAGAAAAATAGGGGGTTTGCAGGGGGTGGGCAAAATAATGAAAACACCACATGAATAAGAACTTTAACTTTGAAGTAAATAAGACAGAATTATAAATGTGACTACAAAGGAAAAACGTATTAAGCTAAATGTGCAATACGTAAGATCTGTAAACCAAGCTAAGTATTAACGAGACTTTCAAAGCAACACGAAGCAAAGAGGTTCCAAAGAGGTCTTTCCCGAATCGCAGCCACCATCAGTCAAAAAGCTGTAAGATATCTTAATGCTACAAGAGGAGCTGTCTTACAATTCAATTCATGACAGCATATGCCACATGCAAACAAAATGCATCAGCAGAGAGGAACAATGACAGGGACAGATGGGCATTTATATACAGGATTATATAAAGGATACACGCCACAAAATATGTGCTACGCAGCACGAAATATGGCCTCAGTGACCGATGAGGCCTTCATGAACCAGTATTAACTGTGCATTATGAAATTCTAGAAATTAAAGGGGCTATTTATTAGAAACCATTTGGAAAATGTATCACCTGGTATGAAGAAGCATAAAACCTCCACCCCAAAAAAATGGGACCGTAATGTGGTCTAATGAGTCACCGTTCAGTCTTCTTCCTGCATATGGACAGGTTTGCCATCAGGAAAGGACGCCTTTATCTCACACGTGTTTTGGCGTAAGTAAGTAATCATCTTGTGGGCATCATTACGTCTGATGGCTGCACTGGATGGTTGCATAACAAGCAAGGAATATGAGAACATTTTACAGGTCTAGGTGCACCCTATGGTACAATCACTCCTCCCACATAATGTCCTATTATTTTAAGATGATAATGCTCCCATACTCACTGCTGAACAAAGACAAGAGTAGATTCATGTACACCAGTATGAACCCAAAGTGGTTCATGAACACAAGAATGACCTCCCCAGTCACTGAATCTAAACATCATTTAGCATTTTTGAAAAGCTGTGGGGAATAAAGTCAGTTTCCACTTCTTTGGTCCATCAAAAGAAAAACACACTGTCAGAAAAAAGGGTATGACCCTGGTACAGTTTCATTCCCCGAGGTACAAACAACATTAATGTACCCCAATAGTATAAAAACGTACATCCATTTCTGTAACTTCAAAGGTACATTTACCTACACCTAGGGTACAAATGGTACATCCTTGAGAATATGAGCCGAGAATATGTATGACATCATTCCAAGGATGGAAGTTGTTTTGAGGGCTGACCCTCCTCCTCATTAGGTCATATTCATATATTGTTAGTTGTTTAAATTTTTTATTTCCCGCGCTGGAAGTTTTCATTTGTTTGTTGTGTTTCAGAAAAAGGTAACAATTCCAAACCTAACCACTTGGCTGCACTATAGATCTTAATTTAAGATTTTTATTTGCAATGGATGATATTAAGCAGCTGGGCAATGTATACGTGTAAATAAAACAAAATTTCTTTTTACAAACATCTATTTGTATTTATGACTGAAATTAATGTGCTATTTGTCCATCCATCCATCCCTCCATCCATCTTCCATAGCTACTTACACAGTCCGAGTGAACCTGGAGCCCACAAGGTATTGGGCACCCCGGATAAGATGGCATTGTATTGCTGGACACACACATTTACACTTTCAGCAACTGCAAAACACTTATTCATCTAAGCCCATGCTTTCGGGCTGGTGCAGGAAACCAGAGCGCCCAGGGAAATCATGCACACGGAGAACGTCCACACACAGAACTCGGGCGGGAATTGAAACCACAAAGATGGAAGTGCAAGGCTACAGTGCTAAAAGCTGAAACGCTAATACTGCGTTACCCCTCAGATTTGTCAGTGTAATTTAAAGTATTTATTTGAATCATCTTTAATGGTTGCACTCTCTATGACATATACTGTTTAGCTTTAATTAGTTCCTGCAATTAAGTTCCTGGGAGTTGACCAAGGCTCAGACTAGGACGATGCTTTCAGATGCTTTCAACTGCTATCAATGGCTTCTCCATACAAACCGGCACCTGCAGATGGCAACCTTACACTGGCTTTTCGTGACTTTCCTTTTGGCTGATTGGCTAAATGAATGATCCCCTTCCGCTTCAGGTACCTACTTACCTGCTCTGATGAGAAATTTTTATTTGTTTCTGCTCATTGTGAACAGCATAGGCAAATGGGCCCTTGGCGAATATTAAATATTGTCGCAGCTTAGAATCCCATTCAAATGAAAATCATATGCCTGTTTTTTTATGTTTTCATGACTTTTTAAATTCGACATTACATTTCTCATTGAATCATTTTTAAATTAACCTGTGTACACATGCAATGCACATCCATTGAAAGTATGCATTAAAAACCAAAGTAGTAACAGTACAACAACAACGACTAATGCTACTACTTCAGTACTACTAATAATGATAATAGAATCATGCCTAGGGTCTTCTCCTGCCTTGTTCCATGTACTGGGTAAAAAGAATTGGTTTTTAACTGTGGTATTTGGAAATTTTCCCACTAAACTCTGGTATCTCAGTCCATGCATTGGTGGCAAGGTTGCTGTTGTCAGACTCTCCCCCAAGAAACTAAATCTAGACCCCAATTATTTGGCTATTTATAGACCTATTACTAATATTTTAGGAAAAGTAGTTTCTGGTCAGTTCTCTATGTTTTTGAGAGGGAAGAACATTAATGGGTTCAGGCCAAATCACAGCACTGAAAGCATACTAGTGAGAGTCATTAATGACTTGCTTATGGCTACTGGGGACGGTTGCATATCCTTGGTAGTCCTACTGGATCTGAGTGCAGCATTTGAAGCATAACTTTGTTACAGAGCTACACTGTTATGGAATGGTCTACCATCAAACAACCAAGAGTCAGACTCGTTCCCGATATTTAAGTCAAGACTAATGGCTCGCTCGTTTAGTCTGGCATGATCAAACACGCAGTGCACTCTGCAGTTTATGCAAATCAATGCCTATCTCACAAATCTGATTGGATGTGCCGGTGAATTTTAAATGAAGCATCTATGGTTTGGTTTCTTGGATTGGTTGAGTGTTCATTAGTTTCACATTAAGCAGTTGCAGACCCAAGACCCGTTTATATAGGCCTAGATTAATTCTAGAATTGGGGCAGGGAAATCTGATCGTGGATCAGCATACAGTAGGAGCTTGCTGGTTTTAAAAACCAGCGACCCTTCAAAACTTGCCGTGACCCAAATTTGTGTCGTGACCCACGAGTTGAGAATTGCGGCTTTAGAATGCTAAATAACGAGTTTTGTCACACACACAATAGACCGTGATTGCTCTTGCTTATAAAAACACACAAATATGTGGCACGCGCGTCTGTCTGATCATTTGAGCGTGGTTACGGGAGTGCCACGGCTAATCGTTTGCTGCTATTAATCACTGGAAGTTTTCTCAAACGATGGATGGTAGAAAGAGAGCAGGCAGATCAGAAAACATCAGACTGCTTGACCAGTTTAATATTCTATTTGTTGTTTGTTTTCTTCTTGAAATGCCAGTAATTAATTTATCGGGATAATATGACTTCAACTGTGGCATCGTTAATCAAAGTTCCTCCAGACAACATGTGCTAGAATTGTGCGGAAAGTCTCACTGCCTGGTGTGAGTAGTAGACCTAGGTACTGTAAGCTGAATCAGGACAGTCAGCGGGGTGGACAGTGACTGTGTGCGGTCAGGATGAATGACACACATCGGTAAATTCAATTTAAGTGCTTTCTCCACCCGTTTCTCCACCATGGTGTTTGTCTGTAAATTGTCTGTAATTTTCTGTCTACTATAATTTCATTTTGGCACCTATTGCCTCTGTTGAGACAATCGTTTTCAGTGTTGCCCATGCAGCCCTTCCACCATGCATGGACACTTCTCTTTTTCGGGTTTAAACTCTTCCCTTACTTTCCATTCAGTTCTTGCCTTCTCCTTTTCATATAATCAGATGCGGGTTGTCATGTCCTTTTCCAGTGACTCAGTGGGTAGTGCTTTGGTCTTATACCTCCAGGGTTGTGGGTTTGAATCTATATGCACACATAGTCATTTCTTTCAAAAACAAAACTGTCTTGTGTGTCATAATCATATTCCATTATATACATACATTATGTGACATAATTAAATATTACAATATTATGTTATGTGTGTTTGAATACGATTTTCAGTTTAAAATTTCCAAGAAGAAACAAGAGGAAAGCAGAAAATCTGCATTGCTATACTCTTTTGCTGTTTATCTAAAAGTTGAATGACGTCAATTGAAGAAGGGCTAAGTTTCTGGTTAGATAGATAGATAGATAGATAGATAGATAGATAGATAGATAGATAGATAGATAGATAGATAGATAGATAGATAGATAGATAGATAGATAGATAGATAGATAGATAGATAGATAGATAGATAAGACTTTCTGCCATGCTATAAGGGGCTTGCCTTGCATGATGTACCTTTATGGCATTTGTCAAAGAGTAAATGTTTTGTTTGCACTTAATTCAGTGTTATGTGACTGATCCATAGGCAGTTGTGTAACTTCAGGTTCAAAGAAATTCAGTATCCCATTCATGGGAAATGAACTTTCACCTGATTCGGTGATTAACCCAGTTTTATAGAGGAGAAATCTGATCATTATATGAGACTTCGGGTCAGTGTTGTACAACATACACTTTTTTTGGCTCCATTGCACTCAAATGGGCTGCATAATCCAATACCCGAACCATAAAAATTGGCAAGGCAGAGGAAACCAGACTCCTAGGATTTATAAATCAAGATCACTTTTCAAGGAACATTAGACAGGTTTACATGAACTCCTTTTCAGTTGTGACACAATATGTGCAGTTGGCATGCTGTAACTTATCCGGTCATGAAAATTTACTGCAGATTGTAGTACTATAGAACAGGGGTTGGTATAGGGTTACTGTGTAAGTTTGTTACACTGCAACAAAATTATATTTTACTACTCACCAAAGCAAGAGACTTAATAATAGATGCATTTGTCATGAGGCACACTTATTACTGTTGGTTCTAATAGACAGGTTGTACGTCAAAATGGACAGATGTTATAACAGGAAAATCGGACGGACAGACTTGTATGTGTGAGAATGAGACTGGGAGATGTGTGTGAGGCTGGGATGCTTGTTTATATACAGCACAGCACTTGCATACACCACACAGAGTGCACAAGGTAGCATAGTGCTATCGAGTGTACAGCTTATCAAAAAGGAATTTTTACATGCATCTTAAAAAAAAATAATAAAAAACTTTGGTTGTATGTGTGAGTCATAAATCGGAACAGCATGTACTGGAATAATGGGGCTGATTGCATTGGACGATCAGCCAATTTCCCTAGTGGAGGACAAGTGAATCCATCAGGTAATTCACCAGTTCCCATGGCTAGGAAAAAACATTGCCTCATATAAACCCATTAAACCTACCTACACACATACACGCACAATACAACCCTGCCCTTAAATTCTTTGTGTAATAACATGAAAGGTATCATTGACATGGTACACAAATGTACTTGCTGGAAGAATTTAATGTAAAAAAAATGATTAAAATCTCAGTAATACATGGTATTTACTGACTTTGAAAAACTGACTTTGATTATTCTACAGGTAATGTGGGAGGTATTGTGTGTTGGCCTGTGACCATGAGGTTCAGATCCACAGAATTACAATACTCAGAAAGAAAAATGACCTCAATCCCTTCAAGAAACAAAGGTTTCTATTTAACTTTTGTAAACCTGTAATTACACCAGAAGTGTTTCACCAGAATAAGAGATGACGCATAATTGGACAGCGCATTCTTAGCAAGAGGGGCATGCATAGTCATATAGTTCTCAGAAAATGTCACCTTCATTTGTATCTGTAGTGGTTTTTCAAGCAAATTGTTGAGATTTTTAGGAAACAGGCATATAACTCATGTGTGTGAACCATTGAATCCATTCCCTTCACCTGCTTATGTTTGCATGATTTGGGAAACTTTTGATTTGACGTAACAAGACTTAATTTTACTGATCTTCAAATGTTCCTTTTTACTTTTAAATTTTTTTGTGAGCCTTAATGTCTGTTTTGTACACAATGTTTACACTAGAACAAACTCTCCAGAGTTCAAAGACTTGTGGCCATAAAAAGTGATTGTGCTGATAATTCACTACAATTATTGTATGGGGGAGGAATATTGCCCTTTCCATGCTTCATTTCCCAGTGTATTCCTAGTGTATTCCCAGTGTATTCCCCGTGATCAAAGGTTAACTGAGTTGCCAAATATGTATATACAGTAAATAATATATGTCAAAGATGAATGCTAATAAAACCTCTCTTTTGCTCACCCAGTAGTATCTTCCCTGATTGTGTTCACTGTCAGGACTGGAGCAAGTTTTACAGCTATTTTTGCATTTGCATTGTTTACCTCTTTATAATTGACCCCCCCCCCCACCCCCATTGCACATTCGGAGTGTGATGTTACACTGCATCTGGTCCTCCAACTTGCAGGGGAGAATTTGGGGATTGGTGGTGGGATTGTCACCGCAGCGACTGTAAAAACTTCACACAGCTCCAAAGCAGGCTGGAATCTTACAGCACGTTCTCTGTAGGGGCAGCTCTGCTGCAGCCGCCCAGAGGAATGCTGCACACATGATGAGGGGGATGGGGGAAAGCCCTCGGGGGGCTCATCCTTGGAGTAGTCAAAACCACAGAGATCCAATAGGGTCAGGTCCACTGGGGATCGGAACTGGTGCAGTGCTAAGGTGTCGCCTGCTGTATGGCACATCTTTTCTCTCCAGCATGATAAGCATCTTCCTCTGCTGCTGGAGAATAAACTCTGCATTTCAGTGGCGGCACTCTCATACCGGGGAGCGGCCAGATCTCCGCAGGAGGGTATACCTCACTGGCACTGTGAGTGCTGTGCAGAGTAGAGGAAGTTCCTCTACATTTTCCCAATTGATTCTGTGCTTTTTCAGGGGTATCTGCTTGCTCCTATTCTGTTCAATGCCTGAATGGATAGGGTGTTAGGCAGGGCCATGGGGTCCAGCGGCTATGGGGCATCTGTTCGTGAAGAAAAAATTCACTGATCTGGACTTTACCAAAGATGCTGTGATCTTCGCAGAGTCAATGGAGGGCCTGATCAAGGCTCTTGAGAGACTGAGCTTGGAGTCTGAGTGTCTGGGCTCGCGAGTGTCCTGGATAAAAACTGATGCAGACCTTTAATGACCTTTTGGACACAGTCATTACCAGTGTGTCTGTCTGTGGCGAGAATGCTGACTGCTTCCAGAGGTTCATTTACCTCGGCAGCGACATTCATGTCTCTGGTGACTCTTCCTATGAAGTCAGTAGATGGATTGGAAGAGCATAGAGGATAATGAGGCCGCTGGAAAGGGGTGTGTTGCTCTCCCAATATTGTTCTAAGAGGATGAAAGTTCAAGTCCTTAGAGTTGTGGTGCCCCCTGTTTTGCTATATGGCTGTGAGACAAGGGCTCTATCCAATGAGTTGGTACTCGGGTACTGGGGTGTTTTGTCGTGTGGTGGGTGTGGCAGTGTGCTGTACCAGTGCATGCTACCCAACCTCACCGACCTGACCCAGTTACCACCCATTTTAATCATAATGAATGCATTTTGTCTGTTAAAATACTTACACATCTCATACCAGTTAGATAATGGCATTTAATACCACTTACAGTAACAATGTAACAATAACTTAAAGTAAAAGATGACAAAGAACAAGGAAGCAAATGCTTTTTTAATTTTCTCATAGAGGTTGAATGCTAACTACCGATTTAGTGAAACATTTGTTAATATCTGATAGTATAATAATGCCAGCCAAATTGAAGGGTGGAAATCATGATAATGTAATTCTCTTGCCAAATACAGTAGATGTAATTGACTGAAGTTAAGCCATAATAAATAAACTTGAATGTTTCTTTCACAAGTTTCCCCAGAGGTCAAATTCTACTATGTACTGTGGGGGATTTCCTGTGTTTTTTTTTTTTTTTTGATTAGACAATATATTCCAATATACAAGTATTTACCACACCTTTTTTTCCAGTGTGGTGTTACAGTGACAGAATCCCACAAAACACAGGACAACCGTGAGGGAATGTCAGTGACACATTTCCTCAATTCAGTTACCATTTGCCTAACTGCATGTTTTCGGATGGTTATAGGGCATGGAGGGGCACACAGCACAAGAGAAATGCACAAATTTCACACACATATGCACATTAGAAACACCATAACTAAACCGTAGAGATGAAGGGCTACAACCCAAAATGCTGAGCTAGAAAACCAATGTGCAGTTGAGTCCTTGTTATTTGTATTACATTGTGTACATTTCGACGTCCATGTCTGAAAATGTTATAAATATTGTTTAGATTTTATGTCTAATCATATATATTCTATTTATTTCTCTTTTGCATTATGACCAACATTTTCTGTGATACAGCAGTAAGAACAATAACAATATAAATACTTAGTCTAAAAAAACTAGACTAAAAACTAAAGATTTTTTTTTTTCATGTGCACATTGTATATTTAGCTCATTTACGTTTAACTGGTGCATTTATTCAACAGGACTTACAGTGCAGTGCTAAAATCTGTGTGTGTGCACTGATAATTAACCCCACAAGCACTTTATTACTAACCCAATGCTTTATCTGTTAAGCTACGCTGCTACACTGAATTGTGCTTTAGTTTAACATGCCCACAAAATACTAAATTAAGCTCATGATCACATGGTCTGAAAACTCAGGTCCCACATTGGTTCAAATCCAGACGTAGCATTTTATTTTTCAAATTCGGGCAACCGCGCAATATACAGGACGAGTGCAAACTCCAATCCTCACATTTCCCAGAAGACTTAATTCCAAGACTGTTTTTGCTTTTGTACAATAAAAAAACATAATGAATGGACGTTCTTAATCACAGTGTATACACAGGACTAGTGACAGTCAGCAAAAACAGCATTTACAGTACAAATCACTTTTTAACTTAAAGTATACCAACTGCTTACCCACAAATCATCAAGGAATATAGGCAAACAAGTAACTTTATCTTGCCTTATGGCTGAACTTTGAATGGTTAAACATGGTGAATCGCTCTCCTTTTTATAAATACACATACCCACAATTGTATTCATATCTTTGTGGGGACAACCATTCATTTCAATGGGAAACCCCCTAATCCCAACAATGACCCATATCCAGCCCTAACCTTAACCATACTGTAGGTAACCAAACAAAATATAAGCCTTTTGACATTTTTAGTTTATTGATTGCAGTCACAGATTTTTATAAAATTAAGTTTTTCACCTTGTGGGGCACAAAAATGTCCCCATAAGATAAAGAGTTACAGGTTTTTATCACATGGTGAGGTAGTCTGGTTCCCACCATGTAATAATTACAAACACACACGCAAACACACTTTCATATATGCACTGTACGCAGGTGAGAGGAAAACATTAGGTCCGAATGCATGGTAAAGCCGTTTACCTGGCAACTCTGAAGGGTCACCACATCTGCGCCTGTTCTGAACCAGTTAAACTTGGTTAATCATTGTCGTTTTCAGACATAATCAGACATGCACACACATATTTACACAGCTGAGAGCAAAGCTTGGGGACCGAGTGCACTTATCGTAATATACCTATTGATGCTGGAGCACTTTGTGTGACTTTTCGTAGCGCTTGGGCCTACTGAAGTAAATGAACCTTTAACCAGGCCAATCCATTTAGTTTTTGCCGAATGGCAAAGTTTTTCAGCTAAGCTCATAACTGTTAGGATGAATCAATGAATGAATCAATCAACCAGTGTGACATTTATATAACATTCTTCAAGACACCCAAAACGATTTACAGAACCAAAGCATCAAGTGTCAAAACTGCATTTTTTTTTGCTATCACTATTTAATGCTGCTCCAGTTTTGGGGCAAAGAGGCCACCAGAAGCTGTTCTTGTCTCTGCAGCGTCCTGAAAGCCTGTCTTCATACAGTATTCGCAGCTTGGACATCCAGGTTTCAGTGCAGTACCATGTCAGTGGGCATCAAGCAGCTACAACAGGTGTTAGAATAGTCAGAATATGTCACTACGTGCGTCTTCAGACCACAGTCCAGTTTCCCAATTGATGCCTGACAGTAATACTCAAAGAGCTGGCAGGGAGCATAAACATGGACTGTCTGTGAGTCCAAGAGGACCGCATTGGGAAGGCTAGCCTCTTGGACCTTTGGAATGGCTGCTGTTGCTTTGTAGAGGAAGGAAGATACCATGTTTGCTGGGTTTGTTGTACTGAGGGGCCGTTTGAGATCTGGGTCCATGTGCATTTGGGCCTCCGTACCCCCATGCTACAAAATGTATATTGTTCCCCTAAGTTCCAGTTCTGTTTTATGAATGGGGAGGATATATAACAACAATCCTAGAAGCCTTAACAAATAAGTGTGTCTGCTAAATGTTATGGATACTTGACATCAATGTGCGCATTTTCCAACCTCTTATCTGTCCCATATGGCACATGGCAGGGGAATACCCCGCACTGGATTCCAGTCCATCACACGCAGTGGATGATTTTCAGATACTGATTTGAGAAACATACCTGCACGTTTTTGAACTACGGGAGGAAACCTGTTGCTCCAGAGGAGACCTTGTGCAACAAGAAGAACATCTATCTTCCAACTGCTTATCACAGCTTATCCCTTTTGTCCAGTGACCCTGCAGCACGAGTATGACTGGTACAGGTGCAATAAACACCACCGTGCGGTTCAACCCAGAACTGTCATTACTTCAAGAATGCCAAAGTCAGACACCTTCCTGCTCACTCCGATCAGGCTGTGCGCTCATCTTGTCTTTTACCTTCTTTTGATTGCTTCGTTTTTTACACACGACGTCTGCTGTAATAACCTACGACAGTGAGACTGTTCTGAACATCGGAAAACAGTTTCACTCGTCACTTTTAAACGCAGTTTCCAGTCAGCCTGCCGTGGCCGCCTGACCACAACAATGGAGAAGGATGCAGACGACGAACAAAGAACCACAGCGGAAAATGCACCAGAGTTCAACTAAGAAGGACTGCACCTTCCACCACTTCCCAGCATCTTTACTAGCCAACGTCCAGTCACTGGAGAATAAATTAGATGAGCTCCAGGCCAGAGTTAAGTTACTTCAGCAGCTTGGCTCAGCAACCCACCATTATAATACTATTATACAGTATGTACCTTATATGTTATATATATTTTTTTCTTTCAATCATGACATAGGGTTTGGATTAACATTATATACATTATAAGTACTGCAATTCATTACAGACGCTGAATACAACTACAATACCCTGGTCCCTGTGCTGAATGCATACTGTTAAACACGCAAAAACTTACACCATAACCTGGTAACTTTTTCAAATCAAGGCAACCTGGTGAAATGGTAAAGTTATTGCTAAAAGTTGTATATACAGCGAGTTACCTTTGACCATCAAAAGCAAACAAGGATGGATGACGATTTAGTTTATGAATTCTACAGTGAATTTGGAAAATAAAGATATTACAATTTTAACAAGAAAATGTGTTTGAAAATATATTTCAGGGGTGCAAAATGAAAAAAAAACCATGCACATGGGGCAGTTACGATAAAGGACATAGTAAATTTGAATTTGCAAATTACAGTGTGAAGTGTTCCATCTCCCTGGGCAATTTATTCCTGGGACTATATTCAATGAAAAATACAGCAGAGAGAGACTGTCAGTGGCTTCACGATGTTATACTTGGCAGGCAGAAGGACTTCTTCTCAAAGAGATACTCCCCTTTCTTTGAGTCATTCTCAGAAGCAGATATTGTTTGCCAGAAGGTCTTGCATAACACTGATAATAAAAAATGAGATTATCAGATGAGTCTGGAGTCTTGTCCAAAAGGCTGGAAATTCCCCGATATTTCACTGCAGCAGGTAAAACCTGAGGGCTGTGACAGAGTACAAGGCAAGGCAGCTTCCACGCGAGCAACGTGTAAATGGGGCAAAAAATTACAATGAATGAAAACATGCAGCCATGGATTTTCACTGAGAAAAGTGTGATTTGTCAAAAAAAATAAAAAAAAGTATGGTGGCCTGTTAGGCTCATGCTAGGGAGGATACAGGAAGGTCAGGTAGATATTTAGGTCAGGAGGACGTGACTAAATTATATTTAAATGACTAATTATGATATAATTTATATTGTTGGTTTAAAAAAATTGCTAAATGAACTCTAATGCTGAAATACTATCCCTATTCAACCATCCACTTGTGAAGAGGATTTTTGTCTAGACAGAAGAATCTGGAGATACTGAAATCTTTCAAAAAAATGGCCACAGACAAACTGAAGTTCAAAATACATAAATTACTAACATGGCTTATTAAACTAAATATGTAGGAATGATAACTCAAAATAAAGAACAAAACTGACAAATTTACAGATTCCACACAGTCTAGTTTAACTTGACAAGTATAGTTGTAAATGATTGTTGTGTGACCCTGATGAGGATAAGCTGTTAGAAAATGTAATAGATGGAATTACAATGTGACTCAATTCAAATAGTGCCATGCACCCTTTAATTCAGAATAATTGACATCAATTTCCTTTCAGATATCTCTGACTGCAGATACACCAAATAATCCCTCAATATGTCAAGCTGAAATTTATAAATTCTATCAGTAAAAAGGATCAGGTAGGTTACTCATGGTACTCATTTACATACAGTACTTATAGACTGCCTGGTACCTTGAATAAAGTCTGACATGCTGTTTTTTGTGAGAATGAAAACATGCATTTCTATTGTTCCAATTAGTAAATAGCCCCGCCCCCTTTTATACACATATATCACAAGAGATTTTTTATTTAACAGATTAAGCAAAATTGATATTGTTTGTAATGCAATTTTCAATATTTGCATGTTCTCCAACTATACGCCTTCTGCAGAAGATGATGGATTCCTTAACCAGAGAAATAAGTGCAATCTGATATAAAATTAGCTGGAAAAGAATATCTAGTTCCCATATGGAATCAGTCCTGAGCTTTTCATTCATCCATTGATATTAGGCCACCCAATATTATTTTTGGCAGTAGTCTGATGTTCTTTTGAAAATGATTTATTAACACAATGGTTTGTCTCTGAGAAAAACAGAATTAACCTAATATATAACAATCCCATAATGATCCTTCACATAAAAAAAAGCTTTGGATTCTTACTGGAAACCTGGATTTTGCTTTGATAACCGACAAGCAGGTCAGGCAAGGGGACACACGTTGTGAAATTAACATATCAGTTTGAAGGATGTCATGTCAAAGATTTTCTCAGGGCAGACAACATGCATGTGTCTGCGTGCAAAAACAGAGCTGTGCATGCACCGGTGAAAGCAAGCATGCATGAAATACACACATACACGCACACATATATATATATATATATATATATATATACATGTGCATGCACAAACACACAAACACAGACACACACGAAACCCCTGCACCCCAACATGCAAGCACCCACCCCAAAGATCAACAGAGCACAAAATCCTCAGCCCTGTTCCCACTGAATTCCCATGACCTCATTTTCCCAAAACCGGTTCTCCGTCTTAAACAGCTCTGTAAGCATTTGCTTTCCAGCAAGAGTACCATCACTATAATCTTCTCCATAATAAAAAATTATTCACTTTTTCGTAACAAAAATATTCTGTTCACTTTTTCTCCTTCTATGAATGCTTGCAATGAATCTGTGCAATGTGCCAAAGCATTTCATAGCATACATTTAAATAAATAATCCCCTTCAACATAAGAATGTCCCTTTAACTGTATGTATTTTTGTGTGCCAACAAACTTTTACACCCAAACTAAATTCTGGGATACGTGTATTTCTGCATTTCAAGCAACAAATTGTCCCATATTTACTATAACCATAGAATAGAAAAGAATAGAATAACTTTATTAATCCCAATAGGTAAATTCTCATTTCACCTACCCCATCAGGAAGGGAGGGGTTCACAGTGCAGGGCCAGCCAGTGTACAACATGCCTGGAGGATCCCTAATCAGGGGCCCAGGGACATGTGGGTATTCTGCAGAGGCCGGGCCTTGAACCAACAACCTTCCAATCGCAGGCACAGAGGCTTAGCCCTCTGAGGATATAGACAACATCTGATGAACATTATTTTTCATCATGAACTACATTGATTAATTTTGGTGCATTAATGAGGACAAATTCATCCATGAAAAAGAAATTCAACTTTACCGCAACAACAGCAATGCACTTGGCTCCTAAATGTATCCATTCATATTATTGGATACTTTTTTGGAGCAATTTGTGTTCATTTCAGAGGAAGACTGAAATATAAAAGGAGAATTAAACTTTAACTTGAATATTTCAGTGTTTCTCTGATATTCATTTTCATAGCTCAACAAACAAAATCAGTCTTGTGCATTTAAGTACCTATTTTGTTGATGGTTTATTTAATTCAAAGTAATCCATGAGACCTGATGACAGGTGTGTTTCTTTTTTGTTTTTTTTAAAGTCACGTTAGTTACTGGAGTAGGCGGTAACAGCGAGAATTCAGGATAAACGAAAGTGAAATCTTGCTGCTGTGTCAGTATATATACACCTGAGCTTCATTACTTTGGATGAGCAAGTCCTGAGACCTGCACGCTATTCATCAGGCAGAACACCAAGAACACTGCAACCATGGCATTCCGACTGATTGCTCTCCTTTGCTTAGCCTCAGTTCTCTGCAGCTACTCAGAAGGTAAGAAATCAGTTAAGCATTACTGTATGCCATTCCTGCTATCAGTCTTGGCAGTCTTTGCATTTAGGAACGCGTTCTTAGACATGCTGCCAAATTAAGAAAACATACTATTCCAAATATCACTCTGGCAAAATATAAAGTAAGACTTCTTTGTTGGATACTATATCAACAAAATTTTACATTTTATCTGATTTCTGCATCTCTAAATGATTTAATCGCTTAGTGATGAACCACTCTATCCAAGCCCTGCACTGGTTAACGGTTAGAAAAATGCATGGATGGCTATTCTAACATATGCATATAAATAAGATAAAGACATTAATTGTGCACTTTACTGGATCTCTCAACAGCAAACACAGACTCTGCAGTGGACTGCTGTCTGGCCACTAAAAACAAAGAAATCCCAAAGCAAATAGTGAAATCCTTCACGATACAGACAGTGGAGGGAGGCTGCATGATCTCTGCAACTGTGTAAGTATGAGAGAAACATCATTTTATACCATCACTTATATTTTCATAGACAATGCTTGCAGATTATTGAATGATTCGCCCTTGTATAAGGCATATATGGATATTAACCATACCCAAATATTCAATTGTTCATTGGTTTAAGAAGCCTGGAAAAATGATCCTTGAACACAGATTCACACAGTGCAAAATCAAAAGCAGATATAAAAACAGGAGAAGCCAAGGGTCCCATCACAGTGGAGTTTCAACATATAATATACTGACTATTACTAAACATGAACAACTGATTTTCACAGATTTACCACTAGAAAGGGATTCAAACTGTGCGCACCCCCAGCACATGAAAGCCGATGGGTCGAAAAACTCATTAAAAAGCTGCAGAAGAAGATTGGTAAATCCAAGAGAACTGGTAAGATACATTTCTAGTGTATATGTTTAGTACCAGTGCTTTCAAAGGCCATGTGTTCATTATTAGTTTAAAATCCAGTGCATTTAATGTTATTAAATATAAAGTTTAAATCTTTATCTTGCTGACATATTAGGGGATTTCTCTGTGATTTATTGTGGCTTCCTGACTCTCTGCCCTTTGACTGGACTATAATTTCCTGTTTGCAGAAGTCTAATTCTACCATTAAATCTTTTTTTTTTCTATCTCCATTTCTTGGCAGCGCGTGGAGCATAAATAACAGCACTCAGCATTCTGGACCCACTGCCAGCATATCGGCGCATCCTCCTGCTATGAGGGTTAAATTATTAACCAGGAGCTGCCATTCAGTTTGTATTCAGGCCATCATTTGTACGGTTGAATGACATTACGACTATAAACAGTCACTTAACGCACCTGATAATAAGCTACTGTACTATTGTACATAATCTTGCCATCATTTCTTCAGGCATGTTCTGCATAACAGAACGAAAGATTTACATGTTGCATGTCATGTATCTGTTTCCATTGAATTAAAATATGTAAATAATGACTATCATAATGTGATTTTTTTTTTTAATAAAAACAACATTAATGCGAAATTTAAACAAATGTTGGTTTCCTTTCTAAAAAGTCTAACACATACACAACACAGTTTTATGCTATTAAATATTAGCCACTAGACAGTTAAAATTAATTTGGGAAAACACTTCCTTACGCAGCGTGTAGTTAGAGTATGGAATATTCTTCCTGTTAGTGTGGCCCAAGCTAAACCCTGGGTTCCTTTAAATCAGAGCTTGATAAAATTTTAACAACTCCTGAGCTATTAGTTAAGTTCTCCCCAAACGAGCTTGATGGGCTGAATGGCCTCCTCTCGTTTGTAAATTTCTTTTGTTCTTATATGTATAAATCTGGTTTCCTTAATGATTTCAGTGAGAGTAGATATTTTAATAGAGGTTAGTTACTTTGCTGAATTAATTCCATTAATTATATGGCCAAGCTTTGTTTTCACGGGTTCTGTTGTAAATGAGGTGCTTTAATAGGTACTTAATTTAACTTAAATATGGCAGCCAACCTAGATGCCTCAAATCAATTAACTAAGAAACTGTCACCCTTGGGCATCAGACCCGTTAATGGCATAGCATTAGCAGTCCATATGGTGATTAGTATCAGAAACCAAAAATGAAGTAAGAATCACTACTGTGGTAGGTACAGTACGAGTTAAAAAAAAAACCTCTGTGGTCAAAGGTCAAATGGCTGCTTCATACCCTTTCCATGTGTCATGGATTAATGATGCTGGAAGGTAGGAGAGTAACACTGCTATGAAAGTAAAAAGGATTATTAGCAAGTCTGTACTGTGTCTGTATTTGGGAATCCATATGGGAAGCCTTACTGAGGCAGAAACCGAGGCACAGGGGCATGCAAGCACTGGTACAAGCATTGGAGGGCCTCAGTGATAATTGCTGATACTACGATGTGAGAGAAATAAAGTATGAAGACACATGTTGTAACGTCAGGGTCATTTGCAGTCAGCTATGCAAAAAAATTACATACATAACTGGCCTTCAATCTAGATGCCTTGTTGGAAAGATGCTAATTAACTTTTCATCCAGTGCAAGTGACAGCAGAGCAGGAATGATGTGGGACAGAGTGCAGACTGGGATGCTCCTCCGTCACAGGGCATACCACTCGCACCACATGAGTACAGTTAAATCATATGTAACGTGCTCATACTTCCCACTAGCTGTAGCATTTTGACCTCACTGTAGGGGATATCGTACAGACTGTGCGGTAGTTTAATCTGCTAGTAGACATTTTATGCACATGCCACCCACTTGACAATTTGTAGCATCTTTATCCATGAATTGGGCGGTTACTTGCATTCTTTTATGTCTGTCTTAATGTCCATGTCTGAAATGTAATGTGTATGGTTTACATGCTTTATATGTTTGATATTATATTTATTTCTCTTTTGCCCTACAAGCAACATTTTCCGTGACGTAACAGTATGAACTTTAACAGACATACTAATGTTACAAACAGCCCTGGTGGGACCATTGACGGTTGTTTTGTTTTTTTTTCCATACGCTCACTGTACATTTAACTCATTTACTTTTAACTGGCATGTTTACCAAAAACAACTTACGGTATAGGGAAGGGCTACAATTTATGCATGCTTCGTGGTATTTAAACTCACGAGCTCTTTATTGTTAACGCAATTTAGTTTTGAATATGGGGCAATTGCACAATATATGGGACTGGCTCATACTCTAATCCTCACATTTCCCAAAAGACTTAATTGCACAACTACGCTGCGTTATTTTATGTGTGTTATTTTTCTTTAGCTTCTTTAGACCACGAATTCCGAAGTCCCACACATGCGCATACATATAAGTACCCAGCAGCACGGTCAATAACAGGGTTACAGGCAGTTAATACCATCAGTAACATTTCATATAGACACAATAGCAACGACATAAGAATCATACAATATGCTTTATAGCAGAGTTGAGCACATGGGATTAACTGGGGAACCAGATTAAAATACAGTTGTAAACAAGCTATAATTTTGGAATCATTCCTCCGACAGTCCATGCAGTCATCACATATTTCTCTCTCCATCTCCCCCCCAACACCCCCCTCCCTCTTCATTTTGGTTCCTATTACAATGTATTTGATGGGGAAGTACGTACTCAGTGTACAGGTACACCTGACAATAATCTACCAAAGGTTAGGGTTCTGCACTGAACCACAACAGAGGTTCTGGATCACTTATAGAGGGCACATCTGCTTCCAAGGCAGTGCATAATATGCAGATGTGAGAAATATCTCACTCAAAAATGTAACCGGAAGAGGGTGAAGGAAAATCTTCAGCAATGTGAAACATCTGGAATTCAGAAAAACGAACGAAAGATACCAAGGGAAGGTGGTGCAAATATGGGGCTATATTCCAAAAGCCTTATTTGCACAACGCTCTCTCACTACCTTTCCTTTGGCCGTAGAAGTTTTTCTGAATTTCAGATGTTGAAGTGCTGCCTCAATACCCAAGAGAACTGAATTCATGCCTTCGCAAAGGGCGTGTGGACGTCTAGTCAAGAGTACCCTTCGTGGAAGAGAAATTCACCTTTGCAGACACCCACACATGATGAGGCATAAAAATTTCTACTTCAGCGACAACTTCATACATACATGTACAGGTGGAGCAAAGTATATCTTTGAGAATGCAAGTGTGTCCCAGTACCACTTCCATGCTACCCTCTTCGCTCACTTACCCTCCTCAGCTTCATGAACTTTCTACTTTAGACAGAGAGTCATCAAGGGAGCCATCAAACAACTTACCAATATCTTTAACTCTCGCAGTGCTGAGTCCAACAAATTTGGATAGATCTGAGTGAAAAATATATATATTTCTGTCATTCTATCGCTTTTCCTAACCTGATCGTGTATAACGGCACCGCAGAAGAACTGATGGATTTATTTGTGTATAAAATGTTTCCACCATTCTGAGAAACAAATTTCAAGTCCTGTACACAATTGATAGGCTAAATCTCAACTCCGTGTCAGGCACAGGGACTGATTATGGGTTGTGTGGGCCCCTGGGCAACACATTCGTGAGGCCCCCCCCCACCACCACCAGCACCACTACCACAACCACCACAATTCAAGGGCCCTTGGCAGCCAAACACCCTCCCTATAGGGTCAGGGGCCCTTGTAGGCAGAGGATCAAAGAATGTAGGCCATCTAAAATAGACAAACGAAAATACATTGTTGATAAGCGTTGCAAATTGTTTTGGGCTAGGGGCCCCACGGGTCCCATGCACCCCAAGGGCCCCTGGGCAGCGGCCCCGCTGGCCCGGTCCATAATCCGTCCCTGGTCAGGCATGAGCTATTAAAGACATTTACACATTTTACATATTTGATAAATGTCAAATCACTGCGTATAGACATGAATTTCATTGAAATTATATGGCAACAGTTAAATAGTGGTGTATTTTATGGATCACACATCACCAATAAAGAATTCAGTTATTTTTTTATTAAACCCAAAAGCAAACAAACAAATGCATTGAGTATTAAGTAAAATGTGTCCAGACTCACTGCTATCAGCACATGCAGTTCAGACTGTCTTATCTTTCTAATGCATTTCTGAAATGCCTTGGTTCAAACTAAAGTCATTTCTTAGAAGGTCTCCAGTTTCTGTCAATTTGTATCAATACTCCACTGTTTCCAGAAGGCTGGGAGTCACGGGAGATATTATTCCGCTTGTCAAATATTTGCTAATTATTTTCTAAGGCTTGAAATCCATACTGATTTTACACTATGTTCGTTATACTTTTGCCAGTATGGCTGTGATGTTGGCATTAAATTTCATTTTAAGCGGTATTAAAAAGTCGTAAAAAGTCTAACATGTAATTTGAAGAACCCTGGGGGTACCCTGAATGAAAGACCGAATGTTCACAAAGAGGGGGCTGAGAAGATTATATCAACTTGCCAAGATACTGTAAAGCTCATAATGAAAGGGAGATGGCTCATACCCAAACGTATGAAATTTGTATAAAAATGGCTGTCAGAGACGTGACACGATCACCTCAGCAGACAGGTTTATCGAATGGTCTTGGACAGTGTTCCTCTAAGTCACAAGTACTTGAACATGACACAGCTGTATCACAGCTACGAATACAACAAGGTGACACTTACATCCCCCAAACCATACAAGCAAAGTTACAACAACTTGTTTAGGGCAATCATGATTTTGGAGAGGAAACATGGTTTGGAAATAGGGCCTCACACAAGTAATTATCATACAATTGGCATGATAATTAAAAAATATTTTCATGTGATAAACCTACCCCCTGACACAGTGTTTATAGAAAACAAGAAAGAGGTCTCTTGATCTGCCCCTACTAACCTTGAGATATACATCAGAGAAAAGAAAACAGGCCCAGAGCATTTTGGGAAAGAAGGTGAATAGGATCTACTGTAGAGACCCACATCTCTACAGATGTAAACCTAGAACTAAACAGGTTAAAACATACATGAAACACATTTGGGGAAAACAGTCAAGAAAGACAGGAATCAAGCAGAAAGCACCAACAAAACACAGGAACAAACACAATAACCAACTGGGGAACAGAGTGCGGGCAGACACTTAAACACACAGGGAACAAGGGCTGCATGAGGGCCAGGTGCAGGCCATAACAATTAACCAAAGACTGAAGCTGGGAACAACAAAACACAGGTGAGGTTCATTAACACACACTAAGGGTTCAGACACTAGGAGAGACTGGGATTACAAGACTTACAAAATTGGGGCACAAGCAGAAATAAACAAAAGTACAAAACAAGGAACAATGCAGAAACAAGAAAATTGCATAAAAGAATGTAGAGCGCAAAACACAAAACATTGAATGAATTGAGGCTGGCCTCTTACCAACCTTGAACCCATGATGGAAAAGATGCTGAATTAACAACCACCCACTTAGTCCATTCAGCCACACAGAGGAGCAGGGGAACAAACTAGGGATAGAACAAACCTGAAAAACATTTACCGTGCTGTACATTTCATACGTGCTGTGCGTCCTCTGCTATGCTCCAAGCTTCTTCTGTGTACCGGCATCTTCTGTTACTTTTGGGTCCAAGCCCGGTGGGCGGGGGGGGGGGGGGGGGGGGGGGGACTGTGGAGCATGCACCAAGGAATTTAGTATGATTTTAGTCGGACTAAAAGTCCAGTTTTAGTAGGACTAACACAATACTTCGATTTTTTTTAGCGTCCATGTAATGTACACAAACTGAAACATTTATCTGTGCCCACTATGACCTAAAAGGCTGTAGGGATGTATATTATGCAAGATGTCAAATATTCAGGAGTGGAAAATGCACTGACAGAAGTCTACCACCAAACAGGGATGCCGTGCATGAACACATTCAGCAGGCAAACTACCAGGCAGCCTTATGCAGGAGGTGCCTGCAGAGTCAGCCAAACATCCCGCCCCCCCATGGTCCTTGGTTGGAAGACTGAGGCAAACTTCTTCGGGATTGGCTGGATGACACTTCCCCCAGCCCCAATCAGCATCTTGGAGCTTGTGTGCTGCTCCGGTAAAAAAAAAACAATGTGTCAGAAATTTAATTATTTAGTGATTTTCATGGTTCTACAGTGTGCTATCATTAAACCTTGGTCAAATACAGTGTAATCACAAATGATGCATTAAAAAAATATAGTCATTGAGTCTTGTAACTCTTTTAAGATTTCATTGATGATAACTCCTAGGCATCATACACACCGTAACAAAAATCATTGCCTTAAGAACTAATCTCACAAGTTCTCCTAGTTATAAATCAATTCATTCATTCATCAGTGAACAACTACTCAAAGCCACACCCAATTTTTACATTATTGTTCAGTCAATATAAAGACGAACAAAGAAAGGTATTCCTTTGAAATGTTTAGATTGGCCAGTAAAAGTCAGGGGCATTCCATTATTAATGGTTAGGAAAAGCAATGACGTCAAAATGAGCAGGTCACGGTCACAAGTCCCTTAAGTGTTTGCATTTTTATTTCAAGGTTCAGCTCTGGGACAGAGGTGGAAATAAAAGGTTTGAAAAATCATATTTAAAATTTTGTCCATCCATCCAACCTGGAGTCTAAACCAGGTACATCCTGGATGAATAACTGGCCTTCAGTTGATGAATCAGTGGATGAATCATATTCAGACATATTATTTGTATGAAAAAAGCTGACTGTTCCATTGATTATCATCTTAATGGTAATAATACATTTTATAGCCATGATATGCAAGCATCTTCAATATTGGCTTTCAAGCAATAACAGGAAAATGACTTTTCTAGGATAAAGAAAGGGGGTCTATTTCTTGGCCTTCCTCTTTTCCTCTTGCCTGTCAGCTCTTTCCTCATCACCCCCCCCCCCCCCCCCCCCCCCCCCCACACACACACACACACCCAGCATCTCTCCTCTGTACATCTTCATACCAAATCTCACCTCCCTGGCTTCATCTCCAAGCTGTATATAACCATGGACAAAACTAGGTAATTCCCATTGGAAATCTAGCCTAAGTACCTCCTCAATGGTACAAGAAGAGCCCCAGCAGAAATGCAACTCACTGCTTTCATGTAAGAAGTAAATTCCCATGACGACATTCTGCTCTTTTGATATTAATACATAAACAATGACAAAATTTGTGCTTTACTATTTTTCATATAGTTCATATTGATGTGTTTCCAAATCATTTTTAGTTATTTCCGATCCATTTAATTAAAAAGATGAATATGCATTTACACTCTTTTCAACTTATGACTATAACACTTATGTGTATCTCCAAACATAATTATTTATCACGTTATTTTGTGTATAATTACTGGGAAGTAGTTTATCAGATGTTGCAGATGTGAATAACATGCTAAACATTTGGACTCATCGAAAACATTTGGTTAGTGTGTATTATTGCTAATTTATTATTGCCTATTTCAACACATAATTTGGCACTGATATATCTGTACTATACACAGGTACAACACTATTTACAATACTACCCAATATAAAGATATTTCCCTAAAGCTGACCTTTTGCTACAGCCCGCTAGAAAACCTCAGAGCTTCACAGTTTCACAGGTCACAGTTCATGTAAACTCATTTTGTAAATTCTTCAGCAAAAGAAGAAATAGTGGTTGCATTTCAGTCCCTTAGAAAGCAGAAACGTTTCGCCAAGCAGAAGTTCAGCTTCCATATACAGATTTTGAAATGTGTGCAGAGCATTATAGGAAGTTTTACGGGCTTCTATTAGGCTCTATGACTAAAGAAACTAATTGCTTTCCAGATCAAAAGACATACTACAAAAATTTACTAAAAGTATTTAAAGTATATAGATCAAAAGTACATGTTATTTTTTATCTGAGGACAGTTTCTTTTATCAGTGTTTCATGTTGGTTTATATTTATTTAAATTTTTCTCTTTACCACTATCAATCATTTAGTAAGATTGGTGACCCCCCTCCCCAAACCAAGACATCTTAAATTCAGATATAAAGATACCATGAACAGTCAATGTCTGGTTTGTGAGGTTAGGGTTGACAAATCTGTGGTTTAAATAGCTGTCATGCAGCGTAGTTTCCTGGCCAAGATATCGCATAAGACTCCTCTACAAATCGTATATAAAGCAATAACATGATAAAGAGCAAAATTAATTTACATTCTCAATGTCATGCAGGGAAATAACTTAAACTGTTATCAAGATACCGGGTCCAGTCTCAAGTACATTGTATTGTAAGTGAAATCGGGCAGAACAAGGGTTAGGGTTTTTCCAAGGGTTTTGTTACGTAAGAACCCAACAAAACAAGAACTGGAAGGCTGCAAGACGGGGGGGACTTAACCACAGTTTGAGCTAAACCAGTTTAGACTTGGCAGAGTTTTGCTGAAGACTCGGCAATGAGGAATGGAATCACGGGGCTTAAATAGACCCTTTAGTATTTCAGCTTATTTGTAATACAAAGAAAATTGAATGTAATTGCATTCAATATTTCTTGTAATTAGCTATTACAATTTCTTATTGCTATTACATAATTGTCATGTTTCATTCATCCCATTCATATTTGTTTCAATTCAAGTAATAATCTGCACCAGAGTGCCTGCTTTTTGGGAAGAACTGAAGTCCAGGCATGGTGACTAAATGAGTGACACTGCAGCCATGTGACACAGGTTGCATTTTCCCTCCATGTTACGATGACTGTAGGCTCCAGGGCCTCTCTGATCCCGCCAGGGACGGATTACGGACAGTGGGGCCGCTGCCCAGGGGCCCTTGAGGTGCAGGGGGCCCGTGGGGCCCATAGCCCAAAACAATTTGCAACGCTTATCAACAATGTATTTTCGTTTGTCTATTTTAGAGGGCCTACATTCTTTGATCCTCTGCCTACAAGGGCCCCTGACCCTATAGGGAGGGTGTTTGGCTGCCAAGGGCCCTTGAATTGTGGTGGTTGTGGTGGTGGTGGTGGTGGTGGGGGGGGGCCCTCGCAAACGTTTTGCCCAGGGGCCACACAACCCATAATCTGTCCCTGGATCCCGCACAGGACACACATATGGAAGATATTTAGGTTAAAGAAGCACGAACATTAACCTGGCAGATTCCACAAATTTTAGAACAGGATATAGGACAATAATAAATGGACTATTTCCTGTAGTCTCGAGATGCCCGATGTAGCTTATATTGCATTGTGTTAATCTTCGTAAAGGGAGCAGTTTCTCCGTAAATGAAACTCTTCAAGGTTCTGTAAAGAGGTTCTAAATAATCAGTTCAACGTTGTTGCTTGAGGGACAGGGGATTTCTTGAATATTTTTGGCTGTTTCAAATCATTTGTTTTCACTTCTGGTTTTTTTTGTAGTTAGTGTTATCTTTAAGACATGTGGTTAGCCACAGAAGTGTGCTCCTTTAACTGTGGCGAGAAAATCAATCCTCCTATCAATTAATATAATTTAAGTGCACAGACAGTGAGAATTTGTTTTTCTAGAATGTTCTATGATGTAAGATGCATTAAAAAAATTAAATAAACCCAAGGCACTCATCAGGTAGCTGATGAAACGTTTTATTGCTTAAGAATAATAATTGTGGTTTAGCTTACACAAGCTGAAATATGCAGATGAATCCTCCCTAACCAAGAAGGTCCAGCCGACGGGTTTCCCATCAGTGTATGAGCCATGCATCAAATAGCTGAATTGACAACAAAGATACTTTGATTTGACATTGACTTTTCACAAGTGTTCTTCATATATTTTGAAATTCAGAATGTCCTTTTAAAAGAGCACAGTACTGCTATGAGTTTACTATTATTCAGACATTTTCTTGGTTAAAGAATTTGCCACTAGGATCAATAACATACAGTATTATCTTAAAAACGGGGTTGGGAAGGGGGTGAGGTGATAGGTCAGTTACAGCAGACCCCCATGCTCTTGCTAATTAGGGGGCAGTTCCACTATTAAGGGAGCAAAAAAACAGTTAAAGTACAGTAAGCTATGTATTTCTGCTTTTTTAGGCTTGAGTGTTGTACTTACTTTCTGTTAGTGTCTTTTCACTCCATTTAATCCCCAATGACACAGTTTCACATGAGATGAGCGCTCAGTTACACAAACACTTGTTTCTTCTACAATTCTCTGTACAGTGAGAAGTATTTAAAATATGAAATAAAGCCAAGGCACTCCTCTACATGATGAAACCTACTTATTGCTTAAGAAATGAACCCTGTGGTGGTTTGACTTACACAAGGTAAATCACGCAGCATGTGTACTCTCTGAGCCAGAAAGCCCTGTAGCAAACTCACTCGCTTGAGACAGGCAAAACTGCTACCTTCCATCTCATGCACCACAGTGGTACCATTGACAGTGTTCGCATAAACTGCATCACAACCTGCTTTGGGTCCAGGGGCAGAGCCAGACATTGTACAATGGTTTTACTGGGGTGGAAATATCTCCAAACTGACTTGCCCACACTCTACAGTATAATCGATTGATCAATGGGTTGGATAGCTCTGGTTTATAAGACTAAAGGTTCGACATTTCATTTTTATTTTTTGGTGAGGGGGGGCCTCGTATTTACTAAGGGGGGCATTGCCACCATTTAAATGTGTCCCTGTTTTAATCCTGCAACACCTCAGACTGTAAAAACATCTTAAACACAGGATTGGGGTGGGGGTCAGGTGATGGCTGAGTTAGAATAGAGCCCCATGCACTTGCTAATTAAGAAAAATTAACTTCTTAAAATTCATTTCGATTTTTGCATTTCTGTCAGTGGTTTTCCACCTCAGTTAATCCCACGTTACACTAATTCACATAAGGACATAAAATTTTTGTTAAACATCTAGCTGTAAAACTAGTAGTCCCCTATATGAGGGGAATCTAAGTTCTTTTCCATTCTTATCTGCTCATAAAAAATACCTGCCTTTACTGAGAAAAGTACCTACTCCGTCACTCGTGTGAAGATGGGGAGTGTCGCTCTCCCGTACAGGTTGGACAGGGAATTTCCACTCTTGTCAAAGGCTGAAATGCAATCAAATCAAATCCGGCTGCATGCCCTATAATTTCCATTGTCGCAACGCGGCATGTAATTTGAAAGACAAGAAAGGTGTTCTTGTCTTTTATGGGTTGATTTTTTTCAGGATTTGCAATACATTTCACTTTATAGTATGTGGTCAGAGCACATACTATAAAAAGTGGTTAGGAAAGGAGATGAAGAGATTGTCACCAGCGACGGCATCCTGCAAAGGTCCCGTCTCAGGGTGCACATTACCCATATTTACAAGTCCGTATGTCAGTATCTCCTCTTGCACTCGTGATTCAAGAGGCCCCCATACTGTATAGTCAGCAGCCCCTAGTCAGCTTATTTGCTTATTGTGGTGTCTTGTCCAATAGACTCAAGTACCGTTAGGTGTGGTAACCTAGCAAGGGTAGAACAGACCGATTGGGGTAGAACAGACCGACTGAGGGTGTTTGAGGTTTGTGTTAATAAAGTGAATTTTATCATTCACCATGAGTGCAGTCAAGACTGACTTAAATTTGAACTAAGCAGCGGCCAATCAAATGATATTCATGTGGGTAAGTAGAATGCTAAGTAAATGGTTCACATGCTGTTGGAGTGGTTGGTAACTGGCAGGGAATTTGTTTGCTTTAATGGTTTTGTGCTGGTTAGATTTTTCCTTTCTAAAGACGCATTTTTGCGTAGGAGTTGAAGGTGAATCTGTTTGTGGTTTGTCACTGAGTCAATCTGTGGTTTGCCGCAGATCCACTTTGTTTCTGTGGTCATTTTTTCTTGTATTACGAAGGTGTCTATTCCTGTCATGGATTTTCTACACGCTACCACTCTTCTTTTCTGTCGATGCAGATGGTTCATGTTTGCAGGTGCTCTCATGATCCCTGAGACTGATCCCCTTGACACATCAAATAGGTAACACTTTAGTTTAACATCTGCTCCTTAACTATCAAGTAAACTGTTACTAATAATTTGATAATATATTAGTAAATAAAAAGATTTGCTTCATATGTCATTCCTGTCTAAAGAGCTTGTAAATTGTAACTCATTTATGAATATATTTACTAACCTATTTCTTTATATATATTTCTACGTGATTTACATGCTGTTTTGTAAATAACTGGAGTAAGAGACCACTGTGATGCATCTAAATTTGTTAATCTCTCTATCTATTAATATAGCGTGACGCCTATGGGATAGGCATATCCCAGCATGCTCGCAGGCTGTGCATATAGCCCTTATATACCTTATAAGTTGCTATTTGAATTTAAACATTTGTGCTTCCGAGTATCGCTTGTACTTTTACTTGTGTTGTATGTGTCATGTTGACGTGCTCTAGTGTTGTGTGGGGACCTACTGTATGTCAGCTTCCCGTCTAGTGTGTAACCTACCCTCGTTTGCCCGCCATATTTGTCACATATGCTATGGTATTGCCGCTGCCGCAATGTCTCAGTCTCCCTGGTGCCAGAATATCATCAAATGATTAGCAAGCAAGGGGTGGTATGGTGGCACAGCGGGTAGCACTGTTGCTTCACACTTTTGGGACCTGGGTTCGAGTGTCCACCATGACTCCATATGTGGAGTGTACATGTTCTCCCCGTGTCATTGTGGGGATCTCCTCCTGATATTCCCATTTCCCCCCACGGTCCAAAAACATACTGAGGTTAATTGGAGTTGCCAAATGCTCCAACAATGTGTAAGTGTGCCTTGTAACAGGGGGGCACCCTCGCCTTGTACCTCCTGGATAGGCTCCAGACCCTCCACAACCATGAACAGAAAAGCAGAGGATGGATGAGTACGTTTATCATTAGTTAAAGTGCAGACTACTCTTTAACTAATGCAATTAAATAATCTTGAACACTTGGCCTTTTTGAAAGTCGTTTTGTAGCCTTGTGTCATTATGATAACTTACATATTAATATCTCAAATATTGTCCTTTTACTGTACATACTTTCATTTACTGCTACAGTACTGCTAACTACAGTATTAGTATTCATCTTTATATTACTCACCCGCAGCTATGTTTGTACTGTAATTGTTTACTTCAGAGGTTCTTTATTTTTCTTTTCCACGTGGGATTTTCATGACTTTATTTACTCCCATAAATCATTGCATTATTTCCGGCCCTTTCATTTAACAATCCCTTCCTACTCCTAGTAATGCACAATGCAAAGTCAAAATGAAACTAAAGACTATAAAAGGAGAGAAATAAAGGCTGAGAGTCCAGACCTGAAGGGACAGAGCGCCAGGCAACATCACAGAAATGGCTGCAGCAACATTATTCAGCATCGCATTTGTCTTCCTCTGCTGCCTGTACAGTAAGTACTCCAGTTCATTAAGGAGCTTTTTGATTGTGGAATTACTAATGAGCAAAAATAAAAGATGCATATTTAATATGATGTGATGATGTAAGAGGAAGGAAACTTGCATGACTAAATCCAGCATGTTTATGTATACAGCTTGCTACTTTTATGCAATAGACCTTTCTACCATGCTTTTATTTCAAATCATTGCATTGTTAATTTGAGACAATGGTCATGCAAGATGCTTTAAATGGAAGGTTCTTTGAAATAACAGTGTAAATGCAAACAATAACTAAATACCTTCAAAGTTTACCATCTTAATTTTAATTTGAATCAAAGAAAACAATGATGATTTAACCCTTTGGTGTTTTGGGGGATCTTGTCTAATGCATAACACACTCGTGCTGTGTAATCAAATTTCTCTATATCAACTACAGTACATGCTTTTTTTAACCTTCCATTGAAGCAAAACAGGTGTAAATGCTCCTATCAGCGACAATCATAAGGGAACAGTTTATTATTATTACACTGTGTCTAGTGTTTTGTATAAACTAAAAAATAAAACAGGAGCTGGTATGTACAGTAAATCCCCATCCTGGTCAGATATAGTGCATCACATATAGTGTATGATATTTTAGTCAAATAGAACATAATCTTGCAGAGGTGCAGGGGACCAGAAGGTAAGGTTAGGGTTAGGGTTAGTAAACTGCAATGGGCAGTATTTATGGATGCAATAAAAGTTCTTTTCCTAGTATGATTTTCGCGTTAGAATACTCTTACAAGTATAACAGATAGTTTGCTTTTTGTTTGCAAAAAATTGCAAATCATAATTTTATGCAGGAACCCGTCAGCATCTCCTGCCTCTTGCTCTGTACTTCCAGGAATTAACTCCAGGCTTCCTGTATTAGTGGTTAGTGAAAATGGATAAACTGATGCATCTGCCATAATACATCAATTGTTTTTTACACAACCTCAATTTGCAACTTATTTTACATATTTATTTTTACTGTTTAATAGTTATGCAAGTAGGCAGGTCAACAATCTAATGATCTTACTTTCTGTCTCATTGCTACAGTAACCCAAGGACAGCTGGCTGTGGACTGCTGCCTGAAAGTCGGTGGGACCAAAATTCCCAAACATATTGTGAGAGGATACATTCGGCAGACCGGTGGTGAAGGCTGTGACATTAGCGCCGTGGTGTAAGTATCTATTTATGCTTCCCATCCATTTTCAATACCCTTCACTTACTCGATACAGGGTCACAGTGAACCAATCCCCGGAAGACAGGCACCGACAGTCCATCACAGGGTAGACAATCACACACTGTGGACAAGTTAGTGATATCGTGGGAGCAAACAGGGCTACTCAGAGGATACGGTCAGGGAAGAAGATTCAAACTCCACAGACATAGAGTACAGCCAGGCATTGCTCAAACCCCTAGAGGTTTAGGAGTGATAGTACTGTCGAATAAACCACGGTACCACCATAGTAATTTCATTCAATTCATTTTTGTTCCTAACACATGAAACAATTCAAGTTAGTAGTAGAGTTCAAACACTGACACAAGAAGAAGAAGAAAATCCAGAGTAGCTGGCTGGGCAGCCAACCTGTGCATGAAGGGAAGTAAGCACAGCTGGGAACAGTGAGGTAGACATCCAGTCAGCCAGCACTTAGGAAGCAGCGCAAGTACGTCCGCTGTATTTAGAGTGACCATCTCTGAAGGTCTACTGACCTCCAGCATAATAACTGACCTCCAGCATAATAACCATTCCCAAAAGGGTTCTATAATAAACTGACATGTCTGCTACTCCATAGAAGAAAAACACTAAAAGGTGCCCTGTTTGTATTCCAGCTTCATCACCAAGAAAAACCGAAGGCTGTGTGCCCCCCCTGCTGCATCATGGGTAGAGGATCTGATCAGCTACCTGCAGGAAAAGCGTGAAGGATGCATACAGAACAAATTCAGGGTAAATGAGATCCTAAAGAATTCTTCAATATGTCAAAATGAATATGAAAAATTAATTAATAACTGAAAGTTAATTCATAATATAGATTATTAATACTGGTTTTGTATTTTTCCTGCCTTGTTTGTTTTGATTGACATCTTCATGTTCTAGGTTGTGATTTATTGATTTTTATTTTATTGCTTCTGTGTTTTACAATATTTTTCCTGTTTCCCTAGGACAAATGGTGCAAGAATTTCAAGCTGTGAATGCTGTTGGACCTTTAAGAACCAACAATCAGGAAGTTCTTCACTTCTGCGCGGGCCGTTTACGCAGACTTCAGCTGTTTGGTCTCTGTACCTAGAATGAAAAAAGAATAATCTTTCTTTCACAGACGCACTTTTGACATTATCATTTTATCTAACATAGTTGGTGATTTTTTCTGTGTACCACATGTTGCTGTTTGCAGTTCATTGAGATAAGACCCTACATGCTTGATATCATGACCCTACATGCTGCAAAAAATCTTGTAAGCTACAAAGCATCTAGTATATAGTTGCTTTTTTAAGACATATCGGGGGCATTTTATAGCTATTAATATCATGGATACCATTTATAATATAAATCTTATTGTATGTCTTTAATCTTAAAATAAAGTTCTGATTTGAATATATTTTTATATAATGACTGTGTTCTTAAGGCAGGCTAATAATAATTCTGTATTTCTGACATAAAATGAAATTTACTGTGAATTTAACTAAAACCAAATAAAGATTAAAAAACAGGTTTGTCTTTATGTTTGGTTTTCATTTTAATGCAGTTTATTTTTCTATAGTGCCTCTCACAACTGAGTCACCCCAAGGCGCTTTACATGGGGGTGCTGTGATACATTACAGCAGAATGATGCAAAAGCAGGGAAAGGAAAGACAATGATAAGATAAGAAAGAAAGAAAGAAAGACAGGTGACAAATGAGGAGAGGCACTAAAAACTCCCAAGAATAGAGAAAAAATTGAAAGAATAGAGACATGCTAACATTACTGAAAAAGAAAGAGTTGGTCTGCTTCCTAAAAGCCAGCAAGGTCAAAGGTGAAGTCCATCAGTGAGTCTGTTCTCCTTGCTGGCGCATGTTCGATGGCAGACTGAAGGCTGCACCCACAATGTTACCGTTCGTAAGTCACACCCATGACGTCACCCCTCCGTGGGACTGAAGCAGGACTCCACAACACGTGGAAAGGCAGAGAGCACGGATGGCCAGAACATGCATTGACATCAGCACCAGGTTACGGTGTTATGTCCTTTTGCGGTGTTATGTGTTAAGTTGCAGGTAAGCTGAACTGAAGTAATAGGTCTAGGAGATTTAAAGATTAGATTCGGCATCCAAAATATAGACTGTGTACAATATAAGGACCCTGTAGCAGAAGGCTTTACCACCAGTTATCACTTTATTTAGATGTGAAGTGACAAGGAAACCAGCCTTCCAGGGCCTGAGTGGACAATGCACCTTGTAGACCTGCAGTATTTCAGTTAGGTAGGCTGGTACTAGACTTTTAAGCGCTTTATATGTAAGTAGGAGAACTTTGAAGTCAGTCCTGAACCTAACCGGAAGTCAGTGCAGAGAACTAAGAGCAGGAGTTCTGTATGCAAACTTCTTCTACCTGGTGACAAATCTAGCTGCTGCATTTTGAATACCCTGCAAGGTGTTTGATGTGCAGTGCATGCTTCCAGACAACAGAGCATTACAGTAGTCTGACCTACTGTATACAAAGGCATGTATCAATTTCTCTGTGTCTCGAACAGTAACAAATTGTAGTAGCTGACAATGTTACATAGCAGTAGGCAGCACACTTTCCATACTGCAACCATATGCGATTTGAATGAGAGGCTTGTATCTAAGATGAGACCTAGGTTACGGGCTGAGTTGCTGAAGGAAAAGTTCAGCCCCTTCAGAGTTGAGTGTGGAGATCAAATGCGTGCACAGAACCTCGGTTTTCTGTGCATTTAGTAATAAGCTTTTAGTGACCCAGATCTTTACTTTGTTAAAGCAGTTAGCTAAAGTGACATTGGGTTTTAATATTTCATTTTTCTGAAGTCTAAATGTCAAACAACAATGAATTTGTTTTCCAGTGTATGAATAGCCTTTTAGAAAGTGCTTACAAATTCCTGGGATTAAATATATACGAGAAATTAACTTTGCTGCAAGCTGCAGCAGGTCCTAAAGGATGTGGCATGACGTGTCAGAAGTGTGAGAATAAGCCATTGTTTTTCTTACTAACTTTCGATGGAATTTGTCAGTAGCATGTACAGTACATGTGTCGTTGCGCTTGACAGGAACAGCACTCACGGGAAAGTGCACCCCCTTAAGTGAGATAATAATCTATCTCAGATGTATTTCGGAAATAACCACATATCAGATAAACCGTAACAATGATGTTCTCTAGGTAGAATATAAGACACAACAGAAATTTAGTGAGTACTTTTCAAACAAAAATGCAAGGAAGGATGAATTTTGTGCTGTGAAAGTGCGCAGTGACCGTGGGGGTAAATAAGAGCCAGTTTGCTCGGATAACAATGGGGAAGGAGTCGCACTAACAGTGTGGTTTCTTACAAACTAGGAACAGTAGCTTATGAGGTATAGATCACTGCAAGACAGCCTAATACTGGGTAGACATAGAACAATAATATCCATCCATCCATTTTCCAAACCGCTTATCCTACTGGGTCGCGGGGTAGAACAATAATATGAGGTTTTAAAATGTTTCTCAATAAACAACTAATGCATTACGTGCAAAATATTCTTTCACATTAAATAAAACAATAAAGGAGACCTAAGTATATGATAAAGTATAAAAAAACGTAATATTAATGTATAATTAATGGATAAATAGACAAATCCTTCAAAATGACTAGGAAAAGCTAAATTAGTGCAAGAAGCACAGGGAAGGGAAACGGTTAACCGAATAGATAAGAATGATTCTGAAGACGTTATCAAGACAAAGTTGATATTTACTGACAGGGCATAAATGAAAATAGAAAGTTTCACAAACACTGGTAGGGAAGCACAACTTCACATGGGAACAGAATAGCAAAATTCCAGCCCTGTGAAATCCCCATGGCCCACATCACTCTGGGGAACTCCAGAGTGGCGTCCAGTAAAACTGGTATTTTAAGATGTTTGGAGAACAATAACTGAAATATATGTTTATGGTGACGACAATGCATTGTTCATTCCTACTGCTGGTATTATTTAAGCCAAATGAAAATAAGATTCAAAAAATGTGAATTATTTGTAGCATCAGACCATGCTGTCTATAGCTATTTGCTCTCATCTATATTCTGTACACTGATCAGCCGTGACATTAAAACCCCTCAGTGGGCCAAGATGTTAGCTGCAAGTTCTTTAAGTTGTGGTGTAAGTTGTGAGGTGGGGCCTCCGTGGATAGACTTGTTTGTCCAGAACATCAATCAGATCTGTGGAATTTGGGGGGTCCAAGTCAACGCCTTGAACTCTACTTTTGTGTTCTTTAAACCATCCCTGAATAATTACTCATCCAGATGAATGCCAGGACTCTAGGCTTCTCAGCAGAACATTGCCCAGAGCATCATATACTGGCTCCGTTGGCTTGCGTTATTCCCATAAAGCATCCGGGTGCCATCTCTTTCACGGATAAACAATCCAGGCACAGGGACCTGCCCGTCCATATAATATAATAGAAAACGTGACTCATCAGACCAGGCCACCTTCTTCCAGTTCTGATGCTCACATGCCCATTGTAGATGCTTTGAGCAGTGGAGAGTGTGAGCAATCTGACTGGGCCATGGCTATGTAGCCCCTGTGCAGTAAGCTGTGATTCACTGTGTGTTCTGACACCTTTCTATCATAGCCAGCATGAACTTTTTCAGCAACTTGTGCTACAGTAGCTCTCCTGCTGGATCAGACAAGACGTTGAACTTAAAGGTTGCTCTGTTGTCACAGGAATGATATGTTGGTCAAGGAGAAGTCTGACGTGCTCTGAAGGTTGTGCATGCTGCTTGTCTATCTTTCCACAAACAGTTTACAAGAGTTGGTGGAGCCCAACAGTGCCTGTGGTCTCTGAGATAAGGTTCTCATGAAGATTTTCTGGCTGCAGAGGTTGGAGTGGAATAGAGAATATTTCAAAGACAAATAACCAAAGACCCAAGAATTTGTACTTGCTTGAACGTTAATATGTTCAGCATAAGCACGTTTTAACATTGCGATGGTGACATCCTGGAGTACATATATTTGGAAATGTATTATTTAAAAAGTGTGAAAAACAACTTCTTAATATGCATGTAATTAGTTGTCTGTATAGAGAGTGTGAATCACAACTTTTTAATCTGCATGTATTTCAATTTCTAAGCAACAGTGACTTAACTAATACTCACATAGCACAGCACCTGCCATTTCTCTTTAGGTTATTTTTATGTTTCTGCAATCAGACATCAGAAGTGTTTGCCTTTATGTGTCGTTTGATAGCAATATACTGGACATTCATGGCTATTTTCTTTGACTGTTACAATCATCCAACTTGAACCTATTTACTTATCAAAAATTCTCCTTGTATTTAATTTCTCCAAGAACTGCAAAAGGGGCCCAGATGCATTAGACTTTACATTCTAATATTTTATCAAATGCAACAGCCCCATCTAGTGAATGATTTTTAGCCAGTAAAATATTCAGTGCAAATCGGTGACTCTGGGAAGGATTTCCGTGAGATTTGGAGTGTGTTTGTGTGAATTTTTGCCCATTCCTCCAGAAGAGTTTACACAATACAAGTGGAACCTACTGTAAGACACAATCACAGAATTTTGTAATTCATGTAGCAGATCTTTTTACAGTATATCAGCAAAAGCACAGACATTTTCTGCTTTGGACTTTTGGACGCTCTGCAAAACATCTCACACAATTCTACATTAGACACCACTCAAAAATTGTGCTCTACCATATTGTCGCTGTATATCGATCATTTTTGTGTTTCGGCCCTTTCATTAGGTGTATAAACTTTTGTTAATAGCTACACAAACAAAATATTGGTTCAGCATTTTCAGTTGATGGAAAACCTTACATACCCCTTCATTTTCCATATTTCTTAATAAGCAAATGTAAATTAATATTTGAATGTTCGCATATGCACTTCACTCTCACTTAAAGTCATTGGTGCCCTGAGTGTCTATTCATAGTACAAATTGTCTAAAAATTCTAACACTAAATGAAGCAGGCATGTCCTGTGCAAAATGTGCTTGCGCAGCTGAACAATGGATTATGGGGGACAATGTCTACCCTTTGTTTTTCAGATTACGTATGTCTATACATTCATTATTAATTCCAGTGTGCATTCAATGTGCAATTGGACAATAAATAAATGGTCTAATAACTCCTGAACTGAATGAGGCAAACATGGCCTGAAAAGTGGGCTTTGAACAGTGGACTGCGGGGGACAATGTAATGCACATGGATTTAGGTCTATAAATATTTAATAACTAGAAATGATGCTGTCAGAAGGACAGTAATGTATTCCTCAGACATCCTGGCAACAAACCCCCAATTTATTCCCTATACCTCTCACACCTCCCAACCTCTACAATTTCTAGAAGCACTGGATAGATCAACTGGAAATGTGAAAGTTAATAAATGTATGTTTACTCAAATATTATAGTCATGATATATATCTCTGCAACTATAGCTGTTCATTTATTGGACTACTGCACTTGCCTCCAATTTGCACAATCTTTCCCCAACAATTATGTGGTTTCCTGTATTTCTTTCTGTATGTCTGTCTATATTTTCAAATTTCATTTTTATTCTTTATCTGTCTAAACATTATATTCATTTTTTTATGATTAGCACTAGACTTGCCCACTCTGCCCCATCACCAAAGAACCCTTTTCTCAGAATGATCACGTCTTAATGATAATCTTTATGATCATACTGAATATACTGTCATACCAAAGCACAGCGATTAGTAAGTGTAACAGTGAACATTCACTGTACAATGTTCAGACATTTTTTAAAACTTTTCACATGTTTTTATGTGTGGATGATTGTCATTGCAATAATGTGTTATGAATTAGTGTCCTAACTCCTACATTCTTTGAAAGATTAGCATATTTTCTACTGAACACAACTACAGTGTCTAGGTTTGTCTTGCTTCAATTCTGCTGCCTTCATATATTTTGAGGGTTCCGTTTTAGCATGTATCAATGTGGAACAAAGTTCATCTGGTAAAAAATGATTGTTATTTGTTGCACCATCTTGAGTTATTGAAGTAATCAGGTTTCTGGCAGGTGTGTAGATACATTATGAGAACTTTCAGGCATTACCATAGATGGCAGATATGGTTCAACTTTCTTACCTGTATGTGCAGGTTATACCGGCCTCGTCTATGTCCCGCACTTTCATTGGCAATGGTAACCAACAAGGCCCTGTCATCCAACACCAATTACTTGAGATTTATCTACATCTTGCTCAAGGGTATAAAAAACAATTATTACACATCTTCAGTGAATGGCTTTCCTATTTCCCACAAGGTTAAAGTTGAAATTCATCCATAAATATGGACATCTTACAGAACATACCTTGTGTCGAAATGATGCTCAGAGGAATGTAGGGACCAAATAGGAGATCAAATAAATATCTGTTTTAAGCTGACCTACTAAAACAAAACTATCCATTGCCATCATGACATAGATTCAACAGGAGTGTTATTGAAATTTATAAATCTGGGATCTCACAAATAATATGGAACGTGAAAATCATTGAACTCTGTATTTATATTTTGAACTGACGACACAAAAAATTTACGGTTTCCATTTATCCATCCATCCATTTTCTGCAGAGGTGAGGCATCAGTGCTATCTACTGCACCACCTTGCCGCCCCTAATTTTATAGTTTATAATTTGAAAACATATACATGCCACAGCTGAAATTCTTCTCAGACTTCTTCACTCAGCTTAATAAATGGTTTGCCCTCTATAATGCAAACTGAAATAAGATACAAGTGGGAAGTAGTTAAAAAATAATCACAGAATACCCATTTTAGTTGTGTTCACTCAATTCTTAATTTCCATATTATACTGATGTCATACATACATAGCATTGACAAAAGGAATAACATCGGTGCCACTTGAGAATAAGTACAAGCTGAAGGAAACGTGGTAGTAACATATAAATAAGGATAAAAAAAATAACAAATGAGATGTACAGATTTCTCCTTAAGCTTAAACATCAAGCAATTTGAGGAGCCAACAAAGATGTATGAAGCAGGTCTAGGCAGTGCATTTCTGGCCACAAGGAGGCGATCTCTCTCTTTAAAAGGCACCATTGTATACTCCTCTCATTCTGTCTCACTGCCTCAGTTGCAGCCATGCAACTGGCCCTATAACTGCCTGTCATTTCTGCTAGGGATGTACGTGAAGATGGAAAAATGTCCCAGGGCTCCAACCAAACCAGTGCAACTTCATAGGCTATACAGCATGAAGTCACTGGAAGCAAAACTAGACATTTAATCCACATTCTCCATTACCACCCAACTACAGGGAGCAAATTAAAAAAGAAATGTAAACAAGCATAAGAAACCTACAGATAATATTAGTGCAGATAGACTATGTACATCCATCTGCTTACGTGTCAATTAAATATACATTTTTACAAAAAAAAATGTACAACCAACAGTAGTAACATTAAAATAAATTAAAATACTAACAGAATAAACACAATTAGTAAATATCTCCTCGCTTCTAGGAGATGATCTGATAAGGCTTTAAACTGATCTGAACAGAGTAAAGGAAGATTTTCTACTTGGAATGAAAGGGAAAAAAATGTATTGGACAAAATTTGCAAAAATAAATGATTTCTCCTTCAAAAAGAAACAAATGCTTTTCATCATTTTACCTTTACTCTGCTTTATCAGCTTACAAACCTTAAGGCCCATTTCACCACCATCTGCCAGGTGAAGATAATGATTGAAGCAGAAGATTTTATACAAAATAAGCCACTTTCTCCCTAATTCTGCTCATGATGCAGATACAACGTTGTACAGCTAAGGAGGCCTAAAGCATAGCAACTGACCCACTAAAAGTGCAACAAATTACCTTAATGGCATTTTCTCAAATTCCCAACCAGGGTACTCCTATGCTTTCATTTAGCATCTTTAACCAATGCTGTGAACTTGGCTACAACTAAACAGACACATTACATCATGATGAACAGTTACTGTGTTAGTCAATAAATAAATGCAATGCAACAAATAGGATACACGTCGTCGTCTTTGTTTCCCTTTCTACTCACAGCACTGAGGACTATGGGGTCGTGGTGCTGAAAGTCAGGCAGAGGAACATCCCAGAAAAACAAGTTTTTGACAGTCGAAGCAGAGCATTTGTTTTGGGAGACATGCAGACAAATTCATCCCTTTCTGAAAGTTCTGTTGTCCTTTCGAGGAACGAGAGATAGAGGACAGAGAGGGAGTAAGCAGCTGTTTATCTGGAGTTCTGATTCAAGCTGAGAGGCCGTCAAAACCCCATGTTTTACAAACATACTTCTAGTGGAAAGTGATACACCTTCTGCAGCAGAAGCATCTCCTTCAGAGAAATGAACTCATTTATGGAACACAAACAGGAAAACGAATGCATGTTCTTCAAACCAGGCTGTGCCACTCATACATCCAGCATCAGAACTGCAGGAGGAAAGTTATACCTATTTACAGGGTGTTCAAATAGAGTGCCAGGCTGAACTGTTTACTGAGCACATAATTGGCCAAAGGCTTAGTTATGCCGTGATTGACTGGAGACGCACATCTGGTCTATGATTCCATTTTTACTCCTTGTTTCAGTTCATACCTTTTCCCTAATGCAACACAATTATGAAGATGCAGATCCTCTGTTCCATCAAAGTGAACCTTCTTTTAAAGTGAATGAGGCTCATTGATGCAACTTTGGCTCACTGATGCAAAAACACATCCGGAAGAACGATTACTCACTCTGGACATTTACTGTTCTTAAAATTTGTTGGGTGACTGAAATATTTTGAGCATGACTCAAATTTTGCATATAATACTTTACAGAAATATTTCCATTTTTCAAAAGCCACCAATTCTAATCCATGTTTGTTGCATTAATAACAACAATTTAACGGTGGGTAGATTTTGTAGCCGGACCTTATCCAACTTTCATACAAACTGGCATCCAGAATAACCTGGTCTCTTTGTGCTTAAAAAATAAAAATTTCCATAATGCATCACAAACTTCCCCAGAGGCTTTTAAAAACCCAATCCTTACCACGCCATTTAAAAAGCAGAAATACAATATGTATATGGATGTGTGTGCGTGTGTGTGTGTGTGTGTATATAGGTATATATAAAAAGACCCCCCTCTCTCCAAATAGAATACTTCTGAGGGCATTCATTCAGTTGCAGTTAGGATGAAGAAAAAGTGTGTGTGAGAGTGTGAATGAACACATGTTATTCTGGATGACCCAGAACTGCCTAAACTTACTGCAGACTCTTCCAAAACCTCATGCAATCAGTAGAAGCTTGTAGAAGTTAACTGTGTCTAGATGTTGATCGATATTGGTGGAAGATGTCTTTTTCATTGCCTCCTCCTCCGCTCATCCGGTGGACCTCAGCGTGTGCCGCTGGGCTTCTCGGACAGCGAAGCGTAAGCGATGGGCGCTGCGTCGGTGTGATCCTCCGGTGAGTGATCCTCCCAGTCAGGTTGTGCACAAGCCATTACTCGCAGCACGTTCCCCCGACCGAAGCTCAAGTGCCCGGGGTCTATGGCAATATGGTGATGGTGGCTCTGCATTACCCTAGGAGACCACAAAAAAGGCGGCTTGGTGCCTCCTGCATCCACAATCATACATCTGAAACATAATACATAAGCCATTCCATGATTTGCACATAATTTCATATACCAGTAAACAAATCGAGAAATACTGGATACTGGAAGTATTGAATAGGGCATTTAACTTGTTTGCAGCTTTTCTGATTGCCTGCATTTATGTTGGTTTTTTCCCTTTTGGTAAGGCTCTTGGATTAAACTGCGGCTATTTATTAATATTTTTTATTTTTGTTTGATTTATAGACCTATCTGTATAACATCAATGTCCAAAAAAGTTAATGAGTAACTGATGATGCTGTTGCTATATTCCATCCATCCATTTTCCAAACCGCTTATCCTACTGGGTTGTGGGGGGGTCCGGAGCCTATCCCGGAAGCAATGGGCACGAGGCAGGGAACAACCCAGGATGGGGGGCCAGCCCATCGCAGGGCACACTCACACACCATTCAGTCACACATGCACTCCTACGGGCAATTTAGCAACTCCAATTAGCCTCAGCATGTTTTTGGACTGTGGGGGGAAACCGGAGTACCCGGAGGAAACCCCACGACGACATGGGGAGAACATACAAACTCCGCACACGTGACCCAGACTCGAACCCGGGTCCCAGAGGTGTGAGGCAACAGTGCTAACCACTGCACCACCATGTCGCCCCCTGTTGCTATATTTTCAATATTAATTTTGCTTATCCTGAAGTACTACCTTATATGGCCATTGTAAAGTCGGCCTGAACAATTTATCGATTTCAAATCGAAATTGCAATTTGGAACAATGTGATATGCAAATCTCAAAGACTGTGATTAAGGATATACTCTACACCAGCAATTCTCAACCCATGGATTGTGACCCAGATTTCGATCATGGAAAGTTCAGAAAAGGTCACAAGGCAGAGTTGGAATTGAGAGCATATTAACACCAGCAAGCTCCTACAGTATGCTGATCCATGATCAGATTTCCCAGCCCCAATTCTAGAATTAAACTATATAAATGGGCCGCGGGTCTGCAAAAACTAGTGAACACTCAATCAATCCAAGAAGCCAAACCACAGATGCTTAATTTAAAATTCATTAGTACATCCAAGAGATTTGTGCGATTACCAAAAAAAAAAAAAAAAAAAGTTTTTTGAAGAGTTAAATTCACATACAAATAATTTCCCAAATTCGTGTAGTTTTTTCATGTTGCGTTCAGTGTGATACAGCCTTTAGCCTAAGGTTTTCAAGTTTGATGTTGCAGCTGTTGTAGAGTGAAGTTTACTAATATAGGGTTACCACTGAATCATTCCCTACCCCCACCGCTTGGTGATTCCATTAGATTCCATTAAGTAACGTTAGAATTAAATACTATAACAGCACACTGATTTACTGCTGTCATTCACCTGGTTGGCACTAAATGTGCTATTATAGAAAATTAATTAAAATTAAGAAAATTAACACCCTTCCTATTCAAAAATTCGACATTACCGTCGTACAAGTTCGCTTATTTACCGTGGAGGTGGTTGCCACGAAGCCTGTGTTTCTAGCTGCTGTGATGCAGCTGCGACCTGCTTCTGAGGAGGAGGTGGAGGGTGGAGCTTCTTTCCTGCCCCAACCGTCTGTGCCATGAAGTCCAACACTGATTTGTCTAGACTCAGCCACTCAGATGGAAGTCTAGTGGAATTTAAAGGAAAGTAACAAGTATTAATTTATTGTATAGGCTAATACTGGCAATCTGCATGCATCGTAAAACATCTTTGACCTGTTCTTCTGAGACCGGGCCACATGGCGTTCTGTGTTGTTCTGAGTTCGTTTGGGGGGGCCAACTGTGGCTCCAAACAGCCTGCTCCAGCGCATGCCTTGTGGGGGCTCCTCTTCGGCCCCCATTACTCCTCGTTGTCCTTCGGGCTCCTTCTCTTCACTCTTCTTCAACTCATTCAGTACAGACTCTGGGGGGCTCCCCATCCAGAAGGGTTTGCCTTTGGCTTTGGAGTGGGGACCACCGTTGGCTTTTGGAGCATTCTTCTCCTGAATCGCCTCTGCACCTTCCACCACACCTTCTCTGAGTGGTGGCTGGCTCTGCTGACGTAACCCTAGATCCTCCACCACCCTGGCGCCCTGACACTCCCCTGTGGGTTTCTTTCTTTTTTCCCACTTGACAAATTTCGATCCCTCGGTAGAATTGTCAATGTATACCTGTGAGCTCTGCATTAGCTGGTACCACCAACCTGCTTGTCGGTCGCGTGGCTTTGCCCCACCAATGAACTGAGGTTCTCTCTCTGTCTCACCCTCTCGCTTGACTTCCTCTCTGCCAACCCCAGTAGCTCTCAATGCACCCCAAGGTGCCCCTTCCCTGCTATCTCCCCAAAGATCGGCTCCTCTTTTCGCCAGTTTCGGTTCTCCTTCGGTCCTTCTTCTATCCTTGGCTTCAAGCTCTATTCTATTGCCCTCGATGCCCTCTTGAGACAGCCCAACTGCTTCTTTCCTCTGCACTATGCCATCTTTCCTTGACCTCGCTCCTTCCATCATAGACCAAGCCTCTTTATTCCATAATCCTATCCTCTCCTTGAGCCCAGTGTCCAATACTTCAGATTTTGATTCCAGCCCCAAGCCTCGCATGAGTTGGAAAGTAGAGCGCATGGAGCCATCCAACCCTTGGCCAGTGGAGCACAGCTCTTTCTTGTTGCGCTGGTGCTCCTGGCCCTTCCGAAGCAGGCGTGGCTCAAAAAGCAGGTCCAGATCAAAGGGCAGTAGAGATAGTGGTTGGAGCAGCAGTAGCAACTCTTCAAAAAGTGGATGGCAGGTAGCCTGAGAAAGAAGCAGGAAGCCCCAGGGGTGGTAGTGTGCCGCCACAATATCTGGAGATTGGATGAGAGGATAAGGACTCAGCACACACATCAGCATAAAGCAAGTGTATACCTCAAATATCACCTATACCTTCTTACCTTCATGGGTATACAGATGGTTGAACCAAAATTCCAAAGACCGCAAGCTGAAACATACAGAACACGTATCTAGTAGCATTCAAATAACATTGTCTGTGTCAAACTAAGATTATCCCTGCATTCATAACGTAATATACATCATACACCACACTATTTTGCATTGCAATTTTAAATGGACAGAAGATGGACTTTCCCATCAGACAGCATCAGAGGCCTCTAATCTGTTTCGAATACCTAGCGAGGAGTGACTCGCAATAAAGTATAAAAAAAGCAATGGAATTTCAAAATAGGCTGGCATGTACACTGCATGCATTTGAAACACAAAAAAAAAAACACTTACTTGAGTAAGCCAAAGACGAAAGCGTTGAACCTCATGCTGTGGTTTGTGAGCTCTGAGTAGTGGCTGACCTTGGAGAACAGGTTGTGGAGTACACGAGTAGAGGGTCCTAGGAAGCAATATGGGTTGTGGTCATGAATACTAGAGGACAAGTTCCATTGTCTGTGCTGCACTATAGATACTTATACAAATCACAGTAAGTCCTGATTTTTCAGTAACCTGGCTGAGTGGAGGCTTCCACCACACTCCAGGGGACATTTCGTCGCTGTCCGATGATCAGGTCCAGTACATAGGCTCGCAGGCCATCTTGTAGGATGCCACGGATGGCAGGACATAGATACTTCAGAATCAGGTGGCCTACATTGGGGCTGACCGAACTGTTCCCTAGTTTGGCCTAGCAACACAAAAAGGAGGCAGGTGTTATTGGAAAAACCTAAAAGTCAACCAGGAAACACTCAAAACCATGAGTTTTGATGAGATTCACTGGAATCGGCAGCATCTAAATCTTAGAAAAGGACCATATTACTAATGGGAATCTTAATATCTAAGATATATTTGAACTTATTAGTGGTACTATTATTGAATTAACTCAGCAGAGCTTTTTTAGAGGGTCTCATTAGATTGTACCTTCACTCCAGGGTCACGGCTGGTGCCAAAGTGAGCCACTATCAGATCTACAGCTGTATTTATGGCTTTCACCAGACCTGAAAGGCAGAAGATTCAAAAGAGGCTTATTTCTTTGGTAAACAACCAAACCCAAACCCAATACCCAAGACACAGAGTCTCCCAGCAAATCTGGGTTATAACAATCTGATCTGATCACCTATTACCTTTATTCCTATTGTTGCACTGAGCGTGTAAAGGACAAAAGAATTTCCCTCGGGATAAATAAAGTTTTTTCTTATCTTATCTTATCTTGAACACAAAGGCAGTACAAGTCTGTCTGTGTGTCAGCCCCCTTTTCCTCACTTTAAAAATTAACGTGTGTCCTTCCTTTTTTAGGCATATTCCCCAAATACAATCACATGAAAGCATGTGCACAGAGAGAAAAGGATGGGAACACAACAATGTCACCCAATTAAATAATCTTTCTGGACGTGTTGTGAAGCAGTGGTTCTGAAGGGCACATGAAGCTGTTGGTAATATGACAGGAAAATACAATAAAACAATAGCTAAAAAAAAAGAAGAGAAATAATAAAGCACTACACTACATACTACTGAGTGTGGATTCAGCACATTCACAAGCACTGAGAGTCTGCTGATTCCCAAGAGATAGCTATCATGATGCCAGCCAATCAGTGGCAAGGAGAGATAAAAGTAGGTCACGTTGGGAGGCAAGACTCAGGGTAGGGAAGGGCGGTGCTGTGGATCTGCCTGCGACCATCCGCACATTAATCATTACAAACGCTGCAGTGTATCACACCTACCAAAATGCTAAGTACTTTACTATAGATTTGCATGTGATGCCATTACATTGCACTACAATGAATAGAATTTTCATATGATGTTTAACCCATTTAATTACAGGCATTTTTGTTATAAAATGACAGACGTGTTCTTCTAAAACCTCACATTATGCAAAATTATGCAATTAAAATATAAGGACTTAGGGGAAAAATATGGATAAGGGCAGACCACTCAATCCAAATCAAACCATTAAGCATCATGTTCAAAAGACTTTATAAGAATCACCTTTTGAGTGTTAAAGCTGCTCTTTTTCAACATCTGAAATTTCACAGATATACTTATCCAATATTTTTTGTAACCTTGTTCACTTAATGGCAATCTATAAAAATACACTTCATAGTGTAACTAATGACTAACTCTCAGAAGATACCATTTGCATGTAGACACAATGCCTACATTACAATACATAAATTTCAAATGTTCAACTGTATGTTTTAGATGTGTTTTTACGACATACAATCTGAATGTTAACGCTGCCACTCGGTTTTTTGCTGCTCAATGAGTGTGAGTGCAGTGACTTCCACCTGCCGTGATGTCATGCGCATACCCTTCGCTGTAGGAGGAGCGCAAGAACATCAGATAAGAAGGTGATGACCAGGAAGTATTGCACGTTTTTAACAGCCATCTAGTAGCACAGCGATCTGAAGTCTTTGTAAAGAGGGTGGGAGTAGCGTTCACTGGAAATTCCCACTAAACAAAACGCGCACAATTGTGCCAGACAACAGGAGTAATAAGGAAATACAATGGATGGTTTGGGAGTTACTAGCCTGGGCTGTTTTGCACACTCACATGCTTGTGATACTCAAAGGGCTGCTGTCACTGACACTGTTTCCAGAGGGAGAATAATTGTGGGGCATTTTAAGAATTCGCCACTTGCGTGTACTCTCTTCGGAAAATATTCAGAATGAACTGCAAATGCCTAAAAAACACAAGATGTACTAACGAGGTGGAACAGTACGTTACTAGTAGCCTAATTAAAGATTTTTTGCCATACATTTTTTCATCTGTGTTTACTAGTTTAAAAATATCAATAATATGTAAAGTATAAATATATAGTCATTATATTAAAATGTCAAAGTAAAAAGAGTTCTATCGGAATCGGATCTGAACTGAAAAAATGTGAATCAGTCCCTCCCTATAAATATATATAGCCATGTTTATAATGCTTTATGAATGCATTATAATGCATTATGAATGTGCTTATAAATTGCTAAAAACATGCCTTTAAGTAAAGTGTTACGATATCTTTTCTTCTTTTAAAAAAAAGTTACTATCCTGTACTGCGAAAATTACTATATAAAGTTGACCTTAGTAAACAAATCCATCTATCTATTCGTCTTATAACTGCTTGACCTGGTCAGGGATGAGGTGACATGAAAAAGTATTACAGTAATGTAAAGTAACAGTGATGCAGCCACTGTACTGATTCACTGCAGCTTTTGGTTGACTTTCTTTTAAGTTTGACCTGGGATGAGGATCAAATCAAGATGAGCACACTATCCCCCACTGATTGGGTTTTCAAATTGAAACAGTGTTTCTTTACACGCCTAAAAATCTGCGCTAACAAAACAAAGCACCATTAACTGTACATAATTATACGTGCTGTGCTTTTATAGGACTGTCAGTGTCGTAGGTTTGTTTACGCCAGCAACCCCACAAACGGGTGACTAATGCATTGCACTATGACGTCACAAAGTGACATAAATTTTTCTGCTCCATTACAATCTTATGGATCTACTCACACACCGCAGTTTTACAATCTCTGACCTGCACGGTTTTCCTGTGAAGTCTGTAAAAATTTCCATGGAATACATTTAAACGTCAGATGGCTGTGATCACATGACGGTGGCTGTAGGCTCAATTTCTGCTCCCAGCTTCCCTTTGTCTTGCAGTTTCAGTTTCCCAATTTTGACGTGATTTAAAGGTGGACATTTTCAGGTGTAGATTTCCATCCACATAATGTTTTTGTGATGCGATAAGTTCCATCAAAGATCAAATAGAGTAAATGCAGTAATAACAACAAATAAAGTGATGTTGTTCATAAGGACATGCCTCTAATCGTCCTTCTCTTTGCAAAGACTGTGCTGTGCTGTTTCAATTTTCGGGCACTCGGACTCAAAATATGATATTCCCCGGTCTCTGGGGTACTAGGCTTGGGCGATATCTATTTTTTCCAGCCGCCATTTCGGACTAATAGACATCCGGTATATGACAGTATTTAGAAAGCAAAACAAAAAAGAAATCCTGAGTCATGTAGGCTACTTTAAGCTCCGGAATCAGAGATAGCCTAAACGCGCCGATCAGCGTGCAAGCTGAGAAATAGGGAATCAGGAGACAACGCAGTTACAGTACTGAATCTAACAACAATAGCCTGAATACAGACACCCAAGAACTTGGGCAATATCACTGCAAAAAACATATTAAATATTAGTCCTATGTAGGAATGGTCATCATAAGCAAATTATTTCTTTTCTACTTCCAAATAAATCGTCTGTTGGCCAAGTTCCCTCTTATAATAAGGTCATTTTAGATTTGTATTCTGTATTTTCCATCAGTTTAAAAAAAATAAACATCTGCAACTTTTATGTTCACAAATATTCTCATTGTAGAACGAACATTAAACAAACGGAATGACCTCTGATGGTGCATGGCGCATTCCTGACTGTCCTGTATGGTTCTACAGCATTATACTGTTATTTGTGCTGTGAGCAGCAGTCTCACCTTTTTTCTGCAGCAGGTCGATGGAGATGGACTCTGAGGCGGCGTCAGGCGATAGACAGAACTCCTCTGGGGGCTTCTCCGTCAGCGAGAAGTAGTCGGGGAAGAAGTCGCCGTAATAGTGATGCTTCATAGACTGGCCTAAGGGTACATACACAGAGCATAAGACACTTGCACGCACACATTCACAGACTAATACTTCAGTGGAATATATAGCACGGTAATGTCGATGGGCACCACAAATATTTTATTATGGTTAAAACAACAAGGAGACAGTTAAAACTGGTGACTACAATGTGCCAACAATGACAAACCTACAGTAGTTTTCTGGATTTCCTTATTAATTAGGATTAATTAGATTGTTTAGTTGAAGTATTAAAGGACCATTCTGACCGTAACTTCTTTTATAATAAATTCTAAAATTATTCTTTCAAAGCAAAGCTACACACACACACACACACACACACACACACACACACACACACACACACACACACACACACACACACACACAAGCCAAATACACTGTGGCCACACAAAGAAGACAGAAATGTTTCCCTGCCCCCCCCACAGGCTGACAGTCAGCACCATTAGATCGGGCTTGAGCGTGGCTAGATGCCGTTGGAAAATCAAACACGTTGCGGCGAGGGAGGCTGCCGCGGCCCCGCCGGGCATCTAGGCTGCCGGACAGGGTGGGGCCAGCCCGCTCCCCCCCCAAGGGGTTTTTACGACGGTACTCCCTCCACTTCAGGGCCTGTGGGGACAGATGGTGGGCTGGCGTGGAAAGGACCGTGAGGAGAAGCGGGAACCACATTGTGGCAATGGTAGACAGAGAGGGCGGGGAAGGAATATACCCCATCAGGGGGTACGAACAGAAGGAGGGACACAGGACAAGGCAAGGAAAGCCGACAGAGAGACGGGTTAGAAGACAGCAGAAAGGGACAAGTATTTTATATAGATAATATAGATATGCACCGATAAAACTCACCTTTCAATTTAATATACAATTCTCAAATTGTGAATACCTCGAAATTATTACCTATCGTTTCAAAACATGCTCAATAAAATTTATACAGTTGAGTTGACACACAGTGGAACCTCGGTTCTTCAACTTAATCCGTTAAAGACTCGAAAACTAAATCAACTAGGTTGAAAACTAAATAAATTTTTCCCATAAGAAGTAATGTTAATTGGATTAATTCATTCCAGACCCTTAAATGATTGCCTGTTTAAACTTGTATAAATACATACCTAATGTTAAAACCATAGATAAAAACTTTTAATTAAACCAATAATTACTTGAAATAAATGAAAAAATGATGTTGCCATTCCACACTCTGTAGCGGGATCAGAGACGCGGGCACCTCTATCATCATTTCCTTTTAAGCTCCATTGTGGTTCTCACAACTTTTCCTTTTTGGCATGATGCTATCACTAACCTTCTTAGGATCCATGATGGCTTATTTAAAAACAAAATAAGTCCAACAAAAGCAACTAGAATATTGTAATGTAAAATATGAAAATTCGTATTGCCATCAATTTGAATAATGGGAAAATTGTAATATAGCTTATACTAGGGTTGCATGATATCGTACCGTAATTATTTGAAATATATTGCATAAACAAAAACGGAGATAAAATTTACCCAAAATTAACTAGAACTTGTGTCAACAGTCAAAAAATTATACTAAGATTACAGGGCTTTAGATTATGGGCATAAAATTTCTTCAGATGCTGGCTTTTCGGTACTATACTTGGGTAATTTCTTACGCTCACAAAGCGTACTGTGACTCCAAAAGCTAGTAATCATATAAATTTGGCAAATTTGTTTAATAAACGTTTCAGACTTTAAACTGCAAAAAGTACCGCCACACCACCGATGTCTATCATTGCAATATGTATTCAGTAAAATTTGTATTTAGGGCAAATGGCCCAGCCTTAGTCAAACCCATTCCCTGGAATGAACAGCAAGGCAGTCAGAGAGAAAAAAAACTATCAATAAAATGTGCTATTGCCCTTTTGTAGTATTATGCCCTACGACACAAAAATGTATTAAAATTAGATTTCATTTTGCTGTCCATTCAATTTGTTGCCGTTTTCCACCTTCTGAATCTGTTTAAGATCGATTCTAAGAAATTTTTGAAGCAAAAAATGGAGCATTGAAGCAAAGAAATAATGACTTGAATTATATTGAGCAAATTACCAGCATCGTTTGATATTAAATAGCTGTGATGAATTATTTTGCGTATCGCCCAGCCCGAAGAATACAAAAACAATCACATGCATCTGATCGTGCAATCAGGCTTTTAAAAGCCTACCGTTAGGCAGCCGGGGTCCAGCACAGTTGGCCAATGAGACATCCCTGCTTCCACACCGATGGACAGGCTCTGGGTGTGCCTGGGACCCCAGAGCAGGGCTCTGCAGTGTGGGCAGTGAAGGAAGGTGCAGGCAGTGATTCGTCGCTGCAGACAAGTCCGACGGGGGCGGAGGTGGAGTGGAAGGCAGAGACACCTTGACTCGGGGTTCTGGTGGAGCAGAGCCATGGGTATCATGGAGACTGTAGATGTGGCCAGGGGAAGAGCGAGACAGGGGCAGCAGACCAGCTGACAAGGGACAGGAGAGGCTGCGGGGGGGCCGCTGTGGACTACTGGGGCTGCAGGTGGAGCAGGAACCGGAGCTGGGAGCTCCCTGCTGCCGCACGGGTGAGTGGCTGCCCAGCGGGGATGGGCGGGCCGCATCAGGGGCCCTCCTCCCGTACACATGGCTGACGTAGTCGCCCAGCAGGGGGCGCAGTGGCTTGACCTGTGGCTTCCCCAGCTGCTGCTGTAGTGTGAAGGGCTGGATAGGCAGCGTGGTAGGGCGTTGGTCTTTACTGTAGCGTATGACATCTGAGGAGCCCCCTGAGCAGGTTAGCAGAGCAAGCCGTCATTATACGAAATGGCATTTCAGTTACGTCACTTTGAAGGTACAAAGGCCGAGGGAATTCCTCATATGTATCATTTCTCATATCTAAAAATGTATAACCACAACTTAATTAATAAATCTTTAAAAGGTTATCCCTAATACATCATTTTATACATAAAAAATACACATGTAAGGGTTAATGCAATCCAAGCCATGCAATATACATTTTTAAACATATGACTGTGGAGCAAAGAGATACAAATGTGTGTGTGTGTGTGTGTGTGTGTGTGTGTGTGTGTGTGTGTGTGTGTGTGTATATATTCAGCCACTGTTTTACTAATTAACCTTTATGTACCTCCAGGTTAGCACAACATATTTAGCTTTTTTACCTATTATTAAAACCGGACTTGATTAGGCAGGTTAAACAGAACTGTAAAGTATAACATTATGTGGACTACAAGTGCATTAATCAGTAACATTGCTTTAAAATTATAATTGCATATTGAATTACTGCTGTTTGTCGCCTTGTCGGCACTACATGTACGTTTATGTAAAATTAATCAACACAATTCAGATTCGACAATTAGGCAGTGCTCTGGTATAAAAATAAAAATAAACAATTATTTATAAAAGTCCAAAGAAGATACAGCTCACAGAAGCTCCCAGCACTGGGAGAGCCGGCGTGAACATAAATCAGGATCCGTGTTAAGGGCCCAGCAGACACTCGTACGCTTTCGGTTTCATTTAAATAGATGGACACTTTAACTTATTAAATGGTGTAACAGTAAGGTATGGCAGGGTCTGTACAAACGTAATCAGCGCGAGTGAATGCAGAACAAGCCTGAAGCCAAAGATCGCATTTCTTCATGACTGCGGAGAAGTCGAGCTGATGACTCAGTTTACTGATCTCCCTGAAATGGCTTTGAGCCCAGCTGCAATATCAGTGACACAGCTAATACCAGCTCCTGATTCAGCAGCCATTATCATGGCTCTTATACATACATTTTCATTCCTCAATAGTCCTCCTCCCCATTAAAAATCCCTTATCTAGGTCCCTAACAAACATTTACAAACTAAGTAAACATCCTATTCACAGCTGGTACTTTTGTCCCTCATTCCCCCCCAAAAGAATGACAAAAAAATCAAATTATTTATCCTGTGACAAGATGCTTAAATGGGGAATCTAAATGATGAAAATACAGACACAAACAAGTCTGGGTGGTCTGAAGCTCAGGTGTACACAGGACCTTAGCTCACGTGTTTACACTGCATTCTTTGCAAAACTGGATATTCCCCAGTTTGGTCGATACCCTTCTTTGCCATGTCCTTGACCTGTGTGTCCGTCCAGTAATTCTGAAGGGAAATTCATCCAGATACCAGCACCAATACCATTTCAGGATTTACACCACAGGTCTGCAGAATTGAAGCATAGGGGGGCGTACTACTCTTATTTTTCATTGCCATACCAGAGAGAGAGACTAAAATTCAAGCCCACTGATGAAGTGATGGCAAATGGAAACACAACTGTAAATGAGAGTGGTATTGTCCATTGACACCAATGACAGGAGACGGAGGTGATGCTTCTCCTCACCTTCAGCCGTGGCCCGAGCCTCACTGCTGCTCCAGTCCACGTCGCTCAGCTGGCAGCGTGTCTGAAGCGCCGTATCATGGCCAGTCTGGCTGCAGCAGTAGCTGAATGGCAGCGGAGGCAGGCTCCGGCTCTTTCCCAGCTGGGGCAGCTCTGGGATTGGGGAGAACTCCTGAGAGGACTGGGAATTAGTGGAGGAGGCCTCGGTGCTGGATTTCAGGAAGGGGGAGCTGCCGCTGGTCGCGGCCCCGCTCCTCCTTTTGCTGCGGGCTATTTCGGCAAAGGAAGTGACACGAGGAGGTACCGGAGGTGAGGTTGGCAAGGCTCCCTCACTGAGGCGGACAGGGCAGCTCAGCATGCGCTCCAGGGAGGCGAGGCTGGTACCGGACGCCCGCGTCAGATCCAGGTCCTGGTCATAGCTGCGAGAGCGGGGACGGCCCACACGGCCAGCTAGCGGGGGGGACACGTTGACATACACCTGGCCTTCTATCGTGGCCTCTTCCGGCTGCTTGGTCTCGTCCGGGTCGTCCTCACACTGGCAAACAACCACAATCAATGGGCGAACAGGAAAGTCTCATTTTAACCAATCAGCACATTGGGACAATTAGCAATTACAGCTGTTATGTTAGCTGCAAACAGAGACCTGAGACCTGGGACGTAACTTTCTTTGGAGGGCCATATGCAAGCTTCACAAATGTAAGCAGGGGCCACGTTTAATCATTATTTTAATGCCCCTACAAAAAGAGACATTAGATTTTACTTTTTTTTTTATTTTGAAATTACATTCACAAATCATGAACTTGACTTCTACATTAATTATTTAATCAAAGAAATCTGTGGGCAAAAATCTGTACATCTCCACCAATCTGAACACATCTGAATATGCACACGCACACACAGTATTTATCAATTAAAAATGGAATACAAATAACATAAAGCAGAGAAAAATACCCAATGTTTGTGCAAAAGGCCTCCTACTAACATTTAATTTGGACTAAATTAAAAATTTTAAATAACGTTTGCTGAACGTTCCCAATGGCTAATCTTATAATCGCTTACAAACCAATTAAAATATTTTTCAAACCAACAAAGTATGAAAGTCCTCAGAATCTAAGATACACCAAATCAATGGAATGTGATTTAAGCTTTAGGAACTTATCTGTTAGTAAGTCTGCTAATGGGACAGCTTTCTGCAGAATAACAGGCACATCTGCGACATTATTCACAATAATTAATGACAACATTAATTATACTTTTTTTGGATATGAGAAATAATATATATATGAGGAATTCCCTCTGGATTTACACCTGCAATGTTATCTAGGTATCTGACATAAGGACATAAGTTTGGTTTCAGCGCTGTTAGTGATCAAATCAGTCCTGAACCCTCCACCCCCTAAACACAAACCATGCTCCTACAATATTGGTAGGGACACCTCCCTACTATCCACACCCAAATCTTCGCACTAGTGACAATCATATATCTGACCTTCATGTATGATTTCACACCCCTTCCGTTCCCTCATGTACCTGGGACTGGGGTTCCTCCACTCCCTGCCCGTCCTCTGCAGGCTGCCGGAACAGGTAATACTCTGTGGGCTGTGCAGGACTGGCCCGGCCGGGATCCTCGGAGCAGCTGGCGATGGAGGAAGCAGCGGGACTAGGCGAGGACTGAGACGACAGGTCGCAGGTCACCAGCTTGTAGTAGTTCTGTGTAGCCAAGACCAACCGCGCCCGGCTCTGCAGGCACGAGGTCAGGTCACAGGCCTCAGAGGTAGGGGCCTCACATGGCGGGTGATATGAGTTGCAATTGGCATCTAGGGCAGGTGGGGGGGAAGGGCAGCCACAGGGAGCGGGGTTGCTGCCTTGGGGTTCGGCTGGCGAAGCGTGCAGATCCAGATAGAAAGCCCCACTGGGCTCGGAAGTCGAGCTGCCGCAGGAGTGTTCTGCTGAGGCGTTCAGGTTCAGCGGCTTGGCGGGAACCGCGTTATTCATGCGGTTATACATGGCGCTGAAGCTCACTAGTACGCCGTCCGAGCTGTTGCAGGATGAGTCGCTGGCGTAACTGGGCTGGTTCTCCGAGATCAGCGCGGATACACTGCCGCCACCGCTACAGCAGCAGCAGCGCTGGGGGGGCACTGTGCGTTTCACAAAATCTTCCTCCTCTTCCTCCTCACCCCATTCCTGTTCGCCGCAGTCCATGGACAGCGTGGAGCCGCTGCTGCCATGCCGGCGTTGGCAGTCCAGGCCAAAGAGGTTAAGGCTGTCCAGGCGGGAGGTGGCCTTCATTGGGCCCAGGTGGCCCATGTCTGAGGGCCATGTGCCAGCCGAGAGAGGCGCCCGTGCGTAGCCCGGCCCATGCAGCCGGAAAGGCAGTGGCTCCATGCCATTGTCCAGGCCGTCGCTGGAACTGTTATGTAGATGGAAAGAGCAGTCTTCCAGGTAGCCGCTCAGGTCGTCCCCATCATCATCTTCTGCATCTTCCTCATCCTCAGCATCGAGGAGAAAGGGATTGTGTCGCAGCGGATTGCCCTTACCTCGGTGGTGGGGGCGAGGCCGGGGAAACTCCTCAGAAGCATTGGAGGTGAAGGAGGAAGAGTCACTGACAACGCTCCCGCCGCCACCACCGCCGCTCCCCTTACCGCCACCACCGCACCCTCCCGCACAACTGGAGCTACTGCTGCTGGACGTCTGGATGAGGCTGCTGTACACCAGTGCTTCCCGGTGGAGCACATCCCGCTCGGGAAGTGAGGTGGTGCGGGTGAGACCCAGATGCTCGGGGGAGCCAAAAGGGTTAGTGTTCCCACCTGGACTGCAGCACTGGCGCCCCTGGACCTGGCAGTGCACCAGGGGGAGGTGATGCACGATAAGTGTCTCCCCCGATAGCTTGGGGGGGCTGTCCATTGTCTATCCTGGGACTAGGTTCAGTGTACTCAGGTAGTCAAAATGAATATGCTGATCCAAGACAGACTTTAGTTTAGACGGCCAACACCAGGACCTGGACTACGAGGCCCCGGAGAAAACAGACAGCAGAAAATAGTGCTTATAGTAGAATCACCGCATCCCAAGAGAACCATCTGAAAAAGGGAAAGAAAACAACATAATCAAGAAATTTTCAGCCTTTAAAACTAATACTACCACTCCAGCCAACATATATATATACGGTTATAATATACAATAAACATGTGCCCATTTTATGTTTGACACTATTTGTGAAAATGGAGATGTCAAATAATTCAAAAATCACAATGGATTTGCAAACATTTCTCTAGTCTAGTGACACCCATCTTATAACGGCCTCACCTCCAAGCACCCAGTTTCGAAGAGAATCTAAAAATAACAAGTCTTTCTTTGTTAAAGACCAAGAGAAGGTCGCCTGAATAGGCACAGAATAAAAAATGAATTCCACTAATTTGCACGGCAATGGTGTCAAGGTTCACCGTTTTTTCTGAACATAAACAAGATATGTGACTCCATCCATCCATCCATCCATTTTCCAAAGCACTTATCCTACTGGGTCGCGGGGGGTCCGGAGCCTATCCCGGAAGCAATGGGCACGAGGCAGGGAACAACCCAGGATGGGGGGCCAGCCCATCGCAGGGCACACTCACACACCATTCACTCTCACACGCACACCTATGGGCAATTTAGCAACTCCAATTAGCCTCAGCATATTTTTGGACTGTGGGAGGAAACAGGAGTACCCGGAGGAAACCCCACAACGACATGGGGAGAACATGCAAACTCCGCACACATGTGACCCAGGCGGAAACTCGAACCCGGGTCCTGGAGTTGTGAGGCGACAGTGCTAACCACTGCACCACCATGCCGCCATGTGACTCAGTCTTCCTTATTGTTGCAGTGCTGTCTTGAGTAAATGTAAAAGGACATTTTGGCTTTTTTTTTTTACTTAACTTTTAAAACCAGGTATTTTGTACTTGAATAGTATTTTACTGAATGACCTTTACTTGAGTAATATTTTGGTGTGGTGTCTGTGCTTATAGCCAGACCTTTCGACGTCGATGGCATAATGCCGTTTCATTCATTCTTTGACCTAATGACCTTCTCTCCTAGTTTTAAGGTTCTTGGTGATTTAATGACTGAACAAAACAAACACAGGTTCTGTGGGAGATGAGAATTGGGCATTTCTACTAATCATTTTCAGCAGTAATGGGAGGATAAGACCTGAGCTCAGGGCAGGAATGGTAACATGGAACAGACAGCAAGGGGACCTTTTAATGAGGTACCTGAGTGACCAGAACTGCTCCACTTACTGCAAAAGTTACTACTGAACTCATCTTCATGATTCTAGAGTTTGTCTTTCTGTTTTATTGCATTAAATCAGAATAATAAAATTATAGCACAAAAGATCCACCATCGTCTGTTGACCACCTCGTCCAGTAATAACGTCCAAGATGTGGGTCAGTAATTCATAAAAGGCAACATAAGCTCACCATCTGATTCCAGGTGTGACGATGATGTATTTACCGTAAATGAATGAATCCTATAGAAGCAAAGAGCTGTCGGTAAGAACTACAACATGGGTAGCATGGTGAGTAGCCTGATGCTGAATTACGGCAGGGCAATATTGACCAAAAATCATATCTCCCTATTTTTAGGCGGAATATCGATACATAATATATACACTGATGAGCAAAAACCTTTGTAACCACCCTGATCTGCAGCAAACAATGTTTTTTGTGGGAATCTGTACAGCATCATAACTGAAACTCTTGCACTGTATGCATCCGGGAAAAAATACTATAGCCCTTGATTCATCTTTGCTTATACTATCCCGCTGTTTGGGTATTAAAATAGCACATGAGTTCACACAACCAAGGAAATAAGAATGCAGCATGACTTTAAAATTAACACTAATGCATTAACTTTGATAGCCTTCATTTCAATATAATAAAAGTATATCAATATAAACAGTATTGTCTCATCCTATACTGTATGCCATTTGATCGTATAGCGATATACCGTAAAAACTCAATAACCCTGCAATCCAAGTTTGAATCACACCTCCTTCCTGCCTGTGTGGAATCTGCATGTTTTCCCTGTGTAACATGTGCTTCTTCCTCCAGTCCAAAGACACGTGGTTCAGCTAAACCGTATCTCTAAGCTGGCCCTAACGTGAGTCCCATCCAGGCTGTGCCTTCTGCTGCCCCATGACCCTGCACAGAATAAGCAGATAGAAGATGGACGAAAGAGGTAAGATCATTCGCAGGGGTGGCTGGATGCAGAACTCAGACACACGGCTTTGAAAGGTTTGACTAGAAGAATACTACTGCAATGTTACTGCACCATATTTCAGAAATTTAGTCTGAAGGTCTAGAAACAACAACTATACATGCAGGATGATCTCATGCAATAAAGAATGCTTAATAATGTAGATATCACTTACAAAAGGCAACCACCCCTTCTACAGGAGAAAACTATAGGGAGCATACTATAACTACACCAAGCAAAACTTGTTTTTGCCCACACATTACAGACAAAACAAACAAACCACAATATCCAGACAGAAAAAGCTCCTCCCTGTCTAATGGTACTGTGAACTTGCCAAGAAACATGATGCAATACGCTTTAACCCACGCAGCTGGGACTTAGATAAGGAGCCGCACCATACAGTCACACTGCAGTGAATCCTAACACAAGCCACCGCTAATTTAGGCTTTTTGACATGGATACATGAAAGGGTCCATCAATCAGGCGATACCCCTGGAGTTCGCTGACACGTGCATCCTCCAGCATAGAAACAGCGCAGGTGCTCAGGAAACACTAACCATCTTCACACAAGGGCATCACCCCTTGACGCCCACAACAGTATTCAGTTCAAAATCTAATTCTAGGCACTGTAAAACAGATTCTCACATTTCAGTGCCAGCTTTTCACGGCTGACCTATACTGTGAAAATAACATCCCTTCCATGAATCCAGAGGCACCTCCCTCCACCAGCCTGTTAAAAAGCTCACAAAGCCAGGGGCGTCTGGGGGAGGGGGGAGCGGTGCGTAGGAGAAGGAACAACGAAGCTGTCACCCTCCCCCTCTAACACAGGACCCCATCGTCTCGGCCCACTGTTAGCGAGAACCCTCTTTGTCCGGAGCACTCCAGGTGAGCTGAGGCACGATTCTACAGCTGCACGAAGTCTGTGCCTCTGCGTCAGGCCTTTCTAGCTTAGTCAGTCTGCCTCTGCACAGCAGCCGGAGCACTGCAGAGGAAATGCGCATTCTGCTGCACGGCGGCCTGGATTGCAGACATGTGTCCGCCCGCACGCACAAACACACGCTCCGGCACACATACCAGGGCGATCGAGATGCTCTCCTCTCACTGTCCAAACAGCCTCGCTGCTTTCTTTATTCCTGCGGACGAGGAGCTGGGCCGCTCCCACAAGCCCGTGGCTCTATAGCAACAGCATCACTGCTCGCACTGAGCATGCCCGGTGATTCGGAACATGCCAACAGATCAGAAAAGGGGGGGAGGGGGTGCTTTCCCTATCAGCATAAGAGCTGAAAAAAGGAAGCCAGACAGAGACACAGATGGGGAGACTGCATAGGTTGGAAATGAAATACAACAGTAGTGGAGGAGGATAAATTATTAATATAATTATGTAATGATGTACATAAACATATATACATAATTACAGGGAACATAAAGCAAAACACCTTCAGTTTCAGTAAAAAGGGTTGCCATGTTCATATGGTCTTGAGCATCAGGATTAAACATTATATATACATATACCACACCAGCAAAAATATGAGTACCTCTGCTTGAAATCTATATTTGAAATAATTAACAATCATTTTAACTCTAAACATTTGTCTATTGACAGTGAATCTTTTTAATTCCTGTTGTTTTTTTTAGTCCACAAAATGTGAAGCATTGGGTCCAACTGTCATGTTTTTACAAGGTGCAGAGACTGTGAACGTGGTTTTTCTACACGTGCTATGGATGTGGCAGCGATATGGTCTGGGGCTGCATTGCCGGTGATGATTTGCTGGTAAACCAAATCCAGGGCATTTGAAGAATGACCTGCTGTTCCATCAGGATTACAGCTGTAGCCTCAGAAAGATAATGACCAATAGCACATCTCAAGAACTAGGCGAGAACTATCTGGTGAACAAGTAATGTTATGGACAACTCAAGCTAATGACCTGGATAACTCAGTCTCCAAACTTATGCAGAACAAATAGGAGGATCAGGAATCAAAGCATCACAAAAACCCACTACAAATGGGAAGACATGCCAGACGATTTCCTTTGGAGACTCATGAAGTAAATGCTTTGTGCTGGTAAAGGCAAATTGGGCAATTTTGAAGAATCCAAAAATTAGAGATCATTTCCCACATCTCCCATACTGTGTGCTATTTAATTTTTAAGTATTTGCAAGTATTTGTGGAGGACACTTTGAGCTAAGACAGGACTTGTAAAACTACTATTTTAATAAAAAAAAAAAAAAAAACCTGCTGGATGTCACTTAAGCACTGAATTCATGCTGTGTGCTGAGTGGTCAGTGTCTTATAATCATGCACTCATGCAATCAGGTGCCTCTAATATTAATGTGAAACAACTGGATAAATCTTTCAATCAAGGAAACAAACCTATCAACCTGAAATAGCTCAAAGTGTCCTTCCAGACATGGGTTATCAGATCACCCTACTGCTACTCTTTGTACACACTACACTAAACTACATTATGTCACACTACCATTTTCTCAGACTTTCATGGAGCCTAGCTAGAGGGGGAAGGGGGCAGTTCTAGACCAGACATGGAATCCCAAGTGACCCAAACACAGTTGAACTGTTGGAAAGAGACAGTTCAGGACAATACCAATCGGTTCCCTGTTTCACACAGCTGTACTGACACCGGACCATTTAAACAAGTTAATCAAAATGGAAACAGGGGTTAACAAAAAAGTTCCTATTTATTATAATGCCTTTCATGGAAATTGTTACCTACAGAATTGGCAACTCATCAGAGCAGATCTGCTCCAGAAATCCTTTTCCTAGCCTTTTAAAAAATAATGGCCACTTCTCTTAAGAAATACACAAACGTAGACTAAAAGTGACACTCTTAAATGTGGGAATACCTTCTATATGACATGGCAGCCCCGAGGGCTGATGGGAAGGCTTCTTTTAAACTGCATAAGCCCAGCACAGCAAGGTAATCAGCTAGACGGCCCTGTTTACCTCCAGCGCACAGTAAGCAGCCAATTATCCTAATCTCTCGCCTGACTTATTTGGATCTGCATATAACATGTCCTCTGCACCAAGTACAGCTTGAGTCCTGCATCAATGTACACATAAAGTCTGCTGTCATGTAACTGGTTAGAAAAAAAGGCAAAAAATAATAATAAAAATAAAAAATTGAAAAAAGGCTTGTATTTTAGGAAATAAAACCAGTTTCCATAAATAGTTTTGGAACAAAACACTAAAAAGAAAATCGAGCTCCTGAAAAAAAAAATCCTTAATTTTCTCGTTTGTGCATATCGCTGATGTATACCTTTTGAAAAGACATAGTTTCTTAGTTCTTACATATTAAAATCTACAAAGATGGCAAGACTCTCTCATATTTCATGAAGATTTATAATGAAATTAAACAAAATCCCAGATCCATAGAAACTGTTGCAATTGCTGACTCAAAGTGGATTACAACTAGTGCTGTGAGAAATGTCAACCAGGCCATCAAAGGTGAGGACCAGTCATTATAAAATCTACTTCAAATCAGCATGTATATACAATCACCCCCCTTTGGTTGTTATAAAGAGACTTTGCCTGGAACTAGATCTTCACCACCACAGCCCCATACATACACAAATCAAGAAATGAAATAGCCTGATTCTCCTATGCACCCATATGTAAACTGGTAAACAAAATGCAGTACGATGCAGCATCATAATACAAGCAAAGGTGCTGATGCTATGTCCTGTTCCAGAACACGCACACAGAGAAGCTGCTAGGCAGTAACTGTCACGACTAGTATAAACTTGGCCAAGCAACAGAAATAGCACCAGCAACTTGTATAATGTAGCTAGCATAATGTTCTTATTATAAGTCAGCTGCAAACTGGATGATATATTTTGTAATAACAAGCATATGAAGCATTTATACTGCAACATGGCAAAAAATATATATCATATATTATCAAATATATAATATAATGCAGACCTAGAGTTAAATGTGAATAAATATTTTAAAGCCTGGCCCCATGAGAGATAAAAGTCTGAGAGATAAAAGTCGGTTTCTGGCATTATTGTAACAGAGACTCTCGTTACTTACTGCTTCCAATATACAATGGCATGTCTGAGGGAATTCTTGTATTGTTAATAATAGCGGTAGCCATGATGACTTAGCACAGATTGGACCAATTCCGTTAGTTAAAGGAGTTCAAAATACTGTTTTTTTTTTAAAAACATGTAAATGAAACACCATTATATAAATGAACACCTGTTACTGTATTTACCCCTTGTCAAGGTCACAGGAAGGCCTGATGCGAGTATTGGGTATCAGTACATCCCTGGGGGCAACTCTAGTGGCAGGCCCAAGGCGATATTATGTCAGGGGAGCCAGAATCTCTAGCTATGCCCCTGCCCACTGCAGAAAAATAACTAGAAAGGGGGGCTATTGGAGCGACAGTACAATTCCTTGGACAGTCTCATCAACCGCTCTTCCCATCTAATCCCTACTCCTCGCACACTGATCAACCTGTACAATTTATAGAAGTACTGGATGGATCAGCCAGAAATGTGAAAGCCATTCCTAGTTGAGATATGTATTTCTTTGTGTATAGCTTAATGTCCATGTCTTAAAATGTCATTTATATTATTCATACAGTATGTTTAAGTATTTATATTCTATTTATTTCACCTTTACTCATTAACCACAAAAAAAGTGTAAGGTTTTATATTATTACCTACCAGTACTTAAAATATGCCTGTTGTACGACAGCTACAGATACAGTATCCATAATCTAAAGAGGTTAGGGCTTTTGAAGGACAAACTGTCTCTTACACATTGGACATGGTAACTTACCAACTGCACAAGCTCTGAGAAGGGAATTCAGATTCAGGAATTAATGTTACTGTTTCCTTTTGTATCTGTCAGAATGGGCTATTCCCCATTCTTTGTTGAGCCTGAATTACAGTAGGTAAGTAGGGTTATGACCCAGTTTCGAATGGTTGTAGTTATCTCAGTAATCTACCTTTAGACATAACCAGAAAACCAAATATTTGTCTTCTTTTGCATTTCTTCTGCTTTTACAAACAATATAGGCTGCATTCAACTGATTATCGGGCCCATATTTACAAATGGAAAAGGTATAAATTTAGCTGTTTTATTTGAAGGTTCATGACTGAGGCAACTGTAAACAGTAGTAATAATTCCACCTGCATAATCAACCTTCATCTTGGCTTGACAGAATAACTTCAATTCAACCAACCCACATCACACTTAAATATATTTAATCTGACTAGTTACTGTACTCAGTTAATGCAGGCAACAACATGCTGGTTCATAACAGAGACCTGATCAATGAAAGAGAGCAGCGTTCCAGTAATAGCTGTTTATCAGTATGCGAAGGTCTTCAGTTCTCAATGGATGAAATGAAGAACACTGACTTCAAGGGCTTTGGGGCACGTTGCCTCGTAACAGCCGCTGTGGGATACCGTACACTCTGCTGCTTCAGTGCAGACAATTTCCATCAACTTTACAATGGTCTCCTTGTTTAATAAAAAGCTGGGACAGTTGCTTATCAGTGTGTACTAGAATGAGAATGAGTCTAAGAAAAAAATTGTGAAAAGTGTCCATGGAGTTGTTCATGACTGACAAAGCTGGAATCACAGACACGGATGCAGCTGGGTCGTCATAACAGTGGCGTACGTTCCCACTCCCAGCTTTCTGCCCTGCGATCTAAGAGCGGTGGAATGGTCTGGAGTCTGAGTCAGCATTCCACCACCATGAACGAGTCCTTTGTATACAGCACTGGAAAAATCCAAGTGTAATGGACTACATCCAGTCTACATCTAACGTACCGAGGAGCAAAGAAGTATAAAGAACTGCTGATAGGCAAACTGTAAAACATTACCAACTATTTGAAAGAAATTGACTGAAGCTACTAGGGATAGGAATAAACACTCGAGTACCAAAAAGTGCAAATCGCATACTCAAAAGTCTACTCGAGTACTCAACCGTGAAAGCAGAAATATATTAGAATATTTGTGCATTGGAATTCAAATCCCTTTTAATACACTCAAAAAAAGTAGCCGAAAATAAAGTGTTACATACTACATGCAATACAATTTTGATGGGAAAATCAAAATGCAGTTAAACTGGTGCAGGGTTGTATGTACTCTCTGATTGGGTAAGAAATTTAGGGTAGGTAGCACACTACCAGACCAGCTGCAACGTGGTCACACACTTCAAACAACGTCCAGACAAAACAAAATTAAACAAGTCAGCAAGAACGATCTGTCACATACGTCAAATGATGCCGCTTCCATATTCGTTCTATGTCACACCACAAACCTAGAGGGCGCAGAATGTTTTTGATGCAGCAAACCCACAAACAGAGTGCAAATAAACATACTGTGGCTAGTGTATCAGTCATTTAATAAAGGAGATGACATATCTTTCAAAATGGAAGTTGCTATCTTTATTACAGTAAGTCATTACTGCTTTAGTACCAGTGGCACAGATGAGAAAACCAACAATTTGCACAACAGTTACAGTTACACGCTAATGAAACACACTATACGGCAAACATTACATGGTTATGACATTTACCATTAACATAAATCCATGAATACACATTAATTTACACTATTTACAGATATGCGAGCTGTGGCGCAAAGCATGCCGATAACTGCATAATTAGGCATGCTGACCAACCCCACGGTGTCACATTAATGTCAGCCAATCCTGGACTGTGGGGAGGACCAGAACAAATGAAAAAGTTTGCCAGGGGGACCCGACACAGGTGATGCACCGAAACACTGATCACCGGAATGATTTCCGCTCATACCACGTCATATTGCTGAAACGTTGATTCTGTCAGTTTCAATTGAAGTGTACCACCACCTTAACCACAGTATACATTTCCACAGATCTCTCCCTCTGCAATCATGCCTCAACTGCCCCCTCCCCCAAAGTACTCATCAGTATTTTGGGTACTTGAGCATTAAAAATGATTATATTTCATATCCTTAAAAGCTCTTCTTATGTACTTCCATGAGACACAGCTTCCCTGACTCAGACACCATAAGGATATTTACGCATTGCTAATGTAAGCAAAGGAATCCATCATGACAAAGAGGGTTGGAGATGACCCTCAAGGACTTGACAGCTTTGATTAAGGATCCCAGGATGATGCACAGAACCTGACATTTTTTTCAAGTGCAGACTTGACTCAATTACCCAGGTGTAAAATAAGCTACTGTCATATCTTGGCACAAGTTGTAGTTCAAGTGTCTATCCCATCATTAGCTGCATATACACAATGTTTTCACTATTTTGTCCTTTTTACATTATGTAGTCGTGACTGAAACTGTCATTCTCTTTGCAATGCAAACTACAAAGAATTATGAGTGTGTTAACTTGCTTAAAACTGTGACTTTTTCATTACTATTTCATTAAACTGGGCAATGAACTGAGAATATTAACTGACAGATAAGCAGGAATCAGACGAGGCTTGTTTAAATAAATTATCTGTACAGTCCAGCTCAAAGCCGCATTAAGAATATACGCTGACTCAAATGTAATTCCAAGCTTCTCACCATGTCTGCATGGGAAATGATTCCATTATGTTCAGTTAAAGGACAAAATAGACTACTGTATTTCAATTGCAAACTTTGTCCCTGGTGGGTTAAAATGGTTTCCCCCTATAATAGTTACAACGGATACCACAGTTAATCCCCTGGCTAATACAACAGGGGGATATATATATATATATATATATATATATATATATATATATATATATATATATATATATATATATTATTGTTTTTCATTCAAGATTTGCAAGACATACCGAAATTTTTACTACTGATCAGCCTAAATAATTTTGCGATTTTACCATAGCCCACCTAGGTATTAAAAATGAATAGGCCTACATGTTAAGATTCTGCACAGAATTATTTTTCATAAAAGCACTATACAAAAAAATACAATGTCTAAGAAGACCCAATCCAGTAAGATCATCTGAAGCTTGGGAAAAGTGGAATCAATTTTACAACTTAATCGGGGAAAAATAATTCCAAAGCAGGTTTTGCATGATTTTTAACTCACAACCATACAATCTTGGGAGAGAGAGTCAGGCATCCACCAAGGTGTCACACGCATACCGCACATACCTTTGATGTGTGAACTTGTTCCGTTTTTAATTTAGGAAAAAAGCAAATATGAGCTGCACAAGGCAAGAGCTTGAAAAATATACCTGTATCTTCGGCTTGCGGCTTCACTCCATGAATGTCACGAAGGTCTTTCCATGCAAGGACGCCCGTTCATGCGCACTCTTATTGTCTGATGCTTACTGGACAACTACAATCACCCATTTCCATTTAATATCACCCATCAATCCAGATACATCATATTTATATTCTGTTATATATAGTCCATATTTTAACCGTACTCATCCTTTACCAAACCGCACAACAACGGCAAGGTTTAAACGGATGCTCACGTTTTACTTCTTTCACAAGTGATCTTAGCCGATCGTGCCATTCAATGTCTAAAGCCCATGTTTAGAGATCAGATCACAATCCACTGATAAACATTTTTTTATTGTATAGAAAACCGAAATCACATTTACGGTCCACGGGATACGGCGAATGCTGGCGTCTACCGGCAGACGGTGAAAAAGGAGAGAAAAAAATATACATATACATCCCTCACGCCATAAGGACACTGCAAATGTCAGCAAGGGAAAAAAAATAAATAATATATATATATATACATAAAATGTAAGAAGCTTCATTACCTTGCACTGTGCCAGAGAAGAGGGTATAAACAGCGTTTAGTTTAGCCCTATTAGCCTCAGGGGGGTTACGCGGCTAGCCCTGTTAGCCTAGCTACCGCGCAAACGGACACAAAATAACGGGATACAGCCGTGGGGACAGAACACCAGGCGCCCCCCTGTCCCACCACCATTCAGTAAGTCAGACAGGCGCACCATTTACACCATACATTAGGTAACAAAAGCCGCTTTAAACTCCCTCGTCGGGTCACATACACTTGCACCCTTCAGGTCTGTCGCAAAGCCGCATCCCTCTTACCCGCATCCATAAATGGCCGCACTTACATTACAGGTCCGGGGCGCATTTAGTCGAATGACTTTTAATTCTGGTGTCAGTAACATCCAGTTGTTTTTTTATGGTGGCTGGAAGCAAAACGACAGAAATGCATTTTTATTCGCCAGTGATGGAAAAGCGAGCCTCCTGGCAGCATAGCCGGAGCCAGGGTTGGGCTGCACTGGCGCTGGTGCGTCACAAGTCCTCCTCCTCCGTGGAGTTCGTCCCCCCTGGCTTCCCCTCCTGGAAATCTTTATCCTTCTCGGCATGATCTTTATTCATCATTTTAGAGCTGCATTATATCCAAGTAAACACATTCTACAACCGTGTTAATAAAAACATCAAGCATTTATTTTGCATATAACATTTCTTTTTATCAAAATCGGTGCAAGATTTATAGTCTGATACATTTGGATATTACAGCCAAAATAAAGCACTGATTATGCCAAAACAACACAATGACATTTGAACATAAACAAATGCGTCAGAGATAAATAACCCAGTTAACGCCAGTTTTCTTAAGTTTACTCAGGAATACCATATTTCTAGGCATATTTATTGCATTTCTGTTTGATATATGACTTATATTAAATGATAATTAAAGGTAACGAAAGTATCCTCAAAATATGCCGTTTCCTGTCTGTGTATAAGCACTTTACTGAATTTGCAAAGGAGTAACTGACATACATATTTTCTACGCAATATGGACATATGTAATGAACAACTGTATTAACACGCATTTGTGATCTATTTGGTCTTGCCTAAAAGTATTTCAGTATTACCTTAATGCATAGAGAAGGTAATGGGGGGAAACGTGTCTGACATTTTGTCATGATTTTGGTCCCTTGAAAAAATAAGTGCTTCAAAATCTGAGTGATTGATCAAGCCACAAACTGCTGGATTCTCACTACTATTATATCTAGGCCTTTAATTTAAAAAATCCTCATTAGAATTTACAAAAAAAATATATTTTACTTTTGTAAACATCAAACCATACTGATATACAATCAACAAAGTTTCTTTGTGTCAAACTATTTACCTAACATATTAAACACAGTTGAGTGACTATTGCATTAACCTATGCAGACTGCAGGTCTGGGAGGTTATAAACCACTGCCTAAGCCAAAGATCTTAAATTCTGTCCTAGAAGGGTCATGCATATGCAATAATGCAATAATTTATTATTTTTTATGTTAGCTCTGTTTGCCCTATACCACGTCATAATGGAATTTTACTTAAGTGATTTTTCAGGAATGCATTAGTCTAAATACTATGTATAACCACTAACTGGCTACAAGGATAGTTAAGATGTATGGATTGAATTTACGATTCCTGAAACAAAAACAAACATGCCTTACACCAATCGGTACCAAGGCTGGTAACCAACTGTGTATGCAAATAAGTTAGACCACACAAAATGATGTTTTAGGCAACAATAATAAATCCATACAACATATAAACATTTTCATAGTACAGTACATGCATATAGAGTCTGGAATGAGCAGAGTCTACCAGTTTGGTATATTTACGGGTAAAAGAACTTGGTGATTCATTTAGCTGGCAATGCATTATTGCACTGACCAGATCAGATTGACATCAAATATTCAACAGATCAAAATGAAATAAAAAATAAACAAAATACTACAATAATGCAACGCATGATTAGTGTTGTTAGTGGCATTGTATTTCTATTCTAGTTATTTAAAAGGCCACAAAGGTCATTCATTAGGATTAATTCCTATCACGAAAATTACAAAATGTTTTGGAGTCAAACTCAAGAAATGGAAAAATTATTTGTAATTTGGTCTTTATCATCCATTGATTTTCAGTAACTGCTTATCTAGTACAGTCATGGTGAGCTGGGAGTCTGTCCCATGAGGCATAGGGTGTATGGCGAAGGGCACCTTGGACTGGATGCCAGTCTATCACAGGGCCCAAACCATGGTAATTTAGAGACACCAATTCACCTACACTTATATTTTTGAACTGCAGAAGGACAGAAGAGTATCGAGAGAAGACTGACACAAACGCAGGGAGGACATACACACACAGAGCCAGTCAGTGTTTTAGCCACAACCCCCACTCACCAAGTCTTTAGTGTCCAGCAAATCAAATATAAAATTCAATTCAATTAATACTATATTATTGGTCATCTCAAATAATATTTAACATGCAATAATAATATCGACACAGATACAACCTGCACCAAAGGGATGAAGTTTTCTTCCAGACACTCATTTGAAAACATGTGCTGGTTCCAGGTACATCATGGAGAATATCCCTCACATCTTTAACACTGGGCAATTCTTTGTGTCTTTAATAAAATCCCTTTTCATGCTGTACTGAAGGTCTTGCTGTCCCACAGACACCCTCTCTGCCGTAGGCGCTACGTCCCACGGGTATCAAACTTGGTCCAAACTGTCTTAGATCCTTTCACACGCCTCTGGAGACCTCACCCACAGCACGGTACATCTGCGGGAGGCTCTCCTGCCTTGCGGAACTTTGCTGCCGGCCAGATGGACTGAACCCACCCACATGGCCGATGGCGGGTCGCCGCAGGAAACGCCTGGAGGTCACCAGGTCACCGTAGCCCTGAGTGTGAGAGAAGGCGTAGCCGGAGCGGCGGGAGCTAGTGCGGCGGAGGCGGGCACGCTTGGGTAACGGGGGTGGAGCTGCCTTCGCTTCTCTCACTTTGAACCTCACCTGCGGAACAAGACGAGGAAGAGGACATATTTGGGAGGAAGTGGTCAATAGTATGGAGAGGAATGTCAGAGCAAAAGCAGGAGGAAAGAAGTGACAGAATATACCGGCAGACAAAACATCACAAGAACTTATTGGTGATCCTCTTTTGGAAACTTCCTTACTACAAAGAAGAATCTGAAAACATCAAGGAACTATTATCAGCACAGCAACAGAACTCAGATCTCAGTCGCATGCCAGTTTAATTCTGCTCCAAAGCCCCTCTGGGCAGGTCTAGTGACATGTGTCACTGTTTTTTCTAGGCCCCTTGTTATCAAGTTCACAGCCAGCTGGAACAGAAATTGGTACATGACTAAGCACACATCTCTCCAGACACTGACCGGCCTGTTTATCATTCGACACACTCATAGACACCACTCAAACAGTCAAGTGACTGAATGTTCTGGGAAAGTCCGTCCTTCAGCCCAGACTAGATCTGACGAATAATATGTCCACTTTTTTATCGGGCTATTGAAGTGACATGCGTTGAATGAACACAGAGTCCTGGCACAGGCGAAGTATGTGCTTCTTTTTATTAATAAATAATTAAAAATAATACAAGAATCAGTATTTTTTTGCTCATTTACATGGCAGGACATTGTACTGAAATTCCCAAAGCCTTCACCTGGATATCTTCAGATCATGACTCTTAAAAAGGCATTTGTTATATCTTAGGTCAGGGGTAGGGAACCTGGTCCATGGAGGGCCGGTGTGGGTTTTTGGGATGACCTCTCAATCAGCCAATAATAAAGCAGCGATTCTCAACTCCAGTCCTGATTCAATCAGTCTATTGGCTGATTGAGAGGCCATCCCAAAAACCCGCACACCGGCTCTCCATGGATCAGGTTCCCTACCCCTGTCTTAGGTTGTTGTTGTTAAATCATAAACTGGAAAACTTTATCTTATCATAAAGGGATATATTCTGAGCTTTAGACTGTGTGGGTTCTCTGGGTTCTCAGAAGGCACGACAGGAAGGGTTTTGTAAGAGAAGTTCATACTGGAAGATCTCACACATTTTGAGATGGGGGAATGAACTGCAGATATCCAATGTCATAAATGAATAAAGATTAAAACTGATGAAAAAATAAAATCCATTCATGCTAACAGGTTCAATTCCTGGCCTGCATAGTATGGGATGAGCCCTCCAGGGACACCCTAACCGACTGATAGGGTCTGCCAACTGTACCCTAGCTGTAAGTAAATGTACCTTTCAAGGTACAGAAATGGACTCTGAGGAACATTTTTGTGCTGTTGGGGTACATTAATGTTGTTTGTACCTTGGGGAACAAAACTGTACCAGGGCTGCAGCCAGAGGTGGACATTTCAGTTCCAGAAAGTAAAAATCCAGTCCAAGATTTTGTTTCAACGAACCACTTGAGTACTCTGTGACTGTGACTCTTCATACATGGTTGGTTGAAACAAAATCTTGGTCTAGATGAAATGTCCAACTCTTTCTGTACCCTTTTTCCTGACAGTGTGCCTGGTTAGTTTTGTTTATTCTTAACACCATGACAGCAACTAGGGTTATATTCATGGCGAGAGTATATGGGTATTAAAGCAGAGCAAAAAGGTATGAACTTCATAAATAACTATCAAATGTTACAAAGAGTTCAAACAATGTAAAATAGATGCTTAAGATTAGCCTCCTACCCTGTCATTGATGGTAGGGCACAGCTGGATGAGCAGGAACCGGAAAGCCACTACCGGAAGTACACACAGGATTGATGTGAGGATGATGGTCAGCCACACGTTGGGCTGATTCAGGGAGTTTCTGGCCGTGCCTGTCGTACATAAAATACTCACGTTAGCACGCCTCATACTAAATGCTATAGATCAGTGTTTCCCAACCCACTCCTTGTCCATTCCTGGGGGGGAGCAAAAATGTGTACTCTTTGGCAGGGAGCAAAAATGTGGACTGTATGGCATGCAGCTGGGAGGGAGCAAAAATCTAGGGGTCCCTGAGGACTGGGTTGGGAAACACTGTTATATATTATTGGAAAATGTGTTAATTCAACCATCTAGCTGATGCAGATCATTAAAAAGTACACAATCTAATGAGGAAACAAACATTACTGAAGCTCAAAATAAGGACATGTCTGCTGTTGAGTAATGACAAGAGGATGCAAGACAAAGGGAGCTCACCGATGAAGGGGAAGGAGGCGGTGAAGATAAGGTACATGCCATTGCTGTACATGGTGAACGTGATGGCAAAGTAAACCGCCAGGCTTCCCCAGAGAAAGAATTGGTTCACTGCTGTCCAGTAAGCGGTGTCCAGCCCCAGCTGAGGAAGGGTGATGTAAAGAGAGCTCTCATAGCCTTTGGCAGGAATGTGCTCCACACAGGTATGTGCAGGCACACGTTTCAAGAGAAAGGTCTCCATATGGGGCTATTTAGAGATACAGTATATACAAGGATGGCCAGTCTTATCTGCGAAGGGACGGTGTGTATGCTGGTTTTTAGGATAACCTTTAGGTCATCTATTCAAACCCCGCTGTGAGGATTCTTCAGCCAATCAGCCCTCAGATTAGGAATTTAATTAGAGACTTGCAGTGAAAACAGGCATTTTTTTAACATTAGAGGGAAAAAAATGTTATTTTTTATATTTTATAGTATATGGAAAATGAAATGTATACGTAAGTTAGTTTTGCTGGGAGTGATGTCTGGGGAAGTGATAATCACTGATTTGAGTAGGGTTTGTTTCACTTTACCCTAGGATAAACACTGGGTACAGCTATTGTGAGTCACCTTCGAGGTGATAATGCATATTTTCATGACTTGGCTGGTCATGCCCTTACCTGGATGGAAACGGTAATGAGCAGGCAGGTCTGGGCCAACAGCGCAAACGACTGGTAGTCTGCGATTTCCCGGCCGTCGTCACGCACCGTGTCATACATGGCGGCGTACGGGACGAAAAAGAGCACGAGGGAACTGTAGCAGCTGTGCATGACGCACGTGATGAAGGCGGCCTTGTTGAAGTACAGGTTCAGCTGCCCAGGGGCATAAAGCTGTGGGTACTGGAAGCTCCAGCGATCATCAACATCCTGCACACAAATGGACATATGCACAATATATATATCTAAAGACATGGCCTTCAATTGGTTGCACCGAATCAACCTCAGTCATTAACAATGTCATTCACAATGTTTATGAGTTGAGTTACATATATACCACAATTATTTGATAAGTGCAACAGTTCACTGCATTCCTTCTAAGGACGAATTTAATTTTTGCTCCTACTGCCACGTTGGGTACTTCTTTTGTTTGTTTGTTTGTCAGATATGCTTGTGAAATGTAAAAAAAAAAAATAAACACAATTTTATTCTTGTGAATTTTATCTGATTGATCACACTCCAGTTTGATTGGTTCGGATGGTTACCTGTTCAAACAGACTCATTCCCAACACAGGAAGAGCAGTGTAGACCAGGTTGTACAGAGTGATAAACCATTCATCGTATACCGTCTGCAAGAGTACAATTATTAGACCATTAACATAAAGAGATCACATGTGATGTTATTATCTTATAGAGAAATTGTTAGGAACAATCTCTGTATTGCTCTTACCTGTGCAGAAAACCCACAGAAGAAGGCATACCAGAAGTGTACCAAGGTGAAGGTGAAATTCTTGTAGAAGAAGTAGCGCAAAAACTTGCACATGCGCAGGTAAGACCAGCGGCCGTGTACCAGCAGGAGGCGCTGCAGATAGCGGAACTGTGCGAAGGAGAAATCGCTGGAAAGCACTGCCTGCATGCCCTCCTGGCCACTGATACCCACACCGATGTGAGCCGCTGCGGGGGGGGAGGGGGGGGGGGGGGAGAAGGCAGACGTGTGTAATGAGTAGATGGAGGCCATGTGATAGAAGGATGAATGCTTGGATGACAAAAATGGACTGTGGATAACAGAGGAATGGAGGGTAATGACAGGATAACATGGGGGACTAAAAGGAAGGTAGAGAGCAACTGAAAAGCAGGAAAGACAGGTGTTATAGCAGAACAGAGACAGAAAACAGGGTAGAATAACAAAGTCATGGCAGGGTGCTACAGTAACAGGTTCTCACAAAGCCAATAACACACAGCCTACCAAGAAAACCCCCATCAGAGCACATCCAGAGTGACAAACTCAAGACTGCTCATCCACAACATGCCATAAACACACTGTGGCACTATGGGAAAACACAACATTGATTATTTGCTTGATTAAATTACACTGTTAGCATGATGGAAGAAGGAGGATAAATGTTGCCTCCAATAAAAAAAGCACAGATTTCAAACGATCAGATCCGACCTTCTTCCACTTAATCAAGTTGAAAGCTCTTAAGCTCCAACTTTATGCCTCGATATGGGCGTAAATTACAAAACCAGCCAATACAACTCGCCACCAAATGGGTGGAGACCTCAAGACCCCTAATGTTCAGCCCAAAGTTACACCCTTGTACGCGGACGTCAGTTTGAGTTCATATTATCGTTCATTTTCTATAACCATCTATCCAATGTACAGTCAGGGTGATCCTATTCCAGCAAATATAGGGAACAGCTTAATTGGGAACCTAATCACACATAAGCTACCATGGATCATTCTGAACTTCCAATCAACCTAAAAGAATTTACGAGGACAGGAGAAAATCACATGATGAGGTACAGAATCCATCGACACGGAACCAAAGCACAAGCTATGAGGCCACCATACCACTCTTCAATTAAATTCATTATTTATCATTTTCTTTGATTTTTCAAATGAAAATGAATTATTAAATCAAACTGGACCAGGTCTAGATCATGGCTTTCCTAGTCCAGAAAATATCCCATGTAGTACTTTTGGTGCATTAACATGCCATGAAAATAAGGGTAATCAACATGCAACCTCCTCTATATAAGCAATGACAAATTTAAGCTTAATTTTTCTTTAGTACTCATATGAGCTTATAGTAATCAAATACTCCACTTACAGTGTTCATTTTGGGGCATTTTAAACAAGAGAAAAAATTTAAACTGCAGTAATGCTCTTAAATTTTTTTTTTAACTTTACTTTGGCCTAGCTTGCCTTGCTAGCTACCTGGGGCTATTTCTGTGTGCATAGAAAACACGAAGGGAAAAAAAAGTAATTTTCTCTCAGTAACAAATATTGACTCCTCAAAGCTTATTACAAACCTCCAAAAACAAGCCACCGAGATGCAGAACTGAAATTACAGTAAGGGCTTAGAATGTAACGTTTGGAAAATGTGCTGTATAAATAAAATTTAATTGAACATTATGTACAGTATGTAACTGTACTGTATTATTATGTGTATTATGTATTAATCATAACTGTTATAGCGTATTTGAATTATACAGTTCAGTAACAATTTGTGCAGTACTGTAACCTGGAAAGCATTTGAAACAGCTGTAATGTATTTTGAAATTGTCAAAATTAAGTAAATGGCGACACTTATAGTCATATATTATATTAACTTATATTCATGTTATAAATATACTAATGTCAATTAGATGACAATCTCCCTGAGGCATAAAGAAGAAAAAAATTGGATATAATAATCATTCCCTCAAAGTGATTCATCCAGCCAGATGTGATCAGTATATGCAATTTCCACAGTACTTAAAAAAACAGTTGTGGTGTTTGAATATTACGTTTGTCAAAATAGCAGTTGCTGTTATTTTCCACTTGATTAATGAACAGTCTAAGGTTCCTGTGACTCGCAGGGACATAAATTATGAAACGGATTAGCTTGGTATTAAATTACTCTATCAATTATTTAATATATATTTCCATTTAACACTTTCTGGCCAGAGGGAATAGCCTCTGCTGACCATGTGCAAAACTTATAAAATTACCACAGTTATTTTACAAACTTTGTATGTAACCATGTATATAACCATGTAGTTAAAATAGTGCTATATAAATAAAGATTGATTGATCTTTCTATTACATTTACAGGATTTTACATTTACATTTATTTACAGGATTTATTATTTACTATTATTATTGATTTTTATTGTTGTTTATAGTAATCATTATAGCCACAGTAATAATAAACCTCACTGTTACACTCATTTCTTTTTTAGCAAATTAGTCTGGATTAAACATGTTTCTCTGGGATACTACTGAATGTTTAATGGACCCCTTATCCAGTATGATATGAACTGTCTGCTGTTGTGGTAGCACTTAGCTATGTTTTCTGTTGTCAGATTGTAACTACCAGTATCTTCTATGTGGATCTACAGTAACCTACCCTTGATCATGCTGACGTCATTGGCGCCATCCCCAATGGCGAGGGTGACAGCATTCTTATACTTCTTGACCAGCTGCACCACCTGGGCTTTCTGCAGGGGTGTGACCCGGCAGCAGATCACGGTCTTGCACATATTGGCTGTCCGCAGGAAATCCAGTTCCAGGCCCTTCTCCAGCGCAAAGGCCTGACACAACAGAAAGAGGTGAGAAGAAGAGACAGCGAGAGACAGAAGAGAAGAAATTCAAGTGTAATAAAGAGCTGTGTGATGTTCTGGCCTCAATAAAATATACAATTTGAGAAAATAAGCAAAAGTTATTGGTGATGGACTCATCCAAAAAAAATATCCATTATACTACTCTGCTGTGATAGGTTGAAAAAGACCCAACCTATTCTCTTACTTACCAAACTGTGTCCATTAATCACCAAGCCATACTCTCCATCTACAGTCTCATCAGCGACCATCTTGGACTTTTTACCCAGAATTCCACTGTCAATGATTATAGGCTCATCCTCTGAATCCGGCTTCATTTTCTTCCTTGCATTCCTAAGTACAGAAATCAGACAACAGCATATCAAGGGTTTATGTATAGTAGTGATTGTATCAAGGTTAGATCTGTATTAATTTGCTTCTCACTGTAGCTCCAGTTTCACTTCTTCTGATGAGTTTGCTGCTACTATGAACACTTCATCCATCTCCTCTCGCAGAAGGTTGCATGAGTATCCAATGTTCTCTGCTGTCTCTGTTAAAATAATTAAAATGACACAAATCTTCACTTAAATCTAGTATCTAGATTAGGGCTGCCCAATTCTGGTCCTGGAGGGCCAGTCTACAACACAATTTGCAGATTTCCCTAATCAAACTGTCAAACTGTGTTGCAGACTGGCCCTCCAGGACTGGAACTGGGCAGCCCTGATCTATATTTGTGACCCATCACCACGAAATGAGTCTTATGGGTGTATTTCTACCAGTGCGACTTAAGACTCGTTTTGTGGTGATGGGTCACACTCTTGTTGACAGTTATAGATCTGGTTATAATTATTAGGTATAATTTTACTTTACCTTTTTTTTAAATCATTTAAAAATGAGCTCTGAATAAAAAGATGGAAACTGAAGTTTTAGGTATTATTTTTTATAATCTTATTCCGCATTATTCTGTGTTATTCTCTTATGACTGGGCTCATTTTTAAAGAGTTTGCTGCATTACAGTATGTGGTTTAAGACACAGGAAGAACGGAGCACCGCTCAATAATCCATGATTCATCCTTGGTGACGCACCTTGCTTGTCACCTGTCAGCACCCATATCTTTATGTCGGCCTTAGACAGCTGCTCAATGGCTTGGGGAACGCCATCTTGCAGCTTGTCCTCAATGGCAGTAGCCCCTAACAGCTGAAAACATCCACACAGAAAGACATATTCACAGCTATGCTTCCCTGCTGTATGATGTATGATGAATGTATTTAAAAAGCAGAAATAAAGTGTAACATTACTAGATTCCCAACTGCATGCAAGTATATAGCAATAAGCATTGGAAGACTCATATTATAGGTCCTACATAACTGCATTAGGTATCATTTTCTTCTGTTTTGATTTTACAAATAATGCAGATAAGCTTTGTAAAGATCAATTTGTTGACCAGGCTCAAGAATTACCCTTGATCCAACACAGAACATTTTCAGATCTATACTTCATGGGTTTGCCAAGTCTTACATGTTTTATTTACATACATACAGTATATGCAAAAAATATTTGATGGTTAGTTGTATTACATGACAACGGCAACATTAGCTACTTTATTGACAGGGCCACTTGCATACCAGCAGGTCTTTCTCTATCTCCTCATAGAGCTCGTCCAGCTTTTCCTCGCGGTCCTCCAGGGCAGTGCTGGCCTCATGGTGCCGGGCCTTCCAGCCTTGAAAGTAGGCCTCATCCAGTTCCTTGTGAGCCAGAACCAATGTGCGGAGTCCCTCACCCGCAAACTCCTGTGGCTCACAGAGGTCAGAGATGTTGGACATACAGAGAGATTCACACGCATGCAGAAGTCCATGGTCGAAGTGGGGAAGAAGTCTGCTTGACAATGAGAGAGAGGCCATGCCGCAAACAAGTGTCACATGTGAGACAGGGACTTCAGCACGCTGTGACTGCGTCATACACACAGATCTCCCACCTTTCCCGGAAATTCTGGGATTCTCCCACAAATTACCAGCCGCTCCCTGACATCCGCGGCTGATGCACAAATTCTGTCCTTCTGCTATTCAATGACGGCAAAATTAAACAACAAGTTTTACCACCCCTCCCCACCTAGTCAGTAAAGATTCCTTTGCCCCCTAGCCCCCCCATCAGCAAATTTTATGACCATCACCCTGCAGTCCAGGGGCGTCAGAAGCATTTTAAATGTGCGGGGGGACACGCTGGTATAAAAGTAACATTTTATGTTAAATGTGGGGGGGCTCCAAATGAATAATTATGAAATGAAAGGGGGACACGCCCCCCTCAGATGTAATGCCGGCGACACCCATGTTGCAGTCAAATCTTCACTATTACCGTAATTCCACCCAAGCGTAGCCAGAAACCCCCCCGCCCCCCGCGCCCCCCCGCGCCCTGCCAGCTCTCTCACCCGCCTCCCTGAAATCAATAAGCCTACGGTGAGATGTCTGCACATAAAGATTCACACGCACAATCAAAGCAGCTCAAATGCACACGTTTATCTTTGCGGGGACTTCCTGATGAATCCCATTTTAAAACAACTAACATTTCCTTACTCAATTCCAAAAAAACAGTAGAAAACTGGTAACAAACATGAAGTTTAATTGTAACAAGTAGAAAGATCCATATGTTTAGCGTTTTGCAAAATTCATGAAGGTATTTGTTTTGCATGGGCATCTGGACAACATTTATTTTTCAGGAGTTTCTGTATTTGTAGGGACATTTTGACCAAATTGTTGTTCTCAAATACAGCACGTCCTGCACACATACACAAACACACCCCCAGACGCACACATACAGTACACGCACACGTTTGCTTGTGTATCACGCTGCTCCGACATTATCTCCACTCACATTCAGGTGCTCAGTGGTGATGTCCATAAGCTTGCTGCAGGATGGGTGCAGTCTCTCATACACAATGGTGTCTGCACCCTTACAGTACAATGAGAGCTTCCCCTCCGGACTGCGTACTATGGGATAAGGCAGACAGGGGGGGCATAAGCTGGTGGAGGCTTTTCACAAATAAATTCATGAGAAATTTCATTTGACGGGTGTCTCTTCACTGTAGATGTGTTAATGTGATCCTCTGATGCAAGTAGTTCATAAATGGAAGTACTTTACAAAGCATAAACATAAGTACTCTAGTGTACTGAAAACTTACCAATGACGGACATCCTCTTGCGGACATTGTTGAAGTCCAGGATGGCCTCTAGTTCATAGCTGTTCTGAACACCCATCTCCACAATATTGACTGTTTCTGGGGTGCGGGATCGGAACACAAAACCAAAATTTCGGGCAGCGGTGACCAGGGCGCCCTCATCTGGTGACTGCGCTTGGTACAGGAGGTCACCTGAGCGGAGGAAACCAACCCGCTTAGTGAGTGCTACTAAGGGCTCGCAGTTCAACATTTCACAGTCAACTAGACACTGCTCAGAATTAACTTTCAGGTGAGTTTTACATTCTCATTTCAAAAATGAAAAATCTACAGTATTACTATAAT